>NC_137899.1:36011190-36679279 GCF_963455335.1 Martes martes
ATGCCAGCCTCTAGCAATTCAAATCATCCCCATGGTATTTTCTGCTCACCACCTATAGATTTTCAACCTGAAATCTTTCAAACCAAACAGCACTATTACAAAATATGTAAAAGAAATTGGAATATGGCTGTCTCCTTAATTAAAAAAAGGGAAAAAATTTTTAACATTTATCTTAATGTGTTCAATAAATTAAAATCCTTTAAAAGTTTTCTATTTCTTTTATTCATTGAGCTCATAAAAAGTAATTCTAAAAGTAAAGAAAAATTGTGAAAAAAAAATTCACTTTAGAACATATTTCAAGTCATGATACCCAAGTATTTCAAAACTTTTTAAAAGGATCCGGATATTATCACCCTGGTTAAATCTAGAGATTATCTACCACCCCAGTTTTCTACCTTTCATGGGTTTCAAGGAATGTCATTGCTAACCTCAATTTTAGAGCCTTCCAATATTTTAGAAATATCTTTATCTCCCTAACACACTAGATCTGTCAAATGAAAAAGTACATAGCCCAATTTTGTTTTTTGTTGTTTTTAAATGTTGAGTGCTTCAAATACGATAGCAGATAGGAATGAGTTTACATAATACTGAGAAAAATATTTTTCTCATATGACAAATAATACTCTAATAGGACCAGAGGTCATTGGCTCCCAAGGTCAAGAAGCTCTGAGAGACTGACCCTCCTGCTCTGCTACCACCAGGACTCAGGTATATGCCATTCTGGTCCTCAGACATATGTACTCTCCCCGACCAACAAATAAACAGACAGAGTATCCAAACCTGAGCTTTAAATGGCAAATAGTGAGAATGGGGAAATATAGGAAGAGCCTGGAGCCTAAGAACTTCCCAGGGCCATGGATGGAAATACCTAGGGACAGCTGGTAAGGTAGAGAGTTGACACCAGAGCTGCTGGAAATCTGAGTAAATGGGAACCAGGGTAGCACACAGCCAGATTGAGCCAGCAGACAGGGAAAGGGAAGAGTTCCTAGAGTTGCCACAGGCCCATAATACAGTTTCACATTAGGCCTCAAAGTAAGCTGATTCTGAGACTGATACTGAACACCTGATGAAGAGTAGGATATGTGCATGGTCTTAATGTTTCTTCACAGATTGTTTATTATTCACAAAGGGTAGAGGAGAAAAGTATAATTATAGCGTGGATAAATCAAGTAATCAAAATTATCACCACCTATGAGGGACAGATAGATCTGTGTGACCTCTATATATGATACCCTGAGGAGTACCTAACATCATCTATCCAGGATTACAGCAAAGAATTAGAAAAGTCTTCAAGACAACATTTAAAATAGAACCAAAAAACTATAAAATACTTTAAAATCATGGGTTATAACTTTAAGGAAAACACTGAAGTATAGACCTAAATAAATGGAGATCTCTTCCATGCTCATGGATAGGAGGTCGTCGTATCATAAAAATGTCAGTTCTCCCCAAACTGACTTACAAATTTAATGCATCTCCAATCAAAATGCCATTGGGGCATTTTCATAAAATAAGAAAAATTGTTTCTAAAATGCCTGTGGAAGAGCAAAGAGCCAAGAATTATACCTCAGAAGAAAAGGAAGGAGATTTGCCCATTGGATATATAAACTCATTGTAATGCTATAGTAAAGAGGCAACATGATATTAACACAAGGAAGGAAAACCTTACCAGGGGAAAAGAACAGAACCCAGAAATAAGCCCATACGACATATGGAATTTTGATGGGTTGTAGAAGTGATGTGGTCACCTAAGGGAGAAAGGAAGGACAGTGCAACAAATGTAGCTAAAAATATTGGTTATATACATGATGTGAAAAAAGTGAAAAGAACTCTTTATGTCATCCCAAACATCATAGTCAGCACCTAGTAATGTTAAAAGAAAAACTTCCAAACTAGAAAAATATATAAGTATATCTTTCTGCCTTTGGGATATGGAAGAAGAGCTTTGATAAGACAGAAAATTCCCAGATCATAGTGGGTGGGGGGAGATACCTTAATTAAAGTGAAAAGTCAACCTAAAACTTGGAGAAAAATATTAAAAGCACGTAAGACTAACAAAAGATTAGTATTGAAATACATTAAGAGTCCCTAGAAAACAATAAGGAATAATGAATAAAAATATGTAAACAGGCAAAGGATATCAAGAGGTGTTTAATAGAAGATGAAACACCTATTGAGAATAAGAATAGGAAGAAATGCTCAGCTACACTGGTGACTCAGAAAATGAAAATCAGACACATAATGAAATACCATTTTAAATCTATTTGATTGAAAAAAATAAGCTAGAAATCTGACAATACTAAATGTTGGAGGCAATGGAAATCAGCGTGATTTCTTTACATATCTAGTAGTACATCAACTTTGAGATTTTCACATGAGAGATGTGGACTGATACGCATGGACATGGTGCATATCCCATGAAAATATTGGAAAACTTGTAAAATACCCAAGAGTAAACAAATGAACAGATATGTTTATCACAATACAGTGTTATAAAAAAAAAGTGAGAATTAGAATAAACTATGTCTACATGCAACAACATAAATGACTAACAGTGAGGGTGAAAATGGCATGTCCCAGAAAAACAACACAGAATTACAAGGTTAACAATATATTTGGCATATATTATATGGGGTGAATACTATTCAATAAAAAAACCAAGGATGACAAAACTTAGGGTAGTATACATGTCTACAGGAATGGAATAGGCGAGAAACACAGAAGCAAATGTAAGTTACTGATAAGTTTCTAGTTCTTCCATGAGTAGTGATTTTCAGGAGGTGGGGTAGGGGAGAGAGATCATACATAGACTAGTGATGATACTGTGTCACCAACCAAAAATTGTGGTAATTAATAAAACTCTGTCCACTTGAGATTTCTTTAGGTCCTATAAAGTTCTCAAAACATTCAGGGCATTCTGTTAAAAAAAAAAAAAAGAATGTTTTAAAATAGTCTTTTACTTTTTTTCCTAATTCTTCTAGAGTTCATGTTCATTATTTACTGGTAAGAGGAAGGAGGAAGAGAATGGAGAGCAAACGGGCAAATTAAAAGAGACATCTCCAAGTCTTCTTTGCTGCTTCTCTTGCTGACAGAAATAAATCACTAAAACCTCAGCATTTTCATATACTACATTCATAACTGCATCTACTTGAGAACAAACTCAAGAAGGTTCATGAGTTGTTATAACTCACAATTTAGCTCAGATGTAAATTTGAATAGCGTGTAGAGTACTTCTCAAAGTGCACTGTACCTAAGAATCACTCCAAGTGTTTGAAAAATAATCAGAATGCAAAGATTCTGATTCCATAGATCTAACGTTGGGTCAGGGAAACTACATTTTCAACAAGCCTCCAGGTGACTCTGTACATTTTAAGAAGCACTGTAATAGAGTAAGTAAGCCCAGAAGTAGATGCCTCTCAACACTGTATGTAGCCTTTTCCTTGCCAACAAATTTCATGGCTATATTATTAGTTGAGAATTTGAACTTTTTCAAGTGGCCCTACAAGATCCTGGGGAATGTCAGGATTTCACTATAAATCTAAAAGCTTCCATCTCACTCCTAGCCAATGATACCACAATCCAACAATGGGCATTTTAGGAATTATTTTAGGCTAACAAGGAAGCACACGGGAGCAATGTGAAAAGGTGGCCAATCTTACTGAATACAGAATGAGGAACACTTTCTGTTCCCTCAATTATATTCCCCTCCCCACTCCTCCAGTGGGGCAGCTTGTCACCCTCCTGGTGACTACTGAGATTTCTCCACAGTTCAGAGCAGCAGCGCTGTCCAGACCATGTACACTCTGATCTTTGCCACATGCACATTTGAAGGCCTTGGCCAAACACAGTATACACAGCCAGAATACTGACTTCCATCTGGCAGTGACATCATCCAAGCAGTCCCAGCACTGTCCTTGGCCATAGCTCCTTGCTTTTCATTCAAGGCTAGATGAGGCACCCATTTCTATACCCCAAAAACTCCTAAGAAGTAAGCTTTGTGAGGCAGTTCTTATTAAAAACAAAAAATAAACACACACACACACACAAAAGTAATGTTTTCGGGGAATAAACAATATCTGGTACATTGTACTTTTGATAAATGGAAAAGTAAGTACTCCATGCTTTCTACATCCTTAACTGTGTTTCTAATCTCTTATGTTCCTTGTTGACTGGAGTTGACTCTCTTCTTCCTTTAATCGGGCATAATCTACACATTTACATTTTCATGGACAGGCTGGCTCAGGAGTATTTATATAGTTATTGGCATAAATGTTCATAAATGGAATATATTGGATGCCTATAATTGGGGTGTCATCAATTATTGTCTCATATCACGGGTCTCAAGTTGGTTTATTAGCCCCCTCAATACAAGTGTGGAAGACTTCCACCCAACACCTTCCCATTAGGTCTTCTTTTCTTAGGCTTCCACAGGCCCTAAAGTTGACTAAGGGGAGATGTACACATGGGATAAATTATATAAAAGCCAAGCAAGTCTTAGACAATGACAGAGGTTGCTCCTGTTGAGTGAACACCAAGGAATGTACCAACAGAGTGAAAGCTCCACCACTTGCCATCTAAACCAGCTACTGCAGTCCACACGTGTGGGCAAAGGCGGGCTGCCTCTGAGGAAACATGAGGAATCTGTTATCCAGTTCCCACAAAGATCTCAGATGTGCAAACATGTCCCTCCTTGCCTGTTATGGGCTGAATTCCATCCACCCCAAATTAATATACTGAAGTTCTGAGGTACCCCCAAACCTCAGAACATGACTTAGAGATAAGGCCTAAAGAGGTGATTTAGGTGAAATAAGCTCACATGGATAGGTCCTCAGTGTCTCATAAGGACACCTGATTGGTATCCTTATGAGAAAACTTAGACACAGAAGCCTAAGAAAACGAGACCTAATTAATAATTAATGACACCTCAGCTTACAGAGGGCTGCCTTCTCACTGTGCTCACCTGAGGACAGAGACCTCAGAGGAAGCCAACCCTGCCAACATCTTGACCTTGGACTTCTAGCCTCCAGAACTATGAAAAAATAAATTTCTGAGATCAAAGCACACAGTCTATGGTTTTTTGATGTGGCTGCCTACCAAACGAATATGCCGCCAAGTAAGCATTTCTGGGCTGTCGTGGGCAGCAGGCATCATCTCCAGCAGCTTCTCCAAAACCAGCTCCTCACTCTCACCCCACCTGCATCTCATAATCCTCCTTTGTCCTCCTACACTCTTCCCTCACTACTTGTTTTCTGCTTCTTAGAGTCGCCATAACAAAATAACACAAAATGTGTGGCTTAAAACCAGGGAGATTTATTCTCTCACAGTTCTAGAGATCAGAAGTCCAAAATCCAAGTGTCCTCAGGGTGATGCTTCCTTTGAGACTCTGAGTAGATTAATTCTTTTCCTCATCCCAGCTTATGGGGGTGACCATGGCCCTTGGCATTTCCTTGCTTACAATTACATCACACCAATCTCTGCCTCAGTCATCACATGGAGTTCTCCCTGTGTTTCTGTCTTCTCAAAGTGTTATGCCCTTCTGATTAGCACACAAGTCATACTGGATTTAGGACCTACCCTAATGACCTCACCTTGACTTGATCATGTTTATGAGGACCCTCTTTCCAAATAAGATAACATTCACAGGTTCCAGGGGTTAGAACATCAACATATCTTTTCTGGACACACTTCAACCCATATCATTACATAACTCAGGAACAGTTGAGACATTCTGTCTCAAAAACCCCATGTCTCTTCATGCTTCTTATCAAACTGCTTTGTGCCATGAATTTCCTTCCTTCTGCCTCCTCTGCAATAGTCCCCAAATTTTTCTAATGCTTTGAGACCTTCTGAAAAATAGTAACTCCCACAAAGTCTATCAGAGAAGGGTTTGTTTGTTTTTTAATCTGTTTGGTTTCTGTCTTTTTTTGTTTTCTCAGTGCTTATTTCTCCAACATCCAGGACAGTGCCTGACACTTAGAAGGGCCCATAAATATTTCTTGAATAAGTGAATGGCTACAAAGTTTTGTGGGGTACTGCATTTTCTTACTTTTTCCATACCTACCCTTGGCAAAAAGTCCAGAGCCAACTAATTCTTTAAGTAGAAGGATGGGAAAGAAAATATAAAAAGAAAATATAAAAAATAATAATAAAATTATCCAGTCACATGCTACAATAGTGAAGGATATATTTCCAAGATAAACCAAAAAGAGAACATCAATAGGCAAGCCAAATGATTATTAACATGTTAAAACAAATTATTACTTTTATTTTTAAGTGCTAAAAATAAGATCACCATGATAGGCCTAAATGCTCCTATAAAATGGCACAGGGTTACAGATTGGATTAAAAGACAGGACCTATCCATGTGCTGTCTACAAGAGACTCATTTTCAACCTAAAGATACATCCAGACTGAAAGTGAAGTAATAGAGAACCATCTTTCATGCCAACTGACCTCAAAAGAAAGCTTGGGTGGCAATTCTCATATCAGACAAATTAGATTTTAAGCTAAAGACTGTAGTCAGAGATACAGAAGGACACTATAACATTCTCGAAGGGCCTATCCAACAAGATCTAACAATTTTAAATATCTATGCCCCCAATATGGAGCAGCCAACTATATAAGATGGAAAAACATTCCATGCTCATGGATCAGAAGAATAAACATTGTTAAAATGTCTATGCTGCCCAGAGCAATCTATACTTTCAATGCCATCCCAATCAAAATACCACTGGCATTTTTCAAAGTGCTGGAAAAAAACACTCCTAAAATTTGTATAGAATCAGAAAAGATTCCAAATCGCCAAGGAAATGTTGACAAAGAGAAACAAATCTGGGGCATCACGTTGCCTGATTTCAAGCTATATTAGAAAGCTGTGATCACCAAGACAACAAGGTACTGGCACAAAAACAGGCACATAGACCAATGGAGCAGAATAGAGAGCCCAGATATGGACCCTCAACCCCATGGTCAACTAATCTTTGACAAAACAGGAAAAAAATATGTAATAGGAAAAGACAGTCTCTTCAATAAATGATGCTGGGAAAATTAGCTATATACAGAAGAATGAAACTCGACCATTCTCTTATACCATACACAAAGATAAACTCTAAATGGATGAAAGACCTCAGCATGTGACAGGAATCCATCAAAATCCTAGAAGAGAACATAGGCAGTAACCTCTTTGACATTGGCCACAGCATCTTCTTTCAAGACGCATCTCTAAAGACAAGGGAAACAAAAGCAAAAATGAACTTCTGGGACTTCATCAAGATCAAAAGTTTCTGCACAGCAAAGGAAATAGTCAACAAAACAGAGAGACAACCCATGGAATGGGAGAAGGTAATTTCAAATGACACTACAGATAAAGGGCTGGTATCCAATATCCATAAAGAACTTCTCAAACTCAACATCCAAAAAACCAATAATCAATTTAAAAAATGGGCAGAAGACATGAACAGATACTTCTCCAAAGAAGACATCCGAATGGCTAATAGACACATGAAAAATGATTCATCATCATTAGCCATCAGGGAAATTCAAATCAAAACCACATTGAGATACCTCCTTATACCAGTCAGAATGGCAAAAATAGACAAGACAAGAAACAACAAATGTTGGAGAGGATACGGAGAAAGGGGAATGCTCTAACATTGCAAGAGTGCAATGCAAGTTGGTACAGCCACCTTGGAAAACAGTGTGGAGGTTCCTCAAAAAATTAAATATAGAGCTACCCTATGACCCAGCAATTGCCCTACTGGGCATTTATTTACCCCAAAGATACAATGTAGTGAAAAGAAGGGCCATAAGCATCCTAATGTTCATAGCAGCAATAGCCAAACTGTTGAAAGAGCTAAGATCCCCTTCAACAGATGAATGAATAAACAAGATGTGGTCCATACATCTTCATAGTACAATGGAATGGAATAATAATACATCTACATAATACAATGGAATATTACTCAGCCATCAGAAAAGATGAATACCCAGGTTTGCATCACCATGGATGAGACTGGAGGAGATTATGCTAAGTGAAATAAATCAAGCAGAGAAAGTCAATTATCATATAGTTTCACTTACTTGTGGAACATAAGGAATAGCATGGAGGATATGAAATCAGGGGATAGAAATCAGAGGGGGAGAATAACCATGAGAGACTATGGACTCTGAGAAACAAACTGAGGGTTTTAGAGGGCAGGAGAGTGGGGGATGGGTTATCTCAGTGATGGGTATTAAGGAGGGCACTTATTGCATGGAGCACTGGGTGTTATACCCAAACAATAAATCTTGGAACACTATATCAAAAACTAATGATGTACTGTATGGTGATTAACATAATAAAAATTAAAAAATAAAAGACTTAGAGGCTTTTGGGAAAATCATTAGCAAAACCATTAACTAGATACATCTGTATACAGGACGTTGACCTGAAATGTGTCAACCACAATAAAGACATATATTCAACACTGAAGTAATCTGACTCAGTGATTGAATTTTGTAGACATATTAAAGCTTAGAAATGGGAGAAATAGAATAATCATATTTTCAAATGTGATTTCATCAGTCCTAATGTCAAATTAAAGATGTTGAGGGTAAGTGTTACCAAAAACAAAGAGAATCTTCAGCTACAAAGAACAAATAAGCAAACAGCAGAACACCCTGGCAAGTCCTGCCAAAAGGTGTGGTCATCCTTACCAAGGTTTTCAATTTCACCCAGTTTCCTCACTACCACTACCTCTATCAGTACTGAAAATTATTCTTTGCTATGTATTCCTCAGTCTATAGGACAAGCATCTGAAGATTAAGAATTCAGTCTTTTTCATTGTTAAATGTCTAATGCTTTATATCATGTCTAACATGCGATATAAAGTTGCTCAATAAATCTCCGTCAACTGCTTGACTAAAGTGTTCAGTAGAATGTTTCCTTAACATGGAAATCATGGACCCAAAGGAGATTGATAGAAGAATTATAAGAGAATCCCATCCAAAGAAACAATGAAAATCAGAATTGTTTGCAGATAGTGGGCAGCAAACTACGTGATAAATGAAGTGAGATTCAGTTCAAAGAGTAATTTGAACATTGTATTATTTGCAAATTGCAATTCTTAGTAGAGTGGAAAAGATGGAATAGGAGAAGGACACTGTGGAGCCTTCGGGTTTCATAGGGGAAGAGTCTGAGAGTCACTTACATTTCAAATATTGAAAGGTCTATACTAAAGTATTTTTATGTGCCCAAGTCACTACATTTGTTTTCATTATATAACAACAACAGATGAAAAAGAAAAACCTACAGGTTTTATGGATCACAGTGAAATGCTGATATTATCACCATGTTACAGATGAGGAAACTAAAGTCTCAGTGGTTGAATAACTCCTCAAAGTCACAAAACTAGAAAGCAGAAGAACAGGACTTTGTACCCAGAATATGTAAGTTAGGAAGATTAGTTAAGATCTCAAATATAGGTTGAGGAGTCAAGATGGCGGAGAAGTAGCAGGCTGAGATGACATCAGGTAGCAGGAGATCAGCTAGACAGTTTATCAAACCATTGCAAACACCTACAAATCCAACAGGAGATTGAAGAGAAGAAGAACAGCAATTCTAGAAACAGAAAATCAACCACTTTCTGAAAGGTAGGACCAGCGGAGAAGTGAATCCAAAGCGACGGGAAGATAGACCACGGGGGGAGGGGCCGGCTCCGGCAAGCGGCGGAGCAACGGAGCACTAAACCAGGACTTTTAAGTCTGCTCCACTGAGGGACATCGCTCCAGAGGCTAAACCAGGGTGAAGCCCACACGGGGCCAGCATGGCCCTAGGTCCCGCAGGGTCACAGAAGGTTCAGGGGTGTCTGAGTGTCGCAGAGCTCACAGGTATTAGACAGGGGAAGCTGGCTACAGAGACAGAGCCGAGGAGTGAGCTCTGAGCGTGGGGTTACCTTTAACAGGTCGCAGACTGGGTGAGCTCGGAGCACAGCCAGAGACCAGGGAGACGGGAGTGATTGGGCTCTTTTCTCTGAGTGCACACTGAGGAGTGGGGCCCCGAGCTCTTGGCTCCTCCGGGCCAGAGACTGGGAGGCCGCCATTTTCATTCCCGTCCTCTGGAACTCTACGGAAAGCGTTCAGGGGACAAAAGCTCCTGAAAGCGAACCCGAGCAGATTACTTAGCCCAGCCCCTGGTAAGGGCGGTGCAATTCCGCCTCGGGCAATGACACGTGAGAATCACTACAACAGGCTCCTCCCCCCAGAAGATCAACAAGAAATCCAGCCAAGACCAAGTTCACCTACTAAGGACAGCAGCAGAATTCCAAAGGAGGAGAAAGCAAAGCACAGAACGCATGGCTTTTTCCCGATGATTCGTTAGTCTTACGGTTAATTTAATTTTTTTTCTTTTATTTTTCTTCTTCTGCTAAATTTTTTTAACTTTTGCCCTTTTCTTTTTTTAACGTTTTTTAACTAGTTTATCTAATATATATATATTTTAATTTTTTTATATTTTTTCTTTGTTTATTTTTTTAATTTTTTTCTTTTTTTCTGAACTTATTTGTATCCCCTTTCTCCCCCCCATGATTTGGGGTCATTTCTGATTTGGTTAAGGCGCATTTTCCTGGGGTCTTTGCCACCCTTTCAGTATTTTATTTGCTCCTTCATATACTCTTATCTAGACAAAATGACAAGGTGGAAAAATGCACCACAAAAAAAAAAAAAAAAAGAACAAGAGGCAATACTGAAGGCTAGGGACCTAATCAATACAGACATTGGTAATATGTCAGATCTAGAGTTCAGAATGACAATTCTCAAGGTTCTAGCCGGGCTCAAAAAAGGCATGGAAGATATTAGAGAAACCCTTTCTGGAGAGATAAAAGCCCTTTCTGGAGAAATAAAAGAACTAAAATCTAACCAAGTTGAAATCAAAAAAGCTATTAATGAGGTGCAATAAAAAATGGAGGCTCTTACTGCTAGGATAAATGAGGCAGAAGACAGAATTAGTGATATAGAAGACCAAATGACAGAATAAAGAAGCTGAGTAAAAGAAGGACAAACAGCTACTGGACCACGAGGGGAGAATTCGAGAGATAAGGGACACCATAAGATGAAACAACATTAGAATAATTGGGATTCCAGAAGAAGAAAGAGAGAGGGGAGCAGAAGGTATATTGGAGAGAATTATTAGAGAGAATTTCCCTAATATGGCAAAGGGAACAAGCATCAAAATCCAGGAGGTGCAGAGAACGCCCCTCAAAATCAACAAGAATAGGTCCACACCCCATCACCTAATAGTAAAATTTACAAGTCTTAGAGACAAAGAGAAAATCCTGAAAGCAGCCCGGGAAAAGAAGTCTGTAACATACAATGGTAAAAACATTAGATTGGCAGCGGACTTATCCACAGAGACCTAGCAGGCCAATAAGAACTGGCATGATATATTCAGAGCACTAAATGAGATAAACATGCAGCCAAGAATACTATATCCAGCTAGGCTATCACTGAAAATAGGAGAGATAAAAAGCTTCCAGGACAAACAAAAACTGAAAGAATTTGCAAACAACAAACCAGCTCTACAGGAAATACTGAAAGAGGTCCTCTAAGCAAAGAGAGCCTAAAAGTAGTAGAGCAGAAAGGAACAGAGACAATATACAGTAACAGTCACCTTACAGGCAATACAATGGCACTAAATTCATATCTCTCAATAGTTACCCTGAATGTTAATGGGCTAAATGCCCTAATCAAAAGACACAGGGTATCAGAATGGATAAAAAACCAAAACCCATCAATATGTTGCCTACAAGAAACTCATTTTAGAACCGAAGACAGCTCCAGATTTAAAGTGGGGGGTTGGAAAACAATTTACCATGCTAATGGACATCAGAAGAAAGCTGGGGTGGCAATCCTTATATCAGATCAATTAGATTTTAAGCCAAAGACTATAATAAGAGATGAGGAAGGACACTATATCATACTCAAAGGGCCTGTCCAACAAGAAGATCTAACAATTTTAAATATCTATGCCCCTAATGTGGGAGCAGCCAACTATATAAACCAATTAATAACAAAATCAAAAAAACACATCAACAATAATACAATAATAGTAGGGGACTTTAACACTCCCCTCACTGAAATGGACAGATCATCCAAGCAAAAGATCAACAAGGAAATAAAGGCCTTAAATGATACACTGGATCAGATGGACATCACAGATATATTCAGAACATTTTATCCCAAAGCAATAGAATACACATTCTTCTCCAGTGCACATGGAACATTCTCCAGAATAGATCACATCCTGGTCATAATTCAGGTCTCAACCGGTATCAAAAGATTGGGATCATTCCCTGCATATTTTCAGACCACATGCTCTGAAGCTAGAACTCAATCACAAGAGGAAATTTGGAAAGAACCTAAATACATGGAGACTAAACAGCATCCTTCTAAAGAATGAATGGGTCAACTAGGAAATTAAAGAAGAATTGAAAAAATTCATGGAAACAAATGATAATGAAAACACAACGGTTCAAAATCTGTGGGACACAGCAAAGGCAGTCCTGAGAGGAAAATATATAGCAGTACAAGCCTTTCTCAAGAAACAAGAAAGGTCTCAAATACACGACCTAAACCTACACCTAAAGGAGGTGGAGAAAGAACAACAAAGAAGTCCTAAACCCAGCAGGAGAAGAGAAATCATAAAGATCAGAGCAGAAATCAATGAATAGAAACCAAAAAAACAATAGAACAAATCAACAAAACTAGGAGCTGGTTCTTTGAAAGAACTAATAAGATTGATAAACCCCTGGCCAGACTTATCCAAAAGAAAAGAGAAAGGACCCAAATAAATAAAATCATGAATGAAAGAGGAGAGATCACAACTAACACCAAAGAAATACAAACAATTATAAGAACATACTATGAGAAACTCTACGCCAACAAATTTGACAATCTGGAAGAAATGGATGCATTCCTAGAGACATATAAACTACCACAACTGAACCAGGAAGAAATAGAAAACCTGAACAGACCCATAACCAGTAAGGAGATTGAAACAGTCATCAAAAATCTCTAAACAAACAAAAACCCACGGCCAGACGGCTTCCCAGGGGAATTCTACCAAGTATTTAAAGAAGAACTAATTCCTATTCTCCTGAAACGGTTCCAAAAAATAGAAATGGAAGGAAAACTTCCAAACTCATTTTATGAGGCCAGCATCACCTTGATCCCAAAACCAGACAAGGATCCCATCAAAAAAGAGAATTACAGACCCATATCCTTCATGAACACAGATGCGAAAATTCTCACCAAAATACTAGCCAATAGGATTCAACAGTACATTAAAAGGATTATTCACCACGACCAAGCGGGATTTATTCCAGGTTGGTTCAACATCCACAAATCAATCAATGTGATACAATACATTAATGAAAGAAAGAACAAGAACCATATGATACTCTCAATAGATGCTGAAAAAGCATTTGGCAAACTACAGCATCCCTTCCTGATCAAAAGTCTTCAAAGTGTAGGGATAGAGGGCACATACCTCAATATTATCAAAGCCATCTAGGAAAAACCCACCGCAAATATCATTCTCAATGGAGAAAAACTGAAAGCTTTTCCACTAAGGTCAGGAACACGGCAGGGATGTCCGTTATCACCACTGCTATTCAACATAGTACTAGAAGTCCTAGCCTCAGCAATCAGACAACTAAAAGAAATTAAAGGCATCCAAATCGGCAAAGAAGTCAAACTATCACTCTTCGCAGATGCTATGATATTATATGTGGAAAACCCAAAAGACTCCACTCCAAAACTGCCAGAACTTCTACAGGAATTTAGTAAAGTGTCAGGATATAAAATCAATGCACAGAAATCAGTTGCATTTCTCTACACCAACAATAAGACAGAAGAAAGAGAAATTAAGGAGTCGATCCCATTTACAATTGCACCCAAAACTATAAGATACCTAGGAATAAACCTAACCAAAGAGGCAAAGAATCCATACTCAGAAAACTATAAAGTACTCATGAAAGACATTGAGGAAGACACGAAGAAATGGAAAAATGTTCCATGCTCCTGGATTGGAAGAACAAATATTGTGAAAATGTCTATGCTACCTAAAGCAATCTACACATTTAATGCAATCCCTATCAAAATCCCATCCATTTTTTTTCAAAGGAATGGAACAAATAATCCTAAAATTTATATGGAACCAGAAAAGACCTCGAATAGCCAAAGGAATATTGAAAAAGAAAGCCAAAGTTGGTGGCATCACAATTCTGGACTTCAAGTTCTATTACAAAGCTGTCGTCATCAAGACAGTATGGTACTGGCACAAAAATAGACACATAGATCAATGGAACAGAATAGAGAGCCCAGAAATAGACCCTCAACTCTATGGTCAACTAATCTTTGACAAAGCAGGAAAGGATGTCCAATGGAAAAAAGACAACCTCTTCAATAAATGGTGTTGGGAAAATTGGACAGCCACATGCAGAAAAATGAAATTGGACCATTTCCTTACACCACACACGAAAATAGACTCAAAATGGATGTAGGACTTCAATGTGAGAAAGGAATCCATCAAAATCCTTGAGGAGAACGCAGGCAGCAACCTCTTCAACCTCAGCCACAGCAACGTCTTCCTGGGAACATCGCCAAAGGCAAGGGAAGCAAGGGCAAAAATGAACTATTGGGATTTCATCAAGATCAAAAGCTTTTGCACAGCAAAGGAAACAGTTAACAAAACCAAAAGACAACTGACAGAATGGGAGAAGATACTTGCAAACGACATATCAGATAAAGGGCTAGTGTCCAAAATCTATAAAGAGCTTAGCAAACTCAACACCCAAAGAACAAATAATCCAATCAAGAAATGGGCAGAGGACATGAACAGACATTTCTGCAAAGAAGACATCCAGATGGCCAACAGACACATGAAAAAGTGCTCCACGTCACTCGGCATCGGGGAAATACAAATCAAAACCACAATGATATCACCTCACACCAGTCAGAATGGCTAATATTAACAAGTCAGGAAATGACAGATGCTGGCGAGGATGCAGAGAGAGGGGAACCCTCCTACACTGTTGGTGGGAATGCAAGCTGGTGCAACCACTCTGGAAAATAGTGTGGAGGTTCCTCAAAAAACTGAAAATAGAACTACCCTATGACCCAGCAATTGCACTACTGGGTATTTACCCTAAAGATACAAACGTGGTGATCCGAAGGGTCGCGTGCACCCAAATGTTTATAGCAGCAATGTCTACAATAGCCAAACTATGGAAAGAACCTAGATGTCCACCAACAGATGAATGGAAAAAGAAGAAGTGGTATATATACACAATGGAATACTATGCAGCCTTCAAAAGAAATGAAATCTTGCCATTTGCGACGACGTGGATGGAACTAGAGGGTATTATGCTTAGTGAAATAAGTCACTCGGAGAAAAACAACTATTATATGATCTCCCTGATATGAGGAAGTGGAGATGCAACATGGGGGGTTAGGGGAGTAGGAGGAGAATTAATGAAACAAGATGGGATCGGGAGGGAGACAAACCATAAGTGACTCTTAATCTCACAAAACAAACTGAGGGTTGCTGGGGGGAGGCGGGTCGGGAGAGGGTGGTGGGGTTATGGACATTGGGGAGGGTATGTGCTATGGTGAGTGCTGTGAAGTGTGTAAACCTGGTGATTCACAGACCTGTATCCCTGGGGATAAAAATACATTATATGTTTATAAAAAAATTTAAAAATTA
Source organism: Martes martes (assembly GCF_963455335.1). Lineage (NCBI taxonomy): Eukaryota > Metazoa > Chordata > Mammalia > Carnivora > Mustelidae > Martes > Martes martes. The sequence continues at coordinate 36,026,930 of NC_137899.1, forward strand.
AAAAAAAAAAAAAGATCTCAAATATACTCCAGGGTCAGTTCAGGCCTTAGCATCCAATGCCGTCATTGTATCAAGAGCACATCATCTTACCTTTCCCTTCACAAGAATTCGGGTCTGGGTATATCACCAATGAGTAAACTACCATATTATTGCTCATAATTTTTCTAGCTCTTTTGTTTAGAGAATCTCAAGGCACTTTTGGTAATTGTGAATGATCACACTGTTAACATTTATGCTTGATGCCAGATTACAAATCAATTTAACACAATTACTTATATCTTCATTGAATGGTTGGAAATGAAGTTGTACGATATTGAACAGTATCTTTCAACTTGGTACTTTCTTTACCAAGCAGTGACTTTCTTCCTGCTATGGCATAGTGCACTCTTAGTTTCTGGAAGACTAAAAGAAGAAAAAGACATGTTATCCCACCCTAGAAGAATACACACACACACACACACACACACACGAAATTGAAAAAAGTAATTAAGAAAGCTGAGGGAGACATGAATATACAAAGTCAGCAGTCATAGAAGGAGGTAATAACTTTTCTTCAAGGCATATAGCAAAGAACCGCTCATAAGAATGGAATACGCTCATATTAAATACATCAAATGCATAACCTCGGATTCTCTCCATATCACCCATCTTCTGGGCCTTCAGCCTGTTCCACCATCACCACCTCACACACAAACTCAAAAGACCCAGAGCTGCATGATTCAGCTGTCTATAGCTGGCAAAGCCTGTAATCTCTGTCCCTGCTCACCACTTCTGACTCAGACGAAATAACCAGCTATAGAACATGGGATTTGCATTCCCTAGCTGCACAACCTAGCGAGAAACTCAAAAATAGGGCTCTGTCAACTCCCCGTAGACTTTACTTTAACCAGTGAGAGACCAGAGAAAGGAGGGAACCAGGAGATACATTTGCTTTGCTACAATTTGCTCTACTACAGTGGACCATTTGGGTAAGGTGCTTCTGGACATCCTGAGGCCTCTTATATAGCTGGAAGACCACCTGTGCCTCTCTGTAAAACAAAAGATAGCTCACTAATGCATCACCTTTTTATTTGCTTGCCTCCACCTTCTCCTAAATTCTCTTTTTTGTCACTCAACTGCCCTGGGATTGGATTACCAATATAGCATTAGCACCAAAACTTCGCTGCAGGCTCTGTTTTCCAAAGACTCTGAAAATAGTCCTGTGTTGAAATATCTCAATGCACAACATATAAATGTGGGTACATAATGAGACTTCTAATTAGTAGGAAAGGTGAACACTTAGGTGATCAACAGGGATCATGCTGCTTATTCATAAAGAGCCCAGCACAATTTTTGTGTTCAATACATAAATCAACTACAAATGTTCATCAACATCAGCATTTTAGTGGTGTAGCATGGTGGGGATAAGGGTGTTTACATGAGACCATTTTTCCCATCTTTGAAGAGAAAATACTACAATTAATCACAAGTCCATTCTACACCAACAGTTTTTTTCTTATGAGAAAAAATAACAAAACCAGTCATCCTAGGTACTTATCTAAAATTTAATTACCATTTTCGAATAAAATCAGGAAGATAGCATCAGAAAATATTAAACATACCTTAAAATCCACCATCACCCAGTGAACCCTGGCCCTCATCCAGCTGCCTCCTGTTGTCTAGTTACCACCCTTCAAACCGAGAATAATAACCTGAATTTCAAAACAGAACTATGCAAGTTTATTTGATTTCCTCTGCTTGCCTTTCATGAAAAGCATCAAAATGAAAATGGTTTGGTAGAGATTGCTAGGAACAGCCAGGTGAATGCAAAATATTGCCATCAATCTCATTGTTTCAGGAAGCAATGGGCATGGTGGGCACAATCAGGCTTAACAAAGAAGAAAAAATATTTCATCTGCGGTCACCATGAAAAATGAGATATCAAGAAACAAGACAGCAGTTTTGCACAAGGAAGTAAATGTACTTTCTAAAAACCTCTAGGGAAATCAAAAATTTTAAGTAAAGAAATTAAGAGAAGACATGCTAAGAGAAACCTCTGATTTTTCTCTAACCACCACAAAATTTCAACCGAACAAACTCTTCAAGCCATGGGGATTACAAACCATGAGGATTACCAGTTGTAAGATCCATTTCTTTTTTTTTTTTTCTTTAAGATAAATTTATTTATTTGAGAGAGAGCGAGCAGTGGGAGGAGCAGAGGGAGAGGGACCATCTTAACCAGACTCCCTGCTGGACATAAAGCATGTTGCGGGGCTCGATTCCACGATGCTGAGATCCATGACCTGAGCTGAAATCAAATGTCAGGCTCAACCAACTGAGCCACCCAGGTGCCCAAAGAGCCATTTCAATAAGAGGTTTACAATTTTCAAAATTTTAAAAGACAAGAAAATCAAAATATTTCCCCAGTGGATGAACTGTTTATTGAGCATAAAGTCTTCCACTTTGATAGATTTTGGCCAATTTCAATCAAAGCCAAATATGGATAAATAAGTCTGTTTCTTGAAAAGTTGGAAAATATAGTCACTATTTACCCCTGGGATTTGTCTCTAAAAGTTAACAGGCAGAATCCTTTCTATTAAGAAAGTCAGTATTATCAGTATAAGGTAAGACTAATATATCAATAAATTGTCAAAATCCAAACAAACAAACAAAAAGAAGTTTAGTAACTACACAAGTTCATCTACTTTTTCTGGTATTTGAAAGTTACAGTCTCTTTAGTTCTGTATTAGACATTCTGCTCTTGATTTGAAAATTCTTTATCCCTACAGCTGTTCCTTCAATATCACTTTTTTTTTTTTTAATTTGTGTATGGTTGACACACAATGTTATGTTAGTTTCAGGTATACAACATAGTGATTCAACTTCTCTGTCATGTTATGCTGTGCTCACCACAAGTGTAACCACCATCTGCCACCTAATCAAAAAGACAAAAAATAGCACATGTTGGCAAGGATATGGAGAAAAAGGAACACTCATGCACTGTTGGTGGGAATGTAAATTGGTGCAGCCAGGGTAGAAACCAGTACGAAGGTTCCTCAAAAAGTTAAAAATAGAAATACCATACGATCCAATAATTTGAATTTACCCAAGAAAATGAAAACACTAATTTGAAAAGATATATGTACCCCCAAAGTTTACTACAGTATTTTTCAACAATGACCAAGATATGGAAACAACCCAAGTGTCATCAATAGGTGAATGGATAAAGAAGATGTGAGTTACATATTCATATATATGTGTATAAACATGTGTGTGTCTCACACACACACACACGCACGCAGGCACATGATGGAATATTATGCACCCATAAAAAGGATGAGGTCCCCCCCCCCAACTTGTAACAACATAAATGGACCTAGAAGGTATTATGCTAAGTGAAATAAATCAGACTGAGGAAAACAAATATATTATTTCACTCATGTAGAATCTAAAAAACAAAAGAAAAGAATAAACAAACACACAAAAAGCAGAATCAGACCTATAAATACAGAGAGCAAACCTTCAGTGTCACTGTTACTGTGCTCTAGCCAGACATCCTATCTGTACATTTCTCCTCTCCTAGGATAAAATTATTCTTACACAGCTTCTATCCCTGCCTTCATCCCATGGTAATACTAGCAATGGCCTAATCTGCCAGGATCTGTAAAAAGTTCCAACCCTCTGGAAGAGATGATCTTTTAAAGATAGTACCATTCCTGGGGTACCTGGGTGGCTCAATGGGTTAAGCCTCTGCCTTAGGCTCAGGTCATGAGCTCAGGGTCCTGGGATCCAGCCCCGAATTGGGCTCTCTGCTCAGCTGGGAGCCTGCTTCCTCCTCTCTCTCTCTGCCTGCCTCTCTGCTTACTTGTGATCTCTGTCAAATAAATAAATAAAATCTTAAAAAAAAAAAAAAAGAAAAGAAAAAGAAAGCACCATTCCCAGATCTTTGCCTTGTTTCATCAGAACTAAATATTTTATTATCTTTTTTTTGGTAGCTTTGTCTCATTTTTAGTTACAATGGATTGTGATAGATGAAGTGAATTAACGTTTAGATAATTCCAGCTAATATATGATCCTTCCTAGGAAAAAGAAGAGTCTAATAATTTAAAACCCAAATGTTTTCATCCCCATGGAATGCAAGTGGGAGAAAAACTGGGGTCAATTTTTATTCTTCCTAAGTTCTCTAGGTATAAAACACAGAACGTTGCCCAGCTGACCTACGCACAGTGCCAGTCCTAGGTTAGAGAAACAATTTAATTAATCACATGTTCAAATAAGACAGAAATTTAAACAGCCAGGTAATGGATTTCTATGGTCAGACTCTGGCCCTCAAGAAGCCACACAATTACAAAAGCGAATGACCATACAACCACTGCCTAGCTGCTTTTATTTCCAAGGTTGTTAGGCATAAAGGATTTCAATACTTACTTTGTCCCCCCTCCAACTGCCATCACATCACTGAATAATAAGAACATTCAGACCAGAAAATGGAGTTGTTTTTTCAAGTAAAGTTAAGTGGACAGCAGCTGCTAGATTAATACAGTCCCTTGATTTATTTTTATTTACAGATGCACATTTTCATTAGCTGGGATTTGAACAGAATGGATTTTTACAACAAAAGCAAAAGCAGCCCAATTCTGGCTTTTTACACAGAGGGGCTTCTCTCTGTCTCCTTGGACAGTTTTGAGTGTATCTTCTTCCAACACAACTCAGACGCGTCCATTTGTAATGTTCAGCTTGCAGCCTCGAGGCAGAGTACATAATTTCCCTCCCTAATCTGCAGAGCAAATCTCAGATGCAATGTGATTTCTGCAGAGATGCAAGGAAGTCCCAGGGAATTGGGCTGGAAATGCAAGCAGACTTTCTTTTTCCCCTTCGTCCTATGTAAATCAAGGCATTTCACGCTTTGTGATGATTTCTTCAGTTATCTATCTGTATTTGTTCCTATGATTTCCTAAATGGCCGTAGGCTATATTATTTCCTCTCGCCTTAGAGAACAATCAAATTTGTGTTGCAAGGGTCAGCCTGACTGTTCTGTTTGATCACAGTTATTAGACTGTCCCTTAATGCTCTGAAATGTTTATGGCTTTGGACTTGGAACTACCAGTGTTATAAATAACCACAGATCTCAAAATTCTATGTGGTACATATTCTCACTGACCAGTCATTTATTTTGGTGCCCAGGAAATGTTTGATAATTAAATACAGGCAACACTAATGTGGCAGAGTTCTTGAAAAATCTCTAATCGTACAGCTTGCCTTAGATTGGGAGCTGGTGCTTCTAAGGAAATCCCAAGGAGCTCTGGCTTAGAATTTCACTCAATTTTCTAACTGAGTCAGAGTAGCAACACAGTATCCCATACTGTTAAGAAATATATAGGATGTGGTGCTGCTGGATTAGCTAAGAGAGTAAATACATATCCAAAAAAAATTGGTGGTGGATATCAGAGTGCTGGGGGAGGGTGACAGTACCTGGAGTCTTTGTGACTTAGGATCACAGATCTCAGGGAACATCTGAGCCCTAAACCCAAAGGCATGCGCTCTGCCATTTTCCCATTCTCATTCCTGGCTGGGCTCTCAGACAGTCCAAAGAAAGTTATTAAAGAACTGGGGTGGTAGAAAAGCCTGCCCACTCCATCCTTTTATCCACGCCCCTGAGCCTAAAAACACTAGGGAACTTGGTTGAAAAGTAAGACAGGAACTAACAGCAGCAAAACAGTTAGGGCATTTTCCCCGGTGACCCTCATACTTGCCAACTTCCCAGCCCAGGACCTCAAACACAGTTTTTCACTCTCCCCTGGCATATGCCTGCCCATATTTACAGATCAGTGGATTCCCATGAGGCAAAGACAAATTTGCTTTCAATCTGCAACTATAAAATGTTTGTTTGTTGGATTACATTGCCCAGTTGTTTTCCCCGCAGGCTGGCAAGCAGGGAGGACTCGGAGAGGAAAACAGCAGCCGCCCTCTCTATGCCAAATGGGGAAGGCGATTTAAAACGAGACTCACAAGCACCGATGGAGGTCCTGACTCCAGCTAACCGAGATGAGCAATACCCCTTTTCAAGTGCAGCGGTGAGAAAGCCAGCTCCGCTCTCTATGCAGGATGTATTTATCACCCATCGAGAAGCCCCACCCCCTCAAGCTTTACCCCCACTTCCAGGCGGAGATCCGTCCACCAGGATTTCACCTAGAGTGTCCCTTCCAACAGTTCACCTGAGTTCAGGAAAAATGAAGTCTGAGAATACCACTCTCAGTTTCAAGATCGCAAGTGGCTGAGTCACAATTTAAAGGTCCCTTCTGATCACCTCCTGTGGAAATAATCCTCTTCGAACTTTACCTTCATTGTCGATGCAATATTTGTGGTGTGGAATTTATAGTCAGTGTTGGGTGCTTAGCATTTTATTTGTCCAATTTTTTAACTTAGCGCAAGTTCTGAGATGCACCTCTGCTTAGTTGAAGCAATCGCAGGATAGCAACAAATACATAAATAAAACGAGATTTTTTTTTTTCTTCATAGAAATACTAAGGCAACCTTAACTGGAGTGGAGGGAGCTGTGCAGCCGTAATAATAAAAGTAGCAAACGTTAGCAATCTGCTTCATAGCATGAAATAAAATGTATTTTAGTAAAAACATGAACACTGCTCCAACTGTAATTTTTCACACAGCTGTGATAAAAGAACGATAAAAGTGATAAGGCCTAACAATTCCTGAGTAAACACACATATAAAATGAAGTGGAAGTTCAGATCTAAAGTGTTTTGTTTTACTTGCCAGCTCTAAACCTACCGTGGCTGGTGCTTTAATTTTTTTTAACAGCTATCAATTCTGTTCACTTGTACAATTTAATAGATGCTTAGAAGCTTCCCAAAAAATATGTTGCATGAAGAGATAGTCTCCCTTAGCCTGCGCATTTGACATCTTGTCACTTTGTAACATTATATACTTTCGAATTGATATCCTATCTATTGCCTCTTGATAGGGAAAAAAATAGCAAAAGCAGTACCTATGCATCTTTCCTGTGGGGAGAAAAAAAAGCCAAACACTTCATTCTCTTGGAAATTATGTGATTCTATCCCTGGCTTTTAAAAATCTGAGTCATTCCCAAGGTAACAGAACACTTCTTTAATCATTAGAACAAATGGATGTTTGTCCAACAACAAGAACAATTATTTTCTAAAATAGAAACATAACTTCGAAAACATTCTTGAGGCGAATAAATGGTTTTTGAAGCACTTAAATGATAAAACACACTCAGGAAAAAAAAAGACGAATATATATTTTCCTAAGTATTCATCAATATTTCTGTAGAATAATCTGTGACCTTTGGATCAAGGCCTGGTTAAAGAACATAGATAAATCCCAAACTGATTATTCCTCCCTTAGGGCAAACAGCTACTCTCCCACCCACACTAAGTTTGTGAACTATTACATCTAGTAGCCATAAAACACATGCCAACTTCTGGCTCACATCTTCTAATTGTCTTTACCCTTGACTTGGTACACAATATTTTCTTCCTTCCTTCCCTCCCTCCCTCCCTATGTCCCTTTCTTCCTTTCTCCCTGCCTCTCTTTCTTTCTTTCTTACTTACTCTCTTTCTTTCTAACATATATCAAGCAACTCTATGGGTAAAGGGGCCATAGAGACCCAAGATAGCCTGCATTGTTGTAGCAGAGCTACTTGTTCAACAAGGATCTGTGTTCCTATCCCAGAGAGTCTAGGGAAAGGTCTTCTAGCTAGATGTTGTATTTCCTGGTCTGTCTTAGCATCTAACTATGTCCAGGTGACTACAGAATGTAAATAGAAGAGGAGTGAGCCCCTTTGGGCCAACCTAGTTAAGAAGCATATGTGTTCTCTCTACTCCTCTCTCTTGTCCTTACATGGCATCCTTGGAAGCCACACGCCGAAGATGGCCTTGGCCCGAGATGGAAAGAGTCTGGCTGCTCCATCACCGTATATAGAGAAGGCTGTCTGTCAGGGACCAATAATTAACACAATTGTATATAAGAATCTTCCTTACAGGAAGTTACCTCTAATAAGGGACATTATTACTTTAAATACTTTTGGAGACAAAATCAGATATATTTATATGAGATAGTAAGAGTGTAAGGCAAGCAATCAAAAATTATAGCTTAGAATATCATCAATACAGGAAAATGATGAGATCTAGGTTTCAAAGGAGGACAGGATCACTTACATCTGGAGTTCCTGGAAAAGTCCTCACAGAGAAAGAGCCCTTTTAACTTGATTTCAAAGGATGGGTAGCAGTGTGACAAGTAAGCAAGGAGGTTGGAAGGCATTTCAGGCAGAGGGAACTGCATGATCAAGCAGGGAGGAAATAAAGCACAACGATTCAGAAATAGTGAGTTGTCTGCATAAAGGATTATAGCTTGCACAAAAGTAACCATGAAATGGTTAAACAGAACCTCCCAAGTTGGTATGGTGCAGCATTTATTGATAACCTGACATATGAATTATAGAGCCAAAAATCCAGGAGCTACAACAGCTCTCTCACCATTGTAGATAATGAAAGAGCAATACGGGAATGGTGAAAATCTGAGAGGTCACAAAACAGATGGGTACAAACCACATTTCCAGCAAGCTCCAGGGTAAAAAAAAGAAATAATTCCTCTAGAAACTGAGGTTTCTCAAAAAACATGCTGAAAGAGACAGAAATCTTCCAGTCCCAAAAATGCATGGACCTGTGCAGCTGTCGGCAAGAACAGGTCAAATAAGGCTACCTCAGTTAATTACAGAACCTCTGCAACTTTATGAATGAGATCCAAAACTCTGATCTTAATATTCAAAGATCTCATAAATAAGCATTCTTTCAGAGACCAACATTGTTCCCAAAAGGGGGCTGGGAAGGCTAAATGATGACAGAAGGGAACAAGCCAAGGAGTTTCCCAGCCTTAGTTAGAACCTCCCTATCCAGTAATTATTCTTAAATATTCTTTCATGCTTGAGTTGGTAATTTAGAAAACTATGAAAGATTTTTATTCCATAGTATAAATGCACTCATTTCTAAAGTAATTCTGTGGGAATTCTTTAACTGACAAATAATGGATTATTCATAAATGATGTTTATCTAGAAGACGTATCAGCATGACATTTTAATTTATATGTAGAATTGCCCATTTATAGGCTAATGTCCATTGGCAAATAATTTGATTTCTCTGCAAAAGGCCAGATAGGTCATACCTACAGGAAGTAAAAATATACCCCATTCTTCAAGATCCATCCCTAGAAAAGGTAAAGAAGAGACCCAGTGTTATAGACTAAATACTTGTGCCCCCTGAAATTCTTTTTTTTTTTTTTAAGATTTATTTATTTATTTATTTGACAGACAGAGATCACAAGTAGGCAGAGAGGCAGGCAGAGACAGAGAGAGGAGGAAGCAGGCTCCCCGCTGAGTGGAGAGCCCAATGCAGGGCTCGATCCCAGGACCCTGGGACCACAGCCTGAGCTGAAGGCAGAGGCTTCAACCCACCAAGCCACCCAGGTGCCCCCCCCCCTTTTTTTCCCCTGAAATTCTTATGTTGAAATTCCCATGGGCTGGTGTTAGGAGGTGGGGCCTTTGTGAGGTAATTATGATTAGATGAGGTGATGAGGAGGAAGTCCCCAAGAATGGGAGGCCTTTAGCAGAGTCAGATGACAGCTAGCTCCTAATGTCTACTGTCCACCAGGTGAGGAGACAATGAGCAGCTGTCAGTCAGCAGCCTGGAAGAGAGTGCCCACCAGAACTTGATCATGCTGGCACCCTGATCTCGGACTTCCGTTCTCAGCAACTGTGAGAAATACATTTCTGTTGTTTACAAGCCACCCAGTCTTGGGTGTTTTGTTACAGCAGCAACTGGAGACTAAGACATGTACAAATATAAACTAGTTCCTACTGCCTCCTTTTTGGAAGTCTGAATCACATCAGAATCTGATTCTGTAAAGAGAAAAATGTTTCCTTGCTTTGTTTGCCTGTTTAAAGACATGCATAGTTTTCACACTTTTTTGCAAACATTAAGTGTCCTGGTGTTCTGTGTTGTTTGTTCAGCTTCTCTTGGGCTAGGTTAAAGAAATCAGAGGCTCATTTCCAAGAGTATGGTGTGAAACAAAACTAAAGAGAAGGTGTGGAGTGAGCAAAGGAGGCAGCCTTAACAGTTTCCCCCAACAGCTTACCAGTAGCTTTGTGTGCCTGGGACTAACTGTGCCAACCTCGATTCTTCCTGCCAAATGCCTCCTCTCCCAACGTCCCCACTTCTTTTGTTATTGTCTTGCTTCTTCCCACCCTGTGCTACAATAACTCACAAGAAGGAAGTTGAGGATAAATGTATTTATGCTTTAAAAAGAAATTTTCATTTAAATTGATGCAAACATCAAGGGAAGACAAAAATATCTCCTTCCTACACAGATCGGTAGTTCTTTCTCCTCTTGACATATTCTCCCCCCAAAATCTAAAATGTGTAAGGCTGGAGATTCTTTTGGATACAAAGAAAGGAGATATACTCTGAACGTGAGAAAGAAAAATAATTCTCTGAAGCCTTAATTCTTCCTTTTTTGGAACCTTAATTCTTCCTAATAGAAAACAAACTAGCACAGTGCATTTTCTTTTTTATTTATTTATTTATTTTTTAAAAAATATTTTATTTATTTGACAGAGATCACAAGTACGCAGAGAGGTAGGCAGAGAGAGAGAGAGAGAGGAGGAAGCAGGCTCCCTGCTGAACAGAGAGCCCAATTCAGGACTCGATCCCAGGACCCTGAGATCATGACCTGAGCCAAAGGCAGAGGCCTAACCCACTGAGCCACCCAGGTGCCCTGCATTTTCTTAAGAATATGTCCCATTAAAAAACAATAATAAATTAACCCAAAAGACCTAAACCTGAATAGAATTTTCTCTTTGATAATCTCTTACTCCATATGCTTCCCTGGATCTTCTGTACTTTTTTTTTTTTTTAAAGATTTTATTTATTTATTTGACAGAGAGAGAGATCACAAGTAGGCAGAGAGGCAGGCAGAGAGAAAGGGGGAAGCAGGCTCCCTGCTCAGCAGAGAACTGGATGCGGGGCTCGATCCCAGGACCCTGAGATGATGACCTGAGCCGAAGGCAGAGGCTTAACCCACTGAGCCACCCAGGCACCCCAAGGATGTTCTGTATTTTTTGCGCCACCTTCCCCTCCAGATCATGCTCCGTAGGGTCACAAGAATGGGCTACCTAAAAATGCAGACTTCACAGAAGCACTCCCTGGTTAAATTAGTTCAACAGCTACCCAATGCCAGCTTTAGAAAAGCATACAACTCACTGCATTAATCTTTCTTTTTCAATGCACCAACTTCGTACTCTATCTCTCCTACCTCCTCACACTCCAGCAGTAATGACTTACTTTGATTCATAGTCATGTGCTCATTCCCCACCCCCAATATTTTATTTATTCTGTTTGCTTAGAGTGGAATGGGACTTTCTTCCTTTGCTCACTTGGTGCACTCCTTCCCATCCTCCAAACCCTTTGTATCAGTCAGAGTTCCCTGTAGGAAATGGAAGCCACTCTGGATAAGTCAGCCAGGAAGACACTTAATGCAGGAAACGAAGACTGCTAAAAGGACTAGAGGAACACGAGTCAGGGGCCACCAATAAGCTTTCAGGTCACAACATGGCAGACATAATCCAGAACTTGGAAGCTGCTGCTGACAGTCAGAGGTCAGAAAGCTACAAGGAGTACTGCCAGTGTCACAGCTGGCCCCTCAGCCAAGGCTGATGACTTAGCAGTGAAACGAGGAGTCTGTCACTGTAAGAAAAAGGAATGCTTGCAGGATCCTCATACATCAGCTGATATCACTGCTGAAGGAAAATGACCCTATTCTCCCCTGTTTTGCAAATTTTGCACTGGAGCTTCTCATTATAGTTTTTAGCCTTCGAACTCCTATAAAGGTTTAAGGTCTTTGAAGAGAGGAAACAGGTACTGCATGTCGACAGATCACATCAGGCATCATATCTTCTATTAAGCCCTTTTCTGGATCTTCTACTCCCAAAGAGTCTCAGTTAGTCATTCCCTCCACTGTATCACCTCTGTTCTTGACCAAGCAAAGCCTTCTATTATCTTAGTAGTCCCACCATAGTGTAGTACTTGAGGACACATATAGAGATCATATAGTAGAAACCCCCAATTATTTTATTCATCTTTTTAAAATCCCAGTACTTAGCATAGTCTCTGACATGTAATATGCCAGGCACATTTTATTTTGCCAGATGTTATTATTAAGTAGCACTTTCATGTACAAAAATAGTAACTTTGATAAGAAAAATTTCAGTTTCAATCTCCTTTTTTAGTAGATTCAGAGAATATCAAGTTGGGAAGTAGTGACATTCAATTCTATTGAGATTTCAGTCAATTCTCCTTTTCTTAGAAGAATAATATCTTCAGATATTATTCAATTAAACTGAGAATTTGAAGATTCCTTGGTTCTAGTAGATATTCTACTCATTGTACTCTCCAGTGATCAATGTGCTCTTCCCAATAGAGAATAGAAAACCAAGCATTTTAGTGCACTTATTTAAATTATAGTTCATTTATACATTGTGTTAAACAACCCCTGGGCATGCTTATAAGCCTCACAAGTAAAAACACAGCAAGCAATTTGAATTTATGTTCTAATATAGACTAAGTATCAAAGCAATGCTCAAATAAGATTCAGAATATATTTTTATGTTCCGCTCACAATAATTTCTTATTAGAACGTGGTGAGTAAAGAAGAATGTGTCAGTCTAGCTTCTCACACCTCTGGAGTGGGGCTGATCGACTTTCACAATGTGGTGTAGGTACAGTCCTGTGATTCTAAATCACCAAGTCGTATGCTTGAGAGAGAGAAAAAAAAAAAAAAAAGCCTGGAGAAACACAGCCTTCCTCTGGACTCTGTACAAACATCCATTTGTCCCCTGGAGACTTGGTTAGGAGGAAAACTAAGATACAATAAAACTTGCAATGTTTTTAAAAATACTAAACTGAAATGTTTTATAAAATTATGCCACACACTAAAAGAATGGTATATGGCTAAATATGAATTTATATTTCAGTTTCACTTAAATTCAGTTATGAGAACCAAGAGTAAAATCAGACTACTCTAGAGAAAAATTAAGAGCAGGCATTGCAGTTATCAGTAGAGAAATTAATTGCAGGAGATAATAACCTTTATCATTAGCTCTCAGGCACTTTTAAGTGTTTCTCTTGACCTTTACAAATGAAGAAACTGAGGTACCTAGAACATACACTGAGAATATCAAAGAAGCAGAATTCACCAGTGTTGCGGACGGAATGTTTATGTCCTCCTACAGTTCATATGTTGAAACCCTAACCCCCCCAGCCTAGCTGTATTTGGAGATGGTAACTTTAAGGAAGTAATTAAGGTTAAATGAGGTCATGGGGTAGCAGGGTGGGAGTAGGAAAGAGCTGATTTGTGTCCTTACAAGGAGAGACACCAGAGAGCTAACTCTTTTTCCTCTCATGTCACAGTGAGGAGACCACATGAGGACCAGTGAGAAAGCAGCCATCTGTAAACCAGGAAGACAGCCCTCATCAAAAACAGCTCATGCAGGTATCATGATCCTACACTCCTCTCCTCCAGAACTGTGAGAAAATCCATTTCTGTTGTTTCAAACACCCAGTCTGTCGTATTCTGTTATGGCCAGACTAATAACCACCAGCAAGCCAACCAACCAAGATTCTTCCCCGCTCCTGCTTTCACCCACATACACATCATGTCTTCGCCAAAAAGACCTGATGGCCTAGTAGGTAGCAGATGGAAAAAGTGAGAAGTACTATAGTTCTTGGGGCACCTGGGTGGCTCAGTCAGTTAAGCATCTGCTTTCAGCTCAGGTCATGATCCCAGGGTCCTGGGATCAAGTCCTGAGTCGGACTCCCTGATCAGCCGGGAGTCTGCTTCTCCCCACCTCCCCTCCCCATGCTCACGCTCTCTCTCTCTCTCTCAAATAAAAAAAGAAGTACTACAGTTCTTATGTATTGCCATTAAGGAAAATGTCATACATATACTTCAGATTCCTATTACTTAAGGCTACTCCTGATACAGATATTTATAGAGATAAAGTTAATGTTAACACTGATTTCACACCCATAAGAATGTTACAGTAAGAGCATCACACTGTGACTCAGCCACTTAGGGATACCCTGGGCCATACATCTTTGTTGGCAGAGCACAGAATCGCAGCAATAAAAATGGCATCCTAGGGTCCTTGTTCTCTCCCATGAGAACACAAATTCCACTGCATATTACTGTGGTAATTATTTGCTGTACATAATGTACTAAAAATTGTTCTAAATCTTGGCACTGAAATTGGTAATAAGAAGTAATCTCTTTCAAGTCATTTAATTAAAAGCTAAACATAAGAGGTAGAAACAGTCTCACCATTAATCAAATTAATACTTGAAAGGCATTAGACCCACTCTTTGCCTGAAAAACAATAATATGGGAGCAACTAGTAAAGGGTATATCCCAGTAAATGGGTTTCCCTACCCTGTCTACTTTCTGCCAAATTTTTGGCTAGTAATCAGGACTCTCAGATCTAAGCTATGATGCGAGTCAAAAACTCAAGATTTGGAAATACCTTTAAATGATCATAAGTATTGTGCTGGCTATAAAGCTTTCATGGCCCAGTTCCAAATCTATGATTCTATACTCTGGTGATCCTATGGCCAAGATGCTGAAAACTAACCTTGTCTTTTGTCAGCTTGCTCCCTGTCAGGTGCAGTCAGTAGTGGACTCTGGGAGGAGACTGGGAGGCAGGAGAAGGGGAGAGGGAATTATTCTTTCTTTTCCTATCTCTGTTGTCTAGCACTGGCCCATTAGTCTGACAGCCGCCATTGGCATTCCTAGAACCACCTTCATTATACGTTTCATAGGAAACCCGCAACAGCCAGGTTATGACTTCTCTTCAGTTATCTGAGTCCCAGTTTACAGAGTCTGTACTCAGATTCTGAAAACCCTATCTTCTTCCTTTCGTGCTCCCAGCCGTATCAATGTAGCTACTTCCTACATCTGTTATTACTGGGTTTTCCCATTTTACTTTTCCAAATTTCTTTAACCAATTCCCTGGACTGAATTCCCCTTGTTGTAATACACAGTGTGGATTCTGGTTTCCTGACTGGACAGTCACCAACACACATATGGAAAATTATTTTTTTCAAAGATTTTATTTATTTATTTGAGAGAGAGAGACAGAGAAAGCACAAGCAGAGAGAGGGAAAAGGAATAGGGAGAGAGACAAGCAGACTCCCCGCTAGGTGGGGAGCCTAATACAAGGCCAATCCCAGGACCCCAAGGTCATGACCTGAGCTGAAGTCAGACAATTAACTGACTGAGCCACCCAGGTGCCCCTGGAAAATGATTTTTAAGTTTTAGGAAGGAACACTCAAGTAAAATCTATTTCGCATTTCAACTAGATTATTTGATTTAGATTAATCAAAAGCTACCTTAAGTATGAATTGAATATGTGCATAAAAGACTACTTTCCTTGAGATTCTTTTTGCCTATATGATACAAGTGAGTATAGGTTTGGAGTTTAGCTATACGGAAATGGAATTATACTACATATTCTGCTCTGCACAGTTAACTACAGTGATAATGTCTGAAACGTTAGAGTAAAGGTGAAGGAAATCTTTACTTTTGACATTGGCTAGGTTTTCACACTGAGCATTTTACTTTTGCAATTAATTTTTTTAAAACTTTGCACTGTTGAAGCAGTTTTCTGATTTCTACCAGGATTGTTGGTAAGATCTCCAGCACTATCACGTTAATTGCCTATGCAAAGGTAAGCAACTAAGAGTAGGCAGACATTAACTTACCACTACTGACATCAAGTCTCTGCCCTTTGAGTGGTGACAATAATTAACCATTATGGTTCAAGCCATGCAGCCCTCTGCTCCAGGTCTTCTTTGTCTTGAATGCTCATACCTTCATAAGCATAACACATATAAACTTGGGCTTTGACCCACATAGTACAGAACACATGGTCATGTGTACAGAACACAGGTCATGTAAACACAAGTGACTTCAAATGAAAATACCAGAGATGTTATTTGTGTTTCTCAGACATGTGCTAGTGACATCTTTTTTATCGCCGTTTTCCTCTTCCACTTCCGCTTTCTTGTGGTAATTGTGCTCCAAACCCATTCCCACCCTAAACAAAAACAAAACTTCCTCCAGCCTTGCTCTCTAGTTTTTCCCTTTTCTTCCTAATTCTCCAACACAAAAATCTCAAATACTAGCCTGTCTGACATAACCCACTTTGGAAAGCCTACAGTGGGGGGGTGGGGGTGGGGGGTGGCGGGTAGATAGAGCAGGTCAAGCCAGAAGGCATTTCAAGTGAGAGTGAAGGAGAAATTTGAGGATCTTAGGCCACATCACTTCCATGCTTCCATGCTTGTTAACTCTCTGTAGACCGAATGACGCTATAGTCCTCTGCCTCTGTAGATTGAGGGCTTCAAATGTATCTGTGCTTTATAATCATGATATCCTTTCTGGAATGTTATTCTAGCACTAACAAGAGACAATGGAGATTGTGAACTTTTTTTTGTGAAGAAAGTAACATTTGGTTAGAGTAGTAGCTTCTATTCACCCGGCAGACCTCTGTGTAGTACTATACCGTCTTCCGCCATCTGTCCAGGCATGAAGTCCCTAAAGGTATCATACCTAAGGTACTATTGTTTATTCACCTCCCACTCAGCTTCCTGTGAGTCACATAAACCCAAATACATACAGACTTAAGGATCAGGAGACAGAGTTATAATTCTTATTCTGTCAACAAATTCATGATAATTCATGGGAAACAAAATATTTGTGCTCAGTTTCACTGAAAAAAAAAAAACCAAAAACCACCTCTTCCACCTTTCACTAAATAGCGCATGTGAAGTATCTAAAATATATTCAGGACAAGGAACATAGTGCACATATATTAAGCAGTCACTCATTTCTTGCTCAAAATATAAGGGAAAGTATATGAAACTTACAGTATGGTAGAAATAGAAAATTCATAGTTGTTGAGGAGAAATAAGCAACACCATTCCCAAGAGAAATGAACATGTCAAATAACCGGGGAAGAAGGGAGAAAAATTATTACAGCAAGAAAAGGAGAGAAATCGTTGAAACTAAAATGTCCTAGCAAAGGCAACTAGGAATAATAAGGAGGAAAAAGGGTCTAATGTTAATGAATCCATCTGCCCATCCAAACTACCATGGCCAGAACAGGAGCTTTAATAACTTTTTTGGCATTTACCATTGACTTTATACCAAAGTACCAATGGAAAGTCCTTATCCCCAAACAGGTGAAAAATAGTTATCTATATGCAAATCCAAGCCATTACAGTCTATTACATCATCTCCAAATAGTGATTCTTTTTTTTTTTTTTTTTTTTTTTTTAAGATTTTATTTATTTGACAGAGAGAGATCAGAGCTACGCAGAGAGGCAGACAGAGAGAGGGGGAAGCAGGCTCCTGCTGAGCAGAGAGCCCGATGTGGGGCTCGATCCCAGGACCCTGAGATCATGACCCGAGCTGAAGGCAGAGGCTTAAACCACTGAGCCACCCAGGCGCCCCTCCAAATAGTGATTCTTGATCTCTCTTCTTAAGAAAGAAAAACAAAACTCAGCACAACTCCTTTCGATCCTTGCATACACTGGGCCATATTTTTTTCTTTTCTTTTCTTTTTGCTTTGTTTTAATGTGGAAGTCCCTCACCAAAAATTAATCATAGGACATTGTCCAGCTATATTTTAGCTCTCTCTGAAGAGATGAATAACCAACCCATAATAAAGCTCGTTCAAGGCCTAGCAATCACGAATGCTATGGCATCGTTTGGAAGGTCGCCCCAACCCTTATCACTGTTCACAGACAGCGATAAAGTGCAAAAACACTGCTATCTGAGTAATAGCTAGTTACCTCATCACTCTTCCCTGCAGAATGTTGTCCTTCGTCAGTGTCAGTCCCAGATCAATCGGTTAGAATACAGCCCGGGTTATAAGCCCCTTTCGCCTTCTGCTTCACTTGGCTTCTGCTTCAATGACGACTCGTCTGTTTGTTTTCTTCTCGGCCTCCACTTGCAAGAAAAGAACTGCAAAGATCAATTGGAAACCTCAACTTATGCACAACTACTTGGAAATCATTTCTTTGATATTGATGTGGTGCCGCTGAAAACGACAGTGAAAAATACTACTCACTTAAGGAAAAAAAAAAATACTCTCAAGACCTATGTTCAAGTACAATAGGAAGGCTGAACGACTGAAAATTCTCTTGTAGATAACCTGAGGGATAGTGGAAGAATACTAATAAATTGGGGCTTAGAAAAGTACTGACCTACTAACCTCAGTGCTCTCTCGCCACAGGAGTATGAAACTTTTATTTTTAAAAAGGAAAATGAATGCACTGAGAGGTGATTAATAATTGAGCCAGTAATGGGCAATAATGGAAATTTAATAAACCAAAGGTAAATCTAGGTCTTCAAATCCATTGGAGGCAATAATCATAAATTGATTAAGAAGATATCACAAAAGTTCTAGACCCATGTCAGGGGAACATAAAAAAAGGATATCCCATGGCTTAACTGCCACTTTCTCAAAATCCCTTGTTTGTTCCTCCTACAACCTATGCCACAACTTGCCATCAGTGTTATCTCCTGGGATTGATTTCAACTCAGCTAAATTTTTTACAGGAGCTCCCCAAAAAGTGACACCTGCAAAGAACACCATTTCTCTTGGGCTTTTACTCATTCTGTATGCTGCCAAACAAGAAATAGCAATATTGAGCCCAGGACACTCTAACTGGGATGGGGAAACACTGCAATTGGCCATAATACTATGGCAGCCAAATTTTAGAAATCTGAATTTTGTTCCTTCCTATTTTTTTCTCCTTTTTGTTCCCCAACTCAAAGAGAAAGTGGACTCTGTGCTTCTTTGCCTCAGGGAAGATGTGTAGCATGGATTCTTTAAAAATGGTAGGACCAACAAAGCCAAAAGAAACTTGAAGAGGTAGAACTTTCTCTGGAACCAACAAAAAAAGGTCCTCCACACAGGGGGAGAAAAAGAACTCTGTGGATGTCTTCAGAGGTGGAAAACCTGTTCACTGATCACTAAACATGTGGTAGAACCTCAGAGAGACTGGCCAATTGGTAAAGGCTGTGAGGTGAGGTACCATACCCAAAACCATCATGCTCCAAGGGCACCATCGACGCGGTGGAGAAGCGGGTGGAAAGGTGGAAGGACTAGGCGGGTGGAGGTATCAGGTGACCCATCACACACAAGGTGAGAAGCCAATAGGATCATGGTTATCCTTTCCAACACTTTTAGTGGCCCATTAGGTGCAGCCTACAAACATATAATCTCTCAGTCAATCCAAAAAAGCCACCTTTCTTCCCACATCGGCACAGATCATTATTTCTTCCACTGGGCCCTAGGTTAAGTAGCTGGCTGGTGGTAAAGAGTGATGTACAAATCCGCCCCCCACCCCACCTCATAAGCACACTCAGCTCGTCCAGATGCTCACCCGTGGGGGCAGACACTGAATGACAGAGCAGCAGAGACCCAGCTGCCACTCTAGGTTCACTCCCAGTGTCACCTCCTTGAGGGCCAAACAGCTGAGGGAGAGCCCCTGAGTGGTTTCTCTCACTCTTCCCACACAAGAGAGAGTTGAATTTCACTGAACTACATGAAAGAATGCAACTAGATTAAAAGATGAATACACTAAATAATCACCCCTGTGAGGACAAAGTTTGGGCAGATAACATGTTGTTATGTGGTTATCACATGGTATGCAGAATCATGGAGTAGGTTTTGGGGCAGAAAGTAGAAGACAAGGTTGAGAATTTGAAGTGAGTATGTTTTCTTAAGAAGGGAATAAGCTGGGGCACCTGGGTGGCTTCGTCGTTTGAGCATCTGCCTTCAGCTCAGGTCATGATCCCTGGTTCCAGGGATCTAGCCCAGCATCACTGGGCTCCTTGCTCCTTGGGGAGCCTGCTTCTCTCTCTCCCTCTGCCTGATGCTCCCCCTGCTTCTGCTCACTCTCTTTCTCTCTCTGTCAAATAAATAAAATATAACCTTAAAAAAAAGGAAGGGAATAAGCTTTTGAGTCAAGCTGACTTCAGGTAAAATGAGAGATCTCAGTTTGTGCACTATGTGTGATCTTAGGCAAATTACTGAATCCTTGCTTCTCACTTACCTTATCTGTGAAAAGGAAATAAGGTGAGGGAGGGGACAGATAGGTAGTAAATTCGAACATAAACACAAACTGCATGCCAGAGTCTAATCCCTAAAATGTAGTGATTGTGGGGTTTTTTCCCCCACACTACTGTCCCCTTTGCCCCTATTCCTTATTCTACCCTTACCATTCTTTTTTTAATTGAAATTCAGTGAATGTCACTTTAATTCTCTACTGCTTGCTCTAATGCTTGCAGTGACTTAGGCTCCATGTAAAATTTATAAAATCTTGTTATACTCTCAAATCTTTTTATATCAAAAATTTTAATTCATTTTCTTCAAAACCTTCTCAGTACCTCGTAGCTGTTAGCTATAAAGCAAATAAAAGAGGGATGGAAGAAAGCAATTCAATAAAAATTGGATTTACTTTTAAAAAAGGAAGGTTTTAATCTCCCTTAATTGGCCCTTTGATATAGATAATTTTCAAGAGTGGGACATTTTATAGACTAAAAGATCATGTTAAAGTCTTTCCTTAGAGTAATCAAGATTTGGTGATCCTTTAGAAGAACAAGAATCATTAAAAACAGCAAAGAGAAAGGAGTTATTAGATGTGGAAGATCAAGGTCTCCAATATATTAAAATAAGCAATGCAGGCCTGCAAATTCCAGCAAGCTGAAGATAACATTTTCACTGCACATTTCTTTAAAAGAAGATAAAGAGCACTGAATCAATATATCATTGAAGAGATTATTATTTTGTACAAGCTGAAGGTTGGTGCAGGTCATTCCCACTAAAGCAAACAGAACTTGTTAATTTAATCCAACAGACTTGGCAGTGAAACCAAACAGGAATTTAATCAGCAGGAGAAGGTGGTGAGCATCTCTGGAAATTGAATGATCACTGTGCAAACAGTAAATATCATTACGGAACAGCAAGGAAATAAAAAGGGTGCTCCTTTCATGATTTTCATTGAGTTCATCAAACATAATAAATGATTCCAAATAAACCATTTCTAGGACTGCAACAATGACTTAATGTTACTTGTGCTAGAAAGTTAAAGTTTATCAAGTTTTCCAGTTTCTCATCTTTCTTAAATACTTTTCTTAAAAACCGCAAGCTTATAAAAATGAAGGATTCAGTGTCTTGCATTCCAAGTAAAGAGAGCGGCTGACTTTTCAGTTTCTCATCTCAAACACAGAATGCTAACTTTCTGATGCCAGCTTGAAGGCTTTTTGGTACAGAGACAAGACTAAGGCGTATAAACGAACATTAGGTATTTACTTGGACAGTGATTACTTTAATCATCTTCAAAATTAAGAGCATTTTTAAAGCATGTATGTTGTTGCAAAGGGTAAATAAAATTTACTTATCCACCCCCCAACCTCCCTCTCACCACTTCAATGAAATTAACATCAAAGCATTTTCAGAATCTTTCCCACTTTCTGTTACCACGGTTTTCAACTTCACTTCACCCTTCTTTTCTTTTTAACTCATTTCAACCTCATAGAACTCTATGTGGCCTGCAAGCTCTCCTTATCTCCAATCTAGTCTCCTTGAAACCCCTATTTTAAAAACATAGCCTTTTGTTCATGCTGAACAGGGCGTGTCGGTGTGCAGTATACCCAAAACAAAAAGATCTTCTCAGTGATTTTTTTCCCTCTAGCTATGAAAACGTGCTGTTATTATTAAACCAGTAAATTAATTACCCTATGGAACCTCAATAAACAAATGTCAGCTGGTATATTCCAAGAGTGATCAACAAAAATAAATCACGTAATAAGTGGCAAAAAACCACCTCCTTATTTCGAAGTCTCATGGAAACTGTTTTTGATGTTCAATTATTAAAAGTAAATGGTAAGGGGAGGCAGAAGGGGGATGGATGAAAGAGAAATAGGGATTAAAGAATATATTTATCATGATGAGCACCAAGCAATGTATAGAATTGTTGAATCGCTATACTGTATACCTAAAACTAATATACCACCATATATTAACTACCCCAGAATTAAAATAGAAAATTAAATTTAGAAAGAAACACAGTAAATGATAAGATTATCCTGAAACTGTAGAATAAGCTTGTTTAGTTTCATGGAAAACTAGATCAAGAAATGAAGAGAAAAGAAAGATCTACATTTTGCTAAGCTATTAAGAAGAAAGAAGATAAAAAGGAAAACCAGGAGCTACTATTTTACAGGTATGTACTCAGAAAAGAGACAGAAAATCATAGCTTTCTGGAAAAAAACAGAGATATTTTTTCATAAATTTTCTGTGTTGGAAAATGGACAGTAAGATAATATTGTTTCTAGCCCCATTTTTATTCTGTCTAGAATTACGTATCTGCATACTTCATCTTACACAGGAAGAGAATATTCCCTTTTTCAGGGTCATACCAACTTCTCTCCACAGTAATCAAAAAGGGTAGATATTCTGTAGAATTTTAGTTAAGAGTTTAAATACTCCTTTATGTGTTTATGGTAGATTGTTTACAAAAAAGGCCACAAAAATGTTCCCAATCCTTACATTTACAGCATCCCTTTGCAATGTGATTTTGTAGCTTCTTCCATCAAGAGGTAGAGAATATTTCAGC
This sequence comes from Martes martes, assembly GCF_963455335.1. Taxonomy (NCBI): domain Eukaryota; kingdom Metazoa; phylum Chordata; class Mammalia; order Carnivora; family Mustelidae; genus Martes; species Martes martes. Next base: position 36,049,681 of record NC_137899.1, read on the forward strand.
ACACTTTGAATCTGAGCTCTCCTTGTCACTTGCTGGGACCAAAAGAATGTGGCGGAAATGATGGCTGTGACTTCCAAGTCTAGGTCTCAAGAAACCTTTCCGCACCTACTCCTGACCTATTGAAGTGATGTATTGAAATTGTCATGGGAAGAAAAACATACTCCGGGGCATAAAAGACTGTTTGACCAAGTTGTCCTGGCTGAAGTCCTTTCAGATCAACCAGCCAACAACTAGTCAACAGCTCCCACATATGCGAGTCAGGTCACCTTAGACTACCAAGCCCCTGTCAAACTGCCAGTCAACTAAAGTCATGTGAGTGACTCCAGGTGAGACAAGAAAAAGAGCCATTCCATTGTATCCAGGCCAAATTGCTTACCCACAGAATCATAAGCACATAAATGCTCATTGTATTATGCCACTAAGTTTTGGAGTGGTTTGTTTTGCAACAAGAGATAACTGATATGTATTGGTACTGGAAGGGGAGTACCGCAACAAAACCTAAAATACTTAGCATTGGCTTTGGGACCAGGGGATACACAATTTTAAAAAGTGATGAGGGGGGTGCCTGGGTGGCTCAGTGGGTTAAAGCTTCTGCCTTCGGCTCAGGTCATGATCCCAGGGTCCTGGGATCGAGCCTCACATCAGGCTCTCTGCTCAGCGGGGAGCCTGCTTCCTCCTCTTTCTCTGCCTGCCTCTCTGCCTACTTGTGATCTCTGTCTGTCAAATAAATAAATAAAATCTTAAAAAAAAAAGTGATGAGGAAATTGTTAGTGGACTTCTAAAAGTAATGAGGAAAATACCGTTAGAGGCTGGAAAGAGAGTGACCCTTGTTACATAATGGCAAACATGATAAACCATAAAGGTAATAAGAATACCCTATTATTGTGTGATTTTAAAAAAACAATAACAACGCAAGAACATGAAAGTTAGAAAATGTGCCTAATAAACTTACTGATCCATCTAAAAAGATCTCTGGTCAGTGTATGAAAGTTATAATGTTAGGTGTTTCTAACTGCACATGACAAGTCAATGGAGAAAAATAATTAATGAAAGGAGGAACTTACTCTCTGTAAGCAGAATTTAAAGGAAGCTCCTTAGTGGGAAAATAAATGTTTTTCTTATCCCCAATATCTTCACCTAGGGAAAGAGTCCCAAATTAAGAAATAACCTCAGGCAAAGATCAAACCAAGATTGTGGATATAAAACTCTTTGTATGACCTCAAAAATATCTAAGGTGGGGTCTAATAGCTCTCTCAAAGAGACAAAGAACTTCTAAGAACATTAAGGGGACTGTCCCACAACATGCTGAAACACAAAAATAGAGATCTGTTTGAAAAAATATTATGATATGGTTTTTGGGCCATGTGGTAAGCCCTGATAAGATTCATAGGCAATATCATACACAAAGATAAACTCTAAATGGATGAAAGACCTCAACGTGAGGCAGGAATCCATCAAAATCCTAGAGGAGAACATAGGCAGTAACCTGTTTGACATCAGCCACAGCATCTTCTTTCAAGACACATCTCTAAAGACAAGGGAAACAAAAGCGAAAATGAACTTCTGATCATATGAACTTGATCACATCAAGATCAAAAGCTTCTGCGCAGCAAAGGAAACAGTCAACAACAAAAAAAAGAGATAATCCACAGAATGGGAGAAGATACTCGTAAATGACACGCAGATAAAGGGCTGATATCCAAGATCTATAAAGAACTTCTCAAACTCAATATTCAAAAAACAAATAAGTCAAAAAGTGGTCAGAAGACACGAACAGACACTTCTCCAAAGAAGACATACAAATGGCTAACGGACACATGAAAATGTATTCATCATCAAGCCATCAGGGAAATTCAAATCAAAACCACATTGAGATATCAATTTACACCAATGATAATGGCAAAAATGGACAAGACAAGAAATAACAAATGTTGAGGAAGTTGTGGAGAAAGGAGAACCCTCTTACACTGTTGGTAGGAATGCAATTTGGTACAGCCACTTTGGAAAACAGTATGGAGGTTCCTCAAAAAGTTAAAAACAGAGCTACCCTATGACCCAGCAATTGCACTACTGGCTATTTACCCCAAAGATACAGATGTAGTGAAAAGAAGGGCCATATTGCACCCCAATGTTCATAGCAAAGTCCACAATAGCCAAACTGTTGGAAGAGCTGAGATGCCCTTCAGCAGACAAATGGATAAAGAAGATCTGGTCCATATAAACAATGGAATATTACTCAGCCATCAGAGAGGATGAATACCCAATATTTACATCAACATGGATGTAACTGGAGGAGATTATGCTAAGTGAAATAAATCAAGCAGAGAAAGACAATTATCATATGATTTCACTTATACATGGAACTTAAGGAATAGCATGAAGGACATTAGGAGAACGAAGGGACAATGAAGGGGGTGGGGTAAATCAGAAGGGGAGATGAACCATGAAAGACTATGAACTCCAGGAAACAAACTGAGGGTTTTAGAAGGAGGGGGGTGGGGAATGAGTGAGCCTGGTGATAGTTATTAAGGAGGGCACAGATTGCATGGAGCACTGGGTGTTATATGCAAACAATGAATCATGGAACAATACATCAAAAACTAATAATGTATTGTATGGTGACTAATATAACATAATAAAAAGAAAAGATTCACAGGAAATGCACAAAGTTTTTCAGAGAGTTGTACTAGAAAAAGCATCTTTAGTTTATACTAAAAGGAACTGTGTAATTCAAAGTGAGAAAAAAGACTCATGGACCTCAGAATCCATAGGCCATTTCTTATAGAAAAGGGAAGATCTCAGAGGATCGATCCAAGAGTTGAGAACAATGGAGAATCAAACCAATGGGGTTGAACTTGTCTCTAATCAAGAAATTTTCTCAGCCTCTAGAATAGAGAAACTCGGCAACATGTGCCTGGTCTGATTTCAGAATTTCCATGGGCAGGTGACAGCTGTGTGTTCCCATTTTTCCCCTCTGGATGCAAATGTCTATTACAGTTATCCTCATCCAGTCTTACCATTGCATGCATCATAATCAAGGAGTCATAACCAAGGAGTTGCACCAAAAAAACCTCATCTACACATGGCCTGATTTAGATGATGATACTCTGGACAGCAAGGATGATACCATATGAATATAAGATTTTTGTGGGAGGGGTGAGTTTATTTTCATGTGGAAGGGATGTAAATTATTATTTCCAGAGGAAAGATGATGACAGGTTGCATGCAAAGGTGGCTACAAAAATCCCTCAAACTTCTGTCTGCATGTCCTTTGGTAATGTGACTTTGTCGCTCCTCCCACTAGAAACGGCATGTATTTCCCCAGCCCATGAATGTGGGCAAGGCTATGCTGTGGGAGCTTGAAATCCTACACAACAAAAGATTTTGCAGCTTCTCTTCTTGTCCTCTTGCAATGCTGCCCTGAGGTCACCATGAAAAGCCCACTATCATCAATTAGAAGATAAGAGACAACATGGGGCAGAGATGAGTTGTCCCAGTTTAGACCCCTAGACAACTGCCAATAGCCAATGTCAATGTGAACTGTCAGACATGTCACTGAGACCCTCTTACACTGTCCAGTCCTATAGAGAGGCAGACTGTAGCCACATGAAGGAACCCCAGAGAGATCAGTGGAAGGACCACTCAGCTGAGCCCAGCCCAAATTATTTATCCATAAGGGGGAAAAAATGACTACTATTTCAGGTGGTTTCTTACACAGTAATAAGTAACTGCTACATTAAAGTACCACATTTCCTTATCTTCCCACACATTCCAGATTTTAAATATTCTATCCTATTATCATATGATGTGCCAAATAGATGCCATATTTTTCATTGGAAATCTGGACCAAAAAAAAGCAAGTACTAAAATGTGTGCTATAATGATGGTTGACCTGAAGGAACACTGCTCACCTTCAAGAAGACAAATTGTTATTACTGGTCCAGCATAAAAATAAAGACTTTTTAATCCTGAACACAGCTTTCTTTCCATGGAGCTTTCCTTCCAGGGATGCAAATCAAAAGGGGAGGGAAGAGAACAAAAGCAAACGCCTTCTATCTGCAGAGGTGTCATGGATACTACTCAGTGACATTTAAGTCCAATAAATTCCTTGAACATCCTTCCCCAGGGGTCATTGTCTCATGACCACTCTTTCTGCCACACACATCCTTTGGAAAAGCACAGACACGTAAAAGATAAAGAGAGGAGAGGAGTGAGAAAACTGTAGATTGAGGGGCAAAGATGAGTAACTGTTATAATGATACACTGAACAATCACATTTCTATAATATATTTTTGTTTGAATTGCTTCCCAGCTAGATCTCTTTCGGGGAGATGCTGTGTAATTTCTCTGGTTATGTGATAGAACCAGGATGAAAGAAAACTCACAAGCTCCTGTGGCTTAAAATATAATGGTTGAAAATTGGTGGGTTATTTTTAAAGTTTTTTTTCTTCTGTTTGACAAGGAAAAGCAGAAGGATACTCAGCACCCCCATGCCCGTCCTTCAAAATAAAGGTCAAATTGCTTCTTCTCTGTTCTTAAAGACATGACTAAAAACAAAACAACAACAAAAAAAAAAACTGATGCAAATGTGTAATGAGTGCTAATATAATGATCTAAATGGCACCCTCCTCTTATCCTTCTCTAGATGAAAATCAACAGATCTAAAATCTCTCAAAATAAAGTATATTCAGATGCTGAAGAAGAAACCAACTTTAAAAATCATCTATAATTGAATATCTAAAATTGCAAAAACTGTCACTGTAATATCCTCTACCTCATGGAACAGTCATTTGGATTATGTGATCATTTATTTTAACTCCCACTATTTTTGGAAGAGATAAAATTCAAGAATTCATACATTCAGAACCTCACTTCTAGATAGCGAACTAATTCTACCAAAGTTAGAACTTATTTAAATATTGATTATAAATTAAAATTAAATTATTTCAAAACTTCTAGACTAATTTAGCCCTGGTAACACTTCTGTTCAAGTATACTAATTTATCTGAGTGGTGGGGGGGCTAGTATGTACACTAGAAATATGTAATTTTTTTTTAAATGAGGCTCAACTCTAAAGAGTTGACCTCTGACCATGACCATGACCTCTGACCATGACCAAGAGGCCATGGTCAAACATCTTAACTTTATATACAAAGAAACTAAAAGTCAAAGAGTTGGAATAGCCTGGAGTAGAAATGCTTATTACTGGTGACACTCGTTTAAGAATCAGGTTTCCTAGGGGTGCCTGGGTGGCTCAATCATTAAGCGTCTGCCTTTGGCTCAGGTCATGATCTCAGGGTCCTAGGATCGAGCCCCACATCAGGCTTCCTGCTCTGTGGGAAGTCTGTTTCTCCCTCTCCCACTCCCTCTGCTCGTGTTTTCTCTCTTGCTGTGTCTCTCTCTGCCAAATAAATAAATAAAATCTTTAAAAAAAATAAATAACTAAAGAATCCGGTTTCCTGGACTAACAACCTTCCCACTTTAGCATGTGGACTCACTCACAGGAGTTTGTGTCTACTGTAGATGGGAGGTACTGGCTTCTCCCAGTCCTGAATTCAGGAGCTGCCAAACCTGAGCATAGAACCTCTGGAACCTTTCAGCCACAGCCCTATCCCTGACTTATTAATTCCAATTCTCTGTGGGTGGTCAGAGCACTAGTAATGTTTAAAAGTGCCTAGGATATGTGAACAGGGCTGAGAACCATTGAAAGGGTTTCTCTCTTCCTCATCCCTTCATCCCTCACTCCCTAACTCCCTCACTCCCTGAAACAGGCTTAGGCTACCAGGCTGGCAGTCCCAGCCTCCCTTCCTAGAGTTTCTAGCTGTCTTTGGCCCTTTGATACCCTGCACCTCAAGAACCTAATTCTGAGAGCCTAGGCTCTTGGAAATGAATAAATAAGAGAGGGAAGTTCGTGAACATTAAAGCCCACGGTCTCAGGTACATGCATTACCAGGGACGCTTTCCATAGGCCCATGAGAACAAAAGAAAAATAATGAAAAGAACACTCCCTCTGGCTCTATAAAAGTAGCAATACTTTCAGGCATTTGCTTACACAGCTAACCAAGTTTGCAATAGTATGTGTCAACTTATTTACGGATTGGTTTCATGACATCACCCAACCACTTCGATAAAGCCATGGTCATCTGCTCATAGGCTCATGAAACAAGAGACAACATGGCCTTAGATTCTCAGACGTGATGACACTGGAGAGAAACATAGGTAGAAAATTTTCTATGAAACACAGGTCGACATCGGCCAGTGTCCAGTCACTTCCATTTCCAGGTGAAGCATAAATATAGCTTTGCTAGCTGTAGTATCACATGCTTCGGTCTGCCTCCTTGCACAGGCATCATTGTCTTCGGGTAAATATCAAGTGTTTGGTATTATATATTCAAAACCCAAAATACCTAATCAAGAAAGGCCACGTCTATGAAGTTGGTCAAGTCAGCTCTATGTGGAGAAGAGTCCAATACACCAGAAACAAGGCTGTTCCATAAGCCTTAATAGGACTAAAAAGGAAAAAAGTGTCTGGTTTTATCTTAATGTTCTAGCTTGAGGCATATTCCATAGAACTGATTGTTTTGTTTTTCTGCCTCTGTCACCAATTCTTCTCCAGTACATTAAATCCCACACATGGCAAACACGAGTTAATTAAGCATTATATTACAGAGTATTAATATAAATGTTACAGATGCTCCTCCTTAAACCTCTATAGCATAATTACCATTGCCCTGCAGGAGAAATTAATTTACATTGTTAACAGAAATACTTAGAAACAAACATATTTAAATGTTAAACCATCAGTTCTAAAAGAACAGATTAAAGAAAGCAATAGTTAAATCAAAACATTATCTAGATGGTCCACAAGGTAATGTGAAAAGAGAATATACTACCTCTTGCTTTTTCAGTTGTACTGAAAGAGCCCTTCAAATAATCGCATTTGCTTTCACGCCAAGAACCAAATATGAATGTTGTCAATATCTTTCTTTACCTTCTTCCAGGCGAATCATGAATATCATCAAGAAGGCATTTCTTCCAGCTCATCAGGCTGCCTCCCTCCAATAGATTAAGACAACTTCACAAGCATCAACAAGCAGAGCCAAAGTAAAACTATATCAGGGTTGAAATCACAGGGCTACAAGTAACTTCCAGCTATTATCTGGTGCATTCTCCACCTCCGATAGAATCATTGAAACCAGTGGTTCTCAACCTTGGCTGTGCATTGAAATCATTTGAGAAGATTTCAAAATTATTCTGCCCACCCCTAAACCCCAAGAATTCTAATTTAATTGCTCTAGAGTACAGCCTGAGTATCGAGTTTTAAAAGCTCTCCAGGTGATTTTAATGTGCAGCCAGGTGTCAAAGCCCATCAAGCAAAAACGACCAAGACAAAACCTACAGACACAAGTTGGGTTTACTTAGCTTGCTGCAGCAGGGGAGACCCTAGAAGAATCCTGGGAGCTTTTCAACACAGGGGATTTTAGGAGAGCTTCAAACTGGGTGACTTTTTAAACAGCTGAGGAAAACAGAAGATTGTGCTGGATTATATGACATCAAGAAATGGGGACGGTCAGTGATTGAGTATCTCAATTATCTTCATCCAAGAGGAGAAAGATCAGAGCAGAGCTATCATTGATAAAGAACCAAAATCATTCAGAAAGCAAGGCTGTTAAAAATGAGAACAGAGTGTTAATCATTTTTGTGGTTAAGGCATGGCCTAGTCATTGCCCTATTCTAAATTTTGTGTGTTTACGTTGTTTGGGAAACACTGTAGACTGGTTTTTAAATAAGGCCAGTTTTCCCTTTCTCTGTTTCTTTTTTTTTTTTCTTTCCTATTTTATTTTATTATTTTTAATTACCATATAATGTATTATTTGCCCCAGGGGTACAGGTCTGTGAATCGTCAGGCTTACACACTTCACAGCACTCACCATAGCACATACTCTCCCCAATGTCCATAACCCAACCACCCTCTCCCTGCCCCCATACCCCCTCCCTTGCGACCCTCTGTTTGTTTTGTGAGATTAAGAGTCTCTTACGGTTTTTCTCCTTCCTGATCCCATATTGTTTCATTTTCTCTGTTTCTTTAATAGAACCTATTCTCATATTCTCATAAGGTTGAGAACCACTGATTTAAACAAAATTTAAAAACCAGCTGAATATGAATGCTGACTGTGACATCTGTCATTCTTTTGAGTTCCAGGGTTAAATTAGTTGATCTGGCTTCTGAACATGTATTTGATTTCTCCCAATTTTTCCAAGTGAAACCTTCCCAAAGCTGGAACCTTCCCAGATAAAACCTTTTGTTCCCATTCCCTTGATGGAATATTCCATTATGATCCCAAGTTTAATTTACAAGATAACATAAGCTACATTCTAAAGAAAAATCTTATGTGAAATAGCTCCTTTCGGTAACATCACCACTGAAACAGTAGTTCTGTATTATGAAGTCATGTTCTATTTATTCTGTTCTCAACAGAAGCCACTGTTAATTTTTCACAATTACTAGCTTAGAACTGCTTTGGTATGGCACTGCACATGAGGGTGGGGATTCTTCACAGAAATGATTTTGATACTATTTTGGTAATTCCCCTAATCCTATGAGAAATCAGAATGTTAGCAATTGTTTATGCTTTAAGCCAAGAATGCATATGTGTATTCAACAGAAATTGGGGTTATTTAACCCTTCTTTGGTAATCTGGAATATGTTTGCTGTCTTAGGAAGCCCACGTAATCATAAACTATATTTTCCTTCTCCTTGAAAATAAGGTTCTGGGGCACCTGGGTGGCTCAGAGGGTTAAACCTCTGCCTTCGGCTCAGGTCATGGTCCCAGAGTCCTGGGATCAAGCCCTGCATCGGGCTCTCCGCTCAGTGGGGAGCCTGCTTCTCCCTCTCTCTCTGCCTGCTGCTCTGCCTACTTGTGATCTCTCTCTGTCAAATAAATAAATAAAATCTTAAAAAAAAAAAAAGGTTCTTTCAGTGGTTTACCTATGTCAAGACAGGAAGTCATGTTTTTATTTATAAGAGTGAGAAAAAAAAAAACAAGGGTGAGGAAATATATTAACCTCTGATGGTATATCCATAGTGTCAGTTACTCATCGGGAGCCCCACTCAGAGTCACCTGATGCCATCCATATTTTCTGCTTCTCTAATCAACACAGATATTGGAATAAAAGTTTTCCTCTCCTTGCCTCAACTGAGTTATTTCAGTTATTTCAGTTATTTCAGGTGCCATTCAGAAATGGCACCACATTTTCCCTACTTGAGTTCTAAACCAGCCAAGAAAACCAAAAATTAAGGCAGAAATATATTTAAAACCTGTACAATCAAAAGAAGCCACATCACAGCTTGGGGTCTCCAAGCACAGGCATTGAAATAGTGTTTGGGTTTAAAATTCTGATCCTACATAAAGGATCAGAAGAAGGGGAAGAAGCAAGACTGAGCAGAGAAAAAAAGTCACAGGTGAAGCAGACCCAAGGAAGTCCTGCCCACCCTGGCAGGAGGTTCCAGAGTAAGCATTGCCCACGAGAGTCATCCCATAGTGAGTTGAAATGTCTGAGCCTCTAACTGCTCTCCTAGTTCATTCAACGTGGGCTGCCCCGGGAAGGGCATGACTGAACAAAGCATACAGCTCTTTGCAGCCAAGAAAGACCTGAAAAGAACAGGCAGCTGGAGGCATTGTGCCCACCTCTCTCTTCCAACTGGACAGAAAGTTCTTTCTTAGAGCACCTCTGGGGAGCACATCTTCCTGTCTACCACAGCCCAAGTTGGAGAATAGGGCTAACATATTCAGCAGTGGTAGGTTTTTCAGTATAACACCCAGCACTGTGACATCCCCACATGGGTAGTGTTAAGTAATCACAGACCCCATTTATAGAGATGTGCCACTGAAAATTTAAGGCCTAGAGATACTGACCAGAATATCTAGTTTTTACCAGCAGCTGGCTCTGGTGAAAGCAAAAGGAAGAGTCTGAGACATGTATTTTCATTCTTGCTTCCACAGTCTCCAAAAAATATGTCACTCCACAAGAGGGAGTGTGGGAATGAAGATGTGGAGACAGGCTAGAGGGATTCTAATGGCCCCCTCTCTCCTCCACCCACTGAGCCATAGAACTTGACAGTCAGGTAAAGGGAGTGAGGCTTATTAACATACGTAGGTCTCCAGATAACAAGGATAACTCTAATAATAACTTAAAACTCTCATGTATATAGTAATCTTTTTCTGCATTCTTATAAATATTCCATTTGAAAGTCTGGAAATCAGGGAGTTGGCTCGGTTGGTTGTTTGGGGAGTTGACGTTCAAAATTATATTCATATCGTAGTGGCATGTAAAAGAATAGATTTACTTACCAGGTCCCAAATAACATTAACATTTTTTCAGACGCTCTGTACTATTTTCTGTCTTAATGCAGAAGTCACTGAGGGGATTTTAATCACTCAGTGGCAAAGTGACATATGCTGCAAGTGCCAATTCAGCGGCCAGACTCTTTACCCTGATTCCCCTCTCAGCCACATACTTCTTGACACTATCAAACAGCATGGTGCCTCAGAAGAGAAGCTGCCTTGACAGCTGCTTAGGACAGGGAGCATCTAGGAACACAGATCAGAGAGTCCCAGGAAGACTCAGAGAACATTGGAAGCAGATGCAACCATGACACCCCGACTTGAATTGTTAAGGGTGACTCCAAGCCTAACCACAGGTGCAGATCACAGATTCCTAAAGAAGGGGCATTGAATTGTCAAACGTATATCAATCTTTTCTCAACCAGCCAAAGGCACTTTCGTTTAAGGGGTTGACTAGTCCTTCCTCTATGAGGGCATGACCATGAAATGTTGCTAAGGAATTTCATTTTTAAATCAATGGTCTACTGTTTAATCAGGTAAGATCTGATGTCATGGAGATTATGACAAGCTGTTAATTTCTGCATGTGCCACTAAGACAAGACAGCCTTTTAGATCTCATTCTAGACTTACGATCTAAAGACTACCATAAGACCATTTCCTAAAAGCAGCCATCTAGGAGATCTGCCTGAAATAGAACTTAACTAAATTAAGGAAAATACAGATCTAAGCTAGATCTGCCTGGGTCTTCCTGAAGCTCTAACAATTTTTTTTAACAAACTGTAATCATACGACCACCTTCTACACAAACATTGCAAGCCCTTGTAAAAAATGCAGATGGCTAGACCCCATCTAGTGAGTACCTGTGTAGTGTGTGGCTCAAGAGTTCAACAAGTGCCCCAGGTGACTCTAATGCACACTAGGGTTTCAGAAACCCTGTTAGAAACTTAGGCTGCAACAAGGTCAGACACAAAGTCCAGAATCCGAGCTCAAAAGAAAAACGTCTACAAAATTCATTTGCCATTTATTTGGGAACAGTATTTTTCACAAGAGAACACTAAAACTCTTACACATTCAATAAATATTTTATTGTGTTCCTGCCCATCCAGACGCTGTGCTAAATATATTGGATTCAAAATAAAATGCATAATAAGAGTAGGTCTGGTATCATCACACATTATAACTCTTTTCAGACTGAACTCGGATCTTAGAGTAAGCATATCACTGGGAATTAAAATGAGAATTCAGAGGGAAAAAGTACACTTCTCCTAACGTGGAGCTATCCTAAGGTGAGAAAAACATTCAAAATTGTATATAGGATATCATCAAGTGAATCTAGTTCTCTCCAGGGAAAAGAGAGGTGTGAAGGGTAGACAGATGTAGATGTGATGATTTTATAATAAAAAGATCTCTTGAAATAAGAGATCAGAGCTTAGAGTTGATTCCTATCCCAATCAGAATCAGTTCGTTGTGCTACAATCAGAGAGTTGATGAACATTTTATCTGGTCTGGAAGCATAGATCTAAAAGCTGTTACCAAACAGACAGGATAAAAGGACAGTACATAAAACACTGTTGATTTTTCCTAAAGTACCCATGAACTCTACCAAAAGAAACTCCAGACATTAAGCCTATTCCACACACACTGCCTGCTATGGTCTGAGTGCTTGTGTCCCTCAAAACTGAAAAGTTCAAGGGTGTCTGTTTGGTTCAGTCGGTTAAGTGGCAACTCTTGGTTTCTGCTAGAGTGGTGATCTTAGGGTGCTGAGATCGAGCCTCACATCTGGGTCCCCACTGAGCACAGAGTCTACTTGAGAGTCTCTCCATCTCCCTCCCCCTCTGGCCCTCTTATCTCTCTCTCCTCCCACTTTCCTCTGGCTAAAATCAATCAACCAACCCATCAATCACATATTTAAATCCTAATGCCCAGTGTGACAGTATTAGGAGGTGGGGCCTTTGTGAGATGATTAGGTCATGAGAGCAAGGCTTTCACGAATGGATCAATACCCACTTCTAAAAGAGGCCTCATATAGCCCCCTTCTACCATATGAAGACACAATGAATAAAGCTATGAACCAGGAAGAGGGCCCTCATTTGACCATGCTGGTTCCTTGATCCTGGACTTTCTAGTCACCAGAAATGTGAGAAATGGATGTTGTTTAAAAACTACCCAGTCCTGGGGCACCTGGGTGGCTCAGTGGGTTAAAGCCTCTGCCTTCGGCTCAGGTCATGATCCCGGGGTCCTGGGATCGAGCCCCGTGTCTGGCTCTGCTCAGTGGGGAGCCTGCTTCCTCCTCTCTCTCTGCCTGCCTCTCTGCCTGCTTGTGATCTCTGTCAAATGAATAAATGAAATCTTCAAAAAAAAAAAAAAAAAAAGAAAAAGAAAGAAAGAAACTACCCAGTCCTTACTTAGTATTTTCTTATAGCAACCCAGATGGGCTAAGATCCTACCACAGCTCACTGGAAAATTCCTCCTGGCATGCTAGCATAAACTAAACTTGTTCAAGATTGAACACCTGAAATGGTTTCTATAAAACTTTGCACAAATATGGTGATCTATGCAAAGCAACTCCTACATAATTCCATTTGACTCTCATAGCTTTTGTTTATAAAAAGATTTTACAAAGTATTTGTGTTTAGAATTTTGTCCTAGGATCAAATAAAACCCAATTAGATGGTTTTATCAACATCTTACCAAAGTCAAAACAAGGGCAAGCACACACTGAAAAAAACAAAAAACAAAAAACAAAAAACAGAACCCCAGGAAAAAAATGTTAAATGTTAAAATTAAGTGGTGAAACTATGGTTGATTTTTCCTACATTTCCTAAATGTGTAATAATGAGAATGGATTACTTTATAATAAAAGCATTTAAAATTAATCTTTTGGGGAATTTTTTATGACAATAGAATTGTTTAACTAAAAATAAATTTCAAGGTGAAGAGTCTCCAATGGTCATTGTTTCCTTTTGCCTTATTTCCTTTCTTCTTTACTAAAAATGTGTTTTACCCTGCAGGCTAGATCACCTCTCTGTTCTTTCAAACATTTATAAGCTTCAACATTTTTGCTACAACAAAAAATTCTAGCTTTCCTTTTTCTCTTCTTTTTTATTACAACCCCATAAATTCTAACTACAGTTGTCCACTGTTCCTCCCATTATTCTCAATAATCCTGACGAACTGACTTTGAAAGCATATTGCTTTAGCACATTAACTTTTGCTGGGGCACCTTTTTTCCACACCTGACTCTCCTACCCTGCAATTTTATATCCACTCTAACTAATAAATTATACATGACATCTGTCTTGTCCTAGTTTTTAAAATCCCTGTAGCCTCATAAAAGTTTTTTTAATGTCCTCATATCCAAGTCTGGGCCAGCTCTGGTACTTTCTTTATGTAATAATTTCTGGTTGTCTTTTCTTTTCTCTTTGCCTTAATGCTCTATGCTACAATCTTCCTCAGCCTTTCTTTCCAGTAGTTGGCGGTTTTTGTTTGTTTGTTCATTTGTTTTTAAGCACTTTTCTGCTTCCAAAATTCTTCTTGTCTCACTCCACCAGCCTAGGGCTAGTGAAATGTGAACACTTCTCATTTTCTACCAAAATTATGATGCCTCTACCTACTTAAAATTTAAATATAATTACTAAACTATGACATAATCTGTCACTCCCCAAACCCAATTCCTGCTATGAAAAAGGGTCACTCTCACCTAGTCCCTCAGAACATTTTCCTCCATTAGGACTCTTTCCACACCTTATTGTCATTTCTTATTTTTTGAGTTTACTTTTTCCACTCTAAACTTTAAAATCCAAATGGAAGAGAATGGGGTCTTTGTGCCTGTATCATCAGTATTTATCACAGCAATTGGTACATGGCAAGTGCTTAATAATTATCCACTCGATAAATATACATTATAACTATACATGAATTCAGAAGCACATATGGGAACCCAGATCTCTACGAGTCAGCCACACTGAAAGAGATTTGATAAAATATAAAACAATCCCACCGTTCTCATTAAATAATTGTTGTTTTAGAGAATATAATCAAATGTTATATTTTATATTACAGTACTATCATTAAAAATTGTTCTATGTATGTCAGCACAATAGATTTTTGCTATATTAAGTAATTTTATAAATATATATTTTAAATTTCTTCTTTTTTAATTATTTATTTAATTATTAGAGAGAGCATGAGAGGGTGGTAGGGGCAGAGGGAAAAGAAGAAGCAGACTCCCCACTGAGCAGGCAGCCAGAAGTGGGGCTGGATCCCAGGACCCCTACCCCGGGATCACAACCTGAGCCAAAGACAGATGCTTAACTGACTGAGCCACCCAAGCACCGTGTGATATTCTTTTAATAAAGATAAAATCCCAGGAATTTTTTTTATTTCTAATATGGTAACTATTAGTAGATAATAACTCACACAAATAAAAGGTCTATGGGAACCTAAATAATTTTTAACACTATGAAGGCATCCTGAAACCAAAAAATCTTGAAACCAAAAAATTTAGAACTAGTGTTCTAAGTCATCCAGGCCACTGTATCAACACCTCTTAATATCCATTCAAATCCTCCCTGCCTCACTTTTCTCTGAGGATTTTGGCCACTTGTTCCAGACACCTCTACAGTGACCAGCTCTGTGTGGGGTCTGAATTACCTCACCAGGAGAGACCTGCTGTCACTTCTTGCCTGCATAGGGCACCTCTCGCCTCCCACACAGGGATTTCCTGTTTAAAACGAGGCAGTCATTTTCAAGCTATCTTTGGTGAAGAATCATTTTCCCCAATCCACTGGTGACTGACACTTTGTAAAATACCATTCAAAAGAATTGCTAGAAAAGTGAGCTGAAAGAAAAAAAAAGTATACAAAAAGACAAGCCCAATTGTTTTACTGTTAGATTCAACAGACACAAAATTACTCAGTCAAAATGCTCTGAAAGTTTCTAAATAATTCCTTTCAATTTCTGTACTTATCATGAAGATCCATGGATTACACTTTGAGTTGTGTTGCACTAAGACAGGACAGCCCAGAACCCGCTCAGCATCTACCATAACAACCCAGAAATGCAGGAGGTGTTGGACATCTCATGGGGTGACCTTCAACCAAGAGGAGATAATAGCTGACAGATAAGGTCTTGTAACAGGTCATCTATCTCTCCAATGGTCCCATAGGAAAGAGCAACAGCCACCCATAGCCATGGATAATTTTACAATGCATCCACCTTCCTGCTCTGCTAACCCTCTACCTCTTACTTCTACTCCCTAGGATATTGCTCCCCAATAAAGCACTCGAACTTATGCCTCAAATTCTACTTTCTGGGGAGCCCAGGAAATGGAAGCCAACATGCTCTTTGCACTTCACTGAAGCCAGGGGAAAACACAAGGACAAAGAACATCCAAAAATTCTATTATTCTCCACATGGCTGCACATGGCTTGTGCTTTCCTCTTTTTCTACCCCACAGCCAGTCTGTTGCAGCTGCTGCAAATTTAATCATTCCATCTATAGTAGACCCTCCGTCCCCCACAAGTCCCAGCACCATATTCCCTTTGTCCTGACACAAACCATTCAGTCACAGGCAAGGCTCATTTGATCCTTTCAATTGACCTTTAAAATTGACCAGGGTGGTGAATAGGATATTTACCATCATCCTTGTATATAGGCAAATGAGAAACAAAAGGGTTAAGTGATTTTTCCGTGGACACTCAACAAGTTAGTGAGGGAGTGATGAACAAAGCTCAATGACACTGTTTGCTTTTCTTTCGTTTTCACATCGTTTATATTCTGACAAGAGCAGATGATTCGCTGAGCCAAGATGGCCAACTAATGTAGGGTTATAGCTCCCATGTCTAATATTGTACCAGACAAACCACAGTAAAACAGAATATGTGAGTGAAAATATCAGTTACTGGGAGACAGAGGTCATGAATCCTTAGATATTACATTATTCTGAACACAATTGGTACCTCGTACATGTATGATAAATGAAAGAATAAATAAATGGCTAATCAATCTGAACTTGGTATTTTTACAATCTACAAGCCTTCAAAATTATTCTGCTGGAATAAAGCCACACACAGATTTCAATCATAGAGACATCTAGAATCCTCTGGATCAAAGGAAATAGTTTTAACTTAAAAGCAGTGCAAAGTTTAGACACACACACACACACATGCACACCCCCAAATACCCTTAGTCAACAATCAACATGACAGGTAGATTGGACTCATTTCACAGAATAACAGTATAAACATACAGAGTAAATTCCACACTAAATCTCCAAAAGTACATATGCATTCATTCTAAGTAAATATTATCAAGGAGGCTGAAGGCCTGAGAAATGCCATCTATAAAAATTATCTAACACTGGTCTTTTAAATTCTTCTGGTACATTCTGAGTATGCAATTGACACCAGAATATATAAGCAAACAATGTAAGCATGTATGCACCCAAATTGGGAGCATAACTAGTCATCTAGTCAGTAGATGAAAATGTCATTCCATAGTATAAATACAGTTTCATGGGCAATTGATAATATATGCCATCACAAGGAATGCATTTTCAGACAGCGACTTGAAGGACTCCGAAAGTGCAAAAGCAAAGAACATAATGCTGCTTGAACCACAGTGTGATCATTCTGACTTGAAATTACTTGAAAGGAAAAGTAATATTACATACTAAATAAGTTTTGAAAAATGTACCATAAAAGCTAAAAGCTTGCTAGCAAAACAATAGGCAGAATTTTTCAAAATTATAGCAAATCCATCCAAATCCATTCTATCCAATACTGTGACTACAGCCATGTATGGGTATTAAAATATAGTCAGTGCGACTAAGAAACTGAATATTTAATTTTATTTCATTTTAATTAACTTAAAGTTACATTTAAGTCTAGTTACTTTTTAATTATATTTAATTAATGGCAATTCACTTAACTTAAAAACTGATCCTCAGTATAGCTATTAGAAAACATTTAAATATATTTGGAACAACTTGAGTGTGAAGCTACTTTTTTCTCCTGTAAATTCTATGGAATTGAGATATATATCAAGTGCTTTTCTGGTGAAAATGTAGTGTCCAAATTAAGTTGTGCTGATCCACTCAATTGTTAGCTGCTTCCTGAAAAAGTCACAGACAAAGAAAAAAAGAAAAATAACAGCTTTCTCAAGCAGAGCACACCCTGCTAAGTACTTACTAAAGATTCAGAAATAATTAAAATCCTGACAATTAAATGCCAACCACATAAAATCTCTCCCTAAAAAAACAACAGAATGGTACAGATAAGCAAGAAAATGCCCTGAAAGAAACTAGCTCTATGTCTGGTCGTCTTGGATTAGGTATCAGAATGAAGAACAAAAAATGAATCACCAGATGTTTTCTCTATTCTTAATATTAAGTCTCATAATTATACTGGACAAAAGCTCAAAATGCAGCAAGCCAAGTCATAATGAACTAGCAGTCAACCACATCATTACCCAAAATCTTAAACCACATTACCAGAGCTTGAGATGAGGTCAGGGATAAGTGAAAAAACACCCACTTGGTGTTACAGATCAAAGGATGTATATTCAGGCCAAGACAGAAACAGAAGAAAAAGGTAAAGAAGTTGAATAAATTTTTGACTTGGTTTTTGAACTTAAAAAATCTTGAAAAATCCCCTGCCATTTTTTTTTTTTTTTTTTTTTTTTGGAGAGTGAGAGAGAAGGCAAGTGCAAATGGAGGGGGTAGGGCAGAGGGAGAGGGAAAGAGAGAATCTTAAGGAAGCTCCCCACCTAGCACAGAGCCTGGAGGGGTGGGGTGGGGCTCGACCCCACAACCCTGAGATCATGACCAGAGCCAAAATCAAGAATGGGACATTTAACCTACTAAGCCACCCAGGCACTCCCTACCTCCCCGCTGCTTTATTAAGATGCAACTTCAAACATTCCTCAAAACTATTTGGAGGATTCTACACAAAGGTCTACACAGAACTGCAAACTCCATGGCAATAGATGGCAACTACAACAAAGCTTGAAAGAAAAATCAGGATAAAAATCTTAAAAGGGTTAGATTAGATTAGATTATGCCTTAGAAGGCATAATCTAACCTCACAAATACCATCATAAGTAAGTATGACTTGGAATGTTCTTGGAGTGCAGGGAGCAGGGCGGAGTGCTGCTTTCATTTACATATGACCATCGTCATTACAAAAGTTCAGAAGCAAAACCTTTGTACAAAAGAGCAGCATACCCAAGCCTAGAATAACGCGCTCAATTCTGTTTTATGTTTTCATGCCCAGACAGATTTAAGACTGAAGAGATGAGAAGTTCCACCAATATAGCCAAAACTAAAGGAAAACACCAAAGAGATTAGACATCTTCCAGCTAAAAAGATAAAAGATGATTAGATGTTTCAAAGTCTATTTTTTAAAATTTTATTATTTATTTATTTATTTATTTATTTAAGATTTTATTTATTTATTTGACAGACGGAGATCACAAGTAGGCAAAGAGGCAGGCAGAGAGAGAGGAGGAAGCAGGCTCCCTGCTGAGCAGAGAGCCCGATGCCGGGCTCGATCCCAGGACCCTAGGATCATGACCTGAGCCGAAAGCAGAGGCTTCAACCCACTGAGCCACCCAGGCGCCCCTAGTCTACTTTTTTTTAAAAGATTTTATTTATTTATTTGACAGAGATCAGAAGTAGGCAGAGAGGCAGGCAGAGAGAGAGAGGAAAGCAGGCTCCCTGCCAAGCAGAGAGCAGATGCGGGGCTTGATCCCAGGACCCTGAGATCGTGACCCAAGCTGAAAGCAGAGGCTTTAACCCACTGAGCCACCCAGGCGCCCCTCAAAGTCTATTTTTAAACTACTAATAAACAGAGACAGTAAACAGCACTTCATTTAAAAAATACATTTTAGGATGCCTGGGTGGCTCAGTTGGTTAAGCGATTGCCTTTGGCTCAGGTCACAATCTTGGAGTCCCAGGATCCAGTCCCATATTGGGCTCCTTGCTCAACAGGGAGTCTGCTTCTCCCTCTGACCCACCTCCCTCTTGTGCTCTCTCTCTCTCATTTTCTCTCTGTCAAATAAATAAATAAAATCTTTAAAAAAAAATACATTCCAGGGTGCCTGGATGGCTCAGTCGTTAAGGGTCTGCCTTCAGCTCCGGTCATGATCCCAGGGTCCTGGGATAAAGTCCCACCTGGGACTCCCTGCTCTACGGGGAGCCTGCTTCTTCCTCTCCCACTCCCCCTGCTTGTGTTCCCTTTCCCACTGTGCCTCTCTGTCAAATAAATAAACAAAATCTTTTAAAAAATACATTTTAAGCCAATTAAATAATGCCTGCAGTCAATGAATATTTACCAAGGACCCACTTCATGTAAAATGAGCCTCCAGTACAGAGATAAGAAAGACAAACGAATTGCCTTCAAAAGGGTCACAGTTTGGAAAAAACAAGATAATGATTATAATAGAATGCAGTAAATATTTTAATATATAGCATGGCCATCCAGTCTGGAAACAGATACTACTTTATATGTATTTGAATGTACTATTGATAAATATTTATGCATATTGCCTGTGTCTCCAGACTTTAAGGCCACGTTTATCTATGTACCACGTGCCATGGGACCACTAGAAAGGATGTAGCCCCCAGCTACAAAAAGAGGAGAAATGCCAGGGAATACTTTAAAATGAAATAATGCTTAAACTCAGAAGGATGATGGAGGAATTTGGGGAGCAGACAATCGAGAGAACGTTTCTTTGTCGAAAGGATGAGATATATATATATATATATAAAACAACAGAGATCAGAGAATGCATCAGGCAACCAGGAACAGTCTAGAAATTATTCTATATCCAAGCAGAGTGGGTACACTGACACTTCCTGTCCCATCTTAGGCAAATAACAGTTCCTTTTTCCATGCAAATTTGTTCTAATTAAACTTAAAGCTGTAGGATATCAAGAAAATAATGAAATAAAGATAAACATTAATTACTCATAATTCTACCACCCAGAAATAAACACTTACTTTTCTACAAATATAAATATTTTTATGGATATCTGTATCTGTCTCATAGTGACATATTCTACTTTTTACATTTCACTTAACAAAAGCATTTCCCTTTTATTCATAGACATTGTTTTTGCCAGTTTTCTTGAAATATAACTGACAAACAAAAATTATATATATTTAAGGTGTACAAGGTGGTGTTTTGGTTATGCATACATTGCAAAGTGATTATCACAATCAAGATAATTAACATATCCATCACCTCACATAGTTTCTATTATTTGTAAAATTTATCTGAGATATTTTCAAGCATAGAATACAGCATTATTGAGTATAGTCACCATGCTGTATATTAGATCTCCATAACCCGCCCATTTGTAGAACTGAAATTTTGTACCTCTGACTAACACCTGGTTTCTCTGACTCCTTCATAGACATAATTATAAATGGCTGTGTAGTAATCAGATAGATACAAACATTTCACTATTACCATTCATTTAGACTCTTTACGATGTTTCTTTATTACAAATAATGCTGTGATGAATAATTTTATACATCACACTTTGTCAGAATTAGAGGTTATTTCGTCCCTGGAGATGAAGTGAAATTACTAGGTAAGGAATATTTTAAATTTTCCAGTATATATTATTACCACAATACTTACCAGAACTGTACCAGTTTACACTGCAAACAAACTGAATACAAACACACACACACACACACACACACACACACACGTGTGTGTGTCTATCTTCCTATACCTTCATTTACATAACAATTTTTTATTTTTTACTAATTTGTTAGGCAAAAAAAATGCACTCAAATTATATTTTAATTTCCTTTAGCTCTATAATTAAACCTATCGGCCAATTGTTTCCCTTTTTGAATGTTCATATAACTCACCCATTTATATATTGGGGTGTTGATTTATTTTATGGATTTTAGGCTATCATATTTTGTCATCTTTATAGCAAAGAGGATTGACATTCGCTCTTGAATTTTGATTATGATGGTTCAGAGATATTTTTAAATGTTTTTGTTGTTATATAGTCAGATTATTATTTCTTCTGTAATTTCACGCTTGTCTAATATTTGCCTATGTGTTCTTCGTTTTCATGGGGTTATCTCCACTTTTAATTCTCCCAGGTTTTATTGTGATACATTGCCTCAAGTGTGTCTTTAATTTTTTTTAAATTTCTTTAAAAAATTTTTGAGAGAGTTGGCCAATGTTACAGCACTCCATAAATGGGTTATGCAGCCCTCCTCTATTGATTGTGATTCTTCCCTTTTTACATATTAAATCCTATAAAGGATCAGGCAGGGATGGCTGCTTAAGAGCAAGTTCACCATGTCCCACCATACCCCTTCCAAAAGCCCACTAATACTAATGTTTAACATTCATGCTATCCCTACCTATGCCAGGCACTATTACAAGCACCTGACATGTACCAATGCCATCAGTCAACCTTAGGAAATAAGTTCCATTACCCACTTTTCAAAGGAGAGTGCAGAGTTTATGCAACTTTCCCAAGATCACCCAGCTAGCATTTGGCAAAGACCCTGTCAGAAGCTTTCCAGACTCTGGAGTCCTGTTCTTTCTCTTACCCAGATCTGTGTGCTTCAGGCACAGAGGTCTTCTTTTCATTCCTGGATTCTCCCCAGTATATTACCACCCCCGAATCTTAGAACATTCTCTGCTCTCAGCCTAAACCAATTATTTTTAAGAGATCATGGAAATTAAGAGCAGAGCTATATAAATCATTTGGATTTACATCTCAGTCCTGCTGTCTACTAATTACATGATTATGATGATCAGTTAATATATCAACAGAGTCAGATCATTAAATCAAACACTGATCTCCCGATTGCTGAAAAGGTATATTAGAGATGTGATTAAAGTCCATAATCAGTGTACTTTAGTAAAGGAGATTATCCTAGATCATCTGGGTCAGCCAGATTTAATCAGTTGAAAGGCCTTAACAGTAGAACTGAGATTTCTCCAACAAAGAAGAAATTCTGCCTGTGGACCACAGTTTCTTCCCACATCCAAAAGTTTCAACCTGCCCTTCCTCATGGCTAGTCCTACAGAGATTTCAGACTTGCCTTGCCAGACCTCACAATCATGTAAACCAATTCCTTGCAGTAAATCTACCTATCTATCCATCCATCCATCCATTTATATCTATACATGAATATATACATGCATATACATATAAATCTTACTAGATCTCTTTCTCTAGTGAAACTCTGATCTGAGACAAATTATCTAAGTCTCAATTTCTTTATATGGGAAGTGGAGATAAAATCAGTGCACAGCTCATAAAGTGCCTACAAGGATGGAATGAGATATTATGTTCAAACACTCAACACGGTGCCGGACAAGCTATAAACTTTCATCAATGTTGCCCTTAAATGTATACTAATATTTGTAAATTTGTACTAACATTGGTAATTGTACTATTTGTAAATAGGGTCCTTATCACATAATAAGCTTTAATTTTCTTTTCATTTGAACTGAGGAAGCTCTCTTAAATATTAACAAGGACATTTATCACAAACATTGTGCCATGCAACAGAGCATGATTCAACCTTGTTCTCATAGAAAAAAAAACACACACACACACACACAAAAACAAATGTCCACCAAAGCAGAATGGAAAAATGATGGGTGTATTCCATGGGTATAGTTGGAAAATGGAATACTATATAGCAATGAGAATAAACAAACTACAAGTGTCAACAACAACATAGATGAATCACACATACTGGGCGAAAGAAGTCAGTCACCACAAAGCACATACTGTACAGTTCACGTACAGTGTAAAAACAGACAAAACTAATCTACAGTGAAGGAAGTCAGGATAGTGAGCGGCTGGTTAGTCACGGAACTCAGGAGAGGAGTGACTTGGAGGGAATAGAGGAAAGTTCCTGAGATGCTGAAAATGTCTATCTCTTGATCTGGGAGCTTTTTACACAGATACCTTCACTTGGAGAAAATTATTCAATGTGTACACTTTAAGATTTGTGCCTGTTATTATTGGTATGTTGTTCATCAATAAAGAATTTATGCAAATTTTGAGTATTCATTTCCCAAAAATGAAGCCATCGCTTTATCATCAAAGGAATTTGTCCTTGGAATAATGAGCCCAGGCAATCGGCTAAGGACTGTGACTTAAAAAATTAGAGGAGGGCGCCTGGGTGGCTCAGTGGGTTAAGGCCTCTGCTTTCAGCTCAGGTCATGATCTCAGGGTCCTGGGATCAAGCCCCGCATTGGGCTCTCTGATCGGCGGGGAGCCTGCTTCCTCCTCTCTCTCTGCCTGCCTC
Source organism: Martes martes (assembly GCF_963455335.1). Classification (NCBI taxonomy): domain Eukaryota; kingdom Metazoa; phylum Chordata; class Mammalia; order Carnivora; family Mustelidae; genus Martes; species Martes martes. The sequence continues at coordinate 36,073,334 of NC_137899.1, forward strand.
TCTGCCTGCTTGTGATCTCTGTCTGTCAAATAAATAAATAAAATATTTAAAAAAAAAAAATAAAAAAAAAAAAATTAGAGGAAACCCTCTCTAACTGACAGTAGCTATTACAGGGTTGGCCCCCAGAGTAGAAGTCAGGTCCATTATTTTATACCCCCCCAAAAAAGATTCATTCATTTGCTCGACAAATATCCATTTCTCTCCAACCCCACGCCATCATAGTCCACACCACTGTCTCCTCAAGCTGGAAATTTCCCGGCTGTCTCTCTGCCTCAGCGCTAGCCTCTCCAACCATTCTCAGCTGATCCTCCATAGTGACTTTTTTCCATGTAAATTAGATCAAGTCACCTCTGCTTAAATCACACCAATGGCTTTCTGTTGCATTCAAGGGAAATGCACTCTCCTTACATCTCTTGTGAAGTTCTGCTACCCTCTCCACTTTCACACCTTGTTCACTCTCTCTTCTGTCACTGAGACCAGTCATGGCTCTTTCATCATTTGCCTTATCAGGATCTTTGCTCTTTTTTGTGCTTTCTGCAGAATGTTCTTTCCCAGGCTTTCATGTTGCTGGTGCCAGCCCATCTTCTGGGTTTGTTTAAATGTCACTTCCCCAGAGAGGCTTTTCTGATCCCTTCATTTAAAAGCATGTTGTGTTTTGTCTGTTGATAGGTGAATGGATAATGAAGATGCGGTATGTGTATACAATGGAATATTACTGGACCATAAAAAAGAATGAAATCTTGCCATTTGCAACAACCTAGACAAATACTATATGATTTCATTTGCATGTGGAATTTAAGAAACAAAACAAATTAAGGAAGGGAAAAAGAAACAAATGAAAAAGCGACCACAAACTGTGGTTGTCAGAGGGGCAGTGAGTAGAGGGTAAGGGGATTAAAAGGATAGTTATCATGATGAGCACTGAGTAATGTATAGAACTGCTGACTCATTGTATTGTGCACCTGAAACTAATATAACACTATATGTTAATTACAATGGAATTACGAAATAAATAAAACATTTTTAAAAATAAAACAAAACAGGAGCATCTGGTGGCTTAGTCAGTTAAGCGTCCAGTCCCTGATATCAGCTCAGGTCATGGTCTCAGAGTCATGAGATCGAGCCCCACGTCAGGCTCTGTGCGGGACTTGGAGCCTACTTAACATTCTCTCTCACCGTCTCCCTCTGCCCCTCACCCTCCCCATGCCTGTGTTCTCTTTATAAAATAAATAAATAAAATCTTTAAAATAAATTAAAAAAAAAACAAAAAAATAGTATATTAAATACAACAAATAAATAATAAAAGCACTTTGCCTTTCTCTGTTTACTTCCCTTATATTGTTTTTTTTTTTTTTTAAGATTCTATTTATTTACTTGTCAGAAACAGAGAGAGAAAGCACAAGCAGAGGAAGCAGCAGGAAGAGGGAGAAGCAGGCTCCCTGCTGAGCATGGAGCCCAATGAGGGACTCGATCCCAGGACTGGACCCTGGGATCATGACCTGAGCTGAAGGCAGACACCCAACCAACTGAGCCACTCAGGCATCCCCTCTTCCCTTGTATTATTGACCACAATCTGTAATCATTCTGTTGTGTTGTTTTGTTTACATTCTGAATTGTGCTGACCCATAGTAGTCACTCAAAAATCATATACTGAAAAAAGAATGCATCCAATCAACCCATAAATACCACTGAGGCAAAGTGGTAGAAATATGCTCTAATAATTTTATGACTTTTTCCCATCCCAAAGCTCTCTGGATTCATTTTCACTAGAAGTTACCTGAGATGGGGGTGGGGTAGAGAGTGCTAGACACACAGAGTTGGTCTCCTTAATCATATATATTCCTGAGAATAGCCAGGATTGAAGGTCAGATCTGTCCTTACTATACTTTGACCTTTAGAAGAGGTGGTGAGGTATAAATGATACCTTGCATGAGTAATTTGGACGCCTACAAGGATCCAGTCTCTTTCCTCTATTATGCGGACTATACGTAGTGATCAACAGATAATTTCATGTTGCAGTAAAATGACTAAGAGCTGTATTTCCTGGGTTTGAGTCCCCCTGCTCTGCTTCTTATCAGCAATTCCCTGAAAAACCTAACTTTTTTTTTTTTTTGATCCTTGGTTTTGTCAGCAATAAAGTGCAGCTAATATAGCACCATGCAGTTCTCAGTGTTGTTATGGAAAGCAGATGAGCAAATCTTTCTAAAAAGCACTTTGCAAACTTTCTATATACCATATACTGTAAGTTGTCATAATTATTTCAATGTGAGATTTTCCCCTTGCCTAAGCATAATTTGTATCCCTCATTTCTGCTTGGAATGCAAACGTTATGGTAAGCTAGATAAATGGAAAGCTTTAATCATCACATAATGGGGCACATTAATGTGATAAGAATGGTTATGCTGGCACAATTCCGGAGCCTTATGTCAGTTCGGTCCGAGTGTCAGTCTGGTCTTTTATATGCAGGACTGTGTGTGTGTGTGTGTGTGTGTGTGTGTAGGTGTGTGGGGGGTGTTTCATAAATTTAAGTTGTATACCATTAACTACTATTTGCCAGAGTGAAATAGACTCTGAGAAATCTGTTTATTTCTGGGATATCTAATCACTCAGACTTTGCTTCTAAGTGTATGTAAATTACCTGTTTTTCTATCTCACAATATTTTCACATATTTAATAAATGATAAAGATGAGGTCATCACCTATACTGTCTACTCATCTCTCAGCAGAAAACAGCACTCAAATTAAGCTCTATGTTCCCGCTCTCAGCTATGGCTTTGACTCGAGCAGGAATTGTGTCAGGAAGATTCTCTGCTCATGTTTTTCTTCTGATTATAATATAATAAGCACAATGATTAAAGACACAATTCTTAATTAGTCTGGAAGCATGTAAATTGTAACGAGGTATTTATATTTATGGAACTTATTATATAATTAAATGTTAACTATAAACCATAGTCAAATTCTGAGGTCTAATATTTTAACTCTATAATTTACATGCCTATAAAATTTATTCCATTTTTAACTGAAATTTTATTTCCTTGAGTGAATTTTGTATCAATATATGTTTTTTTGCCTTTATAAGAAAAAAGAAAGAAGGGAAATGTAAACCTCCAGAAAAGCAGAACATTGTATGATAAAGTCACAGTTTATGCAACCACTCCAACTTAAAACAGGAAATCAGTGGCTTCATGGACAAAAAGAACTGATCCTTAAATGTATAGAGCAACCACTCCAACTTAAAACACGAAATCAGTGGCCTCATGGACAAAAAGAACTGATCCTAAAAAGTACAGAGCGTAAGTCAGAGGCTAAAAGATCCCAGCAATGTAGTAGAGGCAGCATGTGCTTTTTCATCCATCAGGAAAAAACAGAATCAGTTTCCCCAGGAATGACAATAAAAATGCAACAGTCAACGTGGGTCAAACATGAAACCAATTCATTCAAATGTGACATGACTTTGAGCAGCCAGTAGAACCTATGTCAGGAGCGTGTGAATGTCATCAACCTTGACTCTACAAAACTAAAAGTACAACTTGCAGAGACTGGGAGATGGAGATGGAAGGAAGGCCAGACACACAGACATCTTTATCTTACAACTTTGGGGAGGCAGGAGGAACTATTTATAGTGGGGAAAGCAAAAGATGAAGCAACTGATTGAAGTTTACAAGTAAACTAAACAGAAATTTCTTAAAGATATAACTCTGGGGAGGAGATGGAAAGGAAGATGGAAACTTTGGGTAAATGGACTCAGGTAGCATAGCAATAGATAATCCAGAAGTGGATAAATTAGGAAAGAGCAATATGGCATCTTGTTTAAAGAGACAGAGAATGGCAGTAACCACTAAGGCAGTGAAGTACAGTTAGAAATGTTGATGCCTGGAGAAAGAGACTAGGGGTGGAGGAAAGCAAGAGAACACTGCCTTTTCCTAAAAGCCCTTCCTCACTGTTTAGGTTGATAATTGTGTGTATAAACCCTATCAGCCACCTAGATGCCCCACAGCTTCGTCATGCTTGAAATATCCATTTGGTTCCCGTAAGCATTTGCCTCCCACTACATTCTTTTTATCATTCAATAACTCATTCAATTATTCATTTATTCCAAAGCTATGTGGCTACTTGGAACCACTGTGCTAAATTTTGAACTGTTATACTGGAGGTACAATGGGGGCAAGGTAGACATGGTACCTTCACTCATGAAGTCTGTAGTCTAGTGAGGGGGAAAGATCTCTCTCTCTCTCTCTCTCTCTCTCTCACACACACACACACACACACACACACAGAGACTGGCAATTTAAATTACTTCAGATTATCATAAGAGCTTTAAAAAAACAAACAAGGTCTAGGAGGAAGAATACCAGGGATGGTCTATCTTTAACTAGGATGAGCAGGGAGGTCTCTCAGAGGTGACATATAAACTGAGACATAAAGAATAAGCTAGCCATGTGTCATGGACATTTGTCATATTCGGGGCTACTTAATATCTTCTGAACATTGTTCCTGTGTTTGGCTAGTTTCCTATTTCGTAAGAAAAGAACAGTTAATCCTACTGAGGAACAATAGAGCATTGCATAACAATCTGTTGCAATTCAGGGAAAGAAGCCTGTCACAAAAGACTACATACTGTATGATTCCATTTACATGAAATGTCCATAATAGCTAAATATATTTTAAAAAATAAATTCATGATTGCCTAGTGTACTAGGAAAGGATGGGGAAAGGGGAGAGAATAGGAAATGACTACTAATGGGTACAGGCATTGATTTTTGTTGTGATGAAAATATTCTAAACCTGAATTGAGAGGATGGTTGTACAAGTCTTGGATATATTAAATCTGTGATGGCTATGGCCCTTCCTAGCGTTTTTTAACATAGTCTTCACTGGCTTGCAGAATATAGGGTGTGAGTTGTGGGAAAGTATTTCCCTGAAAAGGAACAAAGCTGATCGTGTGATTAGCCGGTCAAGGTTAAGGACCATGCCGTGTCTGTGTGGAGCTCCAGAACCAATTAAAAAGGCGCGCTTGTGCACTTTGATAAGTTGACTGTGATACACAGAACCCTCCACAGTGCAAGGCCCGGGCAAGGAACCCCACTTGTCTCAACTGAGGTGCTGGCAGTGGACATGAAGAGAGGGGGAAAGACTCGAGCAGTCTTTTGGAGCTAGACTTGACAGAACTCGACTGATGGGTCAGACATGGGAAGACGAGGTAAGAGCTGAAACCCCTGACCTCACTGTGAGTCTGCCCAATTCTTGAAAGAAGGAGGAGGAGGTGTGGGGGGGATGGGGGGAGAGGAAAAGAATAAGGAGAAGGAAAAAAAGAAAGAGGAGAAGGAAGAAGAGAAGAAGAGGTGTAGAAGAAGAATTAGAATAATTTCGTTGATTTTTTGAGCTGCCATGTGCTTCATGGCCCTTCTCCCAACCCCAGCAGCTGAATAATTTGTTTAAATCAATCAGCTACCAGATTTCTCTAACCAGGGACTTATTTAGATATGGGCATACAATATAAACTAGACCAAAAAAAGATAGATAATAGATGATTGATAGATGGATGGATAGATGGATGGATAGACCGATAGAGCAAGCTATAAATAGATGTAGATACACGAAGGGAATATCTTCTGGAAGAGCTTCTACTATAATTTCCTAATTCACAAAGGTGACAGAAAACAAATACTGTGCTGGGAAAACTATTCTTATCTAGGTAAGACTGATTACTTTTCTTCTGTGTCCTCAGGCCCTATATTTAAATATCTACTATAGCTCATTTAGCACTTACCTATCTGCATGTTTGGCTCTTTCTAGAAAACTTTAAACCCCTCAAGTGCATAGGTAATACATTATTTGCTAAATATTCTCAGCTTCTAGCAAGATGCTTGGCATTTAGTAGCTGTTATTAAATATTTGTTGGATAGTGTGGTATAAGGCTCAAAATCAAGATCTAATCTTAAGTGCTGCCTTGATATCTGGTGAAATCAGAAGGCACTCAAAGGCCTGACCAAGTATTCCCCTCCCCACTAGGCTCCTGTGCATAAGATCCCCTAGCTACACAAGCTCCCCTATCAAAGGGACTAGTACAGCCGCTGCTTGTCCCTGAGCAGGGCATTTCAGTTCTCTGCTAATCTGTGGAATTATTCAAACAAGCCAGTAACACTCTCCCACTGCAACCAGAAGGCACCTATCCCTCTTGCTACTACAAAGCCTGCCTCCCACGGTCCCTGCTTGTTCAGTCCACTCCTGAGCACAACCCCCATGAGGCCCTGTAGGACGTGGGATGTCCTTTTCCGCCGGGCTGTGAGGATATGTACACGTACCCATCTGGCAGTTAGTACTGGCTTTCATCTGGACCTCACTCTCCGTGCTCTTTCATCTTCGTGGAGGCCAGTCCAGGCTTCCTCAGAACACAGCACTAACTCCAAGAGCTGTCGGTATCATCTGCCTAGTGTTGTGGGTGCAGCCACCCCTGTAATGCCAGGGCAGAAATCCCTCCCTTGCCAACAGAGCAAAGCAGTGGTGATTCTATTCTCTGTCTCCATCCACTCTCCATCAGATGACATGGTGAGGGAACACGGATAGAGAATGTATGCATTTTACCAGCTGATAATCTTCGGTGACAGTCATGACAGAACACAGCCTTTTGCAAACAGCACTTGGCTAAAGAGGCTGTTAACCACGGCGATCCTCTTGATCTTCATTCAATTTCATTTTGGGAGGACTCGAGCTTCACCTCTCTCCACCAAGGCAGTTTCATTTGTACTAATTTCTCATCAAAAATGAAAACGAATTTCACGGAAGGTTTTCCACTGTGTTCAAATAGAGGCATCCAATAACTCTTTTGGACTAAGAACAGAGCTTGCCCACAGTAACCAGGATACCTTGAGTTTGGAGGTCAGCAACAGGCTCTAGCAAGCACCACAAAACTAAGTGGTTTGTTTTTCTGATTAAAATATACATTCCAATATCTACAATGGAATACTATGCAGCCTTCAAAAGAAATGAAATCTTGCCATTTGCGACGATGTGGATGGAACTAGAGGGTATCATGCTTAGTGAAATAAGTCAATCGGAGAAAGACAACTATCATATGATCTCCCTGATATGAGGAAGCGGAGATGCAACGTGGGGGGCTTAGGGGATTAGAAAAGAAAAAATGAAAGAAGATGGGATCAGGAGGGAGACAAACCATAAAAGACTCAATTTCAAAAAACAGACTGAGGGTTGCTGGGGGGAGGGGGGACTGGAGAGGGTGGTGGGGATATGGACATTGGGGAGGGAGAGTGCTATGATGAGTGCTGTGAAATGTGTAAACCTGGCGATTCACAGACCTGTACCCCTGGAGATAAAAATACATTATATGTTTATTTAAAAATTTAAAATTAAAAAAAAAACTGTAAATAAATCTACCTTTAATAACATCTCAAAATATATATATATATATATATATATATATATATATACACACATTCCATAACTTAATGTCAAAGTGCAGAAGATCCTAGAGCTCATTTGGCCTTCCTTTACCTTCTCAACCTCAGCCGGTCACAGGTCTACAGTGAAAATGGCAGCAGAAAGGTCAAGGGCACAGGCAATAACAGCCCCTCCTCACAGAGTGCCACGGACGCCCTAAGCATTATTGTTCAACGACGTATTTCAAAACCACAGAGGAGTATAGGAAATTACAAATACATGCGCCATTACTCTGACTTTTAACACCTGGCCTTACCTTTGCTGTTGTTGTTTTTAAACAAAGAAAATATAACACATATACCAAAGGTCCCCTTAATGCTTCCTTGAGCCTACTTCCCTCTCTCCATTCACCACTGTCGGGCTGTTTTGTGTTCTCCCCACCCAGGTCCTTATACGTTTATTGCCCCATGTGTATGTACATGAATGCACACTTAACACTGATGTGCACTTTAAAATTTACATTAATGATAAAGAGTAGTTATTGTTGGGCAACCTGTTTTGTTTTTGTTTTTTACCCAATAAAATGATTATAAAATTTACCCAGGTTAGACTTATAACTTCAATTCATTCATTTTAAATGCTATATAATATCCACTGTATAAATATAAGTTACTTTTTCCTAATAAAGGACATTTGGGTTTATCTCCAAAGTAAATAAAATAAAATATACATTCCAGGAAGGATTTCTCTTTGTTTTAAAAATACAGCTTATTTATAAACCTGAATTTTTTTTTTATTCTCTCCAACATCTGGGTATAGCAATGCCACCCACAGATTAAAGAGTCTAAGAGATGAGCACATCTTTAAAAATAAAGGCAGAAAAGTGAAGCTCACTGTCTGCTGTCAGCATGACCCTTCCTTCAGAGAAAAGGGTTAAGCCCCAAAGATGACACAGCAAAAGTTAAAAGTGGTTACAGGTTTTAATGAAATTATCTCATTTTAGGAAACTGGCAAATCTCCACTAAAGTACCTATTCAGTTTTAAATTATTATAATTTTCCACCCATGACTCTGCTCTCATTTCTATTTTCTCATTTTGCAGTCTGAGACATTATTGGATTCTGCCTTTCTTGATGTTTTGATCCTCTGAACTCGCTTTCGTGGATTTAGTGTAGGTGAACGTCCATTATTAGGCACTAATGCAGGTGAGTAAGCTACTATGGATGGTGGGAGGTAAGCTTTTCCGGAAAGATAATCACCGTAGAGTGCAAAGTCAGTAGTTTCACTCTACGGCAGTTAAGTCACATCGTCTCTGTGAATTAATTAATAAAGACAGATACTAAGCACGGCTGACAGCCTTGAGCATGAACTCTGCCAGGCATGGTATAAAGAGCGTTTGAGGTCTCGGCTCACTGAACCCTCCCCAGCAACCCTATAAGGGGCTCTTTGTCCAGCCAGAGTTTCAGGGAGAGGGAACTTTTCCTCCGTTTGAATGTCATTTCTGAACTTCTCTACCAGCACAATTGACAACAAATGCCACATTTGAGTCATCACCCCCCAACACACACACAAAAGTGACTTAATTAAGAAAATACACACACATGAGAAGCAGATAAATTACCAAGAAACTTCACAGCAGTTTTAATTATAGCCCAAAACGGGACACTCCGCCACCGACTCCGACAACTCTTGTCAGGTGAATGAATAGGCAAACTGTTGGTTCAAACAATACCACTCAGCAATAAAAAAGAACAAACGACTGATACATGTAAACCACAGATAATTCTCAAAATCATTACACCGAACAAAAGCAGGCAAACATAAATGACTCTATATTGTAGGACCCATTTTACCTGAAATTCCAAGATAGGTAAAACTAATCCATAGTAACAAAAAGCAGATCAGTGGTTGCCTGGGAAAGGAAGTGAGGAGGAAAGGGATTACCAACAGACACAAGGTTTCTTTTTGGAGTTCTTGCACATTCTGCATCTTGATGGCCATGCAAATGATTACATAGGTGTGCATACTTACTAAAATTCGTGCTGGAAAATTAAAATGGATGCCTTTCATATATGTAAATTAAACTTCAATAATTTAATTAAATATAAAAGAAATTGCCAGAGTTTATTTTTTAATTTACTTTCTAATTCAAGTATAATTAACTTACAGTGTTATATTAGTTTCAAGGGTACAATATAGTGATTCAACAACCTATACATTACACAGTGCTCATTATGATAAGAGTTACCAGATAAGAGTTTTTTTTTTATCTTTTCTTTTGTTCATTTGTTTTGTTTCTTAAATTCCACATATGAGTGAAATCATATGGTATTTGTCTTTCTCTGACTTACTTCAATTAGCGTTATAACTTCTAGGTCCACCCATGTTGTTGCAAATGGCAAGATTTCATTCTTAATCATGGCTGAGTAGTATTCCATTATATATATATATATATATATATATATATATACACATATATCTATCTATCTATCTTCTTTATCCATTCATCTATGGATAGACACTTGGGTTGCTTCTGTATCTTGGCTATCGTAAATAATGCTGCAATAAACATAGCGGTGTATATACTTTTTTGAATTAGTGTTTTCATTTTTTCTGCATCAATATTCAGTAGTAGAATCACTGGATCATATGGTAATCCTATTCTTGACTTCTTGAAGAATGTCCATTCTGTTTTCCACAGTGGCTGCCCTAGCTTGCATTCCTATCAACAGTGCACAAGGTTTCCTTTTTCTCCACATCCTTGCCGACATGTGCGACATGTGTGTTTTTTATTTTAGCCATTGTGAGAGTTGTGAGGTGATAACTCATTGTGGTTTTGATTTGCATTTCCCTAATGATGAGTGACATTGAGCGTCTTTTCATGTGTCTGTTGGCCATCCGTATGTCTTCTTTAGAAAAAATGTCTATTCAGGTCTTCTGCCCATTTTTTAATTGGATTATTTGGTGTTGAGTTATATAAGTTTTTTATATATTTTTTATATTAACCCCTTATCAGAGTTATCATTTACAAATATCTTCTCCCATTTCGTGGGTTGTCTTTTTGTTTTGTTGACGGCTTCCTTCACTGTGCAAAAGCTTTTTATTTTAATGTAGTACCAATAGTTGCATATTGCTTTTGTTTCCCTTGCCAGAGGAGACATATCTAGAAAAATGTTTCTACAGCTAATGTCAAAGAGATTACTGTCTGTGTTTTCCTCTAGGAATTTTATGGTTTCAGGTCTCACATTTAGCTCTTTAATCCATTTTGAGCTTATTTTTGTATATAGTATAAGAAAGTGGCCCAGTTTCATTCTTTTGCATGTAGCCGTCCAGTTTCCCCAACACCTTGCTGAAGAAACTATCTTTTCCCCGTTGTATTTTCTTGCCTTGTTTGTCATAGATTAATTGACCATATCATCATGCATTTATTTCTGGGCTCAGAAGAGTTCTTTAAAATAGCAATTTCCTTTCCATCAGTCTTTATATATTTTTAACCACTCAGTGAGAGGTAAGACAAAGACACAAAGTATTAACAAGCACAGTTAGGTAAAAATCATTCTGATCTGAAATACAGATAATTTCTGAATTCCATACACTTCCATTTAATTCAAAAACCATTTATTCAACATTGTACAAATAAACTTACTATATATCACATTTTCTACCTCAGAGGAATTGATTTAAGCCTTGTATCACTGCTGTAGACTCATTGGGAAGAAATGAACTATTGTTCTCTTTTCCCAAGAAAGTAAGGCCTCTGTTTTTGAGACCTGGACTTTCTGTCCTGGGTGGAGGAGGGAACATGGAAAGGAGATGGTGTTAACAGAGATTTTTATGTTTCTCAAAGGGATATTATTTGTTCACTACTCTTAAGTTGACTTTTGTTTCTAAGCTTTAAGCTGAGAGTCACAAATTCAAATACCTACAAGGGGCAGGCAGGTAATATAAAACAGACTTACAGAAGTTGATCTGGAATGATGGAGCTGGTGGTGAACTGGACACTACAGGCCAAAGGCCATTCATTCAGTCAACAAATACTTAACGAGGACCCACTATTGGTCAGGCAGTACTCCAGGCACTGAAACAGAAACATGAACAGAACAGGCAAGGACCTATTTTTTTTTTTAAGATTTTATTTATTTATTTGACAGATAGAAATCACAAGTAGGCAGAGAGGCAGGCAGAGAGAGAGAGAGGAGGAAGCAGGCTCCCCGCTGGGCAGAGAGCCCGATGTGGGGCTCGATCCCAGGACCCTGGGATCATGACCTGAGCTGAAGGCAGAGGCTTTAACCCACTGAGCCACCCAGGAGCCCCAAGGACCTATTTAAAAATAGTAGTTCACATTCTCGTGGAGAGAAAACTAACAATTAATAAATGGACAACTAAACAAAAACATGGAATATGACAATGCTATTGGGGAAGGGGATAGAGAATGAAAGAAGCTGCAGTTTTCTATTTTAAATAAGGTCCTCAGGGAAGTTAGCTCTGATAAACTGATGTTTGAAGGGACACCTGAGGAGGGAAGAAAGAGCAAGCCATGTGGATGGACATGCGGGTGGAGGGAGAACATTCCAAGTGAGGAAACAAGAGAGCCCAGAGTGGAAGCAGAATGAGCACACTGAAGAAGTTACAGAAACTACAAGGGTATCAGAGCAGCTAGAGTGAAATGAGGAGGAAAACAGTGGTAAGACTTGGCACGGGAGAGGAATGAAGGGAATGCTGTCATTGTAGGATGTTTAGGCCTCCATTATGGCCCTGAAGCCTTTGTGTTTACTGTGAGTGAGATGAAAAGCCACTAGAGGACTGAAAGCTGAGAAGTGGCATGATCTGACTGTTGCAGCTGTGTGAAAAATAGACCAGAGAGGAGGCTGGGCAACTTATGTGGCGGTTTTGGTAATAAGTCAGGAGAGGTTGTGGTGGCTTAGAAAAAAAAAAAAAAAAAAGGGTGTCTGAAGAACTGATGAAAAGTAGTCAGAATCTGAATATATTTTGGATGATTAAACCAAACAGAACTGTTGCTGGCTTAGAGATGAGGCAACATGGGAAGGGAGGAGTTGAGGAAGCTCAACTCCGAATGAGCCCCAGGGTCAAGATTCAATATGAGATGGCCAACAAATGATAACCATTTGAGACAAACTGATAAAAGTGTTCCCTCCTCATTTAACAGCAGCTTGTGTGAGCTCAAAGACTCTGAGGATACAATTCAGGGTGGAAGTTAACTGTAGGATTTCCATCCTGGGACAGTTTGTCTGGAGAGTCAACTGGGCTGCCTTCACAGGGAATCATCCCAGCTAATGCTTGTTCTTCCCAATTTGAAGGTAAATATTCTCTAAGCCAATTCACATTTTTTGTTCAAGATTATATCAAGCACCTCATAGGAGGAAGCCTATTATCCTGAAGACAGAGGGACCACGGTGAAGTATCTAGTGTCTCCATTGACCAGAGGAGAACTTATAACAGAATGGCTCAAAATGTGCCTTTCTGGCCAAATAATAAGCAGAACTGGGGCAACTTGCTTTCCTACTTTCCTAAATAAGTGCAGGCAAGGATCAGAGGTGAGGTCAAGGGGGGCCATCCCAAAGACTATCTAGCAGGGTTTTGGGGTACATGATCTACAGTAGTCCAGCCCCAAAGAGAACCCTTACAGCAGACTCTGAGTGGTGCCCTAGGATAGAATACCCAGCCAACAGAACCAATTCTCTTTGGATATGTGGGCACACTGTATGCTGAGTATTAGCTCCATGACAATGTTCCTTTTGTGTGCCTGACAATAAACTACATGAGCTTGGGGGGAACCTCAGATTTTAGAACTGGGTATCATGACAGAGGCTTACCTGACTAAAACAATTATGATGATTAGAGTTCCCATAATTAGTGTTAGAATATTGGGGGTGCCCCTCCATTCTGTTCCAAATGTGGAGGTATTTTCAAGTTGAGGAATAAAGCACATATATGATGTCCCAAAAGAGGCAGAGAAGCATGAGGCACAAAAGTAGGAAACTGTGACAATTGTGCCAGGCTCTTCCTTTCCACCTGACCTAGAAAACAAGCTTATTCTCCCACTGTCTCTTGACCTCAGATTGTCAATAAGTGCCTCACGTCCGTTTTTCCATTCACTCTTTGTTGCCACGTCTTATAGCTATAAACTTTCTCCTTCTCAGGCTCCCATCTGGTGGGCGATCCCAAGTTGCCACCACTATGACCTGGATCCCCTCACCCCAAACCCACAGCATGGGATTTCCCGTGCCTTGTCTAATCCACAATCTGGGGAATAGCATTGGCTGGACAAGACAATTATCTGCTTACAACCTAATGATATTCACCCCTTATATATGCAGTAGTGAAGTAGCTTCCTCACGTAAGCAAGGTTAATAACCATTCCCACTGTCATCAAGCTCTGTTTAGCCAATTCAAAACCTATCATGAACTGTCTAAGCAATTCTGGAGAAAAATACATTTTAAACTTTGGAGGTAACCAAATTATATCTGAATCAGCATTGGAACGGATAGGGCCATCTAGGACAGCTACATCTACCTCTGATGTCCACACTGTGTTGGGCACTATTAAGAAAACACTCTCTTGGAGTTCCATGCCGCTATGTCTACTGTATCCCCTGTCTATTCTCTCTTCCTAGAGGCAATCTCTGAGTTTGTTTGACTTCTGTGATGGCTTCAGCCAGGAATATAGTCCTGCTTTTGTAAGGATGGCGTATGAATTTTTAGTTAAACTTATAATACTCCATTTACCATTTAAATGACATATGTTTTCTGAATTTAGTAAGGTGGATAGGAAATCTAGGAGACACTATGTCTTGTTGCCCAGTCTTCAATGTCTTTGGCCATGACATGAGTCCCCTTAGTCACTGGTTACAATGAGGGAGTGTGCATTCTTGATTGGTTAGAAACAACAGTGGTGCCTACCATACCAAATCATAAGCTGGTGCTCATTGTGATCAGGATCTATTATTTACTCAAGCTAAGAGATAGGGATCCAATAGAGTCCACTTGTCGGATGTGTGCTACATGTGTTCCCCACTGGTGTTATAAAAGATGGTGGCCTAGTAGGCATACAGGGCTGTTGCCACAATGATTTCAATTCTTAAGCATATTTAAAAAAATTTTTTTCTTAAGCATATTTTTTAAATTAATAGTTTTAATTCATCAGCTACATTGAGAAAATAAAACTAATTTTGTACTAGTTCAGAACCTAATGTAAAGGTGACAAATTTCGTCGCTGGATTTTTACTTTCTAGAAAAGATTCACCTTTTCTGAATGTGGCAGTGATAGTGAACCAAACGATAATGATACTTTTACTCAGAAGTATGAGCCCTCATATATTAAATTCAATTTTGTACTTGCGCCTTTATGATTTGTATGTAAATGCTGCTTCACTTACAATGGCTTCATTGCCTCATCAACCACTGCATCACTGTACGATAACACTCCCTGGTTTTAGCACTTCTCCCTCCTTGTCCGTGGTTGCAAGCTCACATCAAAAGAAACTTAGAGCATCATCTCTGAGGGTGACATTACAGCCCCCAGAATGTTTACTAAGTCATTATTAAATTGTTTTCCTCTCGTTATTTTTTAATTCTGTCAGGTAACCACTGTAAGTACCATAATACAGCGCTGATGGAGATTGTGGAGTTATTTCAAACAACAGTGGTTTTTTTGTTCAAAATAGAGTAATTGAAAGAGCACTCTAGTATGGCAGACTTCATAAACCTGAAGTCTTTAGTGTTCATAAATTCCAAAAACACGACGCCTTCATTTCTGAGCACTGATTTTAAAGGAATCTCACTCATATTTAGATACGTGATTTATGTAATGCTACCCAACCATTCAGCAGAGTCTAAAACAAACAGAGGTTCGGTCCCTATTGCCTTGTATGGCACGTATCTGAGTAAGAGCCAGAGATAAACACACCTGCACAGGTGTCACTCCTTGGCTTTTTGGCCCTGGCTTCACTCTGGATATTTTCCAGCCCCAACACAACTGACTTTCAGGCATCTGGCCAAAGGCAGGAAATAGAAGAAATTCCATCCATTACTCCAGCCAGAACATTCTTCCTTTTCCTCATTGGCTGCCAAGACAGCTACAAGTTTTGGCTTGTAGCAGGCATTTGAGGGTATTTTCAAGTTCTAAATATATGGAGAGCAAAGCTTCACCTTATGAAAAGTGATTTAAAGAACTGGAGCAGGTATTGAATAATTCAGTCTGTCTCTTTGTCCTTTGCAAAATCCTTCCTAACATCCTCTACCATGACCCTTGCGATCCTTTTCCAAGGGGAAAAGAGTGCCCCGTTCATCTGGATATCTTTGAAGCTTTTGCAATATTCATTTCACCTTTCTATTAGAACTGCTTATGTAAACCGAATCTTGGCTTTCCAGTGAACTGTGGACAAGTACTCAAAACACAATCAATTTAATTTTCAGTATACAATACAGGTGTCTTCATGACTAAGACAAAAAGGCTAAAAAAAATGAGGCATATTTTTAAGATTTTTTTTTAAAAAAAGTGATATAATGTCACAAAGAATGGAACAGTAAAACATTCTCGAAACTTTTAATAAATGCATTCCTTGTACCAAAAAACGGCAATTTAAATTAAGTATGTCATGTGGCATTGATGACTCGTCAGAGCTTCTAGAGTTCACATCTTGGGAATATTTATATGTAATTTATGACACTACTGGTTAACTGAAACCAAAAATAAATAAAAAATACTACAACACAATTTTTTTTTAACTGAAAATTGTCCTCTACCAATATTCACAGAGGACCCAAGAAGATGCCTGGTTAGTATGGCTTACAATTTAGAGTGTGATTATCCAAGAATGCCACAAGTAAGAAGCTTCGATAAGGCATTTCTGCATACCACTGCGTTAGCAAATGCTATTTATTTTGACAATCATTTCCTCAGAGATATGTCTGAAGTCATCATTTATTTGAAATCCCTTTCTTTTTCATACATATCTTACTGCCACCTTGTGACTAAAATGTTATTCTTTTTTCTCCCTCCTTAAATGTGTGTACGTATGTGGGTGTCATTTCAATAGAAATGTAAACTTCTGCTCCAGAGTAACTTTCAATGACACTACCCATACTCCCAATAATAAACATTTTAAAACAAATAACCCTCTTTCATTTCTAAATTAAACTATGAATCTTTAAGTGAAAGATACTTCCTAACAGACTTACCTATGTTTTTAAAGGGTTTCCTTAAAATCTGGTATTACTCCACAAAATGATCCTGGCGTGAGAAAAAACATGACTCTGGATCTATACATGCAAAGAAAAATAAGACGGAAGCTGATATTTACATAACTTAAGAGAAGAAAATGGCAATTCAAGACTAGTAAAGCGTCTTAAGCCTTATTTAAATGCTGCAGGTGTGAATCCCCGTCATTAGCATACAAGATTATCTACAAAATACTAAGAGGGCCGGAGACTAAAGTAGAGAAGCAGACACCAGAGTCACATCGTCAAGCTTTCCAGCAGCTAGCTTCTTCCTCCTTCCCAAACCAGAAGCTTCAGCATGCAGCTGTGAGCTTATTAGAAATTCAGAGTCTCGGAGCCCACTCTAGAATCATAATATCTGCATTTTAACAGGATTCCCAGGTGATTCGTATGCATAGGATAGTTTAGAAGCATTGCCCTATTCCTTGTGCTCATGACAAGATGCTGCATAGATTGATTGAACCTATTACCCCCTAAAGATCTAGCCAACGTGGTCAATAAACTGTGTGCCTAAAGGCTGCGTCAGGATGTGGTCATTATAACTAACTTGGTCAGTTCGTCAAATTTCCTACCCACCTATGCAAAGAACAGGCCATATAGGAGAGTAACTACAGCGGGTTCCTATAAAAATCTCATCAGAGACTACAGTCTCTGTGATGATAAGTAAATTAATACCTAAAGCAAAAGAAAGGCTTATGATAATGTTGACTTTTGGTTTTCCTTTTTCCTTTCCTTTTTTTTTTTTTTTAATGAGAGAAGAGAGCTTTTTTCATTACAGAGTAATGGAAAAATGAAAATTTGCAACTACTATGGGCCCTATTTCGTGCAAAATAAAGTCATCATGTTTTCTTAAACTATTGGGTATTTATTCATAATTCAAAAACATTTATTTCATAGTAGGCACCATGCCAGGCATTTTGAGAAGCATGCTGCCATAAATGGCTGTCAACTCACACCTGTGTTCTAGTCCTATTTCTACCCTAACTAGTTGAATTTGTCCATATTCTTCAGACAAATACAACCAAAAGGATACACATAAATACTGAAGATATTTATTATTAGGAATCAGGAATTACACAACTACAGAGGCTAAGCAGTTCCGTGATTTGCCATTTGCAAGACAGAGACCCAAGAAGGTTGGTGGTGGAGCTGCAGTCCAAGTCTGAAAGAACCAAAAGTGCTGATGACGAAAGTCCCAGTACGAGGGCAGGACAAGACCAATGTCCAGCTCAATAGTCAGGCAGAGAGACAATTTTCCCTTCCTCTGCCTTTTATTTCTATTCAGGCCTTCAACAGAATAGGTGAAACTCACAGGCATTTGGGAAGGCAGTCTCCTGTACCCAGTCTACTTATTCAAATGCTAATCTCATCTGGCAACACCCTCATAGACACACCCAGAAGGCATTTTTAGTCAAATATCTGTGCACTCCTTGACTCAGTCAAGGTGACACTTAAAATCAACAATCACACTAGCTGTTTCTGAGCAAGGGACTTTGTGTCTCTCTGGGACTAGTTATCTTTGTAAAATTAGGGGGTGAGGGATAGATGCTATTTGATAGCCATAAACACCAATTTTAAAGCTCTATCTATGGCTATTTATTCTGTTCTTACCCAACATTAAATCAAATCAACACAGCATATATATACTTGAGAATCAAACTCAAAAAATAAGCTATATAGGCAACATAAAAAGCAAAGCACCTGGGTGGCTCAATCAGTTAAGTGTCTGCCTTCAGCCCAGGTCATGATCCTGGGATCCTGGGATGGAGCCCTGAGTTGGGCTCCCTGCTCAGAGGGGAACCTGCTTCCTCCTCTCTGCTGCTCCCCCTGCTTGTGCCTGGTTTTTTTTATTTCTCTCTCTCTCTCTCTCTCTCTCTCTCTCAAATAAATAAGTAAAATCTCTAATTAAAAAAAAAAGTAAACATAGAGAATAGAAATATTACAATTAGCCAGCAAAACATGCCTCTGCTTAGCAATCTCTACTCTCCAAATGGAGAGCAAGACCCAGACATGGAAGAAGCCAAGAAGTTATTCTAAGTCTGCAGGCACTTCATTGTTACAGATCAAAGACCACTGACATGCACTGCAAGATCAAACTAACAGACATTACATAGTACCACACATTACAAATTTTGATTCACAACAGTTCCGTATATCCAAAATGCAACTAAAAAAGCAAGATTTTGAATGTCAATGTTAAAATAAAAGCTTCTCTTTTTTAAGAGCAACACTTTAATTTCCATCGTTTCTGAACCTAGACAGTATTTTACCCTTCTTTAAAAGTCATGAGTTCTGAGAACTATATGGTATTACATTGGATTTAAAATGATCAAATTCCTGGTCAAGCTATTTTGGGGAAAAAAGAGCTGTGTTATAGGTCTAATGAGCTGAAGGACCACGAAAAAATTCGGACTACAAAGGTATATCTCAATACCCCAACGTCACCAATAAAAATGGTAAATTTTTACGTTAAAAATTGAATCAACTTCCCTGAACTCTACCTCTGAAACTAACAATATGCTCTATGTTAATTGGTTGAATTTAAATAAAATTTTTTTAAAAACTGAATCAATTTGTTACTATTTAGATGCATGTAGATTGTATTTATTCATACAAGGAAGTTTACTTCGATTCATATTTTTAAGCTGAGCTCTGCAAATAGCAAGAATTTTTCATGTCCCCCTAATATCAGTAATTTGTTCAAATTTTTTTTTTTTTTTAAGATTTCATTTATTTACTTGACAGAGAGAGAGACAGAGAGCACAAGCAGGCAGAGAGGCAGGCAGAGGCCGAGAGAGAAGCAGACTCCCCACTGAGCAAGGAGCCCGATGCGGGGCTCGATCCCAGGACCCCGAGATCACGACCCGAGCCAAAGGCAGCGGCCCAACCCACTGAGCCACCCAGGCGCCCCTGTTCAAATTTTTTTTAACCAGTTATTTTGTCACTAAGTAGAACAGAATCAGGCAGGACTTCAAATTTTTGCTTGACAATTTGCTTGTTCTATTTGATTGCAGTATTAAAAAAACGTTGGACTTGCCACCAAAGGCCATTCCTGTTATGTTGTGGTTAGGTCATTTTTGTCTATCACAAGACACCAGAATTGATCTCTGTCAAAGATCCTCAATGATATTTTGCAAGAAAAATTTCTTTTCTGATTCTGCGGTTTAATATTTTATGAACTGATGTGTGATCCTAGAACCTACAGCATAAAAATCTTAAGTCACTTGCTTTACTATATAAATGCCATTGGTTATAAAATTCTCCCAACCTCATTTTGAATCAGCTGTTTAACTGACTTGATAACCTCCTGTGCTAATAAATTCCACAGGCTGAATAAATGCAGTCTGGGAGGTACTTCGGTCTATTCTTACTTTTACTTACCAGGGCTGATGTGAGAAAGGGAGAGGACAATAAGAGAACAATTTTCCTGGAAGAGAAAATTGGACTAACCACTTCCCAGTCACTACAGCTGATAACTGTAGAGCACCATACAAAGTATCATTCTTTTCTATGTTTTTATTGAGAAAATCCATTATTTGAAAAAGGAAAGTTAAAAAGAAAGAAGGAAAGAAAGAAAGAAAGAAGGAAAGTTATGAGTTCCTATTGTATGTTAATTACTTTCTTTCAAAAACTCATACTGCAATATATCAAGTTCCTTTTTAGTATGCATTTTTAACTTGCAGTACAATTTAGGTCGGGCATTGGTTTACGATGCACATATCTTTCAATGTTTCCATCTGCTCTGGCTTTTAGCTTTGAAATACCAGAATCAGATGTGTAGCTCACAAAATTTTCTATTTTGTTCTTTTTTGTCATATATGTCTATATATTTTTTGTTCTTTATTATGAAATACTTTTTCCCATTTTACTTGTCCAAAATACAATTTTAAAGTATTCCATCTTACACCTAAAAAAGGAATCAAGGATTTGTTCTTGATTTACCCACTTCAAAAAAAAAAAAATTAAAATTTGAAAAATGACAAGTAATTATAAGAATAATTTAGATCTAAAAATTCTTCTAATCAAGAATGAAATAATACAGGTCAGCCTGAGTTAATTTAATCTCTTGTCTATATTGATCAAACACACAGAAAAGTTGTTGATTTTTGTTCTAATTGGCCTATGTAGACACAATTAAAAGACTTACTATAAATCTCTCTCTCTTTTCTCTACTACTCTTTGATCTCCAATGGGAAAAAATAAAAATACCTTACAATGCTGCTGAATTTCTCTTCCATGTAACTGGAGACCCTTCACAGTATCATCTCATTAATTCTGACCATACCACTTAGGTAAATAATGGGAAGATATCATGATGTGCATTCACAGACATGTGTTAAAGCACAGAAAAATTAATTAACTTGCTAGAAGTCATACACCAGTCAACCTAAACCATATCCATTGTCTTCTGTCTCCTAAGCCCTCCCTCGTATTTCACCTTCTCTGCTTGCCTCGCTGCTCCCTGCCTCCACCTGGGAAACTGAGCTTCTCTGGAAACTTAAGCGATTTTGCGGTTCATCTTTGGTTTTCATCCAATCATTGTGCTTTATCTTTCAGATTTGTATTTCTAAGTGCCTGGGTTGGAGGCGATTATTTTTTTTTAACTTCGAGCTTTTCGTTTCTTCAGAAGTTTTGCAATAGTGCTCTCTCAATCCATCAGTGAATCATAAGGTGTTTTGCTTTTTTCTATATCTAGTCTAAGTTAATGCAAAACAGTTGGGAATCCAGCCATCAATTGGGAATGTCTCTCTTAACCCTGAGATTCTGCCATTCTGTGACTATCTCTTAAATAGACACTACCTGCCTGGAATTATAATAGGCACTGAATTTCGGAATACAATGAAGGAAAAAAATATTGCAGACTCATACCACATTAGATGAGGGAGTGACAAGAGGCTATCTGGGGAGTACTGTGAAAGAGTTTTAAATAAATGGGGTGAGGGATGGGGACAGATTACAAACAACCTTAATAAAGGAGTTCCAACCTGACTGGTAACTTTGGACAAAAAGTTAACAAAATCCTTTCCCTTTCTGCACAAGACACTAACCCTTAGTTAATTTGCTATTACTCTTCCTCTGATAACCTAGTATGGGTAGAATGTACACTGTATTGCTGCATAACCTTACTTATAGTAAAAATTACCCTTGGACTAGGAGGAAATACAAATAAACAATTAAAAAACTGAAGCAGATGACTCTTGAGTCACCTAAATGTAGTCACTCTTATAACTGTTATGTCCTTGCAAGGACCCTGGAAATTATGCCTGCAGGGTTGTTTCAAGAGCAATTTGGCCCCGAAGGACATCAGACTTCTAAACCAGGCAGTTCCCTTGCCTCTAAGCTTTTGGACTGCTACAACGGCCTCTGTAGAGGAAGAGCTAATCCTGCCTTGTGGCAATCTGTGTCTTGGTTCTTTTGAATAGGCTGGTATTAATCCAGCTGTGAGTCAAAGTGAGTCTGAATGTGTTTAGCTGAGTTTGAGAAGACCATATAGGGCATGTTGTAATAACCAATGCAAACGGACCAGTTTCTGGGAAGATGGGAATCTTCATGGGAAGATGACATAAAACCACTTCAGGATGACTTAGGTGTTGGAAGTCAAAGTGGTGTTGGGATTCATGGTAGGTTAGAGAGAAGAGCATGGGATGCATGGTTGATTAAAGTGAAGAAATAATGGAGGTGCAGAATAAGGTTAGGCAGCTCTTAAGAAGATGAGGACCTAGATGAGGGTGGTGATCACAGGAAAAAAAATAGAACAAAAAGACAAATCTTCAGAGACAGCTTGCAGAAAAAATAGTTGGTATCAGATAAAAAGACAAAAACAGAAAATGTAAAAAAGAATTCCAATATTTCTAACCTGAGAAATAAGCATAGTAGAGAGGTCAATGAAAGAGAAAGACAAGTCAAAAAGGAGAGTTGCTTATGAAGAATCAACTGACTTCAGTATCTGTCTTTGTTTAAGATAATGACAGAGGATTTAATGGTTTTTATGTGGACAGGACTATGGCAGTTCTTGGCTACAGACAAAGCCATCTTTGCATATGGTGGTAAAACCATGAAAGTGGATGGGATCTTCAAGACATTAACTGCATACAGAGAAGAACCAAGGCTTATGCGTTTAATATTGGAGAAAGACCCAGAATTAAGGGGTGTGGAAAGAGGAAGAACTAGCAAAAAACCATAGAAGTAGGAAAAGAGCAGTAATACAGATGGAAACTAAAGGAGGGAAAGATCAGAGTAGTAGTGGTCAAAGTTACCAGAGAAGTTTAAAAAAAAAAAAAAAAAGGTAGAAAGAGATCAGTAGGTACCTTTGAAGAAGAAAAGCCAGTACTGGAATACCAGAATGGAAGTAACATGTCAAGGAGTTAAGAGGTCAGGAGAAGAAGAAAATTGAAACCACATGTGTAGATCACTTACCAAGTTATTTGGCAGGAAAAGGAAGAGAAAAATAGGATGGTACCTAGGAGGGGCAGCAGGACAAGGCAAAGTTCAGTTGAGTATGTGATAAAATTGTGTTTGAAGGCTGATTCCAATAAATAATGAAAGGAAGGAAGGAAAGAAGAAAGGAAGGAAGGAAGGAAGAAAGTCTTAGTGAGGGACTATCCAATCATCATCAGTCAATTAAGCAATCAGAAAAAACATCATTGAGAATACTGTGAATCAGGCAAAGTACTAGATGCGGAGGTATACAAGTACGGTGTTATAACTTCCCCAGGTAGCTCACTGCAGGGTGGGAAGACTAGCAATAGATACAAACTAGATATAATGGGACAAGGGTTATCTACAAAAGAGGCAACCTAAGCAGGAGGACTGAGGCAAGGCTTTGAATAGCAAAGGGCACTAACTGTGAGTTTATAAGGATAGGTAAGGGTTGGAAAGACAGTGCAATTGGCCTACATAGGCAGGGAACATAAATGTGTGCAGAAAAACAAGGGCAGGGGAATCTGGCAATTCTGAAAAAAAAAAAAAAAAAAAAAAAAAAAGTGATAGTTTCTGATTCGTGGCCTATAGGATGGAAACCAGGGAGTCAAAACAGAAGAAACCTGAATTAACAGTTAAAGTCAAATGACAAAGGCCATATGGTCAAATTCTAGAGCTTTTTTTTTTTTTCTTTCTGAAGCCATTGAGGTTCACTGGAGGATACAATGCAAACAGTAACAACATAGCCTTTAAAAGAGGCTTTTGATGAATAGTGTATTCACTTCCTATTGCTGTTCTCACCAATTATTTCAAATTACTTTGTGGTTTAAAACAATATAAATCTATTATCTTAGAGTTTTGGATGTCAGAAATTCAAAATGGTCTCACTAGGCTGAAATCAAGGTGACAGCAGACTGTGTTCCTTTCTGAAGTCTTCAAGGGAGCATCTGTTTTTCTTGCCTTTTCCCATTTCTAGCCATCTCCCACCTGGCTGTGGTCCCTTTCCTTCCTCAAAGCCACCAATGTCCTGTCGAGCCATTCTCACATCTCAACACTCTTGACACTTCTATTGTGCTCTTCCACATTTAAGGACCCTTGTGATTACCTAGGGCCTTCCTCAGATAATCCAAAATAATCTCCCCATATCAAAATCCTTAATTTGATTGCCTCTGCAAAGTCCCTTTTGCTTCATAAAATATCATATCCACAGTTCCAAGGATTAGGATGGGGGCTTCTGAGAGACCATCGTTGGCCTATCACAAATGCCTCCATTTTTTGTTTCCTTTATACCAGGCTTCACTGAAAACAACTGCATTCCCAAGTCTGTTTCTGACTCCATGGGCAGCAATGGCCTACAGGAAGCAGCCTCCGGAAAACTCCACCGTACACTTGTGAGAAAATAGGAGTGAAAAAGGCAAATAACGTTTAAGCATTATAATGAAAATAATTTTGATCTCGTGAATTGCCTGAAAGGGTCTCAAGAACCCAGGGATCTCAAGCCGCACTTTGAAAACTAGCTATCCGAGCACTTTACAGACGACAAGAATCTGAATACTACATAATGTAACTGAGTAATTCACAGAATTGTTGCAGTAAGGTGAAAGGCCTATTATTACCTCTGAGAATGAGCTCTTTTCACTTTGAATATGAAGTGAGAATATTTAACTGCCCATCATCATTGGCTGTTTATACTGAAAAAAATATATATATATATATATTCTTACGGAACCTATTACAAGAATATGTCATTTGTACCAACCAGAAATTCCTCCTTCTTAAATCCTATATGTATTTTCTCAATTCCTTTCAAAGCAATTTGCAGAGAAAGGCTTTTGAGAAATATACAGTTAGAAAACTAGGTTAAATGAGTGCACCATTGTACAAGAAAACAACTGAAATCACAGGTATTCTTAAGGGTTTTCTTGAATTACTCAACCCTAAAAATCTGAGTGAAACTCAGAAGGCAAAGTTCTGGACAAAGGGGAGAATGTAAAAGAAGGCAGAGCATCTCAATGGAATATGCATTTGCCAGGGATAAAAGAAAAACAAAGGCCATTGTCATTTTTCCCAAATCGAATTTAAAGGACTAGTAAAAGAGAATATATTTCAGAATCTTTCACAGTCCCAAAGATCCCTCTGTCCTCATGTATAAAATAATTTAAGTGTGAGATTCTGAGGACATTATATATTTGCCAACATACCATGCTTGGAAAATAACAAAAGCATTATTTGCAAAAATAACTACTGGGGTGGGGGTAATTAAAAATGGCACCTTGAAGGGCACCTGGTTGGCTCAGTCGATTAAGCATCTTACTCTTGATCTCAGTTCAGGTCTTGGTCTCAGAGTTGGTGAGCTTAAGCCCCCACTGGGCTCCACACTGGGCATGGGGCCTCCTTAAAAAATAATAATAATTTTTTAAAAAGGGTGGATAAAAAGATGGCACCTGGCTTTACTTCCATGATGCAGTCTGTCCCCCTTTCTGAATTATCTCTTAGAAGTAAACAAAAAAAAAAGGGTGCCTGGGTGGCTCAGTGGGTTAAGCCTCTGCCTTCAGCTTAGGTCATGGTCTCAGCGTCCTGGGATGGAGTCCTGCATCGGGCTCTCTGGTTGGCAGGGAGCCTGCTTCCTCCTCTCTCTCTCTGCCTGCCTCTCTGCCTACTTGTGATCTCTCTGTCATATAAATAAATAAAATCTTAAAAAGAAAAGAAATTAAAAAATGTTTTAAAAGATGAAATACAACAAAAAATAAGGCTAACAGCCAACCTATAGCTAGAAAGCAGGAGAATTTTTCTGTAACTATACCTTACCAATATCATTGATCAAACTTACTGAGAAACAAAATTTGTGATTCATGAATACTTTGCCAGCTGGAAAAATAGGTTGCCTATCCTAAAAAATGTAGGGAAAGTACACTTTCAATCACTCAGTCAAAAATTCAGGAGCTGTGCAAGCTGAGTAGAGCTGAGCAGTCACTCCATACTGAGTGGATATCGCATTTTGAAGCTACCAGAGTTGTGCACCTTAGCTCTCTCTTCAGTTTCTCTTTCTCAAAGATTTTATTTATTTATTTGACAGACAGATCACAAGTAGGCAGAGAGGCAGACAGAGAGAGAGGAAGGGAAGCAGGCTCCCCGCTGAGCAGAGAGCCCGATGTGGGGCTCGATCCCAGGACGCTGGGATCATGACCTGAGCCGAAGGCAGCGGCTTTAACCCACTGAACCACCCAGGCGCCCCTCTCTTTCTGTAGGCATATCTGCAATAAACAACAACTCAAAAACAGAGAAAGAAACCCAATGTTGTCATATGGTTCTGAGGCAATATAGACCCCACTAGTAAAGTACTTCAGGTAGAAACAAATAAAAAGAGCTCAGGTACCTGTATGGTCCTGCATGGCTTCGTAGTGCTCGATTTTTTAAGCAGAAGTGGTAAGAGAGTAATGCACACTTCATTCACTCCAGCAAAAACAGTCGACTCCTAGATATTAGAAATTAGCCTCATAACTACACAGCTACCTGGTTTCTCTGAAGAATTTATGTGGAGTTCAATGGCATCAAGTTGGCTAATTGTAGTCCAGAAACTTGGACTGTTACTTTACTATAACTATTTACGAACATCCTAGGTAGAAAGAGCTCTCTTCATTCCAGAGATCATAGAGAAAGCCTGGTCTTTGAATGTACATGGACATGAATTTTAATCCGGACTTCTACATTCTAAGCCTTCGCTTCTTCATCTATTATGTAGAAATAATAATCCCTAATGTCTGGAAATATTTAGCACAGTGTCAAAGCTGGAGTTAGTACTCAATATGTGACAGCTATTTATTATAAGAAAAAACAAAGGGAGGTAAATTATGATGAGCTGAAGCAAAAATCTTGAGGATCAAGTAAGAGACAACATAGTAAAAAAGGAAAGCAATTCTCTAAAAATGATAAACTATAAGAATCAGAGGAAAATGTTTAAATACAATTACACTTTCCCCCCCAAATTAAAAAGTCATGACCTCTATCAAACACACACACACACACACACACACACACACACACACAGGGGCACCTGAGTATCTCAATCAGTTAAACATCCAACTCTTGATTTTGGCTCAGGCCATCATCTCAGAGGCGTGAGATGAAGTTCACTGCCTGGCTCCCCACTCAAATAAATAATCCTAAAACACACACATACACACAGAAATCCAAAGGCGTAACAGAGTGAAGTTAAAAATAAAGATGTCTGGGGATATCCAGGTGGCTCAGTAGATCAAGCATCCGACTCCTGACCTCAGCTCAGGTCTTGATCTCACGGTTGTGATTTCAAGCCCCAAGTTAAAAACCCCATATTAACACATGAAAAAATGCTCCACATCACTCGGCATCAGGGAAATACAAATCAAAACCACAATGAGATACCACCTCACACCAGTCAGAATGGCTAAAATTAACAAGTCAAGAAATGACAGATGCTGGCGAGGATGCGGAGAGAGGGGAACCCTCCTACACTGTTGGTGGGAATGCAAGCTGGTGCAACCACTCTGGAAAACAGTGTGGAGGTTCCTCAAAAAACTGAAAATAGAGCTACCCTACGACCCAGCAATTGCACTACTGGGTATATATCCTAAAGATACAAACGTGGTGCTCCGAAGGGGCATGTGCACCCGAATGTTTATAGCAGCAATGTCCACAATAGCCAAACTGTGGAAAGCGCCTAGATGTCCATCAACAGATGAATGGATAAAGAAGATGTGGTATATATACACAATGGAATACTATGCAGCCATCAAAAGACATGAAATCTTGCCATTTGCGACGACGTGGATGGAACTAGAGGGTATCATGCTTAGCGAAATAAGTCAATCGGAGAAATATAACTATCATATGATCTCTTTGATATGAGGAAGGGGAGATGCAAGGTGGGGGGTTTGGGGGGAGGTAGGAAAAGAAAAAATGAAAAGATGGGATTGGGAGGGAGACAAACCATAAAAGACTCAATCTCAAGAAACAGACTGAGGGTTGCGGGGGGGAAGGGGGACGGGAGAGGGTGGTGGGGAAATGGACATTGGGGAGGGTATGGGCTATGATGAGTGCTGTGAAATGTGTAAACCAGATGATTCACAGACCTGTACCCCTGGGGATAAAAATACATTATATGTTTATTAAAATAAAAAATTAAAAAAAAAAAAGTAAAAAAAAAAAAAACCCCATATTAAAAATAATAATAAAAAAATAAATAAAAATGGTCAAAAGGGATCTACAGGGTAAAATTAAAATGTGAGTATTTTAAGCAAATATTAGAAAACATAAAACATTATTTACTGTAATAAAAGTTGCAGAGATGATACAGAGGACCGAGTGATGAAAAGTATAAACTTGAAATTATCTCACAGAATTTAGAGAGAAGATAAAGATATAAATGAAAAGGCTGAGAGCAAAAGGGAAGAAAAATGGAGATTAAAAATTCTTGATTTTTCTGAGAAAAAAAAACAAGAATTATTAGAACAGATGCAATTTATCAAAGATAAATTGAAGTAAACTTTCCTAAGCTGAGCCAAACTAACATGTACGTGGATACCCTTCCTAAAGAAGTTAGTCAGTAGCTATTCCAACTCTGTGGAACTTAGATCAGAATGATGAATTCAAGAGGGCAAAGACGAGGAGATTTTTTTTTTAAATGGTGATGGGTGGATAAAGACTTATTGGAGGGTTAAACTACTGTAAATTATACGTAATACAAAACACAACGACCTGAACACTAGACCATGAACAAAAAGTAGACAGACCCTGCTAGGGAGCATATGCTAAAGGAAGAAAAAAAAAGGAAGCTGTCAGAAGTAAATTTCAAGATTCTCTGGTGTTTAGACTGAAACTAAGTGCAGTTGACATACACATTGGAATTGGCAGGCACGGGCACTAGAGGGAAAATGCACAGTCCTTCTTACATAAGCATACACGTGAAGAAATCAAAGCAGTTCTCTTGCTAGGTCTCATTGACCAGGATGACGTTACCTCTGATCCAGAACACATTCCAAACTACGATGTATTAATGTTGAACACTTAATACATAGGCAATATTATTTAACTTTCTCAAAGAGAACATAATTACAATAATAATTTTTGGGATATTCGTACCAGAAAAAGTGGGCCGGTACTGCTTTTTCTTTCTTTAGCCAGACAAAAAAATAAACAAAAATTTAAGACATCACCTATAGAGTTATAATTTTATGATTTTACTTATGAATTTATAATTTTTACTTATGAATTTATAATTTTATGATTTTACTTACAATTTAACCACACAGAGCACAATTATTCTTCAATTCAGTTGATGCTCAAAAATATTACAACTAAATGTCCAATGACAACCTGCGCTCAGAGATTCAGAGATTATGGTTCCAAAACAGTTGCCAAGAAAGTGTCAAATAATCCCTCTGTCTCTAGAGAAGTTTCTTCCAAGATTATATTTATCAGAATGTTCTAGTGTCACAGGCATTTCTAAGTCACATTTCCTTACTGCTCAAGTACATAAAGGAAATTCTTAACATATGAGGCATAATTAGATTTTCTAAGATATTCTATCAGAGATAAAGTAAGTTTGTAAAAAAAAATCTAATTTTTTTTAAAGGGATTATAGAAAAATCACAAGATATATGTTTTATAAACAACATTTAAAGAAGTAAACCACTTTATAGTAGGGACTGAGGTAATAAAACAATACTTAAGACTTCATATAAAACCATTTATTTTCCATTTACAATGTCTCAGTTCCTTACATTATCAGATATGAGCATTTATCACTAAGACCAGTTTTAAGTCATTTTATGAAAAATTTATCCAAAGTATAAAGTGATATAATTATCTTTAGGTGCATTTTGCAATAAAGTGAACCCTTTTTATGGTCTCCTAAAGACCATAAAGAAAACATTCACATTAAAACATTTTACCTGATTTATTATAATGGAAGATTATATAAGCCAAAGGCTAATTTCATACATCAAATCCAATTGTAAAATTATTTAGAAATATGACACTATAGAAAAAAATCATTCTTTCTACTTCACATGTTTTGAAGAACTACATATCATTGCTTTGGGGAGAAAACACATTTCAAATTGTTAAATACTTTAAAAAAAAATGCAATTGTTAATGTATCTGTTTCTACCCACAACCTGGTTTTCTCTCTGACTTCTTCAAGATGTTCTGACATGCAGCTAAGTTTGGGAATCATTGGTACACAAAATCCCTTTGACACAAATCCAACTCTAAAGAAACCCATGAAGGTATCAACTCACATTTATTTACAGTTTTGGTTGCTTTTGTCATTTCATGGCTAATGTATATTTTAATTTGTGTAAAAGCTTTCCTATCTCCTTGACAGAATGAAAAGTTAAAATCAAAATGTTTAGCTTTATTCTAATTCCTTGAGCAAGCAATACTTCACAGTCAAAAATCCAAAACAACAAAACTGACTTAAAAATGGCATTGTTTATATGTATTTATTTATATGTATTGTTTATATGTATATCTTTTTTGTACATTTAGAATTTGAAATATGGCTTTGAAATAACATAAAGGGCCACCCACTGTGAATCCAGTGACATATTGTCAGAATTCCCCTTTCTCCCTCTTAGAAATCCCACAAAGTACTAAGGAAAACAAGAATAGAGATGAAAATTGTTCCCCTATTACATCTAAAACACAGCTTAAAAGAACCTACATAAGCATAAATAAAATTCCTTTAAAGCAGACCAGAATGACACATTGCCATTATTGAAAGATATAATGCAAGAAAAAAATATAATTCAGGATCCATACATCAAATGGCAGGTCATTCTCTAAGGGAAAGAGAAATAGATCAAGGACAATCAACATCAATTAACAGCTTTGTAAAGCTGTAAAAATTAAAAAGAAAAAAAGAAAGAATAAGTAAAGAATACAGGGGAAAACAAGATCAAGTCATTCATTGGGGAAAAGAAAAATCAGTCTCACATTTTCTTGAGATTGTTTCAAACATCTCCACAGTAACATTCAACATTTAACAAGCAGTGGAACAATTATAAAAATTGTAACCCAAGACATAAAGATAACTAAATGTTTGAATATAAAGGCAGCATCCAACCAATTTTTAACATGGAGAGGATTCTCATTCCTCATTCCCAAATTCCTTTTATGTGGGGGGAGTTCCACTAGCAAAACATTCCTCTTCAATCTCTCTGCCTCTTCATCCTCCTGAGAAGTGCCTTAGCTTCATTCTTCATTAGCATCACATTCCTGTGATGGAATTAGGATCCCAACATCATGCCCCAGCCCCTTCGTCTCTACCATTACTCCTGAGAGCTGCCTGAAGATAGAGAATATAACATCTCAGCTACTCTCAACCATATTATCAGGTCTCACACAGCATTCCTGAATGTGGACGATTTTGACATTTGGGGAGGGATAATCCTTCATGCATTTTAGATCTTTAAACCCTGCTCCCCACGTACTAAATGCCAGAATTATTTTCCAGTCATTGGGACAACTGAAACTTCCTATTCAAAAAACCTATAGGGAAGAACACCACCAAACCAGACCACCCACCCCCAGTTGTTGGCTTGAAGAAAAGTCTCTTCCACAGAAAAGTCACATGATTCTCCACACTGCTCATGACCAGAATGAAATAAATGTTTGTTGTTTAAACTACTCAGTTTATGGTATTTTGCTGTAGCAGCCATAACTAAGACAACTAGTGAAAAAGCACGAGATGGAGAAAATATGGAAGTCATGGAGAATATGATACTCTGGAAGTCAAGTGAAGAAAGTTTTTCATGGTCTGGAGAGAAAACCACGTCAAACACCTGCTGAAGAGTCAAGCAGAATGAGGACTGAGAAAGAATAACTAGAGATATGGAGGTTACCAATGACCTTGAGAAGACAGTTTCAGTAGAATGTCATGTGTGTATACAGGGGAGCAAAAGCATGATTGGAGCAGGCTCTTAAGACTAGTGGGAAATGAATATAAACAACTCTTTTTGAGGAATTTTGCTACAACAAAGAGTAGAAAAATGGGGCAGTAGTTGAGAGCAGGAGTGGGGGTCAAAGAGGTGTTTTGGGGGTTTTTTAAGATGGAGGAAGAGGGCTCAATTCCTGGTTCACAGACAGCCATCTTTCTGTCATAACCTCCGTGGTGTGAGCTCAGGAGGGCTCTTTCTGTGGTCTCTTTGGAACAAGAGGTCCCACCTTCAATATTGACTAGGACAATGATCTTGATCCTTTATCTTTGGGTAGCCCTGCCCCCATGGTGTTTCTTTGCCTGGGACTGCAAGTTGGTGACTCTGCCAGAAGGCCCTGTCCTTTGAACCTAGGTAGAGGTAGCCATGCCTCCATAGCTTTGCTGGGCACAGCCCAGGTTGCTCTGGAGCTCACCACAACAGCTGGACAGCCAAGGAATTGCAGCACTAAAGTGTGGAGAGTAAAGTCTCAAGACATGAGGTGGTGCCCGGCTGCATACACCAAGATCTCAAAGCTCCCATACCCTCCTTTGAAACCACTCTGCCTCCCAAACCCTTGCAAGTCTTGCCCCACAGACCCACCCCAAATGGAAGTGATAGGAAAGACAGCTCTGATAATCCCTGAATTGCCTTAAAGATCATTCTTCCATTCTCTTGGACAACAGTCCCTAGCTTCTGTTGAGAGGGCCGATGGATACTAATCTCATCCAGTAGTCATTTGGCCATACTCAGTGTTCTCTCCCAACAACACTTTCTGACTTCTTGCAATATAAATAGGCTTTGACTTTTCCAAGCCTTTAAGTTCAGTTTCCCTTTCGATTAGTAACTCTTGTCTTTAAATCATTTCTCTCTTCTCATATTTTAC
The DNA here is from genome assembly GCF_963455335.1 of Martes martes. Classification (NCBI taxonomy): domain Eukaryota; kingdom Metazoa; phylum Chordata; class Mammalia; order Carnivora; family Mustelidae; genus Martes; species Martes martes. The sequence goes on from NC_137899.1 coordinate 36,106,237, forward strand.
TGTAAGCAGTCAAGAAGAGCCAAGCTGTGCCTTCAGTGCTGTCAATCCTGAAGCTCTTGGAAATGGCTTCAGTTAAACATCCCATTTTACCACTACCAAATTCTATCTTTTACAAAACACAAGTTCTTTGCTACCTTATAAAAAGTACGGCCTCTCCTCATTTCCATGTGAGACCACATCAGAATGGCCTTTACCATCCATGCCTCTATCAAAAGTCTGTTGAGGATTACTTAGGTATTCTCTAAAAAGATTTAGGCTTTAAAATGCTCTTCTCCTTCTGAGCTCACACCAGAATCCCTCTTAATGGTCCATTCGTAGCAGTGTAGGCTTTCCATTCCATGCACTTCAAACCTCTTTCAGCCTCCACTCATTACCCAGTCCCAAAGCTACTTCCACATGTTTAGTTATTTGTTATAGCAGCACCCACTTCTAGGTATCAACTTCCTGTCCAAGTCTATTCAGGCTGCCATAACAAAAGTATTATAGATTGGGTAGCTTATAAACAATAAGAGTTTATTTCTTAGAGTTCTGGAGACTGGGAACAAATCTACAGTTCTAAGATCAAGGAACTGGCAGATTCAGTGTCTGTTAAGAGCCTTTCCATGGTTCTTAGATGGCTGTCTTCTCACTGTGTCCTCACATGGCAGAGTGGTCTCTGTTACAAGGGCATTAACTGCATTCAGGAGGGCAGAGTCCTCTCCCAAAGGCCCCACCTCCTGATACCCTCACACTGGGCATTAGGATTTAACATATGAATTTGGGGAAGACAAAACATTAAATCTATAGCACTTTCTTTCCCCCTCACTCACTCCATTCCAGCCACATTAGCTTTCTCATTGTCTTTTGAACAAGCCACAGATTAGGGACTTTGTTTTAACTATTCTTCATCCAGAACACTCTTGCCCAGCATCGTTCATTTCCTGCAAGGTTTTGCTCAAATCAAGGCCATTACCTGGACCACTCTACTTAATATTTCAAACTGTTTTCCCCTAACCAGAACTCTACTCCTACCTTCCCTGCTTTCCTTTTTCTTTTTCCAGAGCCCTTAAAGCCTCCTAAACATTTACTGATTTGGTGGTTGCATTGGGTATTGTCTATCTCACCAACTAAAACCCAAGTTCCATGAAGGCATAAATCTCTGTCAGTTTTAATCATTCATGTTTCCCAGTGTCAGGAAAAAATTGTCAAGGTATTGGAAAAGAGCAAGAGAGATTACTGGGTGTCTTTTCAGTGGAATACTGGGCTTTCTAGGAAACCATCTGAGGAATTTCAGATTCCATAAAAGGTGTATACTTTTGGTTTGTCTGTGATAGATTCTGTAGGGATGTAAGTTAACATACTGAAAAACTAATAGTAATGCAAGTGTCTCTTTCCATAGTAATACAAATGATTTCTGTTCACAGCAATGCAAATGTATTTTGTTTATCACTTCTTATTGGTTTCATTGTTAATTAACGAGTTAAGAAAAATATTTGAATGTGTTCATTTTTTATTTCTATCCATGTCATATTTTCACATTTTTGAAAATTATCCTTTAGTACTTTTGCAAATCATGCACTGAGATGACCAGCTGGACTGACTTCATGGAACCAGGTAAACTGGGTTGCCAGGGAAGCATACTTCATTAGCTATTTAAACACAGCATGTCTTTTCTTGGTTTCCACAATGAATCCCAAAGGTCAACAGAAGCTTAAATTTGCTAATGATTTCTCTAGGACTTTTGTTTCCTCTCTACTGAATTTGTTCTTGCTTTTGGTTTGTACCTAATAAAAATAATTCCCCACTGGTGGCAGCAATGATTGAGAATTTGGTTTATAATCTAACTACCCGAGGAATTTCTTGGTGGATGATGGAGATGCATTTTCTGTTAGGTGAGAGATAAGAGAAATCTGATTTCCTAGTCTTTTTTGTTTGCTTGGCTATTTGTGAACACAAATCAATTAAGATTTCATACCCATTGAGAAGAAGAAAGGTCCTTGAGATCTGAACCAGAGAGTTTTTTTTCTTTGTTTACTTATTTATATACTTTTTATTTTTTTAGAGAAGGAGACAGAGAGAGTAAGAATCTTAAGCAGGCTCCATGCCCAGAGCAGAGCCCAATGTGGGATTCAATCTCACCACCCTGAGATCATGACCTGAGCTGAAATTAAGAGTCGGACACTTAACCATCCTAGCCACCCAGGCGCCTCTCTGTTTATTTTTGACCAATAGTTAAAGTTATACAACTTAGGCCCTGAGCTATCAATGTGTCTGGGTGTCTATATGTTTATAATTGACAAAGGTCTTGACCTCTCATTAGGTGAATGTGAAATGTTATCCTATCTCTAAATAGTATTAATAATTTAGATTATATCTGAAGTCACCAGCCTTGGCAGGGATAGAGCCCCAATGGCACTGCCCTGCTCCTGGAAAGATGAAAGGCAAATAACCCAGGGCCAGATGGTGGGGAAACAGTGATTTGGATAATGCCTAGGGCACACAGTAGGGAGATTATTCACTCTACTAGGAGGGCATACCTGAGAGGCAGGATTTACTGAGACATCTTTCCAGGAAAAAGGAGGTTGCAGGTGCCATTTCTCTCCCCTGTCCCTCAGTGTAAACCCAGAGCCGCCCGAGGGAAGCAGCACAGCACAGCACTGGCTGCCTAACCCACTGACACCAAGTCCCACATCTCTCCACTCTGGCTAGACTACCCTTCTCAGTCAAGCTTGCCTCAGTCCCAGGCTGGCAGGACCCTGCACAAGAAGACCAGCATGGACCTTTGCCCATACCACAGCTCTAACGCCTGGAGTTTCATTTGTTTGTTTGTGGTTTTAAGATTTATTTATTTACTTGAGAGAGAGAAAGCACATGAGAGGAGGGAGCAGCAGAGGGAAAGAAGCTTTAAGCAGACTCCCTACTGGGTCTGGAGACTGATGGAGCTCCACCTTATGACCCATGAGATCATGACCTGAGCTGAAACCAAGAGTCATACACTTAACTGAGTCACCCAGGTGCCCCTAAACCCTAAAATATTAAAGGTTAGCAGGCTTGGCTAGGATAGAGCCGAGGCCACAAACAACCTGGAGAAAAGGCAGACAAACAACCTGGGGGCCAGACAGTGTGGAAACATCACTCTGAAAAATGATCTACAAAGTCCTGCCTACACCACATCTCCCAACCAGAGAGTTCTATAGGACTTCAGTTCTCAAGAAAGTGCCACCAGATCTCATTTCACAAGCAGACCAGAGCACACCTGGTTAAAACTCACCACACTCAGGCCAGGGACCAAACACTGCACACAGCAGGCAAGAAGAGCCTCTGTGAAGGACTGGCCTAAAGGATAGAGTAACAAAAACACAACAGCAGAGAGCATGCAGCACACACAAAGATACTCACTGAAATGCCAGGCCATAGACATTACATGACCTCTTCTTCATAAGTCCATTACTTTCAGGAGCAGGAGATATAATTGGCTTTTCTAACATAGAGAAGACGTCAGAGACTTAGATAAAATGCCAAGACAGAGGAATTTATCACAAATGAAAGAATAAGATAAGGCCATGGCCAGAGATCTAAGTAAAACAGATATAAGTAACATGCCTGATGGAGAATTTAAAACAACAATCATAAGGATACAGAGGGAGCTTGAGAAAAGAATAGAAGACATCAGGGAGACTCATACCACAGAGATAAAAGAGTTTAAAAAGAATCAATCAGGGATGAAGAACACACTAAACAAGATTGAAACAGGCTTGGAGCAATGAACAGCAGGCTGAAAGAAGCAGAGGAATAAACTAGTGACCTTGAAGACAAAATAATGGAAAATAATGAAGCTAAACAAAAGAGAGAAAGAATAATTATGGAACTCTAGAATAGACACTTAGGGAACTCAGTGACTCCATCAAATGTAATAATCTTCGTATTATAGGAATCTCAGAAGAAGAGAGAGAAAAGGGGACAGAAAACTTATTTCAAAAAATAATGGCAGAAATCATCCCTAATCTGAGAAAGGAAACACAGGAGGCACAGAGAATTCCCATCAAAATCAACAAAAGCAGGCCAATACTAAGACACATTGTAATTAAATTTGCAAAATACAGTGATAAAGAAAAAATGCTAAAAGTGGCAAGACAAAAGAAATCCTTAACTTATAAGGGAAAACCCATAAGGCTAGCTGGGGATTTCTCAACAGAAACTGGACAAGCTAGAAGGAAGTGGCATGATGTATTCAAAGTGCTGAATGGGAAAAATCTACAGCCAAGAATATTCTATTCAGCAAGGTTATCATTCAGAATAGAAAGAGAGATAAAGAGTTTCCCACACAAACAAAAACTAAAGGAATTCATGACCACTATACAAGCCTTGTAAGAAATATTAAAGGGGACTCTTTGGGCACAGAGGAAAGACCAAAAGTGACAAAGACAAGTAAGGATCAGAGAAAATCACCAGAAACAATGACAAAACAAGTAATAAAATGACAACAAATTCCTATCTATAAATAATTACTGTGAATGTAAATGGTCTAAACTCTCTAGTCAAAGACACAGGGTATCAGAATGGATAAAATAATAAAAATAAAAATAAAAGTCCTATCTGCACACCACCTACAAGAGGCTCATTTGAGACCTGAAGCCACCTGCAGATTGAAAGTGTGGAGATGGAGAAACATTTATCACACAAATGGATGTCAAAAGAAAGCCAGAGTGGCAACACTTATATTGGACAAACTAGACTCTTCTGTTCTTGTATTGTTTTTATCCTGCTTTAGTATCAAGGTAGTGCTGGTCTCATGAAATAATTTTTAATGTACTCCCTCTATTCCATTATTTGTAAAATTTTGATAAAGATTGACATTAATTATTTTTTTAAATGTTTGGTAGAATTCACCAAAGAAACCATGTGTTCTCAGGCTTCTCTGTGCTAGGAGATTTTTAATTCATAATTTAACTTTCATTGTTGTTACTGATCTAAGATTTTCTACTTTGTGAAATCAAGATTCATGATTCAATCTTGTAACTTACCCATTTTTAGGAATTATTTGGGTTTTTTCCTAAGTTATCTGATTTGTTAGTATATAAGTTTTTATAGTATTCTATTACCACACTGTGTATTTCTGTGGTGTCTGCTGTACTGTTTTCTCTTACATTTCTCATTTTGGTTTTTGAGTCTTCTTTTTTTTTCTTAGTGGGTTAAAGCATTGTCAATTTTGTTTTGTTTTTCTTTGAAAAACTGGTCATTACTTTCAATGTTATGTTATTATTTACTCTGGTCTCTATTTTATGTATTTCAGATTTTTCTTTGTTATTTCCTTCCTCTACTAAATTTCAGCAAACTTTCTTCTTTTTCTAGTTCCTTGTGGTGTACTGTTAAGTTGTTTATTTGCACTTTTTTCCTTAATACAACACTTATAGCATAAATTTCACTCTAACATCTGCTTTTGTTTCATCCCATATGTTTTAGAATATTGTATTCTCTTTTCCTTTGTTTTGAGGCATATTTCAATTTCATCTGATTTCTTAATAGCCCACTGGTTGTGCAGTAGTGTGTTGTATAATGTTTACATATTAAATATTTACAAAAACAAACAAAACTACCATGAGATATTTCCTCACATCTGTCAGAATGGCTAAAATCAACAGCACAAGAAACAACAGTTGTTGGCAAGGATATGGAGAAAAAGGAACATTTGTGCACTGTTGATGGGAACACAAACTGGTGCAGCCACTGTGGAAAACAGTATGGAGGTCCCTCCAAATTAAAACTACCCTATAGTCCAGCAATTGTACTATTAGGTATTTACCCAAAGAATACAAAAACACTAATTCAAAGTGATACATGCCCCCCAATGTTTACAGCAGCATTATTTACAATACCAAAGATATGGAAGCAACCCAAGTGTTCATCAGTTGATGAATGGGTAAAGAAGATGTGGTATATATGCACAATGAGATGTTACTCAGCCATTAAAAAGTACAAAATCGGGGTACCTGGGTGGCTCAGTTGGTTGAGCCCCTGCCTTCGGCTCAGATCATGATCCCAAGGTCCTGGGATCGAGCCCCTCATCAGGCTCCCTGCTCAGCAGGGAGCCTGCTTCTCCTTCTCCCTCTGCCTACTACTCTCCCTGTTTGTGTTCTCTCTCTCTGTCAAATAAATAAATAAAATCTTTAAAAAAAAAAAAAGTACAAAATCTTGCCATTTGCAACAACATGGATGGAGCTAGAGGGTATCACACTGAGTGAAATAAGTCAACCAGAGAAAGACAAATGTCATATGACTTAGCGCATATGTGGAATTTAAGAAACAAAAAAAAGACAAAACTAAAAATCGACTTTTAGTTATAGAGAATAAGCTGATGGTTACCAGAGGGGAGGTGGGGGGAGGGATGGGTGAAACAGATGAAGAGGATTATGATGATGATCACTTATTATTATGAGTAATGTATAGAACTGTTGAATCACTATATTGTACACCAGAAACTAATATAATGCTCTATGTTAGCTACAATGAAATTAAAATTTTTAAAAATATAAACATAAAAAATAAAAATTAAAGTTATAATATTATGAATGGTTGAGACTGTACTAGACAATAGTGAGAGAGAACTACAGCTGAGCATGTGAAAAAAAAGTACACTTTTGCCCTGAAGTAGAAGGTTAGTTTGTCCTAGAATATGAAAAAACATAGTAAAGGACAAAAGTTGAAACAAGTGGATTTTATTTTCTTGGTTTATAACTCCTGAATTTAGAGGGAAAATATATATAAAATGCATTCCAACCTTGGGACACTGGCATGGCTCAGTACGTTAAGCATCCAACTCTTGATTTCAGCTCAGGTCATGATCTCAGGGTCATGACATCGAGCCCAACAGGCTCCATGTTCAGCACAGAATGCTTGAGATTCTCTCTCCCTTTCCCTCTCCTTCTGCCACTTCCCCTGCTCATACTCTCTCGCTCAAATAAACAAATAAAATCTTTTTTTAAAAAGTGCATTCAACCTTTAGCAAATTTGTTGCACAGTTTTGATGGTCTTATTTTCTAGCACATTTATCTACAACTTTATAGATAACTCTTTATCTTTCATAAACTTATCTAGATTGCAGAAATTCTGTTTCCTACCAGAATAATTTTTCTGCTCTTTATGTGGACACATTCACTCAATTAATTAAAAAAAAAAAAGTGCTAAGGACAAAAGTTTTTTCACTTGTGAAAGAGTTAAGTTTCCTGTACTTGAGAAACTTTCTTCTATGTTCATTTTAATATATTTTATGTTCACTTTGGTTGAATAGAAAACCAAGCATTATTTCTTAGGAACCCATGAGCCCATCTTCAAAAATTGACAAAATCTCCTCTGACAACTGCTCACTTTGTTTTCCCAACATGACAGCCTATGGTTAGAAAAAAGTAACAATAAACTAAAGTTTCAGGATATCCTTTATAACTAAAACTATCTTTGACATTTCCCAGAAGATCCCTGGAAAAATCACAAAGATTTGCTCTTTCATCTAATAATAATAAAAAAAAGGATGTTCTTGACCAAGATGGTCTTCATGTCTTCCTCAGCTTGACTGAACTTTAGACAAGCTTCTTCCAGATGCTAGACCCCTAACATCCCTTTCTTCGACTATTTACTTTAGAAAACTTGCAATAATAAATTCTTTCTCTTTCTCTTCAAGTCATAAATCTTTTAAAAACCCTCTTGCCAGTTTTAAAGTCCAGGACCATCCTTTGCAAAGACCTAGGAGGCATCTCTTTGAAATGTATTATCAAGGAAGATAGTGTCCCTATCCCTTATTCTCCATGAGAGAGTAGGAGACTAGCTGTAGTGACTGCCTTGCTCTAAGTTGTAAAACAATCTCCTGTCATGCAAGTACAAGAAAATGTACTTTTCCTATGGGAAACACCACTTAGCAAACATGAGTAGCCTACAATGCCCTCACCTCAGCTCTTCAAAACTCTCCTGATTTTTTTTTTTTTTTTTACTGTAGTTAAGATTTTAGATCTAACCTAGGTCCCCTATTGCAGTAGCCTCGGATAATGCCTTTCTTGCCTGTTTAAATTTGTCAGGTGTAATTTCTGCTTTGACCCTACAAATAATTAGATTTGATTTGCTCCACAGGGATCTTAATCAGATTCAATAGAGGAAGAGCTGCATAGGAAACATTGTCAAATCAAAAGAGATACTCAATCTTCTTTAGATTAAGGTAAAAATGCTACCAAGGTAAATATTTCAGAAAGTTTATGTGTTGTGGAAAAGCCTTATAGATTTGTCAATGCCTTACTGTTAATAACTAGCTTTTAACCTCAGGGAAAGTGTTGATCAAACTCTTAGAAAATAATGTGGAGGGGCACCTGGGTGGCTCAGTGGGTTAAAGCCTCTGCCTTCGGCTCAGGTCATGATCTCAGGGTCCTGGGATCGAGTCCCACATCGGGATCTCTGCTTAGTGGGGAGCCTCCTTCCCTCTCTCTCTCTGCCTGCCTCTCTGCCTAACTTATGATCTCTGTCTACCAAATAAATAAATAAAATCTTTAAAAAAATAATAATCGGGAGCGCCTGGGTGGGTCAGTGGGGTTAAGCCTCTGCCTTCGGCTCAGGTCATGATCCCAGGGTCCTGGGATCAAGCCCCACATCAGGTTTTCTGCTCAGCAGGGAGCTTGCTTCCCCCCCTCCCCCGCCCCGGCCTGCCTCTTTGCCTGCTTGTGATCTCTGTCTATCAAACAAATAATAATAATCATCATCATCATCTGTGGAATATTCCAATAAAGAATTTTACTCTCCTTCAGCCCATATTAGTGGATATACTAGATTAAATTAATCATACCTATTCAGTTTTGGCATCTGGACTAAAGGAACAGATGAGGGAAATTTAATTATGACTACTTATTTAAAATATTATTAACAATATTTTAATTTTATGTATATGTATGAGATAGCACCTCCTCTTTTTTCTTGAGCGATCTCTAACCCTTAATTTAATAAAATCTGCTTTTGAAAACTGATATGAAATATTTTTAAATGGAACCTAATTCTTACTGGACTCCCCCAGATTTTAATTTCTTTAACTGAGCTGTCTTACTTTTTATGGCAATATGGTTATTTGCACAGATTTAATAAAAATCTCTCCTTTTTACCACAACCTAATTAGACAAATCAATGTTGAATCTGGAGAAGCATATCCAAGAATGAATCTCGTTTAATCAGGCACGACAAGCCACTGTTAATGAAAAAAATTGACTTTATATATGGATCTAATGTCTACAATGTTCTTCCAGGAAAACTGGAAGGGGTATAGGAAGGTCACTTGCTGACAGGCCAGGAACCTTAGCAAATTTTAGGGACCTCTAGAAGAAATTCACATAAACTTGTAGTTATTGTAGGTGAAGTCTGATGGAGTTGGTTTCCTAATCTTGGGATAGAAGAACAAATAACAGAGCCTTTTAAGGTCCAATCCAGGATTCCTTATAATGACTTCAAAATCATACTTACTTCTGTAGCCTCTCTAGTTTTATATTATTGGCTGGATATAGATTAGAAAAGCAAACTTAAGGAGGCCCATATGGATACTACTAGTCTTCCAATAAATTATGCTAATAATCAGGCAAAACCTGATGAGACCAGCCTTTTGGATATTATCTTATGGTCATAAATGGGGGGGGGGGGTGTGAAACTGTCAGAAAAGTTGCCAAAGACTTCGAAAAATAGCAAAAGAGATTACTGGGTGTCCTTCACTCCACCCCCACAGTTCTAATGTTCTTTAAATGTTATAAACACTTATTTTAAAGATACTACAGAGGAGAAATATGTATTCAAAAAACACAGAGTCATACACAGAAACAAAATATACTGGACAAAAAAAAATACCATATGCATTCTAGAAGGGAAAAATCTATTTACAGATCATTTATAAAAAAGCAAGTCTATAAAAGGATATAATACCCTTCCAGTGGAATGTTGGTCATTTGTCTAATAAATTCTCCAGGAATATCTGATTCCATGGGGCTATGCATCTTGGATAGTCTTTGACTGCCTAAACTATGTAACAAACTCTTTAAGGATAGAAGTTAACTTGTAGAAAACTGAACAGTAATACAAATGTTTCCAGCTTATAGCAATTTAAATTATTCCTGTTCAGAGTTGGAAATAAATTTCATCTGATAGAGAATATAAATTTCTGTAAATCAAATTCTCTTTGAATTAGTTTTAGCACTACTGGTTTCCTCGTTAAGTAAAGAGTTAATTGAAATCTTTGGCACATATTCATTTTTATATTTGCATGAGAATCATGACTTTGCATTTTTTAAAATTACACTTTATTTATGTATTTATGTAAGTAAAATTTACATAAGTAAAATATTAAGTATGTAAGTAAAACAATAAGTGAGAAATGCATTTTAATTGAATTGGATTATGTGTAAGCAATCATAATAGTTACTATTTATTAGACTTTTAGTAAATAGTACCAATACTGTGCTGATGCCAATGCTTTATCTTTCCAGTGACCCTGCATTATTACTGTACCCACTTTTTAGATGAAGAAACATGTTCAAAACTATATAGTTGCCCAGAATCACGGAACTGGGAAATTAAAATCGAGAAACTGAAAGTAGATCTAGCTGATTTCAAACCTATTTCCACTAGCAATGCTGCCAGCCAATCTCTTAATCTTTCTAGATGTTAGTCTTTCCCTTGTTACCCAAGGGCAACCTTTCAAGGTCCCACAAGTTTTTAATTGCCATACCTTTCCCAGATACAAGGCTTCATTCACTCAAGCGAAAGTGTATTCAATATATCAAAAAGTAAACTTTCAGTTTGAGGAGTCAAGAGACAAAAATAATACAACACGGCACTAATTAAAGTAATTGAAGAAAGTCAGCTAAAGTAATTAATAAAGCATCCAGTTAAAATACTTATTTAGGTACCCCATCGTGAATGGGCACATTTTAAACAAGAAATAAATATGAAAGGAACCACAATAAAAGAAATTAATGACCACTTTTAACATTACAAGTGATAGGGGCGCCTGGGTGGCTCAGTGGGTTAAAGCCTCTGCCTTCAGCTCAAGTCGTGATCCCAGGGTCCTGGGATAGAGCCCTGCATTGGGCTCTCTGCTCAGCAGGGAGCCTGCTTCCCCCTCTCTCTCTCTGCCTGCCTCTCTGCCTACTTGTGATCTCTGTCTGTCAAATAAATAAATAAAATCTTTAAAAAAAAATTACAAGTGATAAATTGAAGCTCAAGTAAAACAGCAACACAAATTACGCGTAAAGAGTGTTGTAAGTTCGAAATTCGAAGATACCAAAACAAGATAGGCAAGAAGGAGAAAGTGGAAGAGCCTGGAACCCAGAGAAAGCTGTCTGCAGAGGCAGTGGGAGATGGCCACTAGACAAGGATCTCCAGCCTGAGCCTCCACAAAGTCTTGTGGAGGACACAAGAAAGCTACCCAAAAAACCTGGGTCCTCCAACCTGTTATCTATATAACTATCCAATTCATCACCTCATTATGCCTACATAATATAGCCAGGAAGTCTGACACACTACAGGTGTCAGCTGCAAATAACCATCAGAAGGAAAACACACACACACACACACACACACACACACGCAAGGAGTCATGCTAATCACATGCTTCAAACTTTTCACCAGATAATCCCCTGCAAGCCTGAAATATTTATTTTTTAAAAGATTTTATTTATTTATTTGAGAGAGAGAGAGAGGGAGGGAGAGAGCACAAGCAGGGGAAGAGGCCGAGGGAGAGGGAGAAGCAGGCTCCCTGCTGAGCGGGGAGCCTGATGTGGGACTAGACCCCAGGACCCCAGGATCATGACCTGAGCCAAATGCAGCCGCTTAATCGGCTGAGCCACCCAGGTGCCCCAGCCTGAAATATTTAAATTGGGTAAGCCTTTGCATTGGAAACTTACATATAACCTCGACCTTAACTTTTTCTGAAGCTGATCCGATTTCGGATGATGTAAAGAAAGGGTCCCCCGATTTGCTTCACCCCTGAGGCCACGTGATAGAGCTTGGAACTTCAAGTGAGAGATAGCTGGGTTTAACTGGTTCACTTACCAGCTCTGTGACTGTGAGCAAATTATTTTTGTCCTCTAAATCCCAGTTAGATGAAGCAAAAGAGCAAAAGAATACCTACCTCATTAAGTGATAGTAAGAATTAAACACAACATACTGAGTACCTAGCATGCGCCTACCATAAGAGATCTATTCAACAAATGTTCTCATTCCTTTCCCTTCTTCTTCCAAAGTGTAACGGGAATGATTCAGTGATCTCTTGCCTCATTTAAAATATTCTATTCCAGAGACAAGTTATGCCTACTGAGTTTTTTCCTAATAGAATTAAATCACTGGAAACCTTTAAGTTCTATAGAACTGAGTGCACCTCCAACTTTTCTGTGTCTTGGCACGTTTAGAAAGTAATACTATTCACATGGCACACAGGGATTAAAGAGTGAAGACTGATCGCAGTCAGAGGCAACAGGCCTATGACTCTGGCACTTCTGTGACCCATTTCCTACCCCAAAGATGCAGTTGTCCATATTTAAGCTCATCAAAAACCCACTTGAGGCACAAAAGTGAGTCACAGATCACCTATTAGAACTCTAAAATGGTTCTCAAAGTGTGGTTCCCAGAGCAACAGAAACCTGTTAGAAATGCAGTCTCTTTACCACCCGACTCCTGCAGAATCAGAAATTCTGGGATTAGAGTTCAACAACCTGTTCTAATAAACCCTGCAAGTGATTCTGATGCACACTGAGGTTGAGAATTACGTATCCTCTGTATGGCTCTCTGAAGTTCTTAAATAACAACACTTTCCATTTTATTGAATGTTCTCATTTTTTTAAAAATCTTGCCAATGTAGTGATACATGTGACCCTGAGGTGACCCTGAGGTAAGACCCACTCTTGGATTATCTTTCTCCACATATGCACATCATCGTCAAGACTGAATAGTAGAGTTCTATCCCCTCGTACAGCCCAGCAGCAAATGCGTCCCCCCATGGGCCAGAGGTTTAGTATTTGCAGGGAGAGGGATAAGGGAAATAAAATACAGAGTCCAACTGGAAAATACTTACTTCTTACAAAACCCTTTCAAAGAGGCTTAGGTCCTTTGCTGCCCTCTAGGACCTATTTCCTTGAGCACCTGTATTACTTGATCTTTTGTTAAAGCCATTCTTGCCTAGTAAATGAATGAAATTTCCTACAAGAGGGGAGCCCTTGACCTTTCTTACTCCATTACATTATGAAAATTAAAGTTAAATAGCCTAATGGAGAAGACGGGAATTTATTTCATATTTAATAATTAAAGTCATCATCATGATCAATTGAAAGCATGCAGGGTATTAGGTAGCAAATGTGCAAAAGAACTGTTCTCCAGATTAAAGTGCCATTTTATTATAAAGTAAGCATTTTTAAAAATACTTTTACAATTCAAACAGCATCTCCTATCCCCTATGACCACAAAAATGAGAGACTTGTTCTTTTGTTTGTGAGTAATTTCCAAGTAAAAGAGTCACAATAGGAGTGAGACTAAGTACAGGTCTGAAGATCTTAAAATAAAAGATTGATTCATCTTTTGACATTTTGGTTTCTTGTGTACTTATTTTAAAAGTATACTGTTTTAGTGGAATGGGTTTTAACAAATGTCAACCCCAAGCATTTTTACATTTTTTTAAAAAACCAATTCTACACATCAGCTGCTTCCTTATTCACATCTCCAATCCTGGTCCAGCCTGAGGAGTGTGCACTTAATAGTCACTCGTCTCCACGGAACGTTCATCAGAGGACTTAAGGTCTCCCAGCACTGTGGTTAAAGATTTCTCTTTCTTGTTCCACTAGTTTATATTTTGTGTGTTCTCTTCCTCTCATGAATGAATGTTATTCATTTCTATTTTTAATTTTGCTATTTTATACTTAATTAAATTCTACGATATTCATTTCTGAAAAATACCTTCTAAATTTCATAATGTTCTCTACCAAATAGTCGTAAATTAGCCACAGTCAATAAACAATTTACTCTCCTACATTTTTTTTTCTGGTTATATTAATCTAAAAAGAACTTTATTTAAGCCAGATAATTGAAATTTTATGTGTTTATTACTCTGTCATTCATATGCAAAATAATGTCATTATTATTGGATCTCAAAATATATAATCTACTTATTTACAATATTTAAAAACTGTGTTTTCCATTATTTTATCATGTTTCCGTGTTTTCTGTTTGCTTATTTGCTCTCTGTAGGTTAATTTTTGCCTCTACCAAACAAACGATTTTAAAATGCTGGATGGGTGTCTTTTCATCCAGCATCCAATGCTTTATGTATAAAAATAAGGAATGGTAGCCTTCCATCCAATTAAAAAACGGGCAGAGGACCTGAATAGACATATCTCCAAAGAAGACCTACAGATGGCCAACAGACACATGAAAAGACACTCAAGACCATGCATCATCAGGGAAATGCAAATCAAAACCACAATGAGATATTACCTCATACCTATAAGAATGGTTACTTTCAGAAAGGTAAGAAGTGTTGGTGAGAATGTGGAAAGAAGAGAAACTTCATGTACTGTTGGTGGGAATGCAAAATGGTACAGCCACTTTGGAAACCACTATGGAAGTTCCTCAAAAAATTAAAAACAGAACTACCATGTGATCCATCAATTCTACTTCTGGATATTTTTTTTTTAAAGAAACAAAAACGCTAATTCAGAAAGATATATGCATCCCCCCCATGTTTACTGCAACATCATTTACAATACCCAAGATGGAAGCAACTCAAATGTCCACCAATAAATGAATGGATAAAGAAGACGGGGTATATAAAAATAAGGGAATACTATTCAGCCATAAAGGAGAATGAGATCTTGCCATTTGCAATAACATAGGTGGACCTAGAGGGTTTTATGCTAAATGAAATGTCAGATAGAGAAAGACAAATACTATATGATTTCATTTATATGTGGAATCTAAAAAACAAGACAAATGAACAAATAAAACAGAAACAAATTTCTAGATACAGAGAACAATTTGGTGGGGAGGCAGGGAGAGGAATGATGAAATAGGGGGAGGGGATTAAAAGGTACAAACTTCCCGTTACAAAATAAATTAGACATAGGATGCAATGTATAGCATAAGGAATGTAATTAATAATAAGTTATAATAATTTTATATGGTGACAATAGCTAGATTTATTGTGGTGATCACTTCATAACATATATAAATGTTGATAAACTATATTATACATCTAAAACTAAAATAATATTGTATGTCAACCACACTTCAATTAAAAAAATTTGTTTTGGGGATGCCTGGGTGGCTCAGGTGGTTAAGCATCTGCCTTTAACTCAGGTCATGATTCCAGGGTCCTGGGATCGAGTCCTGCATTGGGCTCCCTGCTCAGCGGGGAGCCTCTTCTCCCTCTGCCTACAGCTCCCCACTGCTTATGTTCATTCACTCTCTCACTCTCACTCTCTCTTTGACAAATAAATAAATAAAATATTTTTTAAAAATTGATTTTAATTAAAAAAAAAAAGAATGGTAGCCTTCCTTTGGTGATTTTACCGTGTTCTAATTTACGTAGAAATAGGCAATAAAATGTAATGGTTTTAAAATCAGAGATTCCTGGGTTCTAATTCTAGTTTTCCCTCTTATGCAAGTTGGATGAGAATGAGAACGATGATAAATTTCCAGTGTATGGCATATAGCAAGCCTAACAGCAACCAAAATATACTTTTAGGGTATTTGGCTGAGACATATCACCCTTTGACCTACAAAGTAGGTTTAGTCAATTGAATTGTTTACATGGGTCCCCACTGTATTCATCAAAATCCCAGTCATTCTCAAACACCTTATCTAATCCTTCTGGATAAAATTAATTTCATTCTCTAGAATCTCTCAATACTGTGAAGTTTTAACTCAGTTACAGACTTCATTTGACTGCTGAAATTCTCTTTTCAGAATTAGGTCAGACATATATGCATTAAATAAAATAACATAGCTCTTATGTCATACTGCCTTGTATCATAATTGCATATAATATTACGAAAACTAGGCTTAAGGTCCTCTCAAATCCTTAAACCTTCCATTAAATTCTCCAGACTGCTTAACATAAAGTAGCCATTCTGATATATGTCCCACTTGATGACCCGGAATTACAACAGATTATTTGAAGCTAGTTGAGGAAAGAGAAAATTGAGTTTGTTTCCAACATTCCATTCATTCTCCATCTAGACCCACATTTACTAGACTACACTCCTTAAGACAAGAAGACAAAACAACATATTTTACCCTCTGACATTAAAATATCATAGGGAAAGATCCATCTCTAGTTTAATGATTTCTAAGAACTAGGTCATATGCATCTTATTACCACATAATTTGGGCATTTCCATATGGCCAGAGTGAAGATTACAGTGCAGCTAACAAATGCATTCAAATAAATGTAAAAAGTCAGTGTGCATTATTCAAATCCAAAATACATTAAGAGTAGGTTTTATTGGCCTATATCATCAGGAGAATTTCCTCTCCACTTAGTTTACTTGCATTGGCACAAGCTTTAGGGAAATGAATCTACAGATAATGCTGTACTTTAAATCTAGCCATGGAGGGAATCCTATAATTCTCATTTATTTCCTGTATTGTCTTAACTTCCATTTCATAAGAAAAATATTCACCAATAAACTAGAGTTAAACCTTTGGTGAGATGGGATCTAACCAAAGAGCTTCTTGAACTCTCTAGCCTTCCAAAGGACATAAATTCTGGGAACTGGTGGGCTCTCCTAACTTCTTGAAGATTTTCTTTTAGTTCCCTTTCATTGTTGGTCACACTCCTAGTCCTCAACGAGTTTTCCAGTCCAGCCCTAATTTTCCTCTTGCAGCTCCTAAGGTTGTGTCTCCTTCTTGCTTTAGTCTAATACTTACCAAATACACTAAATTTAGCTGTATATTACTCTCTTTTAGGTACCAATTGTGCACTTTATACTTAAGGAATAAAACAAACCTCAAAATTCCTTACATGAGATTTTATCCCTGCTTCCTTAAGCCTATGTACTATATATTGGGTTTGTTAACAAAGAATCTATTAAGAATGAAGGGAAGTGTATATCCATATTACCATTCTTGGTATCTTTTTTCCACAGGCTCAGGGAAAATAATTGGAACAACACATTTATTGCTAATGGTGGTTCACATTCAGTGGCACTAGTCTAAGTGCTCTGCATGGATTAGTTCATTCAATCCTCACAACCACCTCTTCAGGCAGGTACTATTATTATCTCCATTCTACAAATGAGTAAATTGAGGCACATGAGGCTAGTTAACTTGCCCCAGATTAAACAGTTAATGACAGACACGATATTTGAACCCAAGTAGTCTGGCTCCCGAATAAATGTTTTCAACTCTTACACTCCACTACCTCTTTTGAAGTGAGCAAAAAAAGTCAGTCATTTGAAATCCCCATATTGAGAGATAATACAATTAATATTTTAAGTATTCTTTCAACCATGTGTTTAGATACTTTTTCACTCCCAAGATAGTTCTTTCACTCATATGTCTGGCACACTGCCCTCTCTCTCCACATGGCTCCTCGTCTTCCAGGGCCCCAGGGGTGTCACACTTCTCTCATGGTGGCTCAAGGCTCCAAGGGCAAGTGTTCCAAAAGAAGAAAGTGGAAGCTGCCACTCTCTTCAAGCTAAACCTGGAAAGTGGTGGAGCTTCACTTCTGCTATATTCTGCCAGTCAAACCAGTCACTGAGTCTGTCCAGATATGAGGGGAGAGTTCATGGATGGCCACATCTTGACAGGAGGGCCATCAAGATATTCTTGGCCATCTTTTATCTGCCATATCATAATTAGTATATATTAAGCAGTCTTTCAAGAACGTCTTTAGACACATAGTCACATACACTATAAATTTTAAAGAAATGGAATTACCAGACAACTGCTATTTTTGTGGACATCTCTCTTTAGGTAGTTGCATTTTCTCCTCCCACACACAAGTCTCCTTCCCCCAGCCTGGTAGCCAATGTTAAAATCCTTTCCTGTAGTTATGTAATTATATGTTTTACACACTTACACACACACACACACACACACACACACACACACACAATCTTTATGTAGTCATTTAACAGTTGACAAAGATTCTTTCCTTGACCAAACTTTGGTTAGGCTCTGCTAAGCCCTTTTTTCAGCTAGGCTTTGCCCTTGAACTTCAGTGTCTGTCCTGTTACGTAGCCCAGTTTTAGAAAGAATCCTAAGTCAGTTTATAGCAAATCCACACTAGTTATCCGATTCTGTTATATATGAGGAGATTCCTTGTCCCCTACCTCAGATACCTGATCACCTTGGCTGCCTTCAGCAAGAGTCTTGTCAAGTTGGTATAGACAGAATTCCCCCTTACTCCTAATGTTTCCTCTTAATGACTTTTCATCCATTGGCTCCCACCCAGCTCCTTGGCTATAAATTCCCATTTGTTCATGCTATATTACTAATTGAGCCCAGTTCCATATAGAGAGCTTTTCCCCCTCTATCATAATAGTTCCTGGATAAAATCTGCTTTCACTGTTTTAACCAATGTCCTGTTCTAGTTTTTCTTTAACATAATATATTGGAAATCACTCCAAGTTGCATGGAAAGGAGTTAATATTCTTTTTATTGGATATATACCTATGCTATTAATATGCCAAAATGCATTCGGCCATTCCCTTGAAAGATAGAAAATGATATTCAAGAAAATTATAAAAAGAAGTGCTGATGGGGGAAAAGAGGTGGATTAAACAAATGGGTCTATTCCTGACCCTTCCTGAAAGCTTACTAACTTGCATTCATGGGAATTTATTGCAAATCTCAAACCTACAATAACAGGGATAATGGAACAGCACGTAAGAGCAACAAAATCTTAGAAGCTAGAAAGCAGATGATGTTTTGTCAGTCATGTTTCAGACCTGAGAACATGAATTCTTGTCAGTATTGAGGAAAGCCAAAACAAACCAATTTATACTGTTAAGTCCCCAAAGGATCAGAATTGGTGACAACACATATCTCTGGAAGAAGGGCTGAATCGGGGACTAAAGTGGATTGGTTGCAAGTCTATTCAAGAAGCAAGAGAGAGAAGGAGCCTGGGTGGCTCAGTCAGTTAAGCATCTGCCTTCAGCTCAGGTCATGATCCCAGCATCCTGGGATTGAGTCCTGCATCGGGCTCCTTACTCAGTAGAGACCCTGCTTCTCTCTCTCTCTGCTTGCTTCTCTCCCTCCTTGTGCTCTCTCTCTCTCTCTCTCTCTCTGTGTGTGTGAAATAAATAAATAAAATATTTTTAAAAGAAAGAAAGAAACAAGAAAGGTGACATCATCGAGATGGCAACATAGGTCATTTCTGTCTTCAGTACCCCTCACGAGAAGACCAATTACCAACTATCCATAGACAAGACACCACTGTGAAAATCCCAGAACCTGGGGGTAAAGCTAAGACACCTCCCCGGGTGACAGGGTCAAGAAGGGTCATGTTAGAAGGGTAAAATGAGCAGTTTCACTTTCACCTCATTGCCCCTCCTCCAGGCCAGCACAACACCATGAGGAGAGGGCCTCCTTGGGCCTATGATTTCTCCAGTGTGAAAACAGAGCCTAGAGAGGACATCCAGCTGCCCCAGCATTGCATGCAGGATACTTCTTAGGAGGCCCACTCAGGTCTTTCATCAGGAGAATCTGATGAAATCTTTCATCAGAGAATCTGCAGGGCTAGACCACTAGGGATCGGACAGAGAAGTGGGGTGGAGTTATTGCAACCAGTGCTCAGATCTTGGAGGACCATATTCTTTCTCTCAGCTATGCCTGAGCAGAGATTTCAGCCAGCAGCTCTGTCCATCTGAAGAACCAAGCCAGTGGCCTAGTCTGGCCAGAGCTTGGTTGGCAATTTTCCCCAATTCGGGCCCCTAGCCAATGGGCTAGACCTGCCATGGAGTCTGTTCTATAGCCCCAGGCAGTCAGGGAAGCAAATTCTCAGCTCTAACCAATTGCAGAGAATAACTCCAATCCTACCTGATCACAAAGTCCAGCCTATCATATGGTCCAGCAATTCTACTTCTGGGTCTGTACCTGAAGGAAAAGAAATCACTATCTCAAGGAGATATCTGCATTCCCATATTTATTGTATCATTATTTATAGAAGCCAAAACCTGAAAAAATTTAAGTGCCCATTAATGGATGAATGGATAAAGAAAATATGATAATACACACACACACACACACACACACACACACACACACACACAATGGACTATTATTCAGCCATAAAAAAAAAAGTCAAAAACCCAGAAATCCTGCCATTTACAACATGGGTGGACCTTGAGGACATTATGCAAAGTGAAATAAGAGAGAAAAACAACTGCTGTATGACCCCACTTGTATATGGAATCTAACTGAATTCACAGAACGAGTAGACTGGTGGTTCTCACAGACAGGGGGAGGTGGGTAAAATGGACAAAGGTGTTCAAAGGGAAATCTTTCAGTTATAAGATGAATATGTTTTGGATAGCAAGCTCCTCAGGAGCTTCCCAAGTATAATCTGAAACTAGTCCCCCAGTGTAGATGGTGGGGAGATACCAAAGAAAGACACACACATTCCAGATTGGTAGACAGCCGTTTCAGAAAGCAAAGGGAACTCACAAGCAAGCCTTGTCTTGGGCAGCAGCAAGACATGTAGATCTCTGCACCTGTCATCAAATGTTGAACATTTATATAGAGGTCTTAACTAGGTTCAGTCGCATATAACGGCCAGCCCCAGCCAGATGGTTTCAACACCACATCACCATCTCAAGGTTATGTCCTTGGAGCAGCCTTCAGGAGCAGGGAAAGCAAGGGAATCCACATTTCAAGGATAGGGGAGGGGTGAAGAGCCTTCAGTTGCCGAGGTCCAGCTCACAGGTCAACTGCTGGTCAGGTCTTCTCAACGATTTTCCCCAACAATGTGTTCTGGGATATAATATACAGCACCGGGACTACACTTAACAATACTGTATTCTTCATTTGAAAGTTGCTAAGAAACTACTTCTTAAAAGTTCTCATTACCAAAAAAAAAAAAAAAAAAAGATATCTATGTGAGGTGTTGGATACGATAACTAACCTTACTGTGTTTATCACTTAATAACATATATGGATATCAATCATCACCTGGTATACTTTAAACTTACACAGTGTTAGATGTCTATTATATCTCCATAGAGCAGGGGCAGGGTGGGGGGGAGGGTGGAAACAGATCACAACTCCAATCAGAACAGATAGAAGATTGCCTCCTCACCCCACCCCACCCCCAGCAGAAGACTGGAGCTTTATTCTCTAAAGAAGGAAAATAAAAGATGTGGCAGTTACTGCTGTGTGTTCACCAAAATCAGTTTTTCTTTTCCTTCTAGGAACACAGCTAAACAATATTTACCAATCTCCCTTGCAAGGAGATACAACCATGTGACTGAGTTCCAGCCATTAGAATGTGAGTGAGAGTGATGAGTGCCTCTCATCAAAATTTCCCATACATTTTTCCCCTTTTGGCCAACCAGATGCAATGGATCCAGCATAAATTTCAAGGCCATAAAATTGAAATAACCTGGCTCCCTAACGTGAAATAAGTAAGACCAGCAAAAGACAAATATGGTATGATATCCCTTATATGTGGAATCTAAAAAAGCCAAACTCAGTTATAGAGACTAGAGTGTGGTTGCCATGCTGGAGAGTTGGGAAATGGGGAGACACTGGTCAAAAAGTATAAACTTCCAGTTAAAGGGTTTATAAGTTCTGGGGATCTAATGTACAGCATGGTGATTATAATTAATAAACCGTATTTTCTCTTGAAAGTTTGCTGAAAGACTAGATTTGAAATGTTCTCACCACACAAAAAAGAAATGGTAATTATGTAACATGATGAAAGGTGTTAGCTAGCACCACAGTGGTAATCACTGTGCAACATGTAAGTGAATCAAATCAACATCTTGTACACCTTAAATATATGCAGTGTTATGTGTCAATTAGATTTCAGTACATCATTCTGTCACACAACTCCAGGGCACACGACCACATGGAGAATTGTGAATGATGTCCTTTGGACTGAAGCAAGATGGCAGCCTGAATTCCTGTTAAACTCTTTCTGTTTTGAACGGCAGTAAGTTGCTTTAGACTTTTCTGCATTTGATATAGATGAAAGAGTTCTCAGAGAACAGTGCCATTCTGGTGAATGAGTGCTCAAAATCCCTGCTCCCCAGTGCTTTGTTCCCATCACTTTTATTGTCCTCACCACATGGTATTGTCATGTCTCTCTTGATAGGCCAGTTTTCCTCACTGAACTCCTCAAGGGTAAGGGAGAGAAGATGACATGGAGGAGGACGTTCCTTTGCTTTTCAGCATGAAGGCACATGCTGAATGAAAGAGTGATGGGGGCAGAGGTCAGGTTTTTCTCAAGTGCTATTATCTAAAAGCTTGAAGATGTATCCATGTAGTGTGGCACGTGGCTAGATTTTGGCCTAAATAAATAAGTCTCCCGGCTCCCTAAATAACCATATAGAAAACTACCTACTGAACATTACATTAAATTTTGGGTAAGCAAAGTATGGACTTTTACTGTGTTAAGCCATTGTGATTTGGGAATTTGTCTATTATAACAGCTAATATTCTTTATCCTAATTTCCATAGGACCTATCACCCTGAAGTGGGGAGCTCTTATAACAAAACAAAGCTACAAAACACACACACACACACACACACACACACAACTAAATTGTGTGGGGTTGACACGAAGTTCAGATAAACAAACATGAGAGTCTGGAAGGCCAGAGACCCTTGCAATGCCAGGTAAAATATTTGCTAAAACTGCTGTCTACGATAACTTGAAAGGCAGGCCCCTGCCTACAAGTCTGGAGCTCCAGAGGAAGTAGCTGGAAAGGGTAGATCATATATAACGGCTACTATTTCCTGCTGTCAGCAAGGTATTACATGTCAGAGATGAGCTCAGGTAAGAATTTGTCTGGTTTTCAAGCAATAACAGAAAAGAATAGAGTCCAAAGTCAGAATGCTTTACAGGGTTGGAAAATCTGTCTCCTCTCTCACCAAATATTAAGAAATAATATTTTAAAACACCTTAAGCGACAAAATCCAGGGAGACTTTTCAGCTAAGCGAGGGAATTCAGCTTTGCAGCAGAGAGCTGCAAAATAAGTGCGCCATCTTCCAACCAAGCCACGACTCGAAGCAGTCATTCTTAAGTCGAGCAATGTGAGAGGGAAGAAATACACAGGGAAGGGCTGAGAATTATGTTCTAAGGAAAATCTGTGTGAGTGGTCACCAGTATTTGGAGCTTACTGAAAGTAAGTTTTTGATCAAAAACCACCAGAATTTTGGTAGTACTGCCAATGAAATCCTGAGGCTGGTTTAAAGAAACCTGATTTGGAAAAATCTTCATACAACCCTCCAGAAGGAAGGGACAATGAGAGCTACACACACTCCCAAAGAAGGCAGACTCATCAAAGTCTGTGTCTGATGTGAGCGTAAAAGGTAATGGAGGAGAAAGAACCTCCCAGAAGGAGAGCCAGGGGCCATGAGGAATGGTATTAAGGAAATTCCTCTCCAAAAGCAGAATGAGCCACACAACGAATTTCTTCATCCTGAGGCAAGGACACCTTTATAGTGCTTGCTTAACAGAACTTCAGAATCTATGGATCAGAGATTGTTGTGTGTCTCCAATCCTTTTCTTTTCTTTTTTTTTTCTTTTCTTTTCCTGAGTAGAGTTTTCTCTGTGTTTATCCCATCCCTGCTCCACCATCACCATGCTGGTAGGAAGAGGAGACAACTTTTCTTCCTTGTGTACATGTCAGTGCTTCACAAGTAGTCATATCCTGCCCTCATAGGGGGACTGCGTATCACTCAGAAATCCCAAACTCGGAACTGGATGTAGTGACCAGAGAGATTGTCTGCCCTGGGGAGGTGTGGGAGGTGATATGTTCTACGTGTAGGAGGAATATGAGACACATCCTAAGTGGTCAGCAGAGAAAATGATCAACAAAGTCTCTTCATATTCACAAAACCCTCTTTTTCTCCTGCTGGACACATGCTAGACTACGTTTTCCCAACTCGCTTATATTTAGGTGTGACTGAGTTTCACCAATGGCAAATAAATGTAATGCTGTATACCAGTTCTAGGCCTGACCCATGAAAACCTCCCAAGGTGATCCTCCCTCTTTTTTCCTATCTGCTAGCTTGATTCAGAGATCCAGGGGATTCCAAGGCCCTCAGGGAAGGGAGAGACACAAGATCAAACAAACAATAAAAAAAACCTGGGTCTCTGTAGAACCACGAAAGAACAAGGACTCCTTCTCAACAAAGAGTTGAGGAAATTTTCCAGAACGAAAAGATATCAGCTCTATCAAAGGAAAAAAGTACCAGACAAAGTTGAACAGGCAAAGAAGACTTTATTCAAGGCCATGGCAACACGCAAGAGAAACCAGAACTAAGTCCAGCTCAACTCCACTGAAACAACTTTTGGGAGAGACTTTAACACACAGGTGAGGGGATTGTAGGCCACTTGCTTTTGCTAATTGGCCTTCCCCAAAGGAAGAGTAAATTTTCTTGTATCTTTTTTTTTTTTTTAGATGTATTTATTTATATGAGAGAGAGAGAGAGAGATCAAGGCAGGTGGTGGGCATAGGTAGTAGGAGAGAGAGAATTTTAAGCTCCCGGCTGAACACAGAGCCCATTGTGGGTCTCAGTCCCACCACCCCAAGATCATGACCTGAGCCAAAATCAAGAGTCAGATGCTTAACTGACAGAGCCACCCAGGTGCCCCAGATTTTCTTGTATCTTTATAACAAAAGGTGGTTTTTGAACGTGGAGCAATTTTGGCCTACCTAAGTTAGGCAAAAATCTGTCTCTGTTAAGCCATTGTATTCAACTCAATTTGTCATTGGTGTGGGAAAGGATAAATAGTAAAACACAAAAAAAGCTAAACCCAAGGAGATCCCACTATATATGGTAACTTAATTATGAAAAAGGTGATATTTAAATTCTGTAGCAAAGAAGAGCTTGGCGCAAATCACCACTCATCCGAGAGAAAACGAAATCCTACCCCTATCTAAACAATATATAAAAATAGATTTAAGCTACATTAAAGACTTAAATATTCAATAAGGGATAAAAAAATTTTAGGAAAAAATAACAAAAATAAGGTTTTTTTTTTTTTAAAGATTTTTATTTATTCATTTGTCAGAGAGAGTGAGCGCAGGCACACAGAGAGGCAGGCAGAGGCAGAGGGAGAAGCAGGCTCCCCGCTGAGCAAGGAGCCCGATGTGGGACTCGATCCCAAGACCCTGGGATCATGACCTGAGCTGAAGGCAGCTGCTTAACCAACTGAGCCACCCAGGCGTCCCACAAAAATAAGGTTTTTTAAGAAGGTAGATTTGACTTTATAAAAACAAATTGTTATATACGTGAAAGATGTCCTACCAAAATCAGTGAAGAAATAACAAGTAATCTATAAAGATACACTTGAACTTGAAGGTATTTAGAGAAAAACAAATTAGAGTAGCCATATTATGAGTTTGTATATAAATTAGATTCGCAATTTTCTTTACTGAAGCCTACTTTGGTGGTGCTGCCAGGAGAAGTCACAACTAGCAGAAATGTGTGTCATTAAGAGTGTTTTTAAGAAACAATCTGCCATTATCAGTTAAATTTAAATTCATATAGCCTCAGACCCAGAAATCCCTTCATGGATATCAATCACATAGAAATAAAGGGCCAGAGCATAAGAATATCAATATAAGGATGTTTATTGTAGCATTGTTTGAAGAGGCAAAAACTGTCATCCTAAAGGGTTTTTTAAGGGCACCACTGATGAAAACAGCTATTTCAATAGGTTAAACCACAAAAACTGAATCAACACACTTCGTTCCACGTAAACACCATAGTTGACTTATCAAGAAAGCTAGTATTTTCCTTCCCCTTCCTTTTTTACACCCTGTCTCTTGGTTTCAATCATTCAGACACTTTGAAATCTCGGAATTCCATATCAGCAAAATCACCGGAACCCACAGAAACAGTCACATGTCCAGAGCTTTTCATCAGAAAGAAATTACTCTATTTCTGTCTTCTACACTCACCACTGTTTCGCTTTAGACCACACCTCCTTCTAATAAGATACTGCTTTGAGATTCCAAGAAACTGAGTAATGATTATACAACTAAAAAACAGCAGTATCTACTGTAATCCTCCTCACATGTAAGAACCATCTTTCTCTAGAAAGGCGTACACCAAATTCTCAACAGAAGAATAACTCTACTTGCTTGATGAAATTACCATTCATTTTTACTTTCCTCCTCCTGTTCTATAATCTCCACATTTTACTCAACAGTACTTTTGTCATCAGAAGCCACAGTAAATATAATGTTTTAACTTAGCATTATCGCAGTTCCAATTTTTGTCTTCACCCATATTGATAAGTGTATTTGAGAGTGGGAGGGAAGGAATAATCTTTTCTAAAAGATACTTCTTTGAATAGCGAAATGAAAAATCTCATTAACAACATATAAAAACAAACCAATAAGATGGCACAGTGACTCTATGTCTGGGCCCACAAGTTAAATTTTCCATCTAATTTTAAAGAAAATGGTCCTTCTATTTTAAGAGTCTCTAAAACTTGAGAAACTATTCAAAGAACTACTCTCCACTTCCTTTTGTCCAGTAGCCATGTATACAAAAGATAGATGGTAATATACCTACTTAAGTAAAAAATTATTTTTCTCTAAGGAAGACTTGGAAAGCATAACTCTATGGAAAATATATTAGCCCATAAAATCAAGTTACTGCTTTTCATATTGGGGATCTTACTGAGAAATAA
Source organism: Martes martes (assembly GCF_963455335.1). NCBI lineage: Eukaryota > Metazoa > Chordata > Mammalia > Carnivora > Mustelidae > Martes > Martes martes. The sequence goes on from NC_137899.1 coordinate 36,133,089, forward strand.
GTCTCTATAAGGTTATATCATAAGCAAAGATAATAGAAAGCATCTTGAAGAGGTCACATATGAAAGAAATCATAATTCTCTCCTAACAAGGAAAAATCAAATTATACGTAATCTTTGTAGGAAGAGGTATACTGAATGCACCATGAGCTCGAGGAGATTAAGCCAAGGAGAACTAAGTCTCCATGTGAGTTGTCCTTTTGATTCCAAGTTATATTACCTCGCCCTCCCCCAATTCCATACGGTGTTATTTCAGCAACTCATGGCTCTGAAGGGAACCCATATAATACAGACAAAATCTATCTCAGTCTCATGCTTGCAAATATCCAGAACATAAAGCAGTGTGAGCGGTGGTAAAACAACACCAGAACCAAAGTCAGGAGTTCTGGATCTTAGGCCAGGAGCTGGTGCCGGCTGATGTTGAGTGAGTCCCAGAATTCACTTTTCTTTCATGCGTCCTGGTTAAATTAGATGATTTCTAAGTCTCCTGCCAGAAAGTCTATGACTTTAGGGCTGGTTGTTACCAGGACTGAGGAACTAACAGCTTCTGTAGCCTGCAGAGGCCACCAAGGGCCCCCATTCTCAACCCGTCATTCCCTCGTGTATCTGGCCTTCTTTCCTTCCTTTGCTCGGCCCTTTCCTTCCTCCTTCTGACAGCTCCCTGCCTTCATTCAACACCACCACCCATTATTCTCCAACAATAATGGCAAAATGCATGGCACCCTTTCTATGGGTCATGCAGTTTACATTCATTTCCTCATTGAACCTTGACACCTACCTTATGAAATAGAGTGAATTATTTTCTCATGTTATAGGCCATGAACCTGAGTTAGAAAGACAGTTTTTCCTTTACCTTTGATCACTACATTCCAGTATATACAATAAAGGGGCCATTAAACACCTGATATTAGGTCCTTGGCCATGGTGACCAGAATAAAAGGATCACATGGGTGATCTCACAATGTCTCAGCTCATGGCTGCTATTCATGGATTCTTTGGCAAATCCTTTGAGTAATGCCTGAGATTTACGTGGGGCTGTTAAAGCTCTTGGGGAAAGGAGTGATTTCTTCCATCCTACAGTAACCTGTGTTAGGAGTTGTACTTCTGCTGTAGCAAAAGAGTGGGTGCGAGGTGTCTACTTTGACCAAGGACAAAATCACCACCCTCAAAGAAACAAATTCAACAGGTCAGGAACCAGAGACAAACACTTTGGTCATCGAGACTTTCTTCCCTATTTAATCAATTGACTATAAACTCTCCCATTTCTCTATGCATATATATCACTAAGATGTTGTGAAAGTTAAAGGAACTATCAGAAGCATCACATTGTGTTTGTAAAGAATAAAAAGGCTTTGTGCACTTGAGGAGGTTATTTTTCTCTAAGTATCAATTTCTTGATTTGTAAAATGAAAGAAGTACCTATTTTCAAGGGGTTTGTACAGATTAAGGAAGATAACTTTCATCGCCTCATAGCTGTTAGAATGTCTATTACAGAAAAGACAAGACACAACAAGTGTTGGCAAGGATGTCTTGGAGCAAAGGGAACTCATAAGCACTGTTGGTGGGAATGTAACTAGGGCAAAGAGTATGGCAGTCCCTCAAAAAATTACAGGTAGGGGCGCCTGGGTGGCTTAGTGGGTTAAAGCCTCTGCCTTTGGCTCAGGTCATGATCCCAGGGTCCTGGGATCGAGCCCCACATCGGGCTCTCGGCTCAGCAGGGAGCATGCTTCCCCTCCTCTCTCTCCGCCTGCCTCTCTGCCTACTTGTGATCTCTGTCAAATATATAAATAAAATCTTAAAAAAAAAATTACAGGTAGAACTACCATATGATCCAGCAATTCCACTCCAGGATATGCATCTGAAGAAAACAACGCCCCTCATTCAAAAAAACATATGCACCACCATATTTATTACAACAGGGGAACAACCTAAGTGGCCATTGAAGGGTGACTGAATAAAGAAAGTGCGGAGTATATGTGTGTGTGTGTGTGTGTGTGTGTACAATGAAATATTATTCAGTAATATAAAGGAATGAAATCTTGGTGGGCTCTCTTTCCTGTCTCACTCTGGCCATCTTGGTGGCTGTTCTTGGCTGGGGCTGCTCTGCACCTAAGGCAGGAAGATGGGGGCCACAAAGAAGGTGAAAAAGTCACTGGGATTGATCAACTCCAGGCTCCAGCTGATTATGAAAAGTGGAAAGTACTCACTGGGATATAAGCAGACTCTGAAAATGATTAGAAATGACAAGCTAAAGTGGTCATCCTCACGAACAACAGCCCAGCCTTAAGGAAATCTGAAATAGAATAATGTGCCCTGTTGGCCAAAACTGGTGTCCATCACCACAGTGGCAATAATATTGAACTGGACACAGCATGTGGGAAATAACAGGCACTCTGGCTATCATTAAGCCAGATGATTCTGATATCATTAGAAGCATGCCAGAACAGACTGGTGAAAAGTAAATCACACAAAAATTTTTCTTTAGTTAAACTGTCCAGAGCTTGTTTAAAAAGAAAAAAAAAAAAAAAAAGGAATGAAATCTTGCCATTTACAGCAACGTGGATAGATCTTGAGGGCATGATGCTAAGTGAAGTAAGTCAGACAGAGAAAGACAAATACTGTATGAGCTCACTTACATGTGTGATCCAAAAAAAAAAAAAAAAAAAAGCTGAGCTCATAGATACAGAGAACAGATTGGTGGCTGCCAGCAGTTGCGGGGGTTGGAAAAGGGGAGAGGAGTAAGGGGTCAAAATGTCCAAATTTCTAATTATAAAATATATAAGCCACAGGCGTGTCCCATATAGTGTGGTTACTATAGTTAATAATACTATATTGTACACTTGAAAGTTGCTAAGAGAATAGGTCTTAAAAATTCTCATCATAAGAAAAACATTTTTCATCACTATATGTGGTGACAGATGTCAACCGGACTTACTGTGGTTATCATTTTGCAATACATACAACTATCGAAACATGTTATATACCTGAAAGTGGTATAATTTCATACATCAATTTTGCCTCCCTAAAAAAAAATAATAATTATGGAAATGGTAAGCGTTTAGTACCATTTAATTCAGTAAACATTAGATACAGATGTAGGTAGAGATAGTAAAAGATATGATGTAACGATACACACATATATACTCATAAGCAAACATAGATGATAGACCGACTCCCATCCAGGAGGCTGAACAGACAGACTTTGATGCTTACTCTCAGCCTCATGGACATTATTTAGACCTCGGAATATGCTCAAGCTATCATAATATAAACACAATCACACACACACACACACACACACACACACACACACACACACAAATGCATCCTTCTCTGTTTACAGCGAGTATGAAAAGGTCTGGTGAAACCATGTAAGCAGAAAGCCCCTGCAGCCGAGACCCCAGAAGAGATGTGTTCATTTTTACTACAAAGGGCTCTGGAGCCACCGTGTGGCCACATGGCACAGCAGCCCACCACCAAATCCACACCACAGAAGCGGTGAGATCTGAGCTTTCCAATACCCCCACACTGAGAAGATGAATAGTTTCCTTGATTGGAAGAAGAACCCTAGCCCTTTTCAGATGGAAACAGTGCAGAGAGCTTGCTCTATTGTTTGAACCTATTTCTGTGTTGGATGATCCCAACTGACCACTCTCCCCCTGAAGCTCGCGGTGGGTCCTGAAGGATTCTGTCACTGCCAATCAGTAGGAGAGAGAGGCATGTTACATGACGGACTAGGGCATGATCAAAAATGAGCTCTAATAGAGGTGTGTGGACAGAAAGGAGGGCTTTTCAGGAAGCTAACTGGAATACAAAGCAGGACCAAGGACAGGCTGACAGCAAGGGCTGGGTGGGAGAATTCAACTCAATTTTTTTTGTTTTTTTGTCGTTTTGTTTTTTGAGCAGCAGCTACTAGGAGTCATTGCTCTCCGCTAAAGGCTAGAGATAGGAAGAAAGCTAACACCTTCATTAGCTCAGTGAGGAGGGAGGAATCTTGAAGCGCTGAGGAATCACAACCAATATACGATGTTAGAAATTCTCTGGTTAACCCAAAAGAGCAGTGCTCTAGGGAAGGAACCCCACTAAGTTTATAAAGCTTTCCTGGACATAACATGCTGCTAGACCAAAGAAAACTTTAATCCATATACGCCACTTCTGATTTGGAAGAGAAAACAAGACCTTTCCTTTTCTTTGCCCCAGGAAAAAATCTCTCACCCTTTGGAGGCCAAGTTCAAAAGATCCACTTCTCCATTGTATCTTTCCTAACCAACAAAATGCCAAATCATTGCTTTATCACTTCTTTGAGTTTGGGGCATCCCTGCCTTTATTTTATTACCCTGTACTTGGTTCTAAGTAACTCTGATTTTTTTTTCCCAGCAAACTCAGGTATTCATAAACTTCTCATCCCATTTTACCCAAACAAATGTCAGACACTCTGAAGACAGAGAATAACTTGTCAATTTTTGCAGGTTCAGAGTCCTTACCTTGCATTCCCTTCCTGACTGGCATCAAACCTAAGCTCACTCACTGTCCTTCCCCCCCTTTCCACAAGGCTATGTACGTCTCACATTTCTCTTCTTCTAATCCCTGAGAAAACAGGGTCCCTGCTTCTGCTCAAAGACAATCTTTCTGCCATGTGCTGCATTTCCTCTCTGTTCACTTTTCTCCAGCACCTAACTCCATCAATTAGTCTCCTTTTTTCATAGCTCGTCAATCTCTCTCTTTACACAGCTCTCTTCTTCTTAGCCTATAAGAAGAATTTAATCTCCCTCACCCTGTTCCCTGACTGTTGCTCTAAGTCTCCTTCCTTTCTTATTCTATCTGTTCCCCATTTCTGCCTTGATACACTCAGTCTGGCTTTCTCCCTCAATTCATTTCATACAGTTAATAAAGTCATCTCAAATGTCAAATCCAACATTTATTTCTTACCTTTTTTTTTTTTTAAGATTTTATTTATTTATTTGACAGACAGAGATCACAAGTAGGCAGAGAAGCAGGCAGAGAGAGAGGAGGAAGCAGGCTCCCCACCGAGCAGAGAACCCGATGCGGGGCTGGATTCCAGGACCCTGGGACCATGACCTGAGCTGAAGGCAGAGGCTTTAACCCACTGAGCCACCCAGGCGCCCCACCTTTTTTTTTTTTTTTCATGGCACTTCCACTGTTGACAACATGCTTCTTAAACTCTCCCCAAGGAAAAGCAGTTTATCAGCTCGTCACTATATACTATGTTCTTTACGGAGCCTGAGAAGTCAAATGAAAAGAAATGGTCCTGGCTCCCAACAGGTTACAGTCTAGCAGAGAAAGCTGAGTAGGAGGTAAGGAAAGTGCAGAAGAAGTTTCTTTGTCTCCTGGTGCTCCTATTGAACTTTTCCATGTTCTCCTTTCCCTATAATAAATGTTTCTCCAGTTTTTGATCACACACCCTATCAATATATACATCCCTCATATACTTATAGATATAAGCACATACATACAACCAGAGGATAATATCTCAAGATAATAAGGTGAGATTTGTCATTATCTATGCTGGACATACATTCACATTTCAAACAGTCTTCTGGATAGCTTTTTAAAAATTACTTTGAAATCAAACTGACAAAGAGATTTAACTTGGAGTAAGAAAAGGTGCCAGCTCAAGGAAGTGGAGAAAAGGGAACCCTTATACACTGCTGGGAATGTTCACTGGTGCAGCCTCTATAAAAAACAATATGGTGAATTCCTAAACAAATTCAAAATAGAGCTACCATATGATTCGGCAATTCCACATCTGGGTATATATCTGAAGGAAATAAAGTCACTATCTTTTTTTTTTTTTAAGATTTTATTTATTTATTTGACAGAGATCACAAGTAGGCAGAGAGGCAGGCAGAAAGAGAAGGGGAAGCAGGCTCCCTGCTTTAATCCACTAGGGCCACCCAGGTGCCCCTAAAGTCACCATCTTGAAGAGCTATCTGTACCCCATGCTCATTGCAGTATTATTTATAATAGTCAAGACAGGGAAACAACCTAAGTGTCTGTTGAAAGATGAATAAAGAAAATGTAATATATATGATATATATGATATATATACACACACACACAATACATAGTATTAATTACATGATTATATATTATATATTTGATATATAGACTTGTATACACACATATACACAAACTGGAATATTATTCAGGGATAAAAAAGAAGGAAACTCTGCCATTTATGACAACATATATGAAACTTGAGGGCATTATGCTAAGTGAAATAAGTAAGAGAGAGAAAGACAAATACAGAGCAAGATCTCACATGTGGAATCTGAAAAAAACTGAAGTCATAGAAACAGAATAGATTGGTGGTTGCCAAGAATCAGGGAGGGGTGGGGATGTGTGAAATGGATGAAAGTCATCAAAAACACAAACTTCCAGTTATAAGATGAATAAAGTCCTAGGGATGTAATGTACAGCATGGTGACTGTACTTAACAATACTGTATTATAGGGGTGCCGGGGTGGCTCAGTGGATTAAAGCCTCTGCCTTCAGCTCAGGTCATGATCACAGGATTCTGGGATTGAGCCCCCGCATAGGGCTCTCTGCTCAGCAGGGAGCCTGCTTCCCCGCCCGCCCACCCCCGCCCCTGCCACCTGCCTCTCTGCCTACTTGTGATCTCTATCAAATAAATAAATAAAATCTTTTTAAAAATACTGCATTATATATTTGAATGTTGCTAAGAGAATAGATCTTGAAAGTTCTCACCATGAAAAAAATGTTAACAATGTGAGTTCATGCAAAAATATATATCTGTATATATGTATATACATCTTATATCATTACATTGTACATCGCATATAACTGCATATGTTACATGTGAATTATATCTCAATGAAGTTGGAAAAAGTAAAAATAAAAGACAGCAACAAAACATGCCAGCCCTTTCACCTTCTTTTTGTCGGTTTAGGCTTTCATTATGGTTATTCATCTTCTAACTGCAATTTCTTGGCAAGAATCTTTTTTTTTTTTTAAGTAACCTCTATAACCAATGTGGGTTTGGACTCACTACCCTGAAATCAAGAGTAGGATGCCCTACTGACTGAGCCAGCCAGCTGCCCTCTTTACAAAAATCTTTTAAGTGACTGTTTAAGTTAGACTTTATATTATAGAATTCAGCACAAGATGCTGTGAGAAACTGGAAAAGCTGCTAAGAAGTGGTTCTGGATCATTGTGCATAAACACTCCACTCTTAGAAATATAAATAACATACGTCATATAAGTTTGCTTTCTTGGTACCCCGAGTATTGGTTTTCAGTTATGGCACCGGCTAATTTTTTTAATTAAAAAGAAAAATCAATTCTAGGGTAGTAGGGAGTCCCATGGTGGAACCAAGTGGTGTTCCCACTGAGTATTCCCCATGTCCAGCATCCTGGAGAGCCAACAAGAAGACCACGTGAGAGAACTTCTACACAAGGCTGCTCATGGTCGAGATACACAAGAGCTCACTTTGGTACTAATAGCCTCCAGTGTAAGACTGAGCTGTGAGTAACAAGTTGACCCTGAACCTTCAGACAGGCTTCAGAATGTGGAAGACAGTAAGCCCAATGAAGGAAGAAATCAAAGTTCCCAAGTTTGGTATGAACATAAAGATCAGAGTTGGAGGCAAGAAGGTGGTGGAAACTTCTGGTTGTTCACCAAAATTTGCTGCCCTTTTCCATGCTAATACATCTTAACATGCAGCAACCCAGCCAGAGACTGCATCTTCCTGCCTACATTGCCATCTGAGTAAATTATCATCAATAGAATGTGAGTGGAAGTGACTGGGCAACTTCTGCCCAATTCCTAGTAGCAAACCATTGCTTTGGACTTGCACTCTTTCCCTTTCCTGCAACTCGATCATGGATATTCCTAGGCCACCCTTCAACCATGATGTCAAGAACAGTGCCCTAGGAGACAGCAGGGCAACCAGATGGAAGCAGTTAGGGTGCCTGAATGACCTCGTGGAGAGAACAACCTCACCAACTTGGAATACTCATTGCAGGACTATTACCTGACCGTGAAACCACTTCTTTAAACAACATATGTGGTCCTCTGTGTCAGAATAGCTTAGCCAATGCGCTGATACCTCAGGAAAACCAAATTGTGGGATGGTTTCTGTTAACTGTTACTCTCTTGAATCCCCCCAACCTGATGCAACCTGAGGAAATTTTGGCTGCTTATATGTGGTGGTAGAGGTGGTATAGTGCAATAGAAAGAGAACTGGGATAGTGTAGATTTTGGTTGAAGCCCCAGTGTGGCCTCTAAAAACTGTACAACTTTAATCGAATTACTTGGACTTTCTAAGCTTCAGTTCACCTATAAAGAGGATAATAACAATATAGTAGGGATACTAAGACAACCAAACCCAGTTCTGGGAAAGAGTAGGCATTTCATAACTGATGGTATCCTCTCTTCTGGAAGCTCAGATCCAGGAATTGATAGGCATGGTTCTCTGTGCTGAGGACTTTACAAAGCAGAGTCTGTTACCAGAAATTTTGGGTCCAACTCTCCCAATTAGCCTTCTTAAATCTCTGTTGAACCAGCTCTCCCTACCTAACACTCTCACTCCCCCATCTCCTACCACCGAAGATGCATAAGGTCTGTAATTCCTGTGACAATGGCAACTCTGAACCCACATGCTCCTGTAGCAGAAAACAAGAAAGATAAACACACCAAGGAAGGTGGGTAAGAGTGTGTTCTGTGTGAAATAAGTAACAGTCGATATGTGCCCACAGTTTGGGTCTAAATGATGTCCAAACATTCATGAACTCCATATTTATGTGCCCTATACAACTCCCTTGATACCAAGGGCTAAAATCACGTTCCACAAACATTTATAAAGAATCTATTCCATCAATCTCTAAGTTACAAGAGATATAAGCATTAAAAATGGCAAGGCCTCAGGAGCACCTGGGTGGCTTAGTCAGTTAAGCATCTGACTCCTGATCTCAGCTCAGGGCTTGATCTCAGGGTTGTGAGTTCAAGCCCCATGCTGGGCTCCATGCTTAGCATGGAACCTACTTAAAAAATAAAAAGTTAGTTGATTAATTTTTTAAAAGGCAAGGTCTCAGCTCTCTTAAAACTCCCAATTTAATGAGGGTAACAGAAACACATTTAAAAATCTTCAATACAGACAGACTCTAAAAAGTGTTACGATATATCAAACAAGCTAGGGTATAGGCTTAGCTACCATAACAGAGAGGACCAAAATACAGTGGTTTAAACAAGAGATTTATTTCACTATCATGAAATGTTTGATATGCACGTGTGATAAAAAGAGGAATTGCCTAGTTTAAGTAATATTAGGAAAGTGGTGAAATCCATCCTCTTGGTCCCAGTGCTCCTTTTTCTTCAAAGATACAACCCCTTTACAACCTCTCCAATGTAAGTCTTCAATATCCTGGTATATCGCCCCCTATGCTAGAACATATTTTCAAAAAAGTACTGAAGTATTTATTTTAGTAGGATGTGAATAACTTGTAAGGTTTAACGTGCTACCATTTCCAGGGACTTTAGCCCTTTGACGAATTACAACAGAGATAAAGACAATATAATATATTTTATCATGGACTTTTGAGCATCATTAAGCAGTATTTGGGCAGAGATGGATCTGTGAGTATCAGAATAAACCACCTATCCTTAAAACATATCTAGAATGGATGTAGACTGTTAACAGTGTTGGTGAATGAGCAATAAAATGCATTGGGGGAAACACATGGAAGAATTTTTTAAACCTCCCACCCCAAGGTTAGGTCTTCTCTCTACCCCCAACTACTTTAATTTACAGACTTGGGGATAAACTGACCACATACAGTACTTTGATCAGTACCAGGAGATCTTGAGTGAGTGAACAGAATTTATCATATGAAGCTCATAGAATCAGAAAATTAGGCCAGTTCAGCTTTATCATGTCTACACTAAAATGATCATTTTGACAAAATATTTCTCCATGAACTTTGGGTATAATTTTTTCCTCATCTTAAAATAAACCTGACTGGGGCACTTAAGTGGCTCAGTCATTAAGCATCTGCTTTCAGCTCAGGTCATGATCCCAGGATTCTGGGATCGAGCCCTGCATTGGGTTCCCTGCTCAGCAGGAAGCCTGCTTCTCCCTCTCCCACTCCCCCTGCTTGTGTTCCCTCTCTCGCTGTGTCTCTCTCTGTCAAATAAATAATAAAATCTTAAAATAAAATAAAATAATAAAATAAACCTGGCTATTCTTACACAGTAAGAAGTAGACTTGCAATTATGTTGATCATAATTTGAATTACTGTGCCCTTAGGAGTTAGTTTGATTTCCCAAGGAGATAAACTAAAGTTCCTGTCATCAATTTATAATTTGCTGTGTATTGCTCATTGTGATTATTTTCCATGGTATGATCATTTTTATCTTATCTTTTACACCATCATACTCCATTCTTCTTAAATGGCAGTCCCATTGAGTTCTAAGATTAGGTTGCTTATTGGTCAGGCAGAGGTATCTATAGAGTCTAAATTATTATATTTTCCCTGTGCTGTGTTCATGTGAAATCACTAGTTCAGAATTTGATCCCAAATAACACTGAAGAACTGTTTTGTTATTGTGCTCTCTCACTATAGTTTAAGTTTGTTACAAAATATTCTGAATGACCCAAATCTGTTTGTAGCTCACTGTCGAATTCCTCTTTTAAAACCCTGTAGTTCTTATGAGTCATGACAAAACCAGCAATCTGCTTTTCAAAATGTGTAATAGTCTAACACTGTTTTCCACAAATCATACTGGTTTTGAAAAGCTGACTCAGAACATTTTTAGATGCTTTGGCTTTGTGCTTCTAAAAAAAGAAGGAAAAAAAAAAGGAAAGGAAAGGAAAAAAAGAAAACATCTGGTCATACCCAAAGCACAGGTCATTTTGGTCATCTGTATGCAAAAATTGCAGAATTTTCATCTGTAATATTAACTCCTGACAACTTAATAAAAGTTCTTTAATACCACAGTTTTTAATCCAATATTAGGCTGCCTTTAAAATATCTACAAACTAATTTGTAAACAACCTCATATTTTCAATCTTTTTGCTTAGAAACATACTATATTCGCCACACTAAAATACTGAACAAAAAAATTTTCAGAAGAAATGCAGAAATAAAATTCTTAGTTTAACTATAAAACAAAATATCTAGGCCTTGATTTTAAATGTTAATTAGAAGAAGAAAAACAGTCTTAATTGGAGTTGGCTAAAATTAACCAACTTATATTAATATCTTCGTGTGCCAAATAGATTATGAGAAAGAAAATGTTCTTTGTTCTGCGAAAGCTTAAAAAATGAAAGCATATTGCTTTGTTCAATCCTTTAAGACACAAGATCATTTTAAAAATTCAACAATGCTTAGACTCATTTAAAAATCTCTTTTAATTCTTTGTGGTTTATGCTATTAACACAGATTATTTTTTCTAAAACATTTTTTTAAAGATTTTATTCAGTTATTTATTTGGGGGGGAAGCACAGAGGGAGAATGAGAAGGAGAAGCAGACTCCCTAAAACTTTTTTAAATGATTATTTTCTAGTTTCACTAGAAATAAAAAGTGTAAGATTCTGTTTCTACCACAAGGCGTCAGGCCATGGTAAGTTAATCTTCAAAAGGCTTTAATACTACCCTGCGCAAAGTCAATGACTACAAAAAGAAATACATATTAAAACAGGAACAGTCCCTAGTTGCCTTAGCTTTGATTAAAGAACAATCACAGAAATTGCGGTTGAGCGAGCATTTTCCTTTGTTTTTCTAATCAGATTAGCTCTGAGGATGTTGCAAAATCCTCTTGCAATTCAGGTCTCAGACACTCTACCCTGAGGCTGGTTTCAACTCCGAGGAGTAACCCCCACCCCACCCCACTTCCCCACCCCCACCCGCACCCCCGCACACATTCTCTTTCTCCATACCCCTTATGCTTTAAAGACACCCCCCCCCCCCCCAGCTCTGAAATAGAGACAGTAGCTTTATTTTCGGGTTGGAGTGCCTGATTGGGCTAGGGTACGGGAAGCTGGCTTTAATGTATCAGAGGCAAGGAAGAGGCAAAGGCAACGTGGGGCTTAAGGGCCTATTCAGCCAGAGGACAGGGTTCATGCGGTTTAGGGCACAAGATTTGTACCATTCAGGGGGCAAGTCACTCTCAGATCTTCACATTCGGATTCCTCAACTGTAAATAGCAGTCACTTCATCGTTACTGCTAAGTTTAAAGCGGGCTGGCGAAGCTCTAAAGCAGTCCGTCTCAAAGTGTGATCTGGGGGTGCTCCAGCATCACCGGGAACTTGCTAGAAATGCAGAATCTCAGGCCCAGACTTGAGGATCAGGAAACCGTGAGGGGGAAGGCGACCAACCAGTTAGTTTAATAAGGCCCACAGGTGATACACGTTAAAGTTTGAGAACCACCGCTCCGAAGAATTGCACGAACGTTCGTTCCTCGGGAGATTAACGAAAGCGGGAGGAGCAGGCCTCAGGGGGAAGACAGGGCCATCCGAAAGAACACCTGGAGCGGCCTGCTTGCCCTTTGGGGGAAACGCTCGGTTCGGCCGCTGGGACCCCGAGGGGCTGCCCCTCCGAGGCAGGAGCCCTGAGGACACCCGGCACCTGCAGGTGGCGCTGGAGGAGCCCTTGACAAAGAGGCGGGGTCTGCCGCGGGGGAGCAGGCTCCGCGCTCTGGGGCTCGGACGCCGCGTGCGGCTGGCGAGTCCCTGCAGAAGCAGCGCCGCAACTTACCGTCTGGTCGCGTCGAGGAGCGGGTGAGTCCCTCGAATCGTCGCGGCTCGCTGCTTGCTCCCTGCCTCGGTGTGTCCCTGCGAGAGCGGGCTCTCAGTCTCAGGAGGGGTGTAGCGGCTTGCAAGCCTCCCCAGTCCCGGGGCGGCGGCGTTCCGAGGCGAGAGCAGCTCAATTCGCCCCTTATGCGCGGCTCCAGCACGCGCTGCCCTCCAGCCCAGCTCTCGGCCGAAGCACACTGCTCCGTTGTGGCCGGTCCAGGGGCTGGGAGCCAGGGACGCCTAAGGAAGTCTTTTCGCTGGGGGCCCGGCGGATAGGATGGGTTGTTTGCCCTTCGGTTGGATTCTGACGGCAGGTTTTCCAACTTGGCAGAAATCGCCGCGAGTTTGCATAGCATTGAGGAATGATTGGTACACAGTGCTTAAAATCGTGTGACTTGCCTTCAGGTTTCCTAGTAACAGGGAGTTTTCATTTTAAGTTCTGGGAACATTAGTCCTGCTCTTTCAGGCTCGGGTTTGGGGTTCAAGTTCTCTCCAAATAGGCGATCAAGGAAGGCTTCGTATATGTCATGGGTTTGTAGACATAAAATTTACAACCACTTCTAAATTTCTTTCTCTTAAAAAAAATCCCCACGACATCCTGACAATTACTGAGATTTAACACAGATATTAAGCAATGCTTTAAAAACAACAAAACAAAACAAAACAAAAAACAGCCCATTGAAGAAAAACATCTTAACTTTTACATAGTTAAATGTGGGGAAGCGGACTATACACTTTAAAGTGTAGAAGGTTTGGAAATGCAGTGCAATCCATATTGTGCTCTGGTCATTGAGTTTCTTCATATTCTAAACTCTTTGACAAAAACATGAGTCAGTTGGGCTGTGTCAATATTTAGCAGGAACATCAGGTCAGCCATCCTCATACAGCAAAAGGGAACAGTCACATCAGAAATATGTTTTGCTTTTTTTAAAGGGATGAGAGTTAGAGAACTTTGGGTCAAATCTGGAGTTCCTAAAATCTGAACACTGTGTTGTTTCTTTTTTCTTTTTCTTTTTTTTTTTTTTTTTTCATGAAAAGATGTTACTGTGGAATTTAAATTATATATTTGGGTAATGTCTGATGGAAACCAACATATTTTGTTTGACGGATATTTTATTTTCTCGCCTTCTGGCACAAATTGGACTGTGGACCACAGAGCCAACAGGCTCCCTCACTACTCTGGGCTTTTCCTTGGCCTGGCTCTCCAGTATGGTCTCCCTACCACGCAGATGAATGGGTGGATACTTCTCCAAGGCCACTTTGCCTTTTCACCCAGATTCTGTACAAAGTGGCCCTCAATCAGCAAACACTGCCAACTTGCTTGAGGCCCCAGGACCAGGTCTACAAGAGAACCCTCACCCTTTCCATGCCACTATCTGCCTGTAAAACTTTCTTTCTTTAAAATCCATTGCACTACCACACAGTCAGTTGTTGAAATTTCTGCCTTTTCCCCTACACTTTGAGTTTGTGAGAGCAGAGGCTCCATCCCATTTAACTTCGTATTCTCACCGCCTGATACTGTTGTTCACAATATAGTTAATGAGTTAATATTGAATAAGTGTAGATTTGCATGTTAACATCTTTTCCATCCTACAACTCATAGTGAAAACATCTAAACATAGAGAATTATTTCTTGTTTGGTTGCAGTAAATAAAACTTCTATTCCTGGGGAACCCGGGGGGCTCAGTTGATTAAGTGTCTGCCTCTGGCTCAGGTCATGATCCCAGAGTCCTGGGATGGAGCCTCTCGTCAAGCTCCCTGCTCAGCGAGGAGCCTGCTTCTCCCTCTCTCTCTGCTGCTCCCCCTGCTGGTGCGCTCGCACGCTCGCTCGCTCTCTCTCTTTCTCTCTCTCTATCAAATAAATAAAATCGTAGGAAAAAAAACCACCTTCTATTCCTATTCCTAGACACATACATACCTCCCAGATTACTGTATTTATAATGTTGGTTAAATCACTAAATGATTTCGAATTATACTTATTAAGGAAATAGAGTGTAAGCTCCTCCAGAACAGACACAAAGTCTCATTTCTCTTTCTTCCTCCGTGTCTGTCATAGAGTTGAGCTCCATAAATACCTGATGACTGGCATTTGCTTTACTCAGACCTCTTTTACATGCCAATGATAGATACGAAAACCAAACTCAAGCGAAAAAGGGGAATGTATATTGACTTGTGTAACTGAAAATTTCATGATCTGGTCTCAGGAACTCTAAATACTTAAAATATACCACCAGCACTCTTCTATGTCTTTCCCCATCTCTTGCTTATACTTTAGTGTGGTAGCTTGCTTTTGTTCTCTTGAAGAATCTTCCTCCTTAGAGCATGTAGAAGAAAGCACAGTAGGCTTCTATCATACCAATTTAACAAAGAGTTAGACATCTCGTTATCTTCCACTCCCCTATATAAATATCAGAGAAAGACTCTAATTGGTTCAACTAGGGTTATGCCATCCCTAAGCCAGTCAGTGCCATCAAGGGAATAGAGAATTCTGATTAGCCGAGACCGAGTCATATGCCAAAGGAGGGACCTTTCTCCAAATGGAGGAAATGTTTTAGATCATTAAAAAGTAGGGGGGAAACGTGGGCAGACCAAAACAAATATCCTCAGCATGAATGTTGCAAAATGTCAAAATACATAATATATGGCAAATGTCCTCAGAGTGCTTGAACAAAGGCAAATGATTGGCATTACGGAAAGATGGCTCCTCTTTATTTTTTGAGAAAATCAAACCTTTAAATTTAGAGAATGTTTTAAGTATTTTAAGCCACTCCTGGAAACAACTTTCCACTTAGTAAAGTGTTACAGGTGTTCTGAAATTAAGAAACACTTGTTTCTCATAATCAGGTTGTTATATATCTAAACCATTTTTTTTCATTGAATTTCATAAAGTGCAAATTGGCGAGGTATTCCTCTAGAAATAAATTTAGAATAAAAACAGCGAATAGTATTGTGATATCATGTGTTCCCTTCCTTTAAAAAAAAAAAAGCTACACCAAGCCTGAGGAGGATTTATGAAGGTGTTAAGGCAAAGATTCCTTGTCAGGTAGTAAATTTGACAAAACTAATTTCCACAGGGTTGACCAGGAGAATAGGCCTATCAGTGACTGAACACAACTCAGTAATTCCATTGGAAATGTGCCAAAAATTCTTGCTTATCAACAAAAACCAGCCTGTTACTCTGATGAGAAAATGGCACTCTGAATATACAGCCTTTGGTCCTTTGTGCCACTATGAGGGTCACCTTACCAAGAGTGTCTATTCTGTTTATTGTCTGAACCTCAGAATGCATTTCCCCATAAAATCATTTAATTAGTATTTCAGATTCCAGTATCAACCCCAAAAGTCTATCAAATATAACTTCCTAAAGTATAATCTTATATCAGCTAACTCCACTCAAAAAAAAAAAAAAAATCTTTCCTAATTCTATTTACCTTTGAGCAGAGCTGGCTTTCCTCTAAATGGGCACCTGGAGTTAACTTCTAAAATAAAAGGCAACATCTGACCCTTTGAATTCCCTATAGACATGTTTGTCATTCATTGCACCAATAGCCGGACAAAACAAAGCTGTTATTGACACAAGGGCAATGGTTTGAGATTCTGGCAGATTATGAGAGGTTAAATGGTAAATCAGTCACTATTTTAATTGTACTTTGTAGGCCACTCTAGTCCTTGTGTGAGTAAATTCTTCTATTGCTCTATCAAACATTAATGTCTTAAATAGTACAGACATGAGGAAGATAATGATATTTATTTTCTTCGGTGGCTGACGCTATCCCATTTTACAGAACTAATGGAAAGCAGACAAGACATCACAAACCAAGAACTTTGGACAATGAAGCCTAGGAGAAATCCAGAAGAAGATGATTATTTGGTAATATGTTAATAATACTTCATTCAAATCTAGAAACAGGATTTCAGTGCTGTCCTGTATCTCCTAGGGTTGAAACAATGATTTTTCACCCTAGTCGACAGGTATCTTCACTCTGATTCCTATCACTGATATTGCGATGGGCAAAGGTTCAGGGTGGTAGATAAGAGAAATTGTACCTTGATGACAGTTATAGACTTGGCTGAAAAACCTTGAATAAGTCACTGAAAATTCCAGGTCTTGGTCTATCTATAAAATGAGAGAGTGGACCACATCAGCTCCAAGGCCCTTCCAATTCCCTCTAACATTCTGTGGTCTAAGTTTCTTAAGAGAGTCATCAGTGCCCATATAACAATAGTTTTGTAAGCATTCATTTTTTCCATAGGCAATATGGCAGCTTAACAAGAGATCAAGTTGATTGATGATTTAAACAAATTTAAACAAATAAATTCAATTTTGGAATAAGAATCACTTGTCCCGAATGAAATCTTGCCATTTGCAACGACGTGGATGGAAATAGAGGGTATTATGCTTAGCGAAGTAAGTCAATCAGAAAAAGACAACTATCATATGATCTCCCTGATATGAGGAAGTGGAGATGCAACGTGGGGGTTTGGGGTGTAGGAAAAGAATAAATGAAACAAGATGGGATCGGGAGGGAGACAAACCATAAGAAACTCTTAATCTTGCAGAACAAACTTGAAGGTTGCTGGGGGGAGGGGGGTCGGGAGAGGGTGGTGGGGTTATGGACATTGGCGGGGGTGTGTGCTGTGGTGAGTGCTATGAAATGTGTAAACCTGACGATTCACAGATCTGTACCCCTGGGGCTAAAAATACATTATATGTTTATTAAAAAATTTAAAAAATTATTAAAAAAAGAATCACTTGTCCCACTTTTATGCCACCAGAAGATTAAATGTTTCTTACTTATATCATTTGACTGAAAAAGTGTAGAAATGTTTGGTTCCAAACTCTTTTTGCCTTTCTAAATGATATCAACTGCAGTTTGAACATAAAGTATTTTGTCTTAGTTATTTTAATAGGAAAGATAGTCTATACAATAATTTTTTATAACATCACTTTTCAAAATTATTTTTGTGAGTTATTTTAATAGGAATAAGAAGATATTACAGGTACATATTCTCTAAGTGTGCATAAAATAAAATCATTTTCATTTTTCAAGTTAACCATCATAATTGCTTTTCCATAATTTTTCATCATTAACCAGAAAATTGATCACAGTTGATTGTACTTAGATTGTTTCAACATGTAGAGATGACAGAAGCTGTATCATGCTCAACTCCCTTCTAAATGGAGCAACTAGAAAAAGCAGAGGATGTAACAGTGATTTATCACTGAAAGTAAAAGTCAAAGGGCAAGAGGCGACTTTTGAACACTAAAAATTATAGAGAACTATGTGAGTTAAGGTTACTCTGCATAAAATGAGGAAATGAACAATATAATACATCACATTAAACATTAAAATGTTATGGTTTTACATAGAAATGAGAAATAAAATAGTTGGTGAATAAGTAAATTAATTCATTAAATCATCAGAATATGAAACATCCTAAGTTCTTATTTAGAAGTGTTTTTTTTTTTAATTTTCTGGTATACCAGTCAGCTGGGGAAATGACAAAATATTTAGCATAACCTTTTTTGAATTGTTCACTGCTTAGAAATGCAACTGGGTAAAGAAGTATAATGTTCTTAGGAAATAGATCTCTATGGGATTTAACTATGTATATAACCTTTGTACCTTCTGATAGAGTGTTTGTCAATCATTACTTACACACATGAGATATTTTAGAAATATAAAATCTAAGTACAGCATGATGGAAATTATATATTTTTATAATTGTAATGAGTATATTATTCCTGACCCTTTGTACTTGAATTTTAAGAATTCACTCTTCAGTTCTTTGTGGAGAGTTGCCCAAATACCAATAAGAATATTATAAAACAAATTCAACCATTACAAATACAAGTTTTATTATTTTTGCCAAAGATTACTGGATTTTTTTTTTTACGTTTTCAATTTTAGTTTCTCACTTACATTATTCCATTCTTCCATGCCTTCAAGGTACAAACACAATGGTCTCAGCTTTAATGGATAATCTTGTGTCTTTAGAAAAAAGCATGTATTCCTCTGTCTTAAAGAAAATCAAATAACAGAAATTTATGGAGAATCCCAACATAGCTAAATCCATATTCAATCAGTGCTACATAGACTGTGACATCTTCAGCTAACCAGTATCCAAAAACAAGTTTCCGAATGTCCTTTTTTACTGGTAAGCACCATGAACAGAGTAAGTAATGCATTGAAGAGAAATCCCATTGTTTGTCTAAAATGTTGATTTTCTTTGCTTTGTAGGATAAGGACTCGGGAGAGACCAGCACGCTGAAAAGACCTGTGTTTTCTCACATTCACCCAACAACCCACTTTGATGGATTTGATTGCCCTGCCGAGCTTCAGCACAAACAAGAACTCTTTCCAATGTGGCGCTGGCCAGTTAAAATCGCTGCTGTCGTGTCATCTCTGACTTTTCTCTACACTCTTCTGAGGGAAGTAATTCACCCTTTTGTAACTTCCCACCAACAGTATTTTTATAAAATCCCAATCCTGGTCATCAACAAAGTCTTGCCAATGGTGTCCATCACCCTCCTGGCACTCGTCTATTTGCCCGGGGTCATAGCAGCCGTGGTACAGCTTCGTAATGGAACCAAATATAAGAAATTTCCGCGTTGGTTGGATAGATGGATGTTAACAAGAAAACAACTGGGGCTTCTCAGTTTCTTTTTTGCTGTGCTGCATGCAGTTTATAGTTTATCCTATCCGATGAGGCGATCCTACAGATACAAGTTGCTCAACTGGGCATATCAACAGGTAGGATGACCACACTGCCCACATCGCTGAACTAAAAAGTCTAAATCTTCCAACAAATTAAGGCTTTCTTATTTTAATATCAATACCCCAAACCTCTTTTGAAATTCTGTGTTGGGAAGGTAATCTGCATTTTTCAGTGTTTTAGTATAACTCTCCTTTGGAGCTTGGTTGTATATAATTTCACAAGGAAGAATTTTTTAAGTTGAAAATAGTAAACAATAACTTTAAGAACTTAAACACATATTTTGTTCCTGGACAGGGTTACACAGCAACCTTCTTCCCCCTCATGAGATGACTTTTTAATGTTCATTGTTCTTATCTACCACACAAGCATGCACATTACAATCCTAACCATCAAGTAACTATGTTATAAATTAGTAAACAAGTTATATATATATATATTCCAGGAAAGAGATTGATAGCTCCAACTCATTTCTCACAGAAGAATGCACAAACAAAGCCACAAATTTGTGGAGGCTCCTAGTTATCAGGCCCTCCGTCTTAGAGGGAACGTAGAAGGAGATTCATAAGCCGGGAACAAATGTTTGCATTCCTTCTCTCCCCTTCTCACCCTCTGGTAGGTCCAAAAAAATAAAGAAGATGCCTGGATTGAGCATGACGTGTGGAGAATGGAAATTTATGTGTCTCTGGGAATTGTGGCACTTGCAATATTGGCTCTGTTAGCCGTAACCTCTGTTCCATCTGTGAGCGACTCTTTGACGTGGAGAGAATTTCACTATATTCAGGTAAATTGTATATCAAATAACTCTGGTCCCTCAAAAAGGCCAATCTTTTCTGCGCTTACAATATCATCAAGTATATTGACTTTGCCCCATAAAAAATAACAAATGGTTTTCCAGTAGCAAAGATCCCACACTTGTTCCAATCAATAATGTGCTCTCCAATAATTTTTCCCTATCACTTCTAAGTAGAAGTATTTTCCAGACATAAATAAAAAGCATTACTCAAAGAAAAACATTTCTAGCATTTGGAGGCACCCGGGTGGCTCAGTCAGTTAAGCAGCTACCTTCGGCTCAGGTCATGATCCCAGGATCCTTGGGATGGAGCCCTGCATTGGGCTCCTTGCTCAGCAGAGAGCCGGCTTCTCCCTCTCCCACAACTTCTAACATTTGAATGTTGTTAGACAATTTTCTAGCCACCTAATAAAAACATGGGTGATATTTTAGGAATTTAATAGTCATGGTTTATTCATTCCCAAATAGACATATTCTTCTGCCTGCCCTCTGATTTTACTTAATGCCTTTTACGTTACACAGCTTGGTACTCTCTTTAAAAAAGCAACTCTTCTTGAAATTTGGAGTTTTAACTACCAAAGGTTTCCTAATATCTCATTTTAAAGACTGCTTTTTCCAACTTGTATTTCATGTAGCCTACTGACTTGGAGTTTCTCAGTATTCTTGGGATTCAAAATTATCTCAGATTTACTGAGGTTCATCTTCTCATGGTAGATTATAGCCTAAGAAGAGCAGGAGACAAAGGACTAAATTTAATTTAATCATAAGCACTGCTGAGATTTTTCAAAGTACATAGCTTTAGCTTTTATGGGTGGATGTTTTTGGAAGTTCCCACACAGTCAGACATTTCTGCACTGTCCCTTCTACACGTCTATACATGTCCTCCTACAGACACTTTATCAGGACATCTGATGAAGCAGGAAAACCTGTCTCCGTCTGAATTATTACAATAGAGCTTGGAAATGGTGCCACATTTTCCAAGCACAGTACTTGCTGATTGTGTAGGTTTAGCTGGATAGCCATTAGTGTTCTCTGTTCCTTATTAAATAACTTTCTTTTACATTTGCTCTGCCTGTCACACATATGCTGAGTAGCACTTTTTTTAAAAGATTTTATTTATTTATTTGACAGACAGAGATTACAAGTAGGCAGAGAGGCAGGCAGAGAGAGAAGGGGGGAAGCAGGCTTCCTGCTGAGCAGAGAGCCCAATGTGGAGCTCGATCCCAGGACCCTGAGATCATGACCTGAGCTGAAGGCAGAGGCTTAACCCACTGAGCCACCCAGGCACCCCTGAGCACCACTTTTTAGATTTAATGGGAATTCAGGCACTGCATCTTGACTACCCAGCCATGCTGCTATGTACACAAGACCTAGTCCTTAGTAAGTATAAAGGACACATTTGGTAAGAGGAATATTCAACCAAGCATGTGTAGTTTTCAATTAATAACCTAGAAACTTTTCCATTACAATCTGAGAACTAGTTATTCTGTGATTTACCTTGGAGACTGATATTTGAAAATATAAACTTAGCTGTTTGGTTGTATTCATTGGGGCTTAAGAGTGCTTACTGCTGAATAATTGTGAGTTGGATTCATTCTGGCAGACTAATGACCATTTCCAGTAAAGCGAATAGAAGTCAAAACTTATCTAGAAGAGCTATTGTCAGAATGCTTTAAAATTACAAAGTTGAACAACTATTTTTGAGCAACTTTTTCTGGACAGTGCCAAGTATCCCAATATAAGTTGAAATTTTTCTTCACATCTTCCTATTTCTATGTGTTGTTTCAACAGCGGAAATAGCTGTTGGTGTTTTCCCATCTTATCTGGATGTTTCATTTTTAACATAGGCCAAGCTCATTCACCTTAGAATTCATGTACCAAAATCAGAGTCACTTACTTTGGTTGCTTTCATAATTGATAAAGATCACTGACATCAAATTGATTTTTGCACTAATCGTCATCCTGCTAATATTTACTGAGCACCTAAAATGCACAAATCATTGTGTTTATTCTGCAGGGAATCTGTGATGAGTAAAAGTCCCCAATTTTAGATGTCTCTTGATAGGCAGAATGAAGGCAAATGCTCAAGAGACAAAGCACCATAAAATTAAACATCATAAGGCAGATGAACAAAGTATAAAGCAAAGAAAGACAGTGTTATTGATTAGCTGAGGTTGAAAGGAGATTGATTGTGAATTTTCTCAACTTAAATAGCCTGGGGGCAAAATATCACCCAAAGGAAGGGGAGGTGGGGATGTGTGAGGAAAATGGAAAGATGTGAGTGGACAATGTTGAGAAATATGATAGGGAAGTGATTACAGATGTATGAAGGAATTTCCAAGCAACAGAACAGAAGAGGTAGGATGGAATAAATTCTTATTCAACCAGTCCCAACAAGATCATTTTTTTTCTTTTGCAGAGCAAACTAGGAACTGTTTCCCTTCTGCTGGGCACAATACATGCATTGATTTTTGCCTGGAATAAATGGGTAGATATAAAACAATTTGTATGGTATACACCTCCAACTTTTATGATAGCGGTTTTCCTTCCGATTGTTGTCCTGTTTTGTAAAGCCATACTATTCCTGCCATGCTTGAGGAAGAAGATTCTGAAGATTAGACATGGTTGGGAAGATGTCACCAAAATTAATAGAACTGACATGTCTTCCCAGTTGTAGAATCACTTGTTTACACATATTTTGGTTCAATATTGATATATTTTACCGTAAATGTTTCAGATTTGTATTCATTTAATAAAATGACCACTTGAGGGTCTTAATGTATCTTTGCAGCTGAGTCATGAGTTTGAAGTATGTGTAGTTCTCTGTATATTTGATTCAAAGCAATAAACAAAGCAATCTTTAGCACATTCCCTATGTTCAGTAGAACTAAGCATAACAAAACAATCACATCTGATTCGTCAGACTGTATAGCATTATAAATAAAAGGCCTTGTAGTCCCCATCCTTACAACTCATTAAAAGGTATAAGGAAGCATGAAAAAATACATTATCTGGTTCTACCATGCAAGTATATCCATTATTTATGATTGTTATTAAAGATAGGTTTCCTTTTCCCATAACTGGGGTTATTCGTGAAACACCAATTGTAAAAAAACACAGATTGTGTCTACACAAGTAAAGCAACAGAATAACATCAGATATATGTCCAGGCAAAATGAAACTCAAGCTATCCAAGAGAAAAAGTAAATTCACGTTTCTCTATATGAGTTACATACAACTCAGTTGGAAATAATACATTGGTGAAAGCATACCTTGAACCATCTCCTCAAAGAGCAAGTAGATGTCTGCTGTCAGGACTTGCTAACCCAACAGACTATATACTTCAGGGGTTTCTTATAATTCGCAAAACTGACTACAGACCATATCTTTTATATAGGTAAACCATTTATTATGATTTAAAACAATAGAGCTAATGCTAATGATACAAATTAGGAAAACCAGTATATTCACTGAGTGTTCATTTTTTAAAATTTTTTTATTCTGTTAAAAAAGGACAATTTTGGGGAGGCCTGGGTGGCTCAGTCGCTTAAGTGTCCAACTCTCGACTTTGGCTCAGGGTTGTGAGATCAAGCCCCTCATTGGTGTGGAACCTGCTTAAGATTCTCTCTCTCCCTCTTTCTTTCCGTACCTTTCCCCCGAGACTTTCTCTCTTAAATGAATGAATGGATGAATGACAATTCATTATTAATGGGGGAGCTAAGGAGCTTTCTGGAGTATAAATTTGGGCTCTACACACTATTGAGATTCAGATTTACAGAGAGAGATCCCATGTCTGGAGATAGTGAAGAGTTCAGAGTAGCATAATTGGAAAGAGCAGACAATGGTGCCCTGGAGAAATAATTCACCATTAGAGAAGGAATCTAGGGCTCTTAAATTGCAAAGCAGATTCTTCAAGGGTATATAACAATGGTACTTCTTTACTAAGCATGTGATGCGTATCATGCCCTTACCAACCAGCCCTGAGATGCCGCGGTCAAGTACCTGCCCTCTCAGCTGCATTGCATGATGGCATAATGGCAACATCTCCAGGACTAAGAGGGAGAGATCGAGTTCCAGCCTTCCTGGCACCAAGACATCATGGAGGCTGCAGCTTGGGAACAGGGTTCCAACCTGAAGCAGCATTTCCATGAAGCTGTCAAGGACAGCAGCAGCTGAGTTCTGGCTTGGTTACTGGGGTCCCGTCTCTGTTAGCCACGGTAATACACAACAACAGGCCTATTCTGAAATACAGAATGTATCCTTTAGGGAATTCCTAAGGGTAGAAGGAAAGGAGTCTACGAGACCTTAGAAGTAAGGCATAAAAAGATACAGATTCAACTGGTACTCATAGGGTTTTGGAAACAAGACCATTCACACTGGGGTAACTTTTTTGAATTTTTTGCAATGATTGGATAGTATTGTTATTAGAAGAAAACAACAAAAGTTGTTTTAAAAAGAACAAATATTATATTCTGGTATGAGCTTGGATTTCCTTTTACTCAATGGATTTTTAAAAATTATGTTAATCACCATACACAACCTCATTAGTTTTTGATGTAATGTTCCATGGTTCCTTGTTTACCTGTAGGACCCAGTGCTCCTTGCAATGGATGTTTAGAGAGCACCTCCCTATATAAGGCCCAATGCTAGACAGATGATATATCAAGATAGAAATGAGCAGCGCCGGGGCACCTGGGTGGCTCAGTCATTAAACATCCGCCTTCAGGTCCTGGAATCCAGCCATTGGGCTCTCTGCCCCACTCCCCCTGCTTGTGTTCCCTCTCCCACTGTCTCTCTCCTGTGTCAAATAAATAAATAAAATCTTTAAAAAAAGAAAGAAAGGGGTGCCTGGGTGGCTCAGTGGGTTAAGCCTCTGCCTTCAGCTCGGGTCATGATCTCAGGGTCCTGGGATCGAGCCCCACATTGGGTTCTCTGCTTGGCAGGGAGCCTGCTTCCCCCCCCCCCCATTTCTCTGCCTGCCCTTCTGCCTACTTGTGATCTCTGTCTGTCAAATAAATAAATAAAATCTTAAAAAAAAAAAAAAAGAAAGAAAGAAAGAAATGACCAGTCCCACCTACAGTCTCAGAGGAAAGACAAATTTTAGGTCAGCAATGGATTCTAGGCTTACTGGTATCCTTCAGGAGGAAATGACCAGCTCTGCCTAGTACGGCAAAGTCAGAAAGCTGTGAGGTTGATGCAAAAAAAAAAAAAAAGAACTATCTAAAATAAAGTAAAAGTAAGAGTCCTTCAGAGAGAATGGGGAGCAAAAAGAAAGGTATTTCTCAGGTCCTTTGATAAAGTGATATTTTTAATGAAGCTACTGATACAATTAACATGATTGTGGAGGATACACAGGGTCTCTCACTGGAGCACGAAGAACAGCACGTAGGAGAGCTGCCGGCCAGGAGCCCAGAGCCTTCCTTCCCAGGGGCTTCCTTTTTTACTTAAAATGAAGTCTGTCTAGGGTTTATTTTCTTTAAGCATTTGCTCTATAGGAATCTTACAGTCTTTCATTAAAGAAAAAAATTTAAATGATGTCTTTTTCCTATTGTATTATGAGTTCATTTAAAGTTTTAAGACCATAAAAAAGAAATGTATGATTCTTTTTTTTTTCAAGATTTTATTTATTTATTTGACAGAGATCACAAGTAGGCAGAGAGGCAGGCAGAGAGAGAGAGAGGAGGAAGCAGGCTCCCCGCTGAGCAGAGAGCCCGATGCGGGGCTCAATCCCAGGACCCTGAGATCATGACCTGAGCCAAAGGCAGAGGCTTTAACCCACTGAGCCACCCAGGCGCCCCGAAATGTATGATTCTGATCTGATTTTCAGACTGTCGACCACACATCTGGGGAAGACTGTAAAGAATGATTAAGCACAGGATCTATAAAATTAAACATATAAATTAATAACAAAAATAGGTGATTTTCATTGGTAACATGAACTCTGGAATTTTCTTCCAAGAAAATGAACAAGTTGTAGCTCCTTTTCTGAAACTGGTCTTCAAAGTACAACTATTAGAAATGTTCCAGCTTGGATTTAATGTTAAGTTTTCCTCGGTTAATTAGGAGTCCTCTTTCTTCATGCCAATTTTTCCAGGTGTTTTCAAGAGGCCCTCCGAAGAGGTAATAAATTATTCGATCCATTTGTGGAAAATAATCCTATACTGGAAGAAATTAATGAATCACTGACTTGTGACCATGACACATGACCCAAGGCTAAAGTTCAGTCCTTTCTTCTCAGCTAATTCTACTTCTTCAGCTGGTCAGGGGGTCCTTACATTTCTCAGTAGTGAGATTCCCAGAACTATTAATGGATGCCCATTTTAACCGTGCCAAGAACAAGTTGCCAGTTCATGTAGCTGTAAAATTATTGACCTGGAAGAGACCAGTGAGATCACCTGAGCTGCTAATCCCCTGCCCAGAGGCATGACCCCCACTGAAATGAGGCTCCCTCAGCAAAATGTTAGTTATTTCTGGATAATACTAAAGAGAGAGGAGGGAAAGCAAACACAGGTACCGGTATTGTAATGTGAAGAAGCTGTTGAGCTTCCCAGAACCAACGCTCCCCTGCACCTCAGCCAGATCAGGGAGTGGCCGGTTGGGCAAGATCTGAGAGTCAGAGAACCAGGAAGCTAAACTCAGGGATTACTGATGCCTTGGCCCATAACACGGGAAATGACTTCAGACCTTCCCTGTCTTGTAACATGAAGTTGTGACCACAAAAGATAAATAAAAGGTTTTCACAGTGTTAGAGTTAGAAGAGTAGGTTCTATTTTCATTTTTTGTAATATAACTTTTTATTTTTTTTTAGAGAGCAGGAGAGGAGCGGAGGGAGAGGGAGAGAGAGAATCCCAAGCCGGCTCCCTGCCCAGCCCAGAGACCCATGTGGGGCTCAATCTCACAACCTGATATCATGACCCAAACCAAAATCAAGAGTCGGATGCTTAACACTACTGAGCCCCCAGATGCTTCTTTAATACAATATTTTTAAAGCAAAATCCCTCACAAAAGTCCAGCCTGTAATGGGGGTCAGATTTGATGTGGGGTAGTGGGACCAGAAACTGCTTTTTTGTTTCTTCTTCCATTAGGCTCAGGAGCCTCTGTGACAAATTGGGCTCCAAGAGCACAGTTTGAAGACCACTCCCCATTTATACACATAAGGGAATTTATCTTTTTGTCAAAGATTACTTATCTGCAAAGCACAGAAACCTACTCAAAGTCGCTCAGGTAAAGGAGGAAAATAATGATAACATAAAGGGGACGCCAATGTAACCCACAGGTAGAGGGGATGACTACCCTTCCGGGCCCTAGAGCTGGTCCCACAAGACAAGATCTAAGTGCCTCTGCTCGCTCCATCTCTGCAGACAGATGTCACAATATTGTGAAGTTAAAAGCAGGTTCTTGCCTTTTGTCTCAAATTCAGCAACGAGGCCCACAGCTAAGAACCCAAAGGGCTAAGTAGTCCTCCTCCTCATTTCAGCAGACAAGCAGCTGTGGGGTCAGATAGGGTTTGCCAAGACGTGCCTTTCAGCAGAATCAGCCCTACGACCACACAGTAGCGCGCCGCCAATACCTCTCAGGACAGAGGGAGGGGTGAGGGTCTCCTTAGGTCTGGGAAATGTGGGTTTCTAAAGAGAAACTATGCACACATCTCACCTCACTTTACCAGAGCACAGATTAAACTCTTCACCTACTTGGCATCCTCAGTGCACATGGACTTGGCTGGAAGAGACACACAACGATCACACTGACTAGCCCTGCTTGACGTGGATCATGACAAATGTTACGTGAACTCTCAACCCTGCTCTCAGACTATAACCTTTGTATATTTCCATAGGAGGTCTGTTTTTCCTCTTGTTAAAACTGTATCACACCATCCCTCTGCTGCAACCAATAATAACCTCTCCTCCTACATTCCACTGGTACCTTTTATTTTGGAAATAGATGTACTCAGAGAAGACAGCTGTCTCATCTTCTAAGAAATCTGTCTGCCAAGGTTCACACACGTGGTGCCTTTATCCTCTGCTTGTTAAAGCCTTGTCCCTGTCCCTAAGGCCAACTCCTCTGTTGTGGCATCAAATCTCATCCCTTTTTCAAAGAGCTTATACACATCTTTCCTGTGTCATCAGTTTACCTGTCTCTGCTGTAGTATTCCCGTCAGGACACAGTATTAAAAACAAATAAATAAAGTGGTTTGAACCAACGTCCTCCTCTAGTTCTTGGCCCATTCCTGAGCAAACTTAAAATTCCTCAAAAGACTTGCCTACTTGATAGCAGGTTATCTCTTCTTTTGATTACTATTTGTATGGCATATATTTTCTCAACCTATGACTTGCACCTTTTCTGTTTTCCCATATTTTTAGGTGTGTCTTTTGAGGGCAACACATAATTGCTGTTTTTTAATCCAGTCTGGTAACCTATGGCATTCAGGCTGTATACATGTAATGTATTTATTAAAACATTTGAACTTCTCCCATTTTACTGTTTGCTCCCTATTTCCATACCAGTTCTATGTTCTAAATTTCTTTATTATATTACCTTCTTTCAGCCTGAGATTATTCATTATTCCAGTTTTCCCCTCTATAGCAGTTATGCCTTTTTTTACTGCAAACTCTAACATTAATTGGCACTTTTACCTCTTCTTGTGCAATGTATGAAACTTAAACCTTTTTTTTTAAATATTTTATTTATTTATTTGACAGAGAGAGAGAGAGATCAGAGTAGGCAGAGAGGCAGGCGGGGGGAGAGAGAGAGGGAAGCAGGCTCCCTGCTGATCAGAGAGCCCGATGCAGGGCTCAATCCCAGGGCCCTGAGATCATGACCTGAGCCGAAGGCAGAGGCTTAACCCACTGAGCCACTCAGGCACCCGAAACTTAAACTTTTTTATCCTCATTTAACCCTCTCTTGACATTGCTGTTGTATATTTTAATTCTATATATATTTAGGCCCGCCAAGAATTATAACTATTGTTTTATACAGTAATTTAGATTTATAAGCATTTACCTTTTTTAGTTGCTCTTTATTCTTTCCCGCATCTCCTGGGTTCCATCTGATTTCATTTTCCCACCACCAGAAAAAAAAAATCTTCAGTGTTACTTCCAGTAATGCATGCCTACAGGAAAAAAAATTTTTTTTCATAAGTTTTGGTCTGAAAATATCTTGATTACATCTTCATTATTGAGGGCTCTATTGTTAATGTTTAGAAATCTAGGTTGGGAATTTATTTTCTTTCAGAACTTTGTAGAACGTTCCATTGTTCTCATGAAAGAAGGGAAATCTCATTCTGTTGCTTCATGAGGTTCCTGTGGCTACTTTATGATTTTTGCTTTTTGTCTCAGTTTTCAGTACTTGTACTAAAATTAAGCTAAGTGTGGTATTCCTTATAGTTATCCTTGTTGGGGTAGGTAGTGCTTCTTCAAACTGTGGTTTGATATTCATCAATAGATCTGGAAAATTCTCAGTCATCATCTTTTCAAATATTTCCTATGTCCCATTTTCTCTCTCCTCTGCTTCTTTCTGGACTCCAGTGACTCAGCCAATGTTCTCACTATATCTCCGATTTCATAACCTTCTTGCATTCCTTTTTTTCTCTGTGCTTTATTCTGGTAATCACTTTTACCTATCTCCTCGCTCACTAGTTCTCTCTTCAACTCTGTCTAACCAGTTATTAAGTCCTTCCATTGAGTTTTGAGTTGTTTTTTTTAATTAATTAATTAATTAGTTAGTTTGTTTTTTAAAATCATCTCTATACCCAACATGGGGCTTGAACTTACAGCCCTGAGATCAAGAGTCACAAGCTCTTCTGACTAAGGCAGCAACGCACCCCCCCATCCACTGAGTTTTTCATTTCTGTTACCAGGTACATTCAGTTTTAGAATTTCAATTTGGTTTGTTTTCATGGCTTACAATTTCTGTCAAATTTCCTAATCTGTCCCTAATCTCCTTGAGAGAAGTAAGAATCCTACAGACAACTTCATGAGGCTCCTATGAGTCTGTTTTTATTATTAGGAGTTCTTCCCCCTTGGTTTTCACTCATGTCATTTTATCTCCTCATGTGACTGGTTATTTTATTGAGTGCCAGGCATGGTATGTTAAGACATTATGGAAATAATTGGAGGCCTTAAATGATGTTATCTTATTCCAGAACAGATTTATGTTCCCTCTAGCAAGTAGTCAGAGACACAAACAATGCAAGTTTTCCTTAATTTTATTTTAATAATTGTGTTTATTTGAAGCTGGACTTTCACTCTCTGCCAGACTTGGATTACTTCTGATTCACATTTCTTCCACAGATTCAGTTCTTTGGGATTTCAACACAAAGCCTGGTGGAGGGTGACTACCTAGCTCTCTCCCTTGGCATACTCTGGATTACCTATTTTGTTCAAATAATCTCTTGAGGCTGTTAAAAATCCTGTTGAGTTTCTCAACCTCTCAGCTACCTATACTCAAAAAACAAACAAACAAACAAACAAAAACAACTTTGGTGCTGAGATTGACTCATTGGGCTTCTTTCTACTTCCAAAACTTATTATTCTTCAACATTTTGTTAGCTACCCAATACCTTCAGGCAAGGAGTTTTTATAATGAGGCTTGTTTTTCTACTGGTTCTCATGATTGGCACATATTACCGGAAGCAGAAGTTCCTAGAGAGAGTTGATTGTTTACTGTTTCTGTATCCTCTTCTTCCATTTTCTTTTATTCTGAACGGCTTTATCCCTCACTGTTCCACTGCATCCTCTCTTGTCAAGATCACCACATGACCAAGTTTCAGTCCTCATCTCATTTTACTCACCTAGTAACATTTGACAAGTTTGATGTTGGTGACTCTCTTTCTTGAAACATTTTCTTTACTTGGCTTCTGAGCAACCATATTCTCTCTCCCGCATGCTTTCTCTGTTAACTTTGCTGGCTCCTCTTCTTTTCCCCATCATCTCAGTTAGCAAGGTTAACTCCTCGGCCCACCTCCCTATCTACACCCACAATGTGGGCCTTCAGACTTGTGGCCTTACAATAAAACATTGAATGTATGTTGCTATGTCCCAAACTTATATTTTATTTCCAGCCTTCACCTTCTACCTGATCTCCGACTTATTACATCTAACTACCTACTTGACAACTTTATTCGAACCTCAAAAAAGCATCTCAAACATAAAATCCTAAAAGTAAAATCTTAAGTTCTTCCCCATCTCCACCCACTTACTCAAGATAGACACTCAGGAGTTATCTTTCAGACTCTCTTTACCTCACATTCCACATGCAATTTTTCAGCAAATTCTACTGGCTCAACCATCACGATATGTTCTGCATCCAGCTGTGTCTCATTACCAAATCATATCGGTCCAAGCCACTATAGTCATACTTGCTATTTCCTCTTCCTAGAATTCTCTCCCTTTCCCATAATTAGTTTTTTTACATCATTACATCTATGTTGCTATGTCATCTCTTTAGAGTGACCTTCCCTGACAATCCTGCCTAATGTAGTCCTCTCCCCATGCCACTCTCTCCTTTTGTTTGGCTTTATTTGTGTAGTTCTCACTATCCAATATTATATCTTTTATAGAAATACTTGTGTTTGTCTGGTCATCTGGTTCCCCCACTCATGAGCACAGAGATTGCGTCTTGTTCATAACAATATTCTCATGACTTAGAACAGAGCTTGGCACATACTAGAAGCTCAATAAATACTTGCTGAACGGACCAACAAATGCATGCATGAATAAGGAACACAGTTGTATTATCCATAAATGGTTGAGATGGTGGTGCTTAGGAAATAAAAATTTAGATGAGTGGTTCTCAAAGTATGGTCCATAGGTCAATATTATCAGCATCACTGGGGAGCTTATTAAGACTGCAAATTTTGGGACACCCCCTCCAACCCATAGCCCATTGAGTCAGAAACTGGAGGTGAGGAGAGCAATCCCTTCCAGGGATTCTATTGCGTGATCAGTGTGAGAACCACTGATTTCAGGGATAGGCCAAGCCTGGCCCACTCCCTGTTCTTAAGAGTAAAGTTGTATTGAAACATAGTCTCTCCTGTATATTTACATATTGTCTAGGCTGATTTTGCACAAAAACAGCAGTAATGAATAGTGGCAAAAGAGACCTTATCGCCCAAAATACCTATAATATTTACTATCTGGCCCTTTCCAGAAAAAGTTTGATGACCTCCAGTTTAAATCAGCACCTTAAATGTGTAATGATAGCCATGTAAACTCATTTATCTATATACCTATCTCCTTTCCACCTAAATGTCACTGAAATTAAAGAAAAGCTACGATTAAAGGAGGATCCATAACAGAAAACAAGAAAAGGTGGTATCAGTGAAGCAGAAAATTTAAGGAATTTGCTAAATACAAGCAATATTTTGGGGAGATTATGGGGAAGCAGATGAGATCAGATTAACAGAGAAACAAGTGGGAGAAACTGCAATACAAGATTCAAATAAAAGCTATTCCAAAAGGAAGCAAAAGTTCTTAAGAAAACCCTAGATGAGTTTTATGTTCAAAGCTAACCAAACCAAATCAGTCCTGGAGAAATCACTGGATGAGTCATTGAAAGACCAATCAGAGAATCTGGCCAGTGACCCTTTCACCCAAAGATCTAAACAGCTGGCTGTAGACCTCATTTATAAACAAAACTAAAAGACTCCTGGCTTCAGGAGACTTCCTGGGAAAGGCTCCTGGCTTCAGTGCTGGGGCCTGACAAGCAGAGTCCAGCAAGACATCCACAATGCCAGCAGAGGACAGAAAGAAAAGGACATCTTAACTCAAGCCTTTGTATCAGGATTAATTGTCATGCAGATCTCCAAATTGGGATTTCTGGAATCAGAGACTCCCAGAGTAGCTTCTGGCACTGAAGAAGCAGGACTATGTTCAAGGTAAGGATGGGAAGTCCACTTTTACTAAGTGGACAAGATACATACCTACTCTTGTAGGTTAAATTGTGTGTCTCGAAAAGATATGTTGAGGTCCTAGACCCTACTAGTTCAGAATGTGACCTTACTTAGAAATAGATCATGGCAGATATAATTAGTTAAGATGCAAATGTAATGGACTATGGTGGGGCCTTTAATCCAATATGATTAGTGTCCTTAAAAGAAGAGAAGAGAGACAGAGAAGAGAAGGCCATGTGAAGACATAAAGATACATGGACACAGAGGGAAGACCACCATGTGAAGACAGAGACAGAGACTAGAGTTATGCAACTATAAGCCAAAGCACTCCTGGGGTCACCAGAAGACAAAAGACATAAAGATGGATTCTCCTGTAGGGGCTTTGGAGATTGCATGGCCTTGCCAACACCTTGATTTTGGATGCTTAGTCTCCAGAACTGTGGAGAAAAAAAAATTCTATTTTTAAAAACCACTCAATTTGGGGTACTTTGTTAGGGGACCCTCGGGAAACTAAATTGCCAGCCCTCTGGGCCACACATTCCACTGTGCTCCCCCTTTGTCACCAAAAATGGAACCTGCATTCACAGACAAGTAAGCAGGGCATCTCATTAGGCCAAGGACACAGACCCTCACCAACAATAAAAACAGACAATCATCACCAAATATTTGAGGAAAATTAATACCAGTAGAAAGGATCATCTGATTTAAATAACGGAACAAATGAAACCTACAGAAAATTAATGGAGACAACAGAATATGGCTTTAAAATAAGTATAAGTAATATTTTTGGTGAGATCTAAGAAGATACTACATTTATTAGCAAAAACATGACTGCTAAACAGAAACAACTGATGTTCATGGGAATCAGATCTTCACTGCAAAATTTTTAAAAAATTATATGCTGCATAGCACAATGCTGTATATTTATCAGGTCAGGAAAGCAAAGCATGCAGAGAAGACAATAAAACACATTTTGGCATGCAAAAATATATGCACAGTTAAGAACATATATCAAACATCTTAAATGGAAACAGTAGTGGGGAGAATGGAAATGCAAATCAGGGAGGAATTTTGAAAAACAAATGAAATAAGACTTACATGAAAAAGTGATAATGTTTTGCTGTGAACTAAGGTGTTATAATTAAGCCAACTCTTTACACTAGGGATTCAAAAAGGAAAAGAATTAGATGTCAATGGAAAAATGGGATTCCAAAATAGGTATGGTTGAAGATTAATTTATAGGACTAAAAAACTAAACAGAAGAAATTTCTCCAGAATGCAGTGCAGAAGAAAAAATTCATGGAATGGAGAATGTTTAAGAAAAGTTAAGGGACTTGGAAAAGGGATCTAGGTAATTTCAAATACTTCTTGTGTAAGTTTCAGAAGGATGGCATGGAAACAATTCAAAAGAAAATAAATAATAAAAGAAAGTCTTCTGGAGCTACAGAAAGGCACTAGATTTCAGATCAAAGGGCTCCCTAAGTTAGGGAGAATTAGGAGGTGGGGGAGTAGGGGAATGCACACCTATATGATCTTGGTGAAATTTCGGGCCACCAAGGATAAGCGGGAAAAAAATCCAAATAAATTCCATAAAGGGAAAAAACAACCACACACACAGACTATTCACTTTAGAAAAAACGTTTCTAAGTTCCAAGTAATTGAGCAGAGAGTAGGTGGTTATGTGCATTCCTAAAATTTGGCTCTAGACAAAAGCTGGATAGTAGATGGTATTACTAGAAGGGGTATCATTAATAATGAGCTAAGAATACTAAAATTATTACTTTCCTCATAAAGCCTCATGTTTTGGCAGGAAAAAGACAATTATAATTCTGGTTCCTTCTATAAATGAACTGGTGCCAAAATATCAACGCACCGTCACCCCACTTTTTATATAAATTTGGCCCAACATCCATCTCACATAAGAAGTGTAGTTTATAAGATCACATTCTAATTTCTACATATCCACAATCCAAAATAATTCCCATAAATTCTAATAAGTAGCATTATTTCATGTCATAAATTCTCCATGAAGTTCCCCATTTTGCAGATGACACTGAGGACAAGGAGAGGAGACCCTCCCAGAATCACATGCTTGTATTTGGCAGAACAAGGCCTGCGACCCAGAGCTCCTGACATTGTAACCGCTGGGTCATGTGAAGAGCTTAGTACTGATCCTTCTACACTCTTGTGTTTGGTCTCCTTTGGGATAAAGGATGGGCATTTGTGTCACTGGGTTGCCAAAGAGTCCAGAAACTCAAAACAAAGCAAATTTCCCTGTCTTGTGCAGAAACCCTCAGCAAAACTCACCACTCAGAGGCAGGAAATCTGAGTTTCCTTCAGGTTACCAGATGAGCGAGTTGCATTAATAGTGCTGGGAAAATACCCATCTGAAAACCCATGTCCAGGCATTGTTCAAGGACTACTAATAAATACTTTGCAGCAAAATTCTTCTTTCTGTTGAGACAGAAGGCTAGAAACAGTCTGACACCCCCATTAATCACCACCATAACTTCCTGACTCATTATGGTTTTTCAGATCCCTAGGCCTTGTAGGTAAAATTTAAACAATAACTTTGGCAATCATTCCTCCTCAAAAGTAACTCTAGAATAATCAGTAGTAGAATTCCATGGACTAGTCACAATAGGGAGATCAGCATTTAAATTAAGAGGCACCATTTCTTCCTTTTAAAAATCTGGTTTTCGGGGTGCCTGGGTGGCTCAGTCGTTAAGCGTCTGCCTTCGGCTCAGGTCATGATCCCAGGGTCCTGGGATAGAGGCCCACATGGGACTCCCTGCTGTGCGAGCCTCCTTCTCCCTCTCCCTCTGCCTGCTCCTCCCCCTGCTGTGCTCTCGCTCTCTCTCTCTCTCTTTCTCTCTCTCCCTCTGTCAAATAAATAAAATCTTCAAAAAAAAATCTGTTTTTTCTAATCTCCCAAAAAGCAAATCTAATATGAAATTTGGTAAATACTGTTTCAAAAACCTAAAATTCAAATAAAAAATAGCCTATTTATGTCTAACTTTTCAATACCTACTAGAGTTTCCTAAATCTATATTACACAGGCTATAAAATGAAATCCTGTCTTTATCTAAATAAGTCTTTTGAATTTTCTTTGAGGCCAGTTGTTTTAATATAGACCCGTATTTTACCTGCTCTTCCCATCTCTGTTAGTCAATCCCAAGCCATGTTCCCTTCCTCATAACAGTCCTTTGAGGGGGGGAAAAAAAAACAAAAACAAAAAAACAACCAACCTATCATTTTGTTCTTTCCAGAGAATAAGACAGAAACTGTGACTAATTTATAAGGAGATGTCAGTGAAAACCAAAGTTATTTCAAGTTTACACTACATTTGTGCAATATCACCAATAGAAGAGGAATGGCTTTCCAGACAATTTTCTGGAAGGAAAATATGAGTCGGAAATACACCAACCTTGTAGAGTTAAACAATTCCAAGATAGAAATCACTTTCCTCCTTGGCAACCAAATGCCTGATTTTCATAATTCAACAAATAATTGTAAACCATGACAACCAGATCTGCAACATGAAAACTGGAATTTTATTATTAAATGACACCAGGAAACTGCAAATCATACCAAAAGAAACAGCAAAATATTTTTTAAAAGTCTTTTACAATGAATGCTCAGGAATCTTCTCCTTGAGGTAACTGTAGAAAAAAAGAACATTTTGTCTGCAGAGGGCTGAGCTAAATTTGTTCCATAAAAGCTGGTGGGATCTATTTCTCACTTCTAAGGGGATAGAGAAGGAAGAATGCATCTCGTCTTTAAGAACATCCAGAACACGGCCAAAATTCTGCCTCCCACTTTGGCATTCTGCCTTTATCCTGAAAGATAATATCTTTGTGTTATAATAGCTGATGGTAAGACAAACTGTCAACAAAAGGAGGGAGGCTGGAGAGACAGAAGGAAGGGAAAATTATGAACCCACCTGAGTCACAATACTCTCTCGGCTGGCGTTTATTAATACAAATAGAATTAAAAAGTGAAATAGCCCTGTTAGCCAGGTATGGTGTAGTTTGAAATGGCTGACTGGGAATTCCACCCCCCGCACCCCCGCACCTCCGCTTTCACTAAACAATTAATGAGTGAATATTGCATTAGCTTGGTCTTTTTAATATTCCTAGATGGCATAAAAAAACCTTAAAATGGTAAGTGTGTTTCCAGTGATGAACAATTCTCCTGTGTGGTTTTAGAAAAATCATTGAAATTATCAATGCTTTTGCTAATCCTTCTATGCTTGCCAAAACAAATATTTTTAAAGAAAGGCTCTCTTTTTCATTCAAACATTCAACTGGATGTAGGGAAAGTACATAATAAATCTCTAGGGCCCAGCCATCTACCAAATCATGCAAGCAGAATAGATTTTTCCAGAACTGAAAGAAGAAAGGCACTCTGCAACTCCAAGGTGTGGGTGAAGGGAGACGGGAGAATGAGGCAAGAATCTGATGGACCTGCTTTCTTTGCATTGTCCCACTTCCTTGTTTTCTGTGCTGCACAAACACTATTAAATATCAAGATTTGGCTTCTCCTGAATAAGACACTTAATAAAGAACCACGTTAGCCCTTTCAAGCCCATAAATGGTTTATAATTGTTCACAGAATTTTACAACAATTTGATGAAAAAGCATGAAAAAATGTAGCTTGCCTAAATCGTATCACTACAAATACTTCTATTACTAAAGTTGCTCAGTGATCCTGCATACAAAGCCCATAGGATTTGCTATTTAAATTTATAAGCCAAGAGGAATCTTAGCAATTGTCTAGTTCTAACTTCCTTGTTCTACATTCCTGTTTCATTTTCCCCAAGCTACGTATTGTATTTGCTTCAGGATTATGTTAGAGAAAAGGAGAAATGCTTTTGGAAACAAGGACTAGATGATAACTCTTTTTTAAGGGAAAAGAAAATTAAGGGAGAAGGGAATTTAAGCATATTGGATGCTATAGGAAAGATATTTATGGGGCATAAAATCATTTCTGATGGAAAGAACACATATGAGGTTATCAGTTTGCTGGAGTACATTTTGGTTTCCTCTTTTATTATTATTATTATTATTTATTAATTATTAATTATTATTCTTTTGTGAGAAGGCCAGTTTTATACAACATAGAATCAAGAGTAGAGCTAAATAATGTATTTTGCAAAGTTAAGAGGTATGACCATGAGCCCCCTGATCCTGGTTCTAGCCTGTCTACTAAACTGGGTAGGTTCTCCAACAGAGATTATAATTCACCTGAAGCAACAGTGAAAAACAAGGAGAAAACTGTTAAGAGCTCTATGGTAGATTTGATCTGGGCTCGGGTTATGATCTTAGGGTGGTGAGATCAAGCCCCGCCTCCAGGGAGTCTGCTGGAGAGTCTCTCCCTCTCCCTCCCTGCCTGCCTCTCCCCACTAACTCAAGTGCGCATTCATGCTCTCTCTCTCTCCCCCCCAAAAAAGAAGTGATTGTAGATGCTGTATTATTATAATAAGTCCAGTCTCCAACATTCTTAATAAGGAATCAAACAGTGACAGAGAACTCACTATTTTGTGAGACAGTCTACTTTGTTTTTCTAAATACCAGCGATTGTGCCTAAAACTGCTATTCGGATTTTCAACCTGACATAAGTTCTGTATCTCCACCTCTTTGTCTTGCACAATAACAAATCCTCCTTCCAGACACTGTTACATCTGTTAATGATATAACCATTTTGTCCCACTTAAAAACTTTGTGTTCTCTTACAACTAAAAATCCAATCAATTACCAAGTCTTGTTGATTCCATTTTGGAATTGGTAGCTTTCAGCTTCAGGTATCAAATACCACCACGAAACAAACAAACAAACAAACAAACACCACCACAGCTGCTGTATACTCACGTATCATAAAGACTGACCCCAATACAATATGGAGGAGACTGCACAAGGATATGAATATCAATAGGGAACATTAAGAACCATCTTGGAATCTGGCTAACACATAATATGACAGGAAAAATTAACACTGACAAAAGTAGAATCCCTGGGGAAGAAGGTAACTTTCCTGGCAAGTCTAGCAGAAAAAACTCCAGCAATAACACTAATTGGTTCAATTTAGATCATGTGCCCATACATGAACCAATAATTATGACCTGGAATAGACTTTCCTACTTGAGTAGATCAGGGTCATGTCCCTACCTGTGGCTCTTGAGGGAAAATGGTGCCATCTCCACCTGATCCATTGAATCAGAAAGGAAGGAATGCCAAACGGAAAAACATCATTATGTTCTACTTCACACCTGATGCTTCACTAAGTCTTCTAAATAATCTCATATCACCTTGCCTCTTTGCCCTCCCTTTCAAATGGCACAAGGCTGACAAAGCACTTTCTAAAACTCAACTTGGATCAAGCTTTTTCTTTTACCAAAATCTTCCCCAATACCTCCTCACTGCTTATAAAACCAATCCTTATCCTTCTTCTGGCATTCACAGTCTTCCACCATCTTACCCCAAACTCCTTTCTAGTCTAATCTATAATTTTTTACCTCTTGGTAAAACCAATGTACTCACTCTCCTTCAAAAATGACTTTGTCGGGGCGCCTGGGTGGCTCAGCAGGTTAAGCCTCTGCCTTCGGCTCAGGTCATGATCTCAGGGTCCTGGGATCGAGCCCTGCGTCAGGCTCTCTGCTCCGCGGGGAGCCTGTTTCTCCCTCTCTCTATGCCTGCCTCTCTGCCTACTTGTGATCTCTCTCTCTGTCAAATAAATAAACAAAATCTTTAAAAAAATTTTTTAAAAATAAAATGGCTTTGTCTCCATGGTCTTGCTCACAGTGTTCGCATCTTTTATTATCCATGAAAGCCTTTTTCTCCCTTCTTCCATTATTCAAAGACAATTCATTCTAAAGTACAACTCAAAGCTTACTTCCATATAATTTTCCATAGACATCCTAGCACAGAGTAACTCCTCTCTCCTTTCTCATGATAATATTTTTGTTGTATTATTGTTTGACAAATATGATGTACCGCTTTATTCTATCATGAATTCATATTTCAATAAATAACACATACTACCTACCTATAACTACCTATCTAGATTGCAAACTTCTTAAAGGCAATGATTATGACTTGTATTTCTTTTCAGTGAATGTAAGGCTTAGCTTACAATTAATAAGCTTGTGTTTATTTGATTTTGATCTTATAACACTGCCTATTTGTAGATATTAAGGTCTCTAACCCAGTTTAGGAATTTGACTCTCTGATCAATGTACACATTAAGGAAAAAATGCCAAGTTTCCATTGAATCTTCAGTTACCATACACTGACACTCATTTATATTTTTTACATATATTCCATTCAACACATTAGCTTCAAAGTCCACACCCAGGAAAGAGCCATTCAGTAATTAGGAAGGTACTGCATTCTTAAAAGATGTGTACTTTCTGCTAGATATCTACAGAAAATGAATCCCAACTTTCCCCCCAAAATTGAATTGCTGATGCAATAATCTAGATGATTTAACCAACAGTTCCATACTGCTATGCCAATCTAGTTATCTCCAATGATAAGATTTACTACATACTGCTACATCACTTTTCAAGGAGCCTCTTTGGACCAGAGCATAGTCAATGCATATTGCTTCCAGGAAACCATTTCTGGAAGAATTTGTTTATGTCTTGGGCCAGAATTATTTGAGTTTTGGCTTACAGTCTCTATTTTGCTTTTCCCATAGAAACATGTACTCACAGCATCCTGGCTCCAAGGATGCCTCACCAAAGGAAAACGGACACTCCCTCATCATGAAAGGACAAGAGCTCTCTCAGGTAGACTCTTGGCACATACTCTAAGTGCCGTGAACCCACTCTTCATTTCATCCTTACCAAGTAAGTGTCTAACAACACAAGACACTCTTGGGGCACCTGGGTGGTTCAGTCAGTTAAGCGCTTGCCTTTGGCTCAGGTCATGATCCCAGGGTCCTGGGATCAAGCCCTGTATCGGTCTCCCTACTTGGCAGGAAGCATGCTTCTCCCTCTCCCACTTCCCCAACTTGTGTCCCCTCTCCCGCTGTCTCTCTCTCCATCAAATAAATAAATCTTAAAAAAAAAAAAAAAAGACAAGGCACTCTTCTAGGTATTATGCAAAACACTGTGGTAGGTGTTGCAGATCTACAAAGTCATCCAAAGCTTACTCCAGAAAGAGAAGTGATACCAAACAATGAACACGGTCTACATCAGTGATAGGATAAGTGCCATACATAATTAGAGGAGGAGAGAGTTTTGTGTGGGCTGGGAAAACTCAAGAGAGCTTTCATAAAGGAAAGGGTTCAAACTAGTGAATCATTAGTAGAGGTGAGTTATTTCTAAGAGTCTCACCAGTGGATAGAACTGCAAATGATATACTGAAGGCCAAGAAGATGTAAAAAGAGAGCTTACACAAGGGCATAGTATGTAAAAGAAGCTAGGGAATTTGGAAGGATGTCAGAGAAGGGTTCTAATAGTCTATGTTGTATTCTATAGACAATAGAGATTATTGAAAGTTTTGGAGCACCTGCAAAATAGTGTTTCAATATCAGAGTGAGAAATAATTAAATCACTGAAATAATTTTAGAAGAAAAAGAAATACCTAAAAACAATCATTTTTAATAAAAATCACAGAGAGATTAGAAAAAGATTAATAAATGTCAGAGTCTGCATGATGAGTAGGAAGCATAGATTCTAACATTATAGCATTTGGACCATAAAAAGTAATAATTTTTTTTTTATGTAACTGAAATAATTTAGCACTTTCATTCACATTTAGTGCTTTTTCCTGGTTATAAAACAATCCACATTCATGGCCTAGAAATATTTCTTAGAAATTTTACCTCCATAAAATATACCTGGAAACTTGATAAGAAGGAAAATTTAAAGGAAAAACTTAAAAGCTCTGTGATATAAAAGGGATGTATCAAAAATCTTTGCTCTAAAATGCAAGTACATTTTTTTTTAGGGAGAACTTCGTTCAAAACCTATTTACAGATACTTTTGACATGGTTATATGAAAGTCTTATCTAGTTTGTTTATAGCACTTTGGATACAACAGCTTAAAGGCTCAATCAGCTAAGCATCTGCCTTTGGCTCAAGTAATGATCCCAGAGTCCTGGGATCGAGATCTGCATTGGGCTCCTGCCCAGAGTGGAGTCTGCTTCTCCTTCTCCCTCTGCATGCCACTCCTCCTGCTTGTGCTCTCTCCCTCTCTCTCTCTCCATCAAATAAATAAATAAAATATTTTAAAAAACAACAACTTAGAGGAGTTTTACTGCTGGGTGCTAATGTATTAATAACATCAGAAAATTAAAGGTCATGTTGAGAATAGAGATTAAAAAAACATGAAAAATTTATACTCACTGGATAGCATAGTCCCCTTAAGTATAAAACAAACATCTACTTGCGTCTAAAATTATTGTAATTATAACAAAGTAATTTACATTCTTAATGACCTTGCATCATGAAGAAAATGTAAAATTACATAGCACTTAATATGTTTACTACAGTTTAAGAGATGACTATCAAGCATAATTTTTTTTAAGAACTTTTGGACTTAAAAGAGAAATTTTCAATTACTGAAATAATTTCATAATTCCTTTAAATGATAAGCTGTGATAATAATACCTTGGGAAAGTTGTCTATTACAACATTTTAACAATTAGAAAAAGATAAAATATTAAAGTAAATGATAAGATAACATGGAAAGTACAATTATATTAAGAGTCACTATGATTCTAAGAATGACCTGTGTAAACATCTGGAATACGAGGACACAGGTACAGAAGTCATTATTTCAAGACGTTTTTAACAATACTTCTCAGTCAGAATGCCATCCCACTTAGAGGAGTGCTTCCTACTGAATCCTAATCTCTTTTGAGCCAAAAGTTAAAGCATAAGTTGGAATGTTATGGATACAAAATAATTGAGGGATTTAATAAAATCATTATGCTTCTTAATAGGTTCATTACAGCTAGAAATTCAGGTTAGCAAAAGTCAAATAGGAAAAACAAGGATTTTAAAAGTTGGTATAAGAAGAGAAATATTAACTATTTATCACACTTATTTTATATTTTGTGGCTTTACACATTTCTAATTTTTCCTGCTTAAATTTCTTTTCCAGTAATTCTTCATTTTGGCATTCAACGTTTCCCAATGGAGTCTATGTGCTCTGAAGGAACATGACCTCTTCCCCAGCTACAGTGGTGGATTCTGGGTTAAACCATACCTGAAACTCCCTCCTATTGGATTTTTCAATTATGGAAGTCAATATATTTCTTTTCTTGTTTAAGTCATTTTGAATTTATCTGTTATATTATAAAAATTTTTATTTATATATTTATATGTGTATATAAATTATGTAGGGGTGTGTGTGTGTGTGTGTGTGTGTGTGTGTATGCGCACAGTTATAATAATAATGTAAAAGAGGTCCCTGGGTGACTCAGTTGGTTAAGCGTCTGCCTTCAGCTCAGGTCATGATCTCTGGGTCTTGAGATTGAGCCCCGCATCGGGGGTCCCTATTTGTTGGGAAGTCTGCTTCTCCCTCTCCCTCGCCCTTCCTATCCCCCCGCAGTGCTCATGCTCTCTCTCTCTCAAATAAATAAAAATCTTAAAAAATAATAGTAATAATAATGAACACTCATGTGGCAGACATCCCATTTAAGAAATAAAATATTAGTGTCTCAGAAGCTCCCCAAGTGCCCTTCCTTATTATAGCTGGCTCCCCACTCCCACCCTCAGAAATAGACACCAACCTGAATTTTTTGGTTAATCATTCCCTTGCTTTCCTTTATCATTCTAGCCCAATGTATATACCCCTATACAAAACCACTTTCAAAATAATACTAAGATATTGTTTTACTTTTTTACTTTCATTCTCTCACAAGTGAACAGTGGAGTTCTCCAGAGGCTACATGACCTTTGATACAGCAACAGACTGAATACAGAAACAAGTAAGACAATCCAGTTGTCTATTAAGCCAGGCATCAAAGAAATTTTCAAAATATATAAAACCATGCCACTTTTCTCATGCTTTGTTTTGGAAAATATGGTTATTTTTCAAGAACTGTTATTTATGTTAACATGTAATTTGTCTAGTATT
Source organism: Martes martes (assembly GCF_963455335.1). Classification (NCBI taxonomy): domain Eukaryota; kingdom Metazoa; phylum Chordata; class Mammalia; order Carnivora; family Mustelidae; genus Martes; species Martes martes. The sequence goes on from NC_137899.1 coordinate 36,177,347, forward strand.
GTTATTTTGCAACAACATGGATGGAGCTAGAGGGTATTACACTAAGTGAAAGAAGTCAGTCAGAGAAAGAAAATAACCATATGATTTCATGCATGTGGAACTTAACAAACAAAACAGATGAACACAGATGGGGAAAAGAGGGAGACAAATCAGAAAACAGACTCTTAACTGTATATAGAGAACAAACTGAAGGTTGACTGAGGGAGGTGGGGTGGGGGTGGGGTGGGCTACATGGGGGATGGGGATTAAGGAAGGCACTTGCTGTGATGAGCCCTGAGTGTTGTATGTAGGTGAGGAATCACTAAATTCTACTCCTGAAACCAATATTGCATTATGTGTTAACTAACTAGAATTTAAATAAAAAATTGGGGGGGAAAAGACATGACTTTTTGTAGCTTACTTATATTAAAAAATACATTTTTTAATTTCTCAATTTTAATTTGATAAATATTGACATATATGACCCACAGAAACAAAAACTTTTAGAGGTTCTTCAATAATTTTTAAGAGTACAAATAGGTTCTGAGACAAAAGTATTTGAGGGAGGTAACAGGAATAGTGCTGCTAGGTTGAGTACTATGCATATATTTTGGACCATTTTTCTTTTGGACTGCTGTTGCTCTTATAGATTTGTACGGTCTTTATTTTTGGACGCTAATGATTTGCTTATATGTGTAGCATGTGTGTTTTTACAATGTGACTAGTAATTTTCAGTCCTTTTATGGTTCTTTTGATCAATTTTTGCATCAAAAGGATGGATCTTTTCCTCTTGGGGTTCACATTCTTGTATGTGCATTTTATTTAATAGATCTAGCCTACCAGAAGGTCACAAAGACATTTTCCTGAGTTTTCTTATGTAAGATATTTTCCTAGGTTTTCAAGTTTTCATCCTGTAGTAAGTTCTGTTTTCCTAGAACTGATTTTTGTGGGCTAAAGTACAACTTCATTTTTTTCACAAAATGGTTTTTTATAAGTTAATAGAAACAAGAGCCCTTCCTTCCTACTGACATTAAGACCTGCTCTGTCATAAATCATGTTTTTTTTTCTTCTGTGCCTGGGTCAGTTTTAATGTTGTCTGTTCCATTCCCTTGACCTGTTTATTTAACCCTGTGTTATACAATTTTCACAGCTTTATATTAGCCTTATATCTGGAAGTGCAAACCATCTTATATTCCTCTTTTCTGGGAATTTCATGACTATTCTTGACCTCTTGCTCTTCTGTAACAATTTTAAAATGAACATGTCTAGCTCCATGAAAAACCCTGACGGGACACCCACTGGAATCACAATGACTCTATAGATAGATTTGGGCACCATTGCATTTTCACGATACTGAGTCTTTCTACCCAAGATTACGGAAGAACTTTACACTCACTTGGATATTCTTTAATATTTTCTCAATGTGCCTTATGCTTTTCTCTAAAAAGAGTCTCCATATCTTTTGTTAGCTCTATCAGTAGGTCCTGGGTGGTAAGGTTGCTATGACAGATGGTATCTGCCCTAATCGCATTATTTACCTACTCGTTGCTGCTGCAGACATACACATTTGCCTTTTGTATAGCAATGTTTTTATCTAACAACCTTGCTGAACTTTCTTATTATAACTTGTAATTTATCTTTGAACTCGGGATTTCTATATAAAGTCAGTTCTTCTGTGAATAATGACAATTCTGTTTCCTCCTTTTTAATAATTATACCTTTATTTTTTTCTTCTTTCCTTACTACATCTAGGACTATAGGTTCAACAGGATTGAACAGTGATGGTAACAGAAGACATTCATGTCTTGTTCTCATTGAAGGACATGCTTTCCCCATTACATTGGGAAGTGCTGTAGGGTTTTTGTGCAGACTTGATAGCAGGTTAAGAAAATTCCCTTGTATTCTACGTTTGCTAAGTTTGCTATTCTACGTTTGCTAAGAGACATGCAGGATGTTTTCTCTGTATCCCTTGAGATGTAGATTATCTTCCTTAAATTGTTACTATAATGAATTACAGAATATATTTGCTAATATTAAATCATCTAACATTAACTTAACATGAACTTAACCTAATGTATTACATTTTTTAATCTGTCTGTTAGATTCGGCTTGTTAAATTTTTATTTTTGCATTTATGTTCAAAAACAAAATTGTGCTATTGTTGTCTAATTTTGCCTCCAAGGTTGTGTGTACCTCATAAAATGAATTGAGGAACACTCTTTCTCATTCCATTTTCTGGAAGAGTTAGTGTTATACTGGTTTGGTCTGTTCTTTGAATGTTTGACTAACTCACCACTAAAGCCTCCTAGGTCTGATTTTGTTTGTTTGTAGCTTATATTTTTACTTTAATGAAAGATTTCAATTAAAGACTCGATTTCTCAACAAAAAATGTGTTAAAATCTCTTACTGTGGTGGTAGTTTTTAAAAATATACTTGTAGTTCTGTGATATTATGCTTTGAAACTATGTTATTGGAGGCATGCAAATTTAGAGTTATGTTCTTAGTAAACTGAATGTTTATCATGTGTAATAACCCTCTTTAAAGTCTGGTAGTAATATACTTAGATCATGTCTTCCTTATTTGATATTTGCCTGGTACCTGTTTTGGATCCTTGATTTTTAATTTTTCTATGTCCTTGTGTTTTACACCTGACTCTTGCATAAATATTTGTTTCAATACAATCTGAAAGTTCTCTTTGACTGCAAAGTTTCTCCCATTCAAAGCTGTGGTGATAACTGGTACATCCAAATCTCATTGTGCTTCTTATCATGTATTTTCTATTTGTCCATTTTCATGCCTTTTCCTCTTTCCTCAAATTTCTCTTCTCCCTCATCCTCATTCTCAGCAGACAATCTTGCTTCCTACTGTACTGAGAAAAATAAGCAGTCACCAGAGAACCTCTACAAGCTTTTCCGTGGCTTCTAGTTACTTCCATGCGTCTGAACCCATCTGTGGGCCTTTTCTTCTACCTGGTATAAACTGTTGATTCTCTGAGCAAAGACCAGCCCCATCGTGTACAGACTGAATCCCCTCACTTCTTGCCTTCTCAGTGACTTTGCTCTAGCAATTCTCCACTCTCTGTCCTATATCACCCATCTTCCGCTCTTTCTAGGATCTTTCCCATAATCATATGTATGATTTATATTCTCATCTTAAAATATTCCTGTTTCTGGACATTAGTTCCTCCTCCAGCTCCTACTCCACTTCTCTTCTTCATTTTACAGCAAAACTCTTAAGAGTTGTGTATACTGGGGCACCTGGGTGGCTCAGTGGGTTAAGCCACTGCCTTCAGCTCAGGTCATGATCTCAGGGTCCTGGGATCAAGCCCCGCATCGGGCTCTTTGCTCAGCAGGGAGCCTGCTTCTCTCTCTCTCTCTCTCTGCCTGCCTCTCTGCCTACCTGTGATCTTTCTCTGTCAAATAAATAAATAAAATCTTAAAAAAAAAAAAAAGAAGAGTTGTGTATACTTGTTGCCTGTAGATTCTGTTCTCCCATTTTCTGAACCAATTAACATGAGCGGAGTTACCTTTGACATTCACGTTTTAAATCTTGTTCTCATTTCTCATCCTACTTGATTATACAAAAACATTTGACACAGCAGATTATTCCCCCTTCCTTGAACTATTCTCTCCACTTGGCTTCCAAGACGTTCAGCTGTCCCCCTTGTTCTCTGACCTCATTAGTGGCATCTTAATTCCTTTGTCCTTTACTCCTTATCTTTCTCACCACCAAACACTGGAATGTGCCAAAGCTCAATCCTTGGAATTCTTTTCTTTTTTAACAACACTTACTCCATCAGTGACTTCGTGGTTTAAATATTTTGTCTGCCAATAACTACCAAGTTAATATCTCTAGGCCAGACCTCCCTCCTGTAACACTCCCAGACTGAACTCCTGATCTTGTACCCTTCCTAATCTGATCCAGACACAGCCCCCACCTTGTCACTGAATGGTGACTCTGTTGATCCTGTTGGTTAGGCCTAGATCCTTGGCATTATCCTAGACATCTTTCTTCTTTCAGACCCCACATCCAATCTGCAATCAAATTCTTTGGCTTTACCAAGAATCCTACAATTCTCCCAGCTCCTCTCCTATCACCCCTGTCTGTACCAACAACACCTCTCACCTGGATTATGACAATAACCCCCATCTGGTTTCCCAACTTCCATCCTTGTCTCCCTTTAGTCAATTTTCAACATGGTAGCCACAGTTAGTACATTAAAATAGTCCAAGCTTTCTCATCTCACTCCTCATGAAAACTAAATTTCTTTCATTAGCCTTTAAAGACCTACATGGTCTAGGTCTACCCACATCCCCACATCCCACTCTCTGTTGGAGATCTCTGACCTCACCTCCCACTGCTGATTTCATTCAGTATGCTCTAGCCTAGCAGGCCCACTCTCCGGATATGGCTCCTGTCAGTTGTCAGGGTCTTTCCACTTGATTTCCCCTTGTTGGGACACTTTTCCCTTGCTGACTGGATGGCTTTCTTACTCATCTCTTTCACTATTAAAATGTTGCCTTGGAGACCTTCTTGACCACAATCTGTATTTCTCTTTCTTACTTTGTTTTTCCTATGGCTCTTACTATCAGCAGACATGACTTTTTGTATCTTATTTATTTTCCGTCTTCTCCCAGTATAATTAGGGTCTCACTTTTAACACATGAGAATTTTACTTACTCCCTTCCTCTGCCTTTTGCCCATTCAAGGGCTCAACCAGGTATTCTTTTTTTTTTTTTTCCTAAGATTTTATTTATTTATTTGAGAGAAACAGAAAGCACAAGCAAGGGAAAGAGACAGAGGGAAAGGCACATCTCCTACTGAGCAGGGAGCCCAACTCAGTGCTCATCCCAGGACTCTGGGATCATGCCCTGAGCCAAAGGCAGTGGCTTAACCAACTGAGCAGACCAGGCGCCCCTTAGCCAGGTGTCTTTGAACAGTGCATTATCACACACTGGATTGACAGCTCCAAGTACCAACGTATGTTTCAGGAAAACAGAGACCTGTTTTGCTTGTCATGTCCCAGCCCCTTAGAGTGGCACACACAGAACACTCAATAAATATTTGTAGAATAAATTAACAGTTTGGAAAAAAGCATGCAAATTAAAAGTTATTAGTTACTGTTTTAAAATAAAACATGAGCCCTCTTAACTAAATGACATACACCTGGAATAGGATTAATTTATATAATTTATGTCTTAACTAAATGACATAATCCTGAAAAATATAGCCTCAAAACAGTAATGACACCCAAAAATGGGTGTATTTCCTGCAACAAATTTACTACAGTGTATTTACTACAGTAAAACAACCTAGGAAGATAAAAAGGCCCAGTATATACATAGAAGATTAGAAAGCCTGGAAACAGCTCTATGGTATAATTTCATAATAAAGATTAGAACAAAAGAAATGTTGTCCCCGGCATTTTTAAGCCAATGGCCTAATTCTTACTTTTTGCCTTCACAAACATTCCCTGCAAATTTTAAAGAGCTCTTTTAAGTGGTAAAACCTTTGGTGATTTGCTTAATACTTCTCCTGCTTGAAATTAACCCACAGGAAGAGAATAAAGAGATTACAGAGAGCCTGTAGATGGTATCTTTCCCAGTGTCTCTGATTATTAACAATTTTATATCTTCTTTATTAAAATGTCCATTTAATTCTTTTGCACACTTTCTGGAGCCTGAGTTTTGCTTCTCTTCCAAATTTATGTGAGCTTTTTAAATATTTGACATTAATCTTTTGTTAAGTTTACAGGAAATATTTCCCCTCAGGTTATGCTTTTAAAAAACATAGACCTTTAATTTTTATTTGGTTAAAACTTTAATTCCTTACCTTTATCCTTATTTTTGTCCTTATTTTGGGATTGCCTCCATTTATTCAAACTTTAAAAGTCCTTTCCCCACTAGAAATATGACTAGAAATATTCCCTGTGGTTTTATTCGATTTTTTGTTATCTTAGTCTTTATCATATGACTTAAATTTTAACTTTTGACCTAAATAGAACTTATTTTAGAGTAGGTAAGAAATTAAGTATAAAACAATTTTTACTTATAAATGTGATCAGTATTTATAACATTTGTATAAAATTGAGTGGTAATATCTTTTTTAGAGATAGTTGGATTTAGAGTCATTAAACTCTACCATTTTGAAGAACATTTCAGTTATACTTAAATGTGTTTTAAAATAAATCAAATAGGTTAAATATAACTTTAGAAATAATAAAATTGATTAAAATAGACTCCTATTTTATATCTTTTCCTTTTCTAATTTTCTCTAATCCCTTTACAGTCATAGTGTCAAACATTATGTTTATAGAACTAGCACTGGGTGTGTTTGTTATTTTAAATCTTATTTATTTATTTGAGAGAGAGAGTGAGAGAGAGCGTGCACAAGTGAGCAGAGGGGAGAGGCAGAAGGAGAGGAAGAAGCAGACTTCCCACTGAGCAGGGAGTTCTATTGCACGACCCTGAGATCATGACCTGAGCCAAAGGCAGAAGCTTAGCCGCTTAACCGCTTAAGGGACTGAGCCACCCAGGCGCCCCTTGGGTTTTGTGTCTTAAAGCTGATTTCTTTCATGGGTATTATAACAGGATTTGTAATGTTGGAGATGATTCAGTTATTCCTGGAAACTACATCTTAAACCAGGCATTTATAAAATGATGAAATGACATGAAATAAGGTCTTTGTGACTTTTTTAAAAAGATATTTATTTATTTATTTATTTGACCCAGTGACAGCAAGAAAGTGCAGAGGGAGTGGCAGAGGGAGAGGGAGAAGCAGGGTCCCCGCTGAGCAGGGAGCCCGATGTGGGGCTCCATCCCAGGACCCTGGGATCATGACCTGAGCCGAAGACAGTCCCTTAACGACTGAGCCACCCAGGTGCCCCTCTGTGAGTTTTTTAAAAAAATGAAACAAAAAAGGAAATAGTCTCCTAGAAAAAAAAAAATGTTAATGGCTGTATTTTTAAAGCTCTTATGAGAGATACGGGAAATAGTTATTACTAATTGAAAAAGAAAGTAAACATATTTTGGTCCATGAACAAGTTTATCCACCCCTGCATAACACATTGCCCCAATATTAACAGTTTAAAACAACAACTGACTACCTTTCACAGTTCTGTGAGTTCACTGACCTCATCTTGGTGATTTTCATTTGGAGTCTTTCATGCTTTTGTCATCACATGGTAGCCGGGGCTGATGTCATCTGAAGGTTTATGGTGGACATCCAAGATAGCTTCTTCACTCATATGATTTACACCTCGGGGCACCTGGGTGCCTCAGTTGGTTAGGCGTCTGCCTTCAGCTCAGGTCATGAACCCAAAGTCCTGGGATTAAGCCCAGTGTCAGGCTCTCTGCTTAGTGGGGAGCCCACTTCTCCCTCTCCTGCTGCTACTGCTCCCCTGCTTGTGCTTTCTCTCTGTCAAATAAATTTTAAAAATCTTTAAGAAAAAATTATGATTTACACTTCAAATGGGTGGTCTGTTCAGACATCTCTCTGTGCACATGGGCTCTCTTTGAGTCGGGGTTGGGTTTCCTCATAACATGGTGGTCTCAAGGTAAATTTCAAATGGCTACTTGCTTCCCCCAGAACAAGTTCTAAGAGACCAGGGTGGAAGCTACAAGGCTTCTTGTGTTCTACGCTTAGAAATCACAAAACATCACCACTTCTGAGGTCTATTTGTTTTACGGAACAAGCCCAGATTCAGTGTGGGGAAAGACTACACCAAGGCATGAATACTGGAAGGTATAATTCACTGGGAGGCCATCTTTGGAGACTAGCTACCACAAGGGCTATCTATAACATTTTACACAGTAGCTTGTAAAGATGGTACCCAAAATGACATCAAAAGAATATGATAGATTAAAAAAGAAAAAAAAAATCAGGAATGATTCTTTAATTACTGTACAGCCAAATGTCAATTTTCCAGTTAATTTTTCAATCTTTAGATAATCCATATAGTCCCTATTTGTGATCATTTTCCCTTCTGCGACTTTGGAGAATTTACCTGTGTATTCAAACTGATACCAAAGAATGAGAATAGGGCCAAGCACCCATCAGCTCCCAACTGGGTGATACCACAAGAAAGTCGGGCACTCTGAAATGCACATCCCTGTATTAAGTACTAGATTTGCATGACAACTTATCACAAAACAGTAGTTGGTATACTGAAAATGTCATAGAATTTGAGACCTTGAAGGGATTTGAGGATCAGTCTTTATTTTCAAGACACTCTACCTAACACCTAGAGTGGTTAAGCAACTTACCAAAAGTTCACATAAATCACTGACGACATTCTAACTTCTGGTCCACAAATTTGCACTGCAACATGCTGCCATTTTCATTTACCTGGTAGTATTTCCATCAAAACACTAAGTTATGAACAAGGCAACTGGACTTGGGTATGGTTGATCCTTTATAAATTTTAAGATTTAAAAAGCTGTGGGGAGCCTGGGTGGCTCAGTCAGTTAAGGAATGACTCTTGATTTTGGTTGAGGTCAAGATCTCAGGGTTGTAAGATTGAGCCCCATGTTGGGTTCTGTGCTCAACACAGAATCTCTGCTTGAGATTCTCTCTCTCCCTCTGTTCCTTCTCCCACTTGTGTGCTTTAAATGAATGAATGAATAAATAAATGAATAAATAAAATCTTTTTTTAAAAATAAAAATAAATAAAAAGCGATAACCGAGATAGTGAAGACTAGAGGGTGAAGTATGGAGAGAAAAAAAGTTCAAGTTTATCCTAAACCAGTGTTCTCCAAATTTGAAGTATGAAATCTTTAAAAAAAAAAAAAGAAAAAAGAAGGGGGAAAAGCCCTCAATAGCCATATTGTTGACTTAAGCTTTTTATTAAAAATTATAAGAATATATTCAAACATAAAACTTGGTATAAATTTCTTATGCTTAGAGGATGTACACAACGATAAGATAAAACAAATTGCAAATTGTTCAGTAATACCCAGCATTTATACTAGTTAATAAGTACTAGGCTCTTTACATATACTGACTCATCTAATATTCACAACAACCAATATTAAGTGCACACTATTAATACACACATTTACTAGGTGAGCAAATTGAGACCGAGGTAACAGTCAGCCACAGACTGAGCAACATGTCCCGTGTTCTGCAGCTGGTAAATGGGAAAAGTGGGTTTCACAGAAAGCTCAAAGATAATTAAATGAATATGAAGAACAATATTATTTGATGGGAATTAAATTACTCTCTGTAATGTGGGCATGGTACTGACAGTAACATTATAGAATTTTAGGTTTTAACCGTTACTTTTTTTTCTTCTGACAACTGTGAAATACACCACGGCAGTGCACAGATTAACATTATTTGGGCTTCACTTGAAGGGGGTGCTTGTTAGAAACTGTCCACATTTACTCATTCATTGAGGTTTGGGTTTGGGGGTTTTTTTTGTTTTGTTTTGTTTTGTTTGAGACAATCCCTGATTACTCTGTTTTCTTTATTATTGATATATAATTCACATACCATAAAGTCCTCTCTTTTAAAGTGTACAACCCAAGGTGCCTCCTTAGTGCAGTAGGCAGTGGATCAGTCTCATGAAGTGTACAATCCAGTAGTTTTTAGTATATTCACACAGCTGTACAACCATCACTACTATCTAATTGTGGCGTATTTTCATCACATCAAAAAGAAACCCTCACTCACTAATCAGTAATTCCCCATTCCCATCCTGACCAAGCAGAAGTTTATTTATTTTCAGTCTGTAAGGATTTGCCTATTCTGGACATCTTATATAATAGAATCATAAAAACCAAGCAGAAGTTTATTTATTTTCAGTCTGTATGGATTTGCCTATTCTGGACATCTTATATAATAGAATCATAAAATTTTGGGCTTTTGTGTCTAGCAGCTTTCATTGAGCATAATTTTTCCAAGATTCATCCATGTTGTCTGTATCAGTACTTCATTCCTTTTTATAATAACAGTTGAATCACATCCCTTATATGGATATACTACGTTTCATTTATACATTCCTTAATTTATAGAACTGATAGACATTGTGTTGTAACTACTTTTGAGCATTATAAATAATGCTGAAATAAATATTTGTGTGCAAGTGTTTATTTTTTTTATTTTTTTGAGACTTTATTTATTTATTTATTTGACAGAGAGAGAGCACAAGCTGGTGGAGTGGCTGCCAGAGGAAGTGGGAGAAGCAGGCTCTCCACCGAGCAGGGAGCCCAATGTGGGACCTGATCCCGGGACTGTGGGATCATGACCTGAGCTAAAGGCAGATGTTTCACGGACTGAGGGACCCAGGCACCCCTCATGCAAGTGTTTCTATGGACATGTTTTCTATATCAAAAAGTGGAGTTGTCAAACTGTTTTCCAAACATCACCAACACTTGATATTGTGATATTGACTTTTTGATGATACCCATCCTAGTGGATGTGAAATGATATCTCATATACTTTTGATTTGTATTTCTTTAAGGACTAATGATGTGGAACATCTTTCTAAGGTTTTATTGGCCATTTGCATATCTTCTTTGGAGAAATATATATTGAAATCCTTCATCCATTTTATAATTGGGGTTTTTGTCCTTTTTTCATCAGCTGTGAGAGTTCTCCCACTAAGGTTTGACAGGGTGATATTGCTAGATGCTCATGCAATAATAAATGCAGAAAACATGGACTTGGAAATTGCATAGCTATACTCAGTTATAAGGTGGTCACCCATGAGATCCAGAATCAAATCTGCTTACACTTAGCTTTTTATTATTTTTTTTTTTTAAATACACATTTTTAGAGGAGCCTGGCTGGCTCGGTCAGTAGAGTATGCAACTCTTGATCTTATAAGTTCAAGCCCCACGTTGAGGGCAGAGATTACTTAAAAATAAAATCTTTGGAGCCAAGGAAGCAACATGGGAGTAGTAGGAAACTAAAATAGCATTAGGTCACAAGAGTTCAGCTAGATAGTTATCAAAACATTCCAAATACCTATAAACTCAACAGGAGATAGAAGAGCAGCAATTCTAGGAACAGAAAATTGACCACTTTTGGGAAGGTAGGACATTCAGAAAAGTGAATCCAAAGCCATGGGAAGATAAACTGTTGGGGGAGGGGTTGGCTCCTGGCAAGCAGTGGAGCAGCAGAGCACAAAAACCGAACTTTTAGAAGTCTGCTCCACTGAGGGATGTCGTTTGAGAGGCTAAGCAGGTGTGGAGCCTTCGCAGGGACAGTGTGGTCTCAAGACACAGGGTCACAGAAAGATCAGGGGTGCCTGAGTGCAGTAGAGCTCCTAGGTATCAGAGGGAGAAGCTGGCTACATAGACAGAGCAGAGGTGGGGGCTCTCAGCTTGGGCTTACCTTAAACTGTGATCCAAGGGATAGTGAGGTCACTGCTCTTCAAGCAGGGACCCCCACAGGTGGCAGATCCGGAAAGACCCCCTCCTTCCTTCTCTGGGAGGAGCGGCACAGGAGCTCAGGGCAGGAATCTGCTGGGTTTGGAGACTCCAAATGGGGCTGTGCAACAGAGATAGAAATGCTCGGTCACAGGCTGGGTGAGCTCCAAGTGTAGCCAGAGACCAGGAAGACAGGAGAGATAAACTGCTTTTCTCTGAGTTCTCAACTCCTCCAGGCCAGAGACTGGGAGGCTGCCATTTTCATTCCCGTCCTCCAAAGCTCTACGGAAAGCATTCAGGGAACAAAAGCTCTTGAGAACAAACCCAAGCAGATTACTTAGCCCGCCCCCTGGCAAGGGCAGCGCAATTTCACCTCAGGCAAAGACATTTGGGAATCACTGCAATAGGCGCCTCCTCCAGAAGATCAGCAAAAACATCCAGCCAAGACCAAGTTCACTGATCAACGAGAACTGTGGAACTCCAGAGCCGGGGAAAGCAACAGATAGAACTCATGGCTTTCTCCCCATGATCCTTTAGTCTTGCAAAGTTAAATTTTTTTAATTTTATTTTTTTCTTATTCTATTTTTTTAACTTTTCCTCTTTCCTCTTTAACATTTCTTAACTATTTTATCTTATCAATACTCTTTTAAAAATATTTTTAAATTTTCATTGTTATATTTTACCCCTTCATTGTATTTAATCTTATTTTTTGTATACATATAGTTTTTTCTCTTTAAAATTTTGGGATTTAATTTCTTCTAATAGATCAAAATATACCCTAAATCTAGCTCCAGCCTGATCACATTCTCTCCTCTTTTTCTTCTTTTTCCAATCAACTTCTCTTATCAAATTCTTTTTTAGAATCTTTAAATTTCCTTCTTTACAGTCACATTCCAATCCTTCATCATGTTTACCTATATTTTTGTATATATTTAAGTTTTTCTTTCTTTAAAATTTTTGGAGATGGTTTCTTCTAAGAAACCAGAATACACCCATAATCAAGTGGGTGGCCCTGTTCTATTCACCAATCTAATATATATATATATATATATTTTTTTTTTTTTAATTTTTTTTTCCCTTTCTTCTCCCCCTGGTTTTGGGTCTCTTCTGATTTGGTTAGCATGTATTTTTCTCAGGTCTTTGCTACCCTTTTAGTATTTTACTCTATCATTCATATATTCTTATGTGGATAAAATGACAAGGTAGAAAAACTCACTACACACAAAAAAAAGAACAAGAGGCAGTACCGATGGCTAGGCACCTAATCAATATGGTCATTTGTTAAATGTCAGAACTAGAGTTCAGAATGACGATTATCTGGGTGCCTGGGTGGCTCAGTGGGTTAGAGCCTCTGCCTTTGGCTCAGGTCATGATCTCGGGGTCCTGGGATCAAGGCCCGTGTCGGGCTCTCTGCTCAGTAGAGAGCCTACTTCCCTTCCTCTCTCTCTGCCTGCCTCTCTGCCTACTTGTGATCTCTGCATGTCAAGTGAATAAATAAAATCTTAAAAAAAAAAATGACAATTATCAAGGTGCTAGCTGGGCTCAAAAAAGTCATGGAAGATAGTAAAGAATTCCTTTCTGGAGAAATAAAATCCCTTTCTGGGGAAATAAAATCCCTTTCTGGAGAAATAAAATAACTAAAATCTAACTAAGTTGAAATTTAAAAAGCTATTAATGAGGTGCAATAAAAAATGGAGGCTCTTGGGGTGCCTGGGTGGCTCAGTGGGTTAAAGCCTCTGCCTTCGGCTCGGGTCATGATCTCAGGGTCCTGGGATCGAGCCCCACATCGGGCTCTCTGCTCCGTGGGGAGCCTGCTTCCTCCTCTCTCTCTGCCTGCCTCTCTGCCTACTCGTGATCTCTGTCTGTCAAATAAATAAATAAAATCTTTAAAAAAAAATGGAGGCTCTTACTGCTAGGATAAATGAGGCAGAAGAGAGAATTAGTGATATAGAAGACCAAATAATGGAGAATGAAGAAGCTGAGCAAGAGATAAACAACTACTGGACAACGAGGGGAGAATTCAAGAGATAAGTGATACCATAAGACTAAACAATATTAGAATAATTTGGATCCCAGAAGAAGAGGAAAGAGAGAGAGAGGCAGAAGGTATATTGGAGCAAATTATATTAGAGAATTTCCCCAATATGGCAAAGGGAGCGAGCATCAAAATCCTGGAGAAACAGAGAACCACCTCAAAGTCAATAAAAATAGGTCCACACCCATCATCTAATGTTAAAACTTACAAGTCTTGGTAACAAAGAGAAAATCCTGAAAGCAGCTCAGGACAAGAGGTCTATAATATGCAATGGTAGAAGTATTAGATTGGCAGCAGTCTTATCCACAGAGACCTGGCAGTCCAGAAAGGACTGGCATGATATATTCAGAGCACTAAACAAGAAAAAAATGTAGCCAAGAATACCATATCCAGCTAGGCTGTCATTGAAAATAGAAGGAAAGATAAAAAGCTTCCAGAACAAACAAAAATTAAAAGAATTTGCAAATACGAAACCATCCCTACAGGAAATATTGAAAGGGGTCTTCTAAGCAAAGAGAGAGACTAAAAGTAATAGACCAGAAAGGAACAGAGACAATATACAGTAACAGTCACCTTACAGGCAATACAATGGCACTAAATTCATATCTTTCAATAGTTACCCTGAATGTAAATGGGCTAAATGCCCCAATCAAAAAACACAGGGTATCAGAATGGACAAAAAAACCAAAACCCATCAATATGCTGTCTACTAGAAACTCATTTTAGACCCAAAGACACCTCCAGATTTAAAGTGAGGGGGTGGAAAACAATTTTACCATGCTAATGGACATCAAAAGAGAGCTGGGGTGGCAATCCTTACATCAGATAAATAAGATTTTAAGCCAAAGACCATAATAAGAGATGAGAAAGGACACTATATCATACTCAAAGGGTCTGTCCAACAGGAAGATCTAACAATTTTAAATACCTATGCCCCTAACATGGGAGCAGCCAATTATATAAACCAATTAATAAAAAAATCCAAAGAAACACATCGACAATAGTACAATAATAGCAGGGGACTTCAACACCCCTCTCACTGAAATGGACAGATCACTTAAGCAAAAGATTAACAAGGAAATAAAGGCTTTAAATGACTCACTGGACCAGATGGACATCACAGATATATTCAGAACATTCCATCCCAAAGTAACAGAATACACATTCTTGTCTAGCACACATGGAACACTTTCCAGAATAGATCACATCCTGAGTCACAAACTGGGTCTCAACCAGTACCAAAAGATTGGGATCATTCCCTGCATACTTTCAGACCACAGTGCTCTGAAACTAGAACTCAATCACAAGAGGAAATTTGGAAACAACCCAAATACATGGATACTAAACAACATCCTTCTAAAGAATGAATGGGTCAACCAGGAAATTAAAAAAGAATTGAAAAAAATCATGGAAATGAATGAAAAAGAAAACACAACTATTTAAAATCTTTGGGACACAGCAAAGGTGGTCCTGAGAGGAAAGTACATAGCGATATAAGCCTTTCTCAAGGAATAAGAAAGGTCTCAAGTACACAGCCCAACCCTACAGCTAAAGGAGCTGGAGAAAGAACAGCAAAGAAAGCCTAAACCTAGCAGGAGAAGAGAAATCATAAAGATCAGAGCAGAAATCAATGAAATAGAAACCAAAAGAAAAGTAGAACAAATCAATGAAACTAGGAGCTGGTTCTTTGAAAGAATTAATAAGACTGATAAACCCCTGGTCAGACTAATCAAAAAGAAAAGAGGAAGGACCCAAATAAATAAAATCATGAATGAAAGAGGAGACATCACAACCAACACCAAAGAAATACAAACAATTATAAGAACATACAATGAACAACTTTATGCAGATTTAGGCAATCTGCCAGAAATAGATGCATTTCTAGAGATATACAAACTACCACAACTGAACCAGGAAGAAATAGAAAACCTGAACAGACCCATAACCAGTAAGGAGACTGAAGCAGTCATCAAAAATCTCCCAACAAACAAGAGCCCAGGGCCTGACAGCTTCCCAGGAGAATTCTACCAAACAGTTAAAGAAGAATTAATACCTGTTCTCCTAAAACTGTTCCAAAAAATAGAAATGGAAGGAAAACTTTCAAACTCATTCAATGAAGCCAGAATTACCTTGATCCCCAAACCAGACAAAGACCCCACCAAAAAGGAGAATTACAGACCAATATCCTTGATGTACATGGATGTGAAAATTCTCACCAAAATACTAGCCAATAGGATCCAACAGTACCTTAAAAGGATTATTCATCACAACCAATCTGTGGGATTTATTCCTGGGCTGCAAGGTTGGTTCAACATCTGCAAATCAATCGATGTGATATAATATATTAATAAAAGAAAGAACAAGAACCATATGATACTCTCAATAGATGCTGCAAAAGCATTTGACAAAGTACAGCATCCTTTCATGATCAAAACTCTTCAAAGTGTAGGGATGGAGGGTACCTACCTCAATATCATTAAGCCATCTATGAAAAACACACAGTGAATACCATTCTCAATAGAGAAAAACTGAGAGTTTTTCGCCTAAGGTCAGGAACACAGCAGGGATGTCCATTATCATCACTGCTATTCAAATAGTACTAGAAGTCCTAGCCTCAGCAGTCAGACAACAAAAAGAAATTAAAGGCATCTGAATCGGCAAAGAATAAGTCAAACTCTCACTCTTTGCAGATGATATGATACTTTATGTGGAAACCCCAAAAGAATCTACTCCAAAACTGCTAGAACTCATACAGGAATTCAATAGTGTCAGGATATAAAACCAATGCTCAGAAATCAGTTGCACTTCTATACACCAACAGCAAGACAGAAGAAAGAGAAATTAAGGAGTCAATCCCATTTATATTACACCCCAAACCATAAGATACCCTAGGAATAAACCTAACCAAAGAGGCAAAGAAACTGTACTCAGAAAACTGTAAAGTACTCATGAAAGAAATTGAGGAAGACACAAAGAAATGGAAAAATGTTCCATCCTCATGGATTGGAAGAACAAATATTGTGAAAATTTCTATGCTACCTAACGCAATCTACACATTTAATGCAATTCCTATCAAAATGCCATAGAAGTTTTTCAAAGAAATGGGACAAATAATCCTCAAATTTATGTGGAACCAGAAAAGACCCCAAATAGCCAGAGGAATGTTGAAAAAGAAAGCCAAAGTTGGTGGCATCACAATTCCAGACTTTAAGCTACATTACAAAGCTGCAATCATCAAGACAGTACGGGACCAGCACAAAAACAGACACATAGATCAATGGAACAGAATAGAGAGCCCAGAAATAGACCCTCAACTCTATGGTCACCTAATCTTCGACAAAGCAGGAAAGAATATCCAATGGGAAAAAGACAGCCTCTTCAACAAATGGTGTTGGGAAAATAGACATCCACATGCAGAAGAATGAAACTGGACCATTTCCTTCCACCACACACAAAAATAGACTCAAAATGGTTGAAAGACCTCAATGTGAGATAGGAATCCATCAAAATCCTTGAGGAGAACACAGGCAGCAACCTCTTTGACTTCAGCCGCAGCAACTTCTTCCTAGAAACATCACCAAAGGCAAGGGAAGCAAGGGCAAAAATGAACTATTGGGACTGCATCAAGATCAAAAGCTTTTGCACAGCAAAGGAAACAGTCAACAAAACGAAAAGACAACTGACAGCATGGGAGAAGATATTTGCAAATGACATATCAGATAAAGGGCTAGTATCCAAAATCTATAAAGAACTTAGCAAACTCAACACCCAAAGAACAAATAATACAATCAAAGATATGGGCAGAAGACATGAACAGACATTTCTGCAAAGAAGACATCCAGATGACCAACAGACACATGAAAAAGTGCTCCACATCACTTGGTATCAGGGAAATACAAATCAAAACCACAATGAGATACCACCTCACACCAGTCAGAATGGTTAAAATTAACAAGTCAGAAAATGACAGATGTCGGCGAGGATGTGGAGAAAGGGGAACCCTGCTACACTGTTCGTGGGAATGCAAGCTTTGGGCAGCCACTCTAGAAAATAGGACGGAGGTTCCTCAAAAAGTTGAAAATAGAGCTACCCTACAACCCAGCAATCACACTACTGTGTATTTACCCTAACGATACAAATATAGTGATCCGAAGGGGCATGTGCACCCGAATGTTTATAGCAGCAGTGTCCACAACAGCCAAACTATGGAAAGAACCTAGATGTCCATCAACAGATGAATGGATAAAGAAGATGTGGTATATGTATGTATTCACACACACACATACACACACACATACACACACACACAGGAATATTATGCAGCCACCAAAAGAAATGAAATCTTGCCGTTTGCAACGATGTGGTTGGAACTAGAGGGTATTATGTTGAGCAAAATAAGGCAATCTGAGAAAGACAATTATCATATGATCTCCCTGATGTGTGGAATTTGAGAGGCAGGGTGGGGGGTTGTGGGGGATAGGGAAGGAAAAAATGAAGCAAGATGGTATCAGGGGGGAGACAAACCATAACAGGCTCTTAATCTCACAAAACAAACTGAGGGTTGCTGGGGCATGGAGGGGTAGGGATAGGGTGGTTGGGTCATGGACATTGGGGAGGGTATGGGCTATGGTGAGTGCTATGAAATGTGTAAGCCTGATGATTCACAGACCTGTACCCTGGGGCAAATAATACATAATATGTTAATTAAAATAATTTAAAAAATCTTTTTAAAAAATACACATTTTAAGTGTTTAATAAGGAAATCTTCCCTCCACTTATTACCCCCAAAAGTAAATCATTCAAGGAAACTAAAGCAGTGTTAGTTTTACTAACTAATAAAGCATGTATTTTCCTAAAGCTTAAGATAGAAAATGATTGTATATTAATATTATGGACCACATAGTGATTAAGAATTATAAGTATCTAGATCATGTTGATATATAGAAATATGTTTATGAAACCATGTTAACTCCAAAATATCTGTTTTATACAGACGCACATTCATATACTTTAATAGATTTACAAGAATTTGTCTTTTTTTAGACAATATCCATAAAAATATATTTATTCTTATAAATTTATTAAAATATATGAATGTACTTATGTTTCTATATCACCTGTCTTCAAACAAAACCTATTTCAAACACATACGTGTATATTTATTAATCTATTAAAATATATGAATCTGCATCGACAAATGTATTTTCATTGGATCCCTTGGTTTCAAAAAAGCAGTTTCACAAAAAATGGTTCTAATTTATGAATAAGCATTCTTCACAGAATTTCATTGCTCAAAACAAATTTGAGGGTTTAGGGGAATAAATTAGATAAATGTCTTTACAGTAGAAATTCTGCGGCTCTAAGCCATTAATATTAATCATGAATCTCTAAAATGAAAACGTTATTATTATTTATCTCAAAGTCTGTTGTTTTCATCATGATTTATATTATTTTACTTGCATAAAAAATTTGTATAAATCTTATTTGCAATTGTTTAGTAACTTATCTTCCCCACCAAACTAAATTCTAACAGGATGTATATATCTGGGTTCTTCACCATTATTTCTAAGGCCCAGCCAGGGGATATAGTAGGAGCTCAATAAATATTTCTGCAGTGAATGAATTACTGTAGGAACATCTTGAGGGACTAGTGCTTGGGAGTTCCACACTTTGGGAACTGCGATTCTAAAGTTACTCAATTGTATAATAACTTCAAAGAAAAAAAATGTGTTAACACCTCTAGGCCACTAGAGATCCATTTAATGAAATTACTGCTATACTTCAGTGGAATCAATTACTACTTCAGGGAACTGTAGAGATTTCTCAGAAGCACATCATGACCTGGAAAAATTGTGCAAAAATCTTTTTTTTTTTCTCTGAAACTCCAAATCAAAAACCATAGTAAAAATTTCAGTTACCCTGGAATAAGCTGAAAGGAATCATGCTTGCATCAATGCCAACAATTTGGGGGGACATAATTGGCAACATGAGATTTTCCATCAATGATATTTGTTCGTTTTAATACTTCAAATATGAAAAAAAAATACTTCAAATATGAAAAACAGATACTCCTTCTGGAAATGGCAAATTATTGACTGATTCTCTTTTAAATGATTTTGCATATAACTTGGGTGGTATTTTGGTTGGTTGGTTGGTTGGTTTTGTTTTTTGTTTTTTGTTTTTTGGGTTGGAGGGGGATAGTCCACTGTTAAGATAGCTTTTAAAAATATTTAAAATATACACTCTAAGGGCACCTGGCTGGCTTAGTTGGTAAAGTATGTGACTCTTTATCCCAGGGTCCTGAGTTGGAGCCCCAATTTGTGGGTAGATTACTTGAAACAATAAAATCTTTAAAAATAAATAAATAAATAAATCATCATCACCATCATTTAAAATAAAATAAAATACATGATGTACCTACATGTTTAAGTTTTAGGATAGTTAGAAAGTGCTATATTTTTAAATAACCCTTTGGAAAGTTATATAATAGTACTGTTTTTTTAAAAAAATGAGCAAGCTGCATACTTTTCATTAAATACTAAGATTCATGAATTTCCTCTACTTGCCCTCCAGAAGTGCTAAAAAAAAATGTTAATTTCATTATTTGAGAGTAGTATTGAAGTAAAAAAAAAAAAATTGGTATAAAATTTAACTTTTTTTCCCAGTTACCAAAAAAATTTTTTTGAAAAAGAATTTCACCAGCTGTCAACACCCCAACATCACTAAAAGCTTAGCTTATGCCTAAACTTTAAACCTTAATAATATTTGGCGGTGGGGGCGGGGGTAAATGTCAAGTCAAACAATGTATTTCCAAAGCAGCATTTGCAAAGGTTAACCTGAGTGGACTACAGAGGGGAAAGTGCAGTTGTCCAGTGATCGATCCAAGACCCCCTTCTCGGCTTTTTTTCCTGGTTAATAAACCACCGGGGAGAGATAATTTTTTAAACTTAATTTGCTGAAACGAGAATTTACTAACATATAAAAAATGTTCCCCAAATTTGAGAATTTTCCTAAATTGGTTTTCATTGTGAGGCTAAAGATCTCTTGCAAAAGATAAAGTCATGACTACTTTGGTAATCTGTAGGGAGAAAATTTGCAGAATCCCAAAACCAGAGAGCCCTTACAGCTCAGAGATCCCCTGGGCATTCAAGGCCATTGCGGCCCTGAGAGTTAAGTGGCTTTCCCCAGGAACACAGTTCTCCTAACTACCGGTATAACCCTCTGTTCCCCAACTCCAGAGCTAGCTTGGCACCGGCTACAGTGAAGGTCAAAGTCAACAGACTAATCTGCAGTCCGCAGGCTGTGAGGATCCTTCTGTCTGAGGGAGTTTTACAATATGGTTCATGAAAGAGCATTTCTGAACATTTTATTACAAGGACACAATCCAGACAAAAGATGGTTTGGGTGGGTAGAGGTGAGGGAAAGAACACGTAGAGGGAAAAAAGCGCAGTTTCTTGGAGACTTGTCAGGACCTGAGAGTATGGAAGAGGGAAGGGGGAGGGGGTGGTGCACGGCGTAATAAAAAGCAAAGTGTAGCGTGGAAAGGCGACTACGCAGTACAAAGGCAGTGGAGTAGAGAAGTGGGCTTGATTTTTCCAGAGCTGCTTCAAAAGGAATCATGGGGGAGCCTTGCGGAGGCTGAGGGCCGGTTGATGGGGGGGGCACAAGCAAGAGGCGGATACTCCGCAGCTCCCAGTCTAGGGGATACTCAAAGCTGGAGCGAAGCAGCCGGGCTCCCGGCCGCACTGATTGCAAGGGTCGGCGATCGCAGTCGTCCCCAGCTCTCTCCACGTCCTCCCGGACCTCTCCGAATTCCCGGCGCCGCACCGCTCCCCACCTCCGCCAGCCCGGCCCTCCAGTCGGCGTTCCCGGGCTGGCTGCGAGCTCGGTGCCCTCCCCGCGCGCAGCCCCTAGCGGCGCGTCACTGCGAGGCGGGCCTCTAACGTACCTCCCTCCTCCTCCACCTCCTCCTCCTCCTCTCCAGCAATACGCGATCCATCTAGGGGAGGCGAGGAAGCAACCGGAGCGCGACCGCCGCGGCAGCCACCCTGCAGCCGCCGGTCGGAGGCGCGGTCCCTAGGCCCTGGTGCCCGGGCGGGCCCCTGGGGGAGTCGGCGCCGCGCCCGGAGAGCCGCTAGGCTCATCCCAGCCCGGCGTGGGGGGCGCAGAGGTGAGCGGGTCGGGTAGGAGCGCGAGACCAGGTGGCGGCGGCGGAGTTGAGGGTCAAGATGCAGTGGTCGCCACGCGCTGCATCGGTCCTTCCCGGATTCCGCGCCCTCTGCGGGCTTGGTACTGATCTCCGGGCACCTGGAGGTGGGGAGTGGGAAGGGTGGGGAAGGGTGTCTGTTTCATCGATTGTTCCTTCTACTCCTCTTGGTCTTCCACAAGCTCCCCAGAAAGTCCTGAGGTTGGGCCCAGGAAAAAGGAGGCCAGGAGAGACAACGTCCCAGGTAGGATGTGCCCACAGGAAAAGGACGGGCAGGTTACCTTCGCCTTCCTGATTGTCTAGCTACCACTTTGGGTTCACGCAGCGCATCTCCCAGAATATCATGTAGTGCGGCTTTGCGAAAAAGTATTTCTAGTAGTCATTTTGTTTATTAGCCAATTATGCGACCCCGGTGTGTTTAGGCCATTGTGTGTTCGGAGGTAATTGGCCTCTTCTTTGAAATGTCCTAAATTATCTTTAAGCCCTGTGTTCAGCCTCAGCCAAAACTTGTTGAAAATTATGCCCTAAAAATCTTGCTCTTAAAATAGAGCAGAGCGATAAAGAAAATTTTGTCCAGAGATTTCCGTTTATTATCTTCCCCACTCCTTTCTCGGAGAAGGATTGGTGTCAGTTTTTACTCCTCAGGCAGTTCATTTCTTAGATGGAAAAACTTATTCCGAGCCATAGTTAATTATCACTCATCACCGTAGTGGATGAAACTGGGAGAAGTAGGATTTGAACTCCCGCCCCTTCCCCCACTCTCAAGATTGAGACTGAGTGCTAGTAACAGCCCCACTACCTACCGGGGACCCCTTAAAATTCTCTCCAAACCACCTCCTCCCAGCCGCCCTACCCGCCCCCCCCCCAGCCTTTTAACCTTTTTTATTTCTTGGTTGTATTGATCTCCTCTGTTTATTTTTTTCTTTTAGT
Source organism: Martes martes (assembly GCF_963455335.1). NCBI lineage: Eukaryota > Metazoa > Chordata > Mammalia > Carnivora > Mustelidae > Martes > Martes martes. The sequence continues at coordinate 36,199,869 of NC_137899.1, forward strand.
GAGTCTGTGGGTTTTTTGTTGTTGTTGTTGTTGTTTACCTTGCATCTCTCCCGTCTGTTGTTTCTGAGCTTAAAAGCTATTTACAGAAGAACAATATCCATCCCAGACATCTTGCAGTCTCTTTAGAAATGATTTGCCATTTCTTTCACTTAGCTAGTCAGTCTTTTTTGGGGGGTGGGAGGAGGTTGAAACAATATAAACAATGATAAATTGAGCTAACTGTGCAAAAAAGAAATGAAAAGCTGTATTTGAGTCACTTTTTGTTTTACTGGTGACATGGGAAATATACTTGTAGTGAACGAGCATAATTATATTTTAATACTGAAAAAGTAGCACAGATGAAGCAAAATACATTTTTAAAGAAAGGATCATAAATGAGAAAGGAAGGTGAGAAGGAAGGTACCTCAGAAGTTGGAAAGACTAGGACTGCAGTTTCAAAAAAGGACACAGGACATCAGGAGAGGCATTTATTCTGTGTCCCACTGGTAACCATGACATTGTCCTATTACTTACTCACTTACTGCCGTGTCTTGATCAGCAAAGAGAGGGATCTTACCTATAGACCTAGTACATCTCTTTTGGAACTCACATCTTTTGATACATTCAACAACAAACAATATTTATTCTTATTAACAGGGCAGATTCAGTGTCTGGTGGGGACCCACTTCCTGGTTCATAGACTTCTTGCTATCCTCATGTGGCAGAAAGACAGAAAGAGCTCTCTGAGGTCTATTTTATAAGGGCACTAATTCCATTCAAGAGAGTCCTACCCTCATGACCTGATCGCCTTCCAAAGTCTACACCTTCTAATACTTTCCCATTGGAAGTTAGGATTTTAGTATAAGAATTTGAGGCAGCAGGTGGCGGGGGAACACAAGCATTTAGTTCTTAACAAGAGTTGATCTTTTTAACCAAGTGACCATAACCATATGCTATGGAGTCTAGGGTGGGTAAAGAGAAATCAGGAGGAGGTTGATGGAGAGTGAGAAAATAGTGGATCAAAGCATAAGCTCTATTCTGCTAACTTGAATCATCACTGCAACTATTTGACTAAGATTATTGGAAGGCTCCGAGATAGTGTTTGGAGATGTCAGAAAGTGAATGACTGAGTGGGGTGAGCAGAGATGAATTGTTTTTGATGAATGACTGTTGGAAACAAGAGGCCATGAGGTTGAATGCCTTATCCATTTGAATGAAGACATCCTGGAGAAGGATAACTGTTGGCTGGCACAAAGAGGAAGACTATATGTGTAAAACTATGTATGTCAAAGTCACTAGTGATCAAGAGTAAGCTAGAAGTCAGTAGATGATAGCAGTGCTTAGAGGGAGGTTTTATGAGGTTTCCCCAAACCTCAAAGGAGCTGAGTGTCTGTAGGAGAGGAGAAGAAAGGTTCAGATGTGGTCTTGCAAAGTCAAAAATATACCTACCCCATCTCGTGGCCCTGGGGGATTACAGTTTCTTGACCTCTCCAAATGATCAGGTTGTAGATGTCATCTAGATCTCTGAGGACAGTCCCTTTCATAGTTACTATCATCTAAAAATTAATGCCCTGGATGTTTGTATATGAAACAAATTAGGTTCTAGTTATATAGCATAACAGCTGCCATTCAGCCAGAGGAATGTCAACAAAACCCTTCTAAACAAAATCTTAGGAGGCCATGTAGCTGAGTATAATCCAGTTCTTTGACCCTGATGGTATACTTGATTAAATGCAAACAGCAGGTCAAATGGCCATTCAAGAAAACTGTGATCTTGAAATTTCAAGGAGCCCACCCATGTGCTACTGAAATCACACTTTTAAATCAAGCTCATAAAGTTGAAGTGTCACAGTGTTATATATAAAGTCGTGACATTACTATTATTATATAGCTTTAAAACTTGGAAACAAAAGGGTTTTAGTATTGGACTGCTGGAATCAAGTACAACCTCTTTGTTTTCCATGTAACAAAGGAAACAGACTCAGAAAACAAGGAGATTCCTGAAGACAAAGCCTGTCCTTTTTCCTCAATACCTCAAAAACAGAACTTGCCATAAATGCCATAGTCTTCTCAATTCTTTAGTCTATATTACCTGGGAATAGCATCCAATGAAAAGGTAGAGAGACTCTAGGGCCTTGCTAGTCAGAGTGTGGCCCATGAACCGCTAGGACCAGGGGCATCATCTGCGAGCTTGGGAGGATCACAGCATCTCAAGCCTCACACCAGACATAGAGAATCAGAATGTGCCTTTTAACAAGATCTCAGGTGATCATATTCACATGGGAGTTTGGTAGGCAGCATTCTAGAGCAAGTCAGTCCACTTGGAAACCCATCCCCTCCAATCAGCAGGGCCTCTGATGCCTGGACAGCTGGAGCCCCTTGTCAGACAGAAAGATAAGATACCATCTCTGGACCATTCTGGGATGCTATGACCATTCTGCATGTTATGAAACAACAGGAACAAAGTATCCTGTGCAGTGGGATGACACATTTTAAGGAATGGTACTGACCTTTCCAGAAAGTGGAGAAAGGGAAATTGCAAAACAGTGAGTGGTCCTTCTGATGCTGCTCCTGCCAGAGGAGGAGAGGAGGAGGGGCGGCAGGCCCCGTCCTCAGCTTCCTGCATTCGCAGCAACTGTTACTCTCTGGTTAGTGTTATTTTTCATTATTACAAGCGACAGTGCAAAAATGAGCATAACTGAGGATCAAAGAGCCACATTTGTTATTTCCAAATACCAAACTAAGTATTGGCTTGGATCCTGAATCTTTTAGTAGAGTTGTTTTCAAACGTGGCTGCATTAAAACACCCAGTTATCTTTAAAAAAAAAAAAATAAAAAAAAAATCCTGATGCCCAAGCTGGACTCCAGACCACTTAAACAAAAATCTGGGTGGAGGTGACTAGGTATCACTGTGTTTTAAAGCTCCTCGGGTCACATCAGTTTGCAGCTGGAGTTCAGAACCACTGCTCTAGAAAGCTGTTCTCCCCTGTGGGAGGAAGCAGCTCTGAGATTACAATTCTGCCTCTCCACTTGCTCAAGGGGTAGGACCTGCTGTGACGCCCAGAGCACCAGGCAGAGTGAGCAAACCTCGTGCTCTTCTTGCTGTGTGTTTGAAAGCCAATGGGGCAATTCTTCTATTTGGGAGATGCCACAATCTCTACTCAGAGTTTGGGCTGGGGTATAGGTGGGACACTTGGGTTCCTGTGTGAGTCTGGTAACTCTCTTCCCCCTTAGGCAACATCTACGATGAGGGGTAAGTTGGCCAGTTTACCTTGGATCATTGAATGAAATGAGCATTGATTTAATGACTTCTGGTTCCTTTAACTCCTCTTGATTCCCAAGAGAGCCCATGATACCTCTAAGAAGATGTTGATGTTTTCTATTACTCTGGTGCCTCTGACCTCTGCCTGGCCTTCTGAGTGCATAGGAAGCAGATAATTACCCCTTCTGTCTTGAAAAGTGTGAAATGAAATGTGTAATAGATTCAAAAATAGTGTGTTTTCTCCTTTCCTAGGATCTGAGTTAGACATTAAGATCACTAGGTAATGCTGAGGAGTAAACCACGGCCAGAGAAGAAGAATATACTAACCCGAGCACAAGCATCACTGTTCCAGCCTGCCCCTCCCACACCTCCCCAAAGAAAAACCCCTTTCTTAAATTCTTTACCTGCACCAAAGTAACATGTGCCTTAGCTGGACTGCCTGGGTTCTAATCCCGGCTCCCTGACTTTCGCACTCATCCCCTTGAACAAATTAATTAGTCATTTCCTGCGTGTCTCAGTTTCCTCATCTTCTAAATGGGCATGACAATATTAGCATCTATCTCATAGAGTGGTCGTGGGGTTTAGTCCATTATCAAAAAAGCACAAACACCTGGCACACAGAATGTGCTATATGAGTATTAGGTAATATTATTATTGTTTTCCTAAAGATGGACTTAACAGGTTTTTTTTTTGGGGGGGAGCCTTTGTGATCCATTTGTAGGGTAAAAGTTGAGTTTTTCTGTCTCTAGTCGAAATTTAAAATTTCTCTTAGGAAAAATCCCCAAAACAGGTTTTTTTGAAGCATTCTACCTGTTCCTGTAAAATCCATTAAGTACTCTGTGGTGAGGCACATCTGCTGTAAGCATAAAAGAAATTGTGCAATGGGAATGGAACGGAAGAGTATTTTTTGTTCAGATCCAACAACGGCGCTGATTCATGGCCATCTGATGTGGTCTTCTTGAGCAACTTATTACAAATATCAACATTTCAGATGTTAGTCATTTAAGTAAAAAAGAATTTGACAGTTTTTTTTCAGGGAACAGAAATGCATCGTATTCTATGAAGCCCACAAATAAAAGGGGAAGGAAAAGCCTTCATAAAAAACATTGCTAACCCCCTTTTCACTGGAAAACTGTCTTTCTCAATAAATTACAGAATACAGAGTGAATGATAGAAGTCAGTGGTATTTAATTAATCCTTGTTATATTTTGAAGCCTGTTTTTCTTAAAATATTACTTAAATGCCAGGGGGTTCATTTTTTATTAACCAATTTATCTTATTCTCATTTAATAATAAAGTCACTCCTTAGCTATTGAGGTATTTAGGACAATACTGAATGAATCAAGCCAGTTTTAAATGGAGTTTTTTTGTGGCGTCTGTGTCTTCTGTTGTCATACATACCCTCACACGCTAGCACTGTCCCCTCCACCTCTAGTGGCATTTCTGACTGGCCACCTCTGACCCCCTTGACTTGGTAGAACTTTGTTTTTAGAAAAATTTTTTAAAATTCTAGGTGAAAACTTTAGTCTCTTGCCTTCTGTGCTCTGCTGCTCGAAGAGAGGTCAGGAGACCAGCAGCACTGGCATCACCTTGTTAGAAAGGGAGAATCTTGGGCCTCACTCCAGAACTACTGAATCAGGATCTGCATTTTAACAAGATTCTCAGGTGATTCATGTGTATATTAAAATTTTAGGAGTCCCACTTTAGCATATCAACTTTGTGACAGTTCATTTTTCTACTCTGACATCCTCTTTCAGCTTACAAATTGGGTCTCGCTGGGCTCTAGTTTTTAGAGCTTGCCAAAATATTTTACCTCCAGAAATGAGGGGTATTATTATGATGTCTGGAAGTGGATGAATGATTGGTAATCGGTAATTGATGAGGATTTTATTTTCTCTCCCCTAGGATATTTCTGGAGATTTTGAAAGAGCCTGTATCATGGAATCTATCTCTATGATGGGAAGCCCTAAGAACCTTAGCGAAACTTTTTTGCCGAATGGCATAAATGGTATCAAAGATGCACGGAAGGTCACTGTGGGTGTAATTGGAAGTGGGGATTTTGCCAAATCGCTGACGATTCGACTTATTAGGTGTGGCTATCATGTAGTTATAGGAAGCAGAAATCCCAAGTTTGCTTCCGAATTTTTCCCTCATGTGGTAGATGTCACTCATCACGAAGATGCTCTCACAAAAACAAATATAATATTTGTTGCTATACATAGAGAACATTACACCTCCCTTTGGGACCTCAGACATCTGCTTGTGGGTAAAATCCTGATTGATGTGAGCAATAACATGAGGATAAACCAATACCCAGAATCCAATGCTGAATATTTGGCTTCATTATTCCCGGATTCTCTGATTGTCAAAGGCTTTAATGTTGTCTCGGCTTGGGCACTTCAGTTAGGACCCAAGGATGCCAGCCGGCAGGTATGTATTTTATTTTTAATTTTTTAAAATTTTAATTTCTTTTTTTTAATAACTGAAGTAGAGTTGACATACAGTGTTCTATTAGTTTCAGGTATGTAAGATCATGGTTCAACAATTCTGTACATCACTCGGGACTCACCATGAGAAGGGCAGTCACCATCTGTCACCACACAATATCACTACAATACTATTGACTACATTCCCTATGCCGTACTTATCATTTCCATGACCGACTTATTTCATAACTGGAAGTTTGTACTTCTTAATCCCCAGTTTTATTGGTATTTATCTGGTATTTTGTATTTAAGTAGTGAAACAAATGTCTTATATTTAAAAGCCAAATTCTCACACTCTCCATTGATTATCGTTTTGAAAACCATGTTTGAGCACCTGAAAATTCATGTCCTGACCTTGTACAAGTACATTTCTACCCCGATAAAATAATGTGGAAGGCTGAGAAAATTACTTGGACCTTCCTGTCATAACCAGCTAATTCAGGAAAGGGCAAAGTTGGCTGACGAATAATGGGACACACTGCGTTGAGTCTCTCCTGGCTTCCTCAAAAATAGAAACAATAACAAACACATCTTTTTTCTACCTCTCTCTATCTCCCCAACTCACCTCCTCCCTCCTCCTTCTTCCTGACAGCTATTTGGTAACAGTGTTCCATCTGTGTATGAAACACTATTTAGTATGATCCTCAAGAAGAAGGCTTTAGAAGTGCCTTTTTATTTTATGAAGATTACTCCTAGAATTTAAAATAGTGCAGTTCGTTTTATTTAAAGTGTAGATTTTAATCTGTGTGGGGAGGCAGATTGGATTTCTTAGTTTCTTTTTTAGTGTATGGGTTCTCTCTAGTTCAACTTGAAAATAAAGCAGATGGGGAGCTCCATCAATGCCTTTATGGAATGAGAGCTTTTATTAGTAAACACATAAAATAGTGCATGTTAGAAATCTTTTTAAGGTGTAGTTATGCATTATAGGTAAGCATGATGATAAAATACTTTCATTATTTTTTTTCATAAGGCATGAACTCATGCCTTAGATTCAATGCCTTAGAAAATGAATTCAAGTATTGTATCACTATACATGGTGTATCAGGTCATGATAACCATTCACTTTTGAGTCTTTAATTTGAAAGACCAGTAAACGATGAGATACTTCCCAGTTTTCCCAGAGGCTATTTCTAAATCCTTTTTCCTTTTGGATATCCATCAAAGCTTAGGAATGGATACACACCAAACAAACTAGAGAGAAACCTAAATTTAATCCTTTGCCCATAATTGTGGTAATTTTAATTCTTTAACAACTACAAAAAATACGGAATTGAATTCAAAGTGAGCTACAGAAATAGTTTCATTTGTATTCCATAGTCCTTCTGCCTTTGTGACTAATGTTTGATTTACACTTTTAGGTTTATAAATTAAATGTATTTTAAATGTATTTAAATTTAAATAAATCTTATAGTTTATAGGCTATATTTATAGTTAAATTTTTTTAGTGTTTTTTAATAAGAAATTTAATAAAAGCTCAGCATTGTCACAGCTGTAATAAATTAATTTAGAATGCTTTTTTTTATTTCTTTAGAACATAGGTATTCTTCCCACTCCATTTTAGAAGTTCATGAACATTTGTGTCACAATATAGACTTTGTTATTCATCTGGCTAATGTTAGGTAAGATTAATAATCCAAAGAGCTCTATATTGTCAGCATAATGCAGGTTTTAGCATGCAAATATTTCAGTGTGGTCTATTCCAGAGACCTTATATAAATATCTTCAGGGATATATTTAGGAATTTGTTTTCCCCAAACATTACCCAGAGACTTGATGGCAATATTTTTCTAGGCCTGAGTGAGAGTAATAGTGGCTCACTTCAGCAGTGAATTTCTGTCCAACAGATATTTGTTGAATTCCCAGCTATAATAATATATCAAAGAGGTCTGGGTAGTTTGAAAGTCACCCTCACCCATCACTTCATTATACAGAAGTAATACCTTAGTCTTAGATAATGGCAGTTGCTTTACCATTTAAATTAACCAGGCTTTATAATACCATTTTTCCTCCACACAGGTATAATATCCTTATTTACAGATGAAAGAATTTCATATTCTGATTCATGAAGTGATATAATAATAACTTGAGATTACTCATGGTTTCTCAGAGACCCTTGGTGGATCTGTTTTTAAGCCAAAGATAAATTTTATAAATAGTACAACATCATGACATAAGTTAGAGATTTTTATTTGCAGATTCAACCATACAGAGTCTATGCCCATCTACTCTCTTGCTGAATGTCTATAAAGGACAGTGCTTGTAATGCCTCTATGAGACAGTCACTGCGATCCTAGAACTAGATATTGTCCTCAGAACCCCGGGGAGCCAAGTGCACTCCGATCCCTGTGGGAGTGAGAGCTGGAGTGGGCAGTGGATGGCCAGCAGCCCAAACTCCATCTAGACCTTACCTTGCCACCGCTGCTGAACCACACATTCTAGAAACCTTTCTTTACTCCTCCTTCCTTCCCCTAAGGACGTCCTGATCCCAGGTTCCAGCAGGATTTTTCTGCATTTTATTTTCATGTCATCATAGGTAGCAAGGTCTTTGTCATTTCTATGACACTGCTTTAACCTATTAATAAAAAGATTAACATGTTAATAAATGCTTTATCTCCTTAACTTTTTGCATCACTCAAGGTCATCACATGCTCCATAGGGGAAGTGAAGTTTGTAAACATCACCATTTTTATAAACAACAGTAACGATGAGTCTTTCATTTTTGCCACAGGTCTATATATGCAGCAACAACATTCAAGCTCGACAACAGGTTATTGAACTTGCCCGTCAGCTGAATTTCATCCCTGTTGACTTGGGATCATTATCATCAGCTAGGGAGATTGAAAATTTACCCCTGCGACTCTTTACTCTCTGGAGAGGGCCAGTGGTGGTTGCCATAAGCCTAGCCACATTTTTCTTTCTTTATTCCTTTGTCAGAGATGTGATACATCCATACGCTAGAAACCAGCAGAGTGATTTTTATAAGATTCCTATCGAGATTGTGAATAAGACCTTGCCCATAGTTGCCATTACTTTGCTGTCCCTGGTATACCTGGCAGGTCTCCTGGCAGCTGCTTATCAGCTTTATTACGGCACCAAGTATAGGAAATTTCCGCCTTGGTTGGAGACCTGGCTACAGTGCAGAAAACAGCTTGGGTTACTAAGCTTTTTCTTCGCTTCAGTCCACGTTGCCTACAGCCTCTGCTTACCAATGAGAAGGTCAGAGAGATACTTGTTTCTCAACATGGCTTATCAGCAGGTATGGAACATGCTTGTTATTCATCAGATACTAGTAAACTTCCTTATCAGTATAATCTGTAAAATGTGAGATTCAAAATACTGTCAAATTTTACAGACCTTGTAATCGAAATTTTGGCATATTTAGGGAGAGGGAAGAATTGTTCTTTACACAGTGTTTCTTTCTAAGAATTGTGTGGCAGATTCAAAATCATTTAGGATAAAAGCTGGTACTATACATCTTCCTTTAAAGAAGAAGAACAGAAATAAAGGGTTAGTAGGTTTTTTCAGTCTCTCTCTCTCTCTTTTTAATGTTATGACTGCAATGATTGCTTTAGCGTTAAACAGGTATTTCAATGTTTAATTTGGCCATGTTCTGTGAAATGATAAGGCAACTCTCAGTAAACATATGCGGCAAAATTAGAACCACTGAAAATACAAAACATGATAGGAAGCGAAGATGAGGAGACGTACATTTACAAGGCTTTTGTTATCAAAAAGAGGAAGGAAAATACTCCAGTGAAGCTTTAGGTCCTCATGTGAACCTTTGTAGCACTTAGATCTGTAAGAAAATCTCCCAGAAAGCTTCATGAAAGGCGTTTGGTGGTGGAGTGGAGGGTAATTTTCCTCAGTAATGCGCATTCAGCAAATGTAATATAAGGGGTTTCACTGATGCTGCTTGACGTAGCATTTACCAGGGACAGCCGAGGACACTGCACCCAAACAAATGGGAGCTTTGCATTTCATAAGGAACCAAGGCACCCCGATCCAAGTATGCAGAGCTTGGTACTTATGCCTGTTTCAACAGTTTCAACCTAAAATAATGTGAAAAAAAATTTGTAAATTGATATTCTTTAAGCCATTGTCTCTCTAAAAACACCTCTTCTCTGAACTGAATCCTTAGGCTTTGATATCTGCCCCACCAGCTTCCTCACTGGTCCTGAAGTTGTTTGTATAGCTCTCACCTCCTCACAGAGGCAGAGCCTGGACACCGTTTTAAATTCTGCCACCTGCGTCTGCCTCAACCCCATCCTCCCCCGCCCCCCCCCCCCAGGCCCTCCTACTCTGCTCTACTCTCACTTTTTTTAGTAGCATTTACCACCTCCTAATACACATGTTCCCCTTGTTTATTGTCTTCACTGTCTGTGTCCTCTCGGCAGAATGTAAGTTCATGAGAGGAGGGACCTTTGTCTGCTTTGTTCACTGATAGATGCCTAATGCCTAGAACTACGCCTGGCACACAGTAAGGCACTCACAAAGTGTATTTGTGGGATGAATGAATGAATTGGGAGGCCAGATAGGTGCAGGTTGGAAGCTCTGGGTCTACTGAGGTATGCTGCTGTTCTCTATTGTGGTATAGACATCAAACAAGATCATAGCCTTTTTTCACAGAGGAGCTCTATGGCTTTTTTCAGGATGTTGATATGATTGTTCTGGGGGCCTAATGCTCAGAACTAGCTTTTTTTTTTTTTTTAATTTCATTTGTTTGGTTAATTACAACTGGACAGAGTGAAACTGTGTTAAGTTAGAATCTGTTATGCATGAATAGATACTTAAAGCTTTAGGGACACTTGGGTGGCTAAGTCAGTTAAGTGTCTGCCTTCAGCTCAGGTCATGATCCCAGGGTTCTGGGATCAAGTCCCACATCAGGTTCCCTGCTCCATGGGGAGCCTGCCTCTCCTTCTGCCTCTGCCTCCCTCTCTCTCTCTGTCTCTCACGGATAAATAAATAAAATATTTTTAAAAAATAAATAAAGCTTTAGCCCAGGGAGTCCAACCTTTGATTTATACTCTAATTATACCATCACGTGTAAATAGACAATTCTGAAAGCAGTCTCTATGCAGAATACCACACATTTGGAGTTATCAAGTCTGACTTGATTATATATGTATTATCAGTGTAAGGAAAAGACATTTGGAAAAGTACTATAGAGGAATGAGGCAATTGGACAGTTGGAAAAGTTTATCAATGAGCCAATTCAAGAGAATAAATAGTTGCATTCAGTATGACTTTATCCATAGGGAAACCTCAGCTTCCTGAGGAAAAGAAAGAAGGGAAAAAAGAGGTAAAGTACATACAAATATTCAAGTGAGAGAGGAAGATAAAGACGTAATTTAGAAATTCTCTTCCCGGATTCTAAGTTGATCTAAAGCCAGGATGTACCCAACTGAGTTTAAACCAACTTAGAAGGGACGCCTGGGTGGCTCAGTTGGTTAAGCGGCTGCCTTCGGCTCAGGTCATGATCCCAGCGTCCTGGGATCGAGTCCCACATCGGGCTCCTTGCTCGGCGGGAAGCCTGCTTCTCCCTCTGCCTCTGCCTGCCACTCTGTCTGCCTGTGCTCGCTCGCTCTCTCTCTCTAACAAATAAATAAATTTAAAAAAAAAAAAAAAAATTTTAAACCAACTTAGAAAAGTACCTCAAAACTAAGTCTAACTACAGTACTTATTTCTTCTTGTCACCTTGGAACCAACCACTTGGCATTCCTGGTCTTGGGACTCCAGACTCCCTGTAACTGTGATGTAGGACAGCGTAGGTGGCAGATTTTCCCACCCCCTTACATGTATGTAAGGAAAGAGAGACTCTTGGACCTCCTTCTATTTAACTCTCCCTTCTCTTTTCCCCACACCTGGCACAATACCATCCGCTAATAACTTCTCCATTCCAGGCTGTTAAATTGAAAAAATACAGCTTAAATATGTCCATATATGAGGTATTCCTATGCCAAGAGTGAAACTGTGCTGAATCTGTGACTATTCTGCCAAATAAAGGAAATTCACATTTGCTCTCCTTAGGTTCATGCAAATATTGAAAACTCTTGGAACGAGGAAGAAGTCTGGAGAATTGAAATGTATATCTCCTTTGGCATAATGAGCCTTGGCTTACTGTCCCTCCTGGCAGTCACCTCTATCCCGTCAGTGAGCAATGCTTTAAACTGGAGAGAATTCAGTTTTATTCAGGTACGTGGGTTTTTTTGGTGAGAGGTTGGGCGGCATAGAATTTAAGTGTTAGGTACAGTTTAATTTTAAATATGCTTCTTATAAAAAGAGTGCCTTTGGGGCTGCATTTATGCATCTAGCTCAGGGAGTGAAAATTGCTGGAAGCCAGCCTAAGACCGTTCTGGTTTAGTAAGCAAAAGCCAGTACAGGATTCTATTAGAAGACTTTGATAGGACTGCCTATTATGTTATGGCTAAAGTTTTGTTTTGTTTTTTTTAATAAAATTTTTTTTCAAAAAAAATGAATGTGGGGATGGGTAAGCTTAGATCAAGTTCAGTGCCAAAAGTCAATTTGTTACTCGACCAATGAGTAAAGAATTACTTTATATTTTGAGTCACTTTGATCTGTCTAGAAAAATCTCATTAATTTGAATTCAAGTGGGAAGGTCAGACTTAATATTGTAAAAGAAATGTGTGTGTAAACACACAGACACAAACAGTGGCAAATTAGGTGACTGGGCTAATGGATTATGACAAGCAACCAGCCTTATGAATCTTGTTCATATATGTATTTTGCATATTCGTTGTATATATGTGTCTATGAGTATATACAAAGGTGTTTCAAAACAGCACTGTGTTCTTTAATAAACATTCACCTCCTCCAGTAAGATTTATTTAATAAATATACATATTTGTAAAATGTGTAACTCAAACTCAGACCCCACCTATATTATCAAAAAGTCAGTATTGGTTGTATCCAGATGGTCTATAGCAAAATATGTGGGTGACTGGCATTTCACTCAATTCTGTTTTGTTTTGTGTGTACCTATTTAGTTAGCTTTTTTTTTCCTTTCAAGTCATCTAAAGAGCTCATTCAAGTTAAGGGCATCTCCCTGTCTAAATTCATTTTTCCTTGAAACACTTTTCCAACTGTCAGTTTAACACTTGAAAAGAGACAGAAGGCCCTCTGAGAAAAGGTGTTAGATGGGGGCAAGTGATCATTAAACTGAGATGAGTGGCTGCAAAACAGAACAACTGTCTGCTGGAGGGTCGATCCTTTCCCAGTGAAGTTAGACATTACATCATTAGACCGATGTGATATTACAGAGACCATTTCTCAAAGTAAGCAATCAAGCATAATAATTTAGGGAGCCCTGAATGCTGACCTTTTAGATTTTCACCTATGACTCGCTTAACAAAAGTACTCTTAATAATTTCATTTAATGTGGTCAATAAAGCCGCATGTTTGAAATGATATTCCTATTACATACTAACAGTGTAAGATTTTTCATGTTTACCCTCAGCTAGTATATATATGTGGGGAAAGATGTGTGTGGGGGGGGGGGGAAATGCTCTTCAGCACTTAATTTTTATTATATATGTATGTTTGTATGTATATATATCCACACACACATACATGTATTTTACTGGTGGAAATGTGGATAAAGAAGTTTTGCAGTTTTCATCAGTATCCATAAGGAAAACCCAGATGTTTTGACCAGTAATCCCCCTATTAGAAATAAGTTCTAAGGAAATAAACCGCAATACAGAAAAGGGCTTATAGTGGAGGAAATTTGAAAACAGAGGAAATGATCAACAAAAAGGATTGACTAAGTGAACTATAACACATCCTTCCAGTAGGTTATTATATAGCATTTGAGTCATGTTTTTGTATTTAATGATGAGGAAAAGATTCTTGATATAATAAAATAATCAGAGTATTAGACTATATGCAATATGGCTTTATTTGTATAAAACAAGATGTGCAAACACATAAATAAATATATATGAAATCTGTGGAAATATTATAATTATTTAATTCAGTAGAGAACAAAGAGTAGCTCACTAATTTAAGATACAGTTTTAGCACACTATAAATATGGTGGAGCTGGATAGGTTAATATATGAGTTTGAATAATTTGTTCCTTATTCTCTGTCTCTTTTTCTTCTTCCTCTACCCAAGTCTACCCTTGGATATGTCGCTCTGCTCATAAGTACTTTCCATGTTTTAATTTATGGATGGAAGCGAGCCTTTGAAGAAGAATACTACCGGTTTTACACCCCACCCAACTTCGTTCTTGCTCTTGTTTTGCCCTCAATTGTAATTCTGGGTAAGATCATTTTACTCCTTCCATGTATAAGCCGAAAGCTTAAGAGAATTAAAAAAGGTTGGGAAAAGAGCCAATTTCTAGAAGAAGGTATTGGAGGAGCAGTTCCTCATCTCTCACCAGAGAGGGTTACAGTAATGTGATGATAAATGGTGCTCACTGATACATTATAGAGTTCCACTCATGCCATTGTTTTTATGACTTCCTTTATGTTCATTTGCAAGTGCACTGTCAAACTGACGTGGGCTGAAATCTGTCCAGTAGGATCTCAACCAAATTAGTGGTAGGAATTTCTTGAAATTAATTTTCACAGATGTCATATTTTGGCAATATGAATTTTTGTTGTCAACTTGTCTATTGTTTTACACATCTATAACACTCCTATTTTAACAAACTGTATTCCATAATCAGGCAAAGATATTTCTGATTAATAATATAGATACAACATAATGTTAAAAGAAAAAACTTGCAAACCAGCAGAATCTTAAGTTTTAATATAACTTAATGGATATATGTTTTTTTTCTGAAGCTTACCTAAGGTTTAATTGTTAAATTAATTTAATTGCTCAAGAAATAGAAATGTATAATCACACATTAACTTTAAGAAGGGTCACATTACATTAGCATCTTGGTAAGGGTAAATGGTAACATTCCTATATTTTTCTCATAAGATCAGTTTTGAAGAATGTAATTAATTGTATGAACCAGTGTAACCTGTGAACAAACACAAATTTTAAAAAAATAGAATTTGAAATTATATTTGAAATGCAATGGAGACATGAAATGTATACTGATAATAGGTACCTCATGAAAGATTTTATTCCTTATCTTGTTACAGAGCAGTTTTATTTGCATGTTATTAGGTTGGTTAGGGAGAAGACCATGGTATTTGGCTTCCAAAAGTGATTTTTCTAATATGGTACCAAGCCTAGGAATCTTATAGTTGTTTCCAGTTAGAGGGAAGGAATGAAGTCTACTCACCAATAGTTGTTGGTCAGCTGATCTACGTTGTTGCACGCTGGCCAGTCCCCACTCTATCTGCTGTAAGATTTTACTGACGTTCACTGAGGGATGTTAACATGCCAGGCACTGTTCTAAGCATTTTATTTGTATTATCCCATGTTAATATTTACAACAACCCCGTAACAGAGGTAATTATCCTCATTTTTCATATGAGAAAACTGAAGGATAGAAAAGTAATTTGCCCAGCGTCATGCAGTTAGTTAAGAGGCAGAGCCCGCATTCGAGTCTAGGCAGTCCTATTTCAGAGGCTCCCATTTCCAGGCTGATTGTCTCTGCTCTGTGTCCATGTGTTACCATCATGATGCCAGTCTGGATGCTTCCTCTTTTGTCAGTAAAGGCATTAACATTCTTTACAGTGTGTTGTGGGTACCAAAAATTTATGAAATAAATATGAAAATAATACAGTCATAAATTTATGATTGCTTTGGGATAATCTACAGTTCTTTACCTTGCAAGAGGATCTTGCCTGGGACGTGACCCTGGAGCCCTATGGCAGTCCATACGATTCCCTAAGCAGTGAGGGACCCCGGCAGAGATAGGACCTTAGCAGTTTTAATGAATGTCTGAGGTGCTCCAGAATCTTTAAAGATCCCTGTAGAGTTGGTCATCTCTATTACTCTTCCTGAGAAGTCCTCCTGCCTGTCCAACCATTCATTAGGGAGCAGTTTGCAAGCATGAAGGATATTTAAGAAAAGTGGTTAATTATAAATCTACTCTAGAGACATACAATTATACAAATTATTCATAAAATTTTTCAGTGCTGACATTCCACATTAAAATTGCATTTTGTTCAAACCTTGATTAGAATGCCCGACATTTTTCCCCATTTGTTCTTTCCTTATTAAACTAGAAAGGTGCAGATAAGATACAAGTACATGCATTATGTAATTATATATCCTGAAATTATAACATTTCTAAACCTACGCACTGAATGCAGCTGCCAAAACAGAGGGAGTTTTGTGGGGTGGGTAGACCAGAGGGAAAGGGAGAGAGAGAATCTTAAGCAGCCTGCATGCCCAGGGGCCCAGTGCAGGGCTTGGTCTCACAAACCTGATCATGACCTGAACCAAGATCAAGGGTCAGACACTTAACCAGCTGAGCCACCCAGGCTCCCCTAGAAGGAGTTTTATTTAGTAGACACTACCTTTCCCACCACTGGCTCTTTCCCTACTGCTGCACCTTGTCAATTTGGCAAATCTCTCATGATTCTCTGGTGGTCCTCTTCTTGGTGAGTTTAAGTATCTTGTACTTCTTAACTGAGCTCTCTATTTTCTTCATTTTAATTCTGTTCTTTTCCTCTTGATAATCACTTACTTGCTAGTCCATAGTAGGAATTCAGTTGGGTGAGAACTTTTAAAGGAAAAGACCCAAAATCTGTTGTAGCACACTACTGAAATTAACAGCATATTTTCAGTATTTGTTCCTCAAGTTTCACTCTCTCAAGACCAGGCTTTCACCATTTAATGTGAAAATACAATGAAATATTCATAAAAGTTAGATGACTCTTGAATTATATTGCTGCATGTGTATATTAAGTAGCCAATAATACAAATAACATTATCACTCTTAACAGATAAATGGGGCCTTTGAAAATGTGAAAAAACAAAATTTATGAAAATGTATATAGGATGTAACTTTTGTTTCAAATGATAATATCTCCTTTTTAGTACTACAAAGATGAAATAATTTTGAAGTTTTAGAATAAATGTAATATATTCATTATAATTCTAAATGTTTAAAAGCCTATCTAAAAATACAGAAATATTGACTTTTATTTATTTGACTTTTAATTGCCTTATTTTACCATTTTCTACCAGATTATTTTTCTTCATCATTATTTCTCATAATCACTTTTTTTTGGTCATTATTCTGGCCTCAGAAGTAGGACTGAATTCTGCTCTTGCTAGGCGTGAGAAAGTGGTGGGAAGTTTAAAGTAGTAGGGTTTGTTTCCTAATGTGAACTTTGAGAAGTGCCCCTGAGAAAATTATAAGAATGTAGAAAATATATCCAGTCTTAATCCTATGCAAAAAAACTAAGTAATTTTTTCCTGAAAGGAAAATTATCATGGGCTGAATCACACTATTTAGCTTTTTGTGTGCAGATTTCATATGTCTCCTTTATTAAGAATATTTAAAATCATGTTTAAATAAGATTATATTCATGCTGACATATATTTTTCAAAGCATATATAGAAATTTAGCCCAGATTGTCTACATGTAGAGATTTTTATTTAAATTTTAAAATATTTTAAAGTATTAAGAAATTATATTTATAGGCATTTATTGGAGATAATTATTTTGTGCTACATACAGGATTGGCTAGTGAGCTCCAGTTTCAAACTACCTGATTAATTTCTTATAAATTAGCCTAATCTTGACTTAAGGAATTTTACTTTCAAAATTAATTTGTTAATAGTAATTTAAGGTATATTCATACTTACAAATTATGAAATTTATTTGTGTAAAAGGGCTTCAAGAGTATATCATATCCGATTTTTATATTGTTTATCTCTTACATAAGATGATAAAATTTTAATTCTCTTTAATTGCCTTTTACCATTAAACTATTTCATAATTATGAACAAAGAGTTTTGCCCCCCAATAGAGGTTTATTTGTGAAATGTGTTTTCTTATGTGATATTTTAAATAAAATTCCCAAAATGTAACTCATAACTATTTATTTAGTAATACTATGAACATTGAACCTGTGTCAGTCTATAGAATCTCTGTTTTGATGTAAGTATTCAAACAGCCTAAAATTTGGTGTTGAAATTATTTTGTGAATTCTGACTTAAAAGCATTGCTACACATAGTATAACATGTCTCAGTTCAGTGTTAAGATTTCTACTTGTAATGTGTTGTCATGAAAATGAGATGCTCTACCCTCAATTGTTCATTAAGTCAGCAAAACAAATTCTGGTAAATATTCAGTATATGTAATTGCTCTAAATGAACCTGAACTGATTTTAGTGGAAGCACAGTTGTTCTTACCTTTGCACAGGGACTTTTACAGGAATGAATGGGTTCTTCAATTTTTTTAAAGCAAGAAAATTATAAAGTGCTAATATTCAGAGATTCTGTCCATATAATACCAAAACGGTATTTAGTTCAGCCTAACACGCATACATACCGAGATTTTTTTTAACTTTCCAAATCATTGGCTTTCATGCAGTCATCCGAAATTAGGGCAGACTATACATATAAGGATTCTCCCGGTAGCTGGATAGGCTAAATTAAATCACCAAAACAGGTGCTTTCGTTTGATTTTCAAATTGCCAACTTTAAGGAAGTATCCTCTGAAGGTTTTCCTTGAAGGTCTTTCATAGCTTTGCAGATATCCAGCCTGCAAAGGGACTGGACGTTGTCTCCCAGTGTCCACCCTACTTCTTTAAAAGCTGCTGCCCATCACATTACTCCACTGCCCTGGTAGTTAGGTATCCCAATGGGACTGAGTGTTGGCCAGTGAGTTGGAAGGGGACGTAAGGGTGGCTTCCTAGAAGTCTCTTCAAAGAAAAGCTGCAAGTGCTCTTCATCATATTCCTCCATTTTGCTGCCGGACTTGTGGCTACAACAGGAGGCCTGGCAAATGCCCTAGAGGACCGAGGCCACACCCTAAGGAATGTCAGTTAGAAACTAGAAAAATCTTGACTCCTTCACTATTCGACTCCCTTTCCTGTATTTGACCCACTGTATATTGGGGTTTCTTTGTATGAAGTCAAAACTAATCCATTCTGGCCTTCGGTTCTTTGTCGTGATACTGTTTACACTTTGAATGAACTAGATTGCAGTAAATCTTACCTTTAAAAGTTTTTAAAGGATAATGTGCAATTCATGTTAGAATTGACTTTCCATTGTTGATTGATTATACTCATTTTCTTGCCTTGATCTTTCATTAGATATTTTGTATCTGCTTGCAAAATATCGTCTTCCTCATAACTGTGTAATAGGTATTTGCTAAAACTCTGTAATCTCCAAAATATTGCTATCAAATTTCATGCCATGTTTTTATATCATTCTCATAGATATGCCTTATGAATATCTAAATAAAAAGTATTATTTAATGTGTTTTAACTTTTTTTTTGAAATGTTATTTACAAATGGATTTTTCTTTCTTACTAAATAATAATTCCAGTATTTGATGGAAACCATCTATTTCTCTATAGAAGGATCTAGAAAGCAATACATATAATAGTTTTGGAGGTTTTGTTTGTTTTTGCAAAGGTAGTCATTTAGGAAAATATCCATCTAATGAGGTGGTATTTTAAAAATTATTTCAGGGGCCCCTGGCTGATTAGTGTCTAATGCAGTATAGTTCTACAGATCTAATGCAGTATAGTTCTACAGATACTAATGAGATAATGAATGTTGACTCATCTTTAGAGAAAATTCTGTTCTTTATCACCCTACATTCATGCAGTTGTGCCTGCATCCTCCTGCCCACACATCCCCGCCCCCATCATTGTCTCTACCTCTTGCCTTACCTCCTGGCCACCATCACCACCGTCGCCACACCATCTTAAGGAGAAACTGACATTGGTGCCTGGGAAACGCATTGTTGTTAATATCCTGAGAGTAGGGTTGCCAAGTAAACTACAGGACACTCGGTTAATTTGAAATGCAGACAAACAATGAATTTTTTAAGTAATTCTATTACAAATATTGCATGGGACTTTATTTGTTTTTGCTAAATCCAGCAACCTGATCTTTGACCAAAGAGATATAGCCCAAGAGGGAGCTTAGGGATAAATTCTCTCTTCTTTTTCCCCAGATAAGTTATTCCTTAGTGCAGTAATTCTTAAGGCCTCCATGAAAATATCATAAAAGACTGAGCAGTTAATTAAACTGCATTGGTTCTAAAGCTATGACTGGCTCAGTAACACCTATATTTGCCTGCCTCAAATTCTATCTTCTCCTGACTGGCTAGAGAGAGTGCCACCCAATAAAGTGGCAGCAGGTAAATGTTTGTCATTTGTTTATGGTAGGTGCTAGGGAAACGAGGCTAGCAAATGAACTTTGGTAGTGGATTCTTCAATTAGAAAATGAAACATGACATAAATGATGATTTTGACAAAGTCAGACCCTGCAGGCTCGAAATTCAAACCGCTTAAGAGCTCAGAGTGGATCCATCTCCCAAGGGCAGATTCACGTTGATCAAATGTACAGTGATTGTTAAGTCAGAATAGCCATTGATCACTGCTGTGAGAAATCATCAATGTCCTATAGGTAAGAATACCTGTATTGCCTTAACTAAGCATATTCTGTCTTTTAATTTGTTCTTTATAAGAATTTATAGTATAACCCAAAGTATGTTAGGATCTGTTACGGACTGAATTATAGCTCCCTGAAACTCATACTAATGTAAAGGGCCTTTAAAGATATAATCAAGTTAAAATGTGGGTATGGGTGGACCCTAATCCAAGGATGACTGGTGTCCTTAAAAGAAGAGGAGATGAAGACACAGAGGGAAGACCATATTATGGCAAAAGGAGAAAATGGCCATCTACAAGCCAAGAAGAGAAGCCTCAAGAATGAAACTAATCTTGGACACCTTAATCATGGACTTCTAGCCTCCAGATTGTGAGGAAATAAAATTTCTATTGTGTAAACCACCTAGTCTGCGGTATTTATTTTGGCAGCCCTAGCAAATTAATGTAGAGCCAATGGAATCAGAGCAAGTCAAGTCTGTTAGAGACCTTGAATAATTAATGTCATTGTAATAAACTTGTCTGGTTAACCTGCTCCACCATAAAGATGGTTTTATCCTGGGGGTACTACCTATAATCTCCCAACATGTAAATACAGTAGTTTTTAGTTTTAAAAGCTTGAGAGCATTTTCATTTCATAGAATATTCCTACGTCATGGGACTGAAGCTTTGATCAGGTAAGAATTGCTCCATAAATTCATTTCATTTACATATTACCATTGATTTAGTTTCTCCATTAAGCATGAACAGCTCCTCCACATTCCTATTTTAAAATCATTTGCAATTTGGATTATGAGCACATTTTTTATTAGAATCATTGACTTCCGAGGTGGCTATTCTTTCACTTTTTTTTTCTGTTCCATGTATTTCTTACCGCTAAATTTGAACTAATGGTTCTGTTGGAAAAAAGTAATTACTTTTGTTTCTCTCTTAGGCTTTGTTTCCTTAACAATCAACCTGAAAGATTTTTTTAAATACTAAAGTAGATGAAATTCCAGCTTTATATGTTTTCTTTCTGTTACATAATTCCCCTAAAGCTAACCTACTAAGACTATACTCTAATTACATTTTCTTATGTGCTATAAAAATTCTCTGTTTAAAATAGATTACACTGACTCACAAAGGAATAACATTTGCTTGAACATTTGGAACATCTGGCATTAGTTTAGAGACTACCAAATTCATATGTAATCTAAAATACTTAATAGAAACATTCTTAAGTTGTACTAATGCATAATTATAATTTTACTAAACATTGCTAATTAGGCAGTGTGCAAACAAGCATCAGAAAAAATATCAGAAGGACAGTGTTACTTCTTAATATTACATTTATTTATGTTAAAAATACACTTATTTTAAAAGTAAAAAATCTGGAATTCACGATGTACTATATGTTGGCTAACTGAATTTCAATAAAATAAAAAGTAGAAAATATACACAGCTTAATATATCATTAAAACATACTGCTTTAAAGAGACTGCAATTTGTAACCTTAACAGAGAGTTAAATTCTGCAAAATTGCTATCAGAGTGAAGCATTTCTTTTACTTCTCATATGTTTCTTTACTATTATCTTTTTACCATTTCAATAGTTAGTCATTTTACCTTTACATCCTTTTGTGTTCTGGTGTCTGGAAAATGTCCTGTGCCCTTGACTTAAAGCCTTCAGAAATCTGTATTAAAGAAGGTTCCATGAATAATGACTAAGCTTAAATTCACTACCTAATTTAAATACTTAAGACTTTTTTAAAAAAGACTTTATTCATTTGAGAGAGAGAGGGAGGGAAGGAGGGAAAGAAAAAGGAAGAGAGAAACTGAGAGAGGGAGAGAGAGAAGGGCAGGAAAGGAAGAGGGAGAGAAAATCTGCCCCTCTTATTTTTTTTTAAAGATTTTATTTATTTATTTCACAGACAGAGATCACAAGTAGGCAGAGAGGCAGGCAGAGAGAGGAGGAAGCAGACTCCCTGCTGAGCAGAGAGCCCGATGTGGGGCTCGATGTGGGGCTCGATCTCAGCACCCTGGGATCATGACCTGAGCTGAAGGCAGAGGCTTTAACCCACTGAGCCACCCAGGCACCCCCAAGGGAGAGAAAATCTGAAGCAGATTCCCCAGTAGCACAAAGCCTAATGTGGGTCTTGATCCCACAACCACAAGATCATGACGGGAGGTGAAACCAAGAGTCACTTAACCAACTGAGCCGCCCAGGTGCCCCCACTTAAAGCTTTTTAAAAGCTTAATTGGTACACTTAACAAAAAGAAAAACAAATATGCCCAATATCATCATCAGTAAGAAAACAAAGGACATGGAAAATACACAGATGGAATATTCTGTGAAAGGCAGTTTTATGGAGATTGTTAAAACTACTCCAAAATAGGAGCACCTGGGTGTCTTAGTCATTGGGCATCTGCCTTTGGCTTGGGTCATGACCTCGGGGTCCTGGGACTGAGCCCCATGAAGGGCTCCCTGCTCAGCGGGGAGTCTGCTTCTCCCTCTCCCTCTAATCCCCACTCATCCTCTGTCTCTCAAATAGATAAATAAAATCTTAAAAAAAAACCTACTCCAAAATAATACTAATGAAAACACACACACACACACACACACACACACACACACACACACACACACTAGACCAGTGCTTCTCAATTTTAATATGCATACTAATCACCTGGCAATCTAGTTTAAATGGAGATTCTGCTTCACTGGGTCCCTCCTGGGGCCAGAACTTCTGCATTCCTAGCAAGCACCTAGGTAATGCTTATGTAGGTAGTTCAAGGACCCCATCTTGAGGAACAGGGACTCATGCTTACCTGACTCCGTGTAGCTTATGAAATGCATTAATTTGGCTTCAAATCAAATTTAAAAAAATAATTTATCATTTAATGAATATTTATTGAGTACTGTTCACCAGACCAGGAGCATAACATCACCGAGCAACTTGTTCCTCGTGCGAACCCTTGGACCCCACTCAGACTTAACTGAAGCTGACTCTGGAGGTGGGCCTCAGGAGTTGGTTTTAATTAGCTTTCCAAATGGTTCTGACACATGCTAAATTTTGAGAAACACTACTCTAGATACTATGCTGAGACTTTGGAGTGCAAATGTGAATAAAAGATTCTCTTTGCTTTCAAAAGTCGCTGGTAGGAAGGGGTTGGGCAGCTGAGTCAATAAATACCACTATGTGGTGAGTACAAAACCGAATGACAAAGTGGCATCTAACAGAGGATATAAAGAAGGTTCCCCTTCACATGAGCTGATTTTCATAATAATTTTTATAATTTATAATTTATAATTTATAAATATAATTTATATATAATTTATATATTATTTATAATAATTTAATGATTTTCATAATAATAATTTTCATAAACATCTGCAGACAGTCCCATGTACTACATATCCAGAGGTAAGGCAGGAGGAAACTTGGTAGTTTCATAAAACAACAAATAATTCAGTCAAGATGGCTTGAATGTGGAGTGTTGGGACTTTCATCTTAGTTGCTTCTCACCTGGTCGCTTCTCACTCAGAGTAAAACAAGTACCATTAGAGGTTAAAAAAAAAAAAGTTGGATCTTTTAACTTCCCAGGTAAGGGAACTCATTTCTATGAAGAATTTCACTGAGAAGGAGAGAAGAGTTTTTAAGTGCTAGAAAGGGGAAGCTCATGGGAGTTATGCTAATTAAGCACTGGAAACTGGTGCTCTGGATATAGGACAGAATGAATATATAGGTTCATAAACAATTGAAGTAAAATAAAAATCCTTGTGTTCATATGTCAGGAAAGTGCCTGCAATTAAGTCAATAAGGAGAGTGTGACTTTCCAGTCACTGAGGTTTATGGACCCTTACCAGATTCAGCCTGTTGTGCTGAAACACAATAGTCAGTCGATAACCCCCAGATAAACTCTACTTTAAGTGGAAATTTTTTCTTCACAGTCCCTCCTCTTCAACTTTCCTTCTCTTGAGATGCCAGGCTCAACACACAAAGGATAAACAAATCATCCAGTTGTCAGATCTCTACTACTATCTTGGTTTTGGGTGCCATTCTCACAGAATTCCAGTGTGTTTATTCAAGTGACTTGTCTCCTTTTGATGTGGAATACTTGGAATGTGCAACAGCAATTTAGCTGATGTTAATACACTTGACACACCCTTTACACTCCCCTGGAGTAATAGCAACCTTAGACATACTTATCCCATCTCTAGGTGTAAAGTCTGAGAGGAGCTCTAAAAACACCAATGAGTAGCTGTGAAAGCTGTGAAGATAAAAGAAAAAAAAAAAAAGAATGCTCAAGTTGAGTCAAGGGAGTTAGAAGAAGGGAAGAGTGGTCAACAGGGTAAAATACTAAAGATAAGTACAGCAAGATGAGGACAGGAAAGTGTTCAGACTTTGACCACAAGTGTTGGTGACCTCAGGGCAGTTTCAGGGAACCGGAGATGAGAAAAGTGGAATGATGAAGGTAAGTGAGGAAACAGTTACTAGAAACACTTAATTCTTTCAAAAAAGGTTGGTTGCTTTGGCTATGATTTGCATCAAGTGCTGCCATGCCCAATCTAGTTTTTCTGTTTGTTTCTTTTTTAAAAGATTTTATTTATCTATTCGACAGGGAGAGAGACAGTGAGAGAGGGAACACAAGCAGGGGAGGCAGGAGAGGGAGAAGCAGGCTTCCGGCTGAGCAGGGAGCCCACAGCAGGCCTCCACCCCAGGACTCTGGGATCGTGACCTGAGGCAGAGGCTTAACTGACTGAGGCACCCAGGCGCCCCTTTCTGTTTCTTTTTATTTGTATTCCCAGAAATGTCATTCAGTCAAATGTCAAATGTTTGAACTGGTTAAGGAACCTTAGAAATCACTCATCAACCGGCTCATTCTACAAATGAGAGAAATGCTAGGAGGTGAAGTGAAATTTATTTTCACGTAGTTTGTTATATGTAATTTTTAAGACCATACACTTTCTAGACAATACAAAAACGCACGTTTAAATCTTGAAGAGATTCTGAAGGCTAAAAAAAATATATTAAAAGGTTTAAAGTATTTTAAGATACGTTTTCATAGTCACAGTTTTGGGGGTGATTAAGTTATACTGATTATTATCATGAGCAGCTTTCCATTAAAATCTCTATCATAAGATTGTGTAGATATTGTGTCATAACTCAGGATACGATGGATAGGTAACACGATAATAATAAAGATAATGATAATCCTCACCCTTTTACCTGGGTAATTATTATACGCCAAGCACGACTTTATAAAACTACCATTATCATTCTATCCTCTCACAACAAACCTATTGGTAAGAAAAGTGAAAAACTGACGAGGAAAGATGGGAAAAGTGGGGCTTCCGTGGGTTAACGTGCTCTAGAGTCCATGATTTGACTCAAAAGCCTGTAACACTGGGTACAATGCCTTGTTCGTTATTTAACTGGTAGAGCCACTAAAGTACAGAAGAGGTAAAAGGCAGGGAACGTCGGTGACACTGGTTGCTTTTCTGTGATGAGATAAACTGTTCCGCTTCTAACACTTTATATTCAGCATCCAACACTCTCGTGTCCGACATCCACCTCTCATCTCTCCATCCACTCATTACCGATTTAAGAAGGCCCCGCGCAAATTAGCAAGACTGAGACACATAACGCCAAGGCAACGCTGCACACTGCTACGTACCTACGTGCCTCCTTCCCAAACGCGAGCGAACCCAGCTACTGCGAGCGTAGAGACACATTAGGGTTTGGGGTAGTTTGGCTCTCCCGGCTTCCATAAGAGCCGGCGCTACTGCAGCCCCGGCCCCGCCCCTAGTAACGCGCTGGCTTGTTAACAACCGGCCAGCCCACTAGAGCCCAGGTCTGCAGGTGGGCTGCGGCGGGGTGATGCGGGTGGCTTCGCGGTGGTCGGGGCCACTGTCGGACCACCGGGGCTTTTCGCGACTCTAGCGGCTCTCAGGAGGCCTTCCCTTTTCGGTGGCGGGGCCTCTTTGGGTCCTGCAGCTAAAGGAAACGGTGTAGGACCGAAGGACCCTCCATCCTATCCCTCACTCCGCTGCTACAGCCATGTCGAAGCCCGAGGCCGCGGCGACGGCCGAGGTCCAGGAATCCGACGGCAAGATCAGGTCCAGCAGCCCTCGCCACATCCGGGTGGTAGGGATGTTGACGGAAGACGAGGAAGCGCAGGTAGGGGCGGGTGTCTGTGCTTTGGAAGTGAGATCTGGTGGCGGGGATGAGGACTGGGGGCAGCTAGAGCAGAAATGGGGGCCGGAGTGGAAACTATCGAAGCCCCCGGGACAGAGGTTCCAAGAGCGGAGTTGATTCCTCCGAGAACTGCACCGCCTAAAGGAGGGGTTGGCTGTCGTCAGCCAACCTGTCTGGGGACTTGTGGCGCGAGCGTCTCCCGGAGCGTCTGTCTAAACAGAGTAAGCGAGGTTTTGCCGCTCTTCTTCGGAAAAGTGTGACCGCGAATGTCCTGGGAGGCAAGGAAACGTTTTTAGTGGGGGGAAAAATGGATTTGATGACCATTTTGTTTGTTTGCTTATATGTAGATACCTGTTATCAAGTGATGTTCTTGATATAGGCATACATTCTCTCGTGTTTAAATTTGCTGCTACTTTAAAACCTGCACCTAAGGTGCCTCGTTAGCGCAGTAGGTAGCGCGTCAGTCTCATAAAACCTGCACCTAGAAAGGAGGAAAACGCTGTTAAAATTTGAAATTAGACTCGTTTTCATATGAAATAGCAAGCTGGTGATGGAATCGGAGTCAGTCGAGAGAGAGCAGAACTTATATATTTTTATACATTTTACTGTATTTGTATTTGGTTTTGAGTTTACTTTTATTATGAATACGAGATTAATTCTTCCTAGTTGGTCTGTTGAGATATTTCACTTTGGAACCTTCGGCTGGATCTCCACTGGTGGCCGAGGTGTTTGGAAACTCCCAAGTCGTTAACGTAGTAGGGTCCCTTTGTTCCTCCCTAAAGAGTATTGATCAAACCCTAAAACGTGAATACTGTGGAGGAATCCTGCCTAGCCTCCTCACACCTGATGGCGTGGGGTCACTATGGGAATTCCTTTTGAGGTGTTGCTAGTCTCAGGCTACGTCAGGAACCCTGTCTCCTACGTCCACATCCTGGAACCTTGGAGAGTTCTTTGGGAGTGGCAAGTTGATTGGGGACCTCTTCTTTGGGATTAAGTTTGAGCTGAGTACTGTCTGATATTTACACTGTAGTAACTGGAGCAACAGCACTTTTGACGAGGAGGAGCAGGTGCTAGGGGAATTTACCTAATCAGTTTTGTGGAAATATTCCAGTCGGGCAGGAAGAAGGACTTTCAGGAACAGCAACTCTCCACTTCCAAGGCTGCAGGGGGTGTCAACTCTACCACCAGTCTCCTAGACACAGCACAACTGAGAAGTAGGTGAATTTGGTATCTGATGGCTTCTCCTTGTTCCTTCACCTAGGAAAGGTGGTGGGGGGCAGGGTGAGGAGAGCAGAAGGGCAGGGGAGGTGGCAAGGTTATGTGAGGTAGGTTAGTTTGGGTTAAAAAGAAAAAATGGAAAATACTTTTAACAAGCCATTGCCAAAATAGTCCACCATATAAAGCAAAACAAGGAAACCTGTGTGTATGTGTATTTTCTCCCTTCCCTTTCTTTTTTCGTCTGCTTTCATTATTACCACTCCTTCCAGAGCCTTGGATTGTCATCCAGGAAGAAATCCATTTCTATTAGAGTTCCTAGCTTGTTAATAACTATTGGTAGAAGCATTAACATTTTTTAAATTACTGGAGCAGAAGAAGGCAGTTTTTCTCAAAAGAAATGAAATAAATTAAAACTTTTTAGAGCTGGGAGAAATGATCATTCAGCCTTTTTGGGTTTTGTTTGTGGTTATTTTTACAAATGAGGACCCTAAGGCCCTGAGAAGTTAACAGAGTTACTCGGTTTCTTTACTCGGGTAGGGTCTAGCAGTCTTTGCCATCATTAAAATGATAAACTTTTAGACTTTTGCCTCAGACCAGTGGAAGAAAGACTCTTAGAACTCTTGGAACACTTGAGAGACAGTATATCCTGGTAGCTAAAAGTGGCTTTGGAGAGTATACCTCAGCTCATTAAGCCAGCTCCATCCTATGCTTGAAATCACAAATTGTTTACTTTTATCTATTTCCTATTTATTTTTTTATAGATTTTATTTATTTATTTGACAGAGAGAGAGATCACAAGTAGGCAGAGAGGCAGGCAGAGAGAGAGGAAGAAGCAGGCTCCCCGCGGAGCAGAGAGCCTGATACAGGGCTCGATCCCAGGACCCTGGGATCATGACCTGAGCCAAAGGCAGAGGCTTTAACCCACTGAGCCACCCAGGCACCCCTATTTCCTATTTATTTTAATGTTGCTCTCATTCTAAAGAATTGGAAGCCCTTTAGAGCAGTGCTTCTCAAACTTTAATGTGCATTAGGAATGCCTGTGGATCTTATTAAAAACAGGTTATGATTCTGTGGGGCTGGGGAAGAGCCCTGAATTCTGCCTTTCTTTTTTTTTTTTTCCTCAGCATAGCACATACCCTCCCCAGTGTCCCTCACCCAGCCACCCCATCCCTCCCACGCCCTCTACCCGCTCCCTCCAACAACCTCAGTTTGTTTCCTGAGAAGATTCTGCTTTTCTAACAGGTTTCCAGGTTATGATGCCATTGCAAGTGGTTGGAAGACACCATTTCCCACTCTAAGTAGCAATGCTTAGTGTATTATAGCTGCAGTAGGGTATGACTAGTGCTACAGAACTTCACAGTTAACACCTGGAAAGATGTAGGAGGTAGTTTCATATGGATTCACATTATAAAACAAAATAACAATAAAATGAAATTCCCACCCTACCCCGCGGGTCAGGCTATGTGGTAAAAGACAAGGGACACAAAGTGGAGTCTAAAAGAGCTACTTGATCTGTTTTCCTATCACCACAAGGTTTCAGTCAATCTTGGATTAATGTCACATCTTAGTCAGCACCTCTCCCTCTCTTCGCTCTCTTCTGTTTCCCACAAATAACACTTGATTATCCTCCTTCCTCCCTCTGAGCCCCACCCCTCTTCACGATTCCACAGTAGCTTCTTATTGCTTACCTCACCAAATATAATTACACTGACCAAACCACTTAATTCTCTAGGCTTTGCTACCTTTTCTATAAAACAAGCCCGTGGTAGATGAGTATTCCCCAAACCTGAGTGACCATCACAGTTGTCTGAGGAGTTCAAAAAACTGTACATAGCTGGGCCCTAACTCACATCTACTGAATCATAATCCCTAATGTGGAGTTTGTGACTTTTTAAAAACCTCTCTCTAGTGATTTTACGCCTCAAAAACCACTGAACTAGATGATATCCAAGGTCTCTGCCATTCTAAAGTGCCTCAAGTCTACTCTGTTGTATTTTCAGGGTTTCCCAATGCAAAATCTGAACAGATCTGTACTGATCTGTACTGCACGAGGTCAGAATTCTTGCTTGTTTGTTCCTATAGTGTCTCCTGTAATCTCCCAGGATTCCCCAGTAACACCCAGCACAATACCTGGTACTCAAGAGGTGATATTATTTACTCAATGAATCCCCTGTCTTTTTTTCTGAATTTAAATCTTTCCCTACCTCCAGATCCTGCCTCTCCAACATAAAGTACTCTGCCAACAGAAAGTGCTTCCCATTAATCTTCACTCTTACAGATCCTTTCATAAATGAGTATAGTCTTAGGTCTGAGTCACACCATTTCTCCCCTAATTATCACTTGTGTTATGTTGGCAACTGTTTCATTTGTCTAAATTTTGTCTCTGCCCCCAGAATATGGGTTCCTTAAGTGTAGGAAATTATCTTAATGCTTATGTGCCCTTCTCCCCCGTGACTCTGAGCTCAGAGTAGAAATTTTTTTAAACTTTATATCTTAATTAGTCCTCAACTTTACCATATAAACTTAGTATTATTATCCTGTTGCTGGAACTGGGGTCTTGCTTGTTATGGTCACAAAGCTAGTAACTGGGCCAGCAGGTTCCAACTGTAAAACATGATGATTTCACAGGTTTGTACATGATACCATGCTCAGCACATGTGTAGCTACCATCATCACCAGACAGTGCTATTACAATATCATTGACTACATTCTCTGTGCTGTCCCTCTCATTCCTGTGACTTACTCATTCTATAACTGGAAGCCTGTATCTCCTACTGCCCTTCACCCATTTTGCCTATCCCCACCATTCTTTCCCTTTGACAACCAGTTTGTTCCCTATATTTATAGGTCTGATTCTGCTTTTTTGTTTATTCATTTGTTTTTTGTTAGATTCCACATATGAGTGAAATCATACAGTATTTGTCTTTTCAGTTTGATTTATTTCATTTAGCATAATACCCTCTAGGTCCACCCATGTTGCCACAAATGGCACAATCTCATTCTTTTTCATGGCTGTGTAATATCCCATTGTAGGTATATACTACATTTCTTTACCTATTCATATATCATTGAACATTTTAGTTGCTTTGTATCCTGGCTACTGTAAATAATGCTACCATAAGCATAGGGGTGCATATATCTTTTGGAATTGGTGTTTTTGTTTTCTTTTGGGTAAATACCCATGGATGGTCTTATTTGAGACCATATGGTAGTTTTACTTAACTTTTTGAGGAACCACCATATTGTTTTCCATAGTGGCTGTACCAATTTAAACTCTACCAACAGTGTACGAGGATTCCTTTTTCTCCACATCCTCACCAACACTTGCTATTTCTTGTCTTTTTTATTTTAGCCATTCTGACAGGTAGAAGGTAATATCTCACTGTGATTTTGATTTTAATTTCCCTGATGATAATAATGTTATTGTTGTTTTCATGTGTCTATTGGCCATCTATATGTCTTCTTTGGAAAAATATCGTTTAGGTCCTCTGCACATTTTTAAATTGGATTGTTTGGGGGGTTTTTGGTGTTGAGTTATATAGGTTCTTTATAGTTTTTGGACATTAACCCCTTATCAGATATATCATTTGCAAATATCTTTTCCTATTCAGTGGTTGTCTTTTTGTTTTCTTAATGGTTTTCTTCACTGTACAAAACAAAATATTTTGATTTTATATGAAAGCAGGAGATTTTGTATGTTTTATTCTATACCGTATCTTTAGCATCTAGAACAATGTCTGGCATAGTGTAGGCACTCAGAAAGTATTTATAGAATAAATAAATTGTGATCACTTGACTTGCATAGGAATCATGGCTGAGCTTCCTTGCCCAAATTTGCTCTACCTCTAAAAACCTCCACAATGTTCTATTTAATGTCCTATCCTGCCACTGTCTGTAATACTGCCATGGACTGTGTCATTAAACTTGCCTACCTGGTTTTGGAGTAATTGCTAGAAATAACCTCTGTGCTCAATTGAGAAGTTAGGCATAGAACTAAGGTGCAAGGAACCAGCACTCCTGCATCAAACAGACCTGCTAGCCCAGTTACTAGCTTTGTGACCTTAATAAGTAAGGCCCCAGTTTCATCAACAGGATAATAATACTAAGTTTCTATGGTAAAGCTGAGGACTAATTAAGATATAAAGTTGTTTGTTTGTTTTTTTTTAAAGGTGGGGAGATGGTACCTGGCTGGCTCCATTGGTAGAGGATATGATTTTTGATCTCAGGGTCATGAGTTCAAGCCCCACGTTGAGCATGCAACCTACCCAGTAGGAGAGAGAGAGAGAGAGAAAAAAAAAAAAGAGAGAAAGAGAGAGAGGGGGAGGGAGGGAGGAAGGAAGGAAGAGAAATGGAGAGAAAAGGAGAAAAAGGGAGAGAGAGAGAGAGAGAGAGAAAGTGCCAGACACATAAAAAAAGATATAAAGTGCCAGACATATAAAAGGACCACAATAAATGTTAATTCCTTTCCTTATAATTGTTTATCACACGAGGTTTTCTCCCCTTTGACTTGTCCTTTGGTAAAATGGGAAAATAAGTTCATCCTATAACTGTAAATGAAGGTCTAATTTTCTTCAAAGCAGCGTATTAAACTTTTGATCTTAAAAGGTTTTATTAAATGTTTTTACAATTCTCTATAACTATCTTATGATGTTAACAGCAATTATTTTGATACTTTCCTCTGTATGTCCTTTTTTGCTTCACTCTGCTGTGTGCTCTCATTTACCCAAACTCTTCCAATTATTACTTGAAGCCTCTGATTTAGAAATCTCTACCCCCCCCCCCAGTTTAACTTATCCCCAGCCTCAACACAAGCCTCTTCCTTCAGCCTTTCCTGTCTCAGCAAAGGGTGTCACTACTTTGATTCCTCAAATCCAGGAGTCATCATCACCTTTTCTTCTCTCTCCCACCAAATCAAATCACTCCTTAACTCCCACGGATTCTACCTCCTTGATGATCTTCATTCCATTCCCTTTTGTCTATCCAGTTGCCAGTACCTTAGTCAAGGCCCTTTACAGATGTCTCCCATCTCCCTTCCAGTTCATCCTAGACATTTCCAGTTCAGTCTCTACTCAGCAAACTAAATTACCTGCTTATTGTTACACTCCTCTGATTAAAGCCTGTGGAAATAAACAAAGACCACCTTAATGAGAATAAGCAGGGATTATTTAATATTCAGAGTTTACTATAGAAAGAGAGTCAGCCAGCATTACTTAATTTGGCAGAGACTCCAAGGCAGGCAGGGAAGCTTTGTAGTTTAAAAAAAAAAAAAAAAAAAAAGGAACGCTTCTAGTATGCTCTGGTTGGAGGTTGTTGCCATAGGGAAGCTGGAGGTGGGCTAACTACAAAAAGGGCATTCTATGTGATTGATTTGGGAAGCATATTTGGCTTTTTCTGGTTGGTCCTACATAGCATATGAGTGGCAAAAAATAGGGAATCTGGGAGTCATTGGCCAAATCTTGACTTTCCTGAGCAAATTGCTCCCCACTTTGGTTGCTGCAAAGATTGTAGGCAAGAGTTCTGTTGACATATGTAGTCTGGCCATTGTCTGTTGATACAGTCTCTCAAACCATTCAATAGCTTCTGAAGATCCTTACATAACACACAAGGCCTTCTGTAAAATGGAGCTGGTAATAGTAACTACCCCATAGAATTCAATTAGGAAATACATGTAAAGTGCTTACAACTATACCTAAAAATAGGCATCACCATCATGTTATGATCATTATTGTTATTCATGATTTTGATGTAGGAAAGATGTTAGGGTTCAAAGCCGATGGCCAAGGAAGAATTCTTCAGACATCTTTGGTGCTGAAATGGTTTAATTAAAGCACAGGGACAGGACCATGTGCAGAAAGAGCTGCTTTGGGGTCATGAGGAGTGGCCCATTCTAGACTTTCAAGTTGGGCGGGGGTTAGGGATAGTGTTAGCCTGTTAGGAAAAAATCATTTATTACTGTTTAGTAAAAACTCAGTCATGAGAATCTTCAGATGTATATTGGTGGGTCATATCCTTGGAGGATGATTGCCAACATGTATATTAGGGGGGAAGGAGAGGAGGGAGAGAAAGGAAGCTTGCAAAAGAATTCTTTTTTTTTTTTTTTAAGATTTTGTTTATTTTTTTGACAGAGATCACAGGTAGGCAGAGAGAGAGGAAGGGAAGCAGGCTCCCTGCTGAGCAGAGAGCCAGATGTGGGGCTGGGATCAGGACCTAAGCCAAAGGCAAAGGCTTTAACCCACTGAGCCACCCAGGTGCCCCTGCAAAAGAATTCTTATATGTTAAAGTAGACTTACAGATCCTGGGGGTTGAGCTAAGATTGTCTTTTGCCCTTAGCAAAGTATTAACATTGAGGCAGCTGAGTCCCTAGAGGAATGTCACTCTGCCTGTTTCGAGGACTTGTGAATGGGCTGTAAGTAGTAAGGAAATTTAAGTTTTCTTTTGCCTTTGTTTCTATCCTTACATCAATTTGACCTCTCCTTACCTAATTAACATCATTTGTAGCCACTATTCCCTTCACTGTCTTCTCCAACCTAGTGAGCTCCTCTCCATCCTCTCAATGCCTTATTTTCTCTTGCCTCCAGGCCCTCACACATGCTACCCCTCCCCCATCTCCATCTCTCAAACCTTCAGTTCTCTCACAAATCCATTTTACCTCTGCATGCAAATTACTTCTGCTGAAAGCTGTCCTGTGCCTTTGTGGAGCATTTTGTAGCATGTTATCTGTATTACTTTCATTCCATGCCAGATTGATAGCTGCTTGAGGTCAGAGCAGTGTTGTTCCCCATACTAGCACAGTTTCTAAAACATAGAAGCTGCTTATAAGTATTTGTGGAAGAAGAAATAGACTAACGGAGGGAGCGAAGGAGAAATCTTAAAAATATGATATATGCCAACCAAGTAAAACACAGAGTAGCATGAAGTAATAATGCAACAGAAATCTAAGAGGAATCTTTGCTCTAACCTTTACTACTCTTTTTTAATAAAAGTTATACCTGCTCATTTGGGGAGAACAATTCTGACAATATGGGCAAAAAAAAATTTTTGCATTGACTTTTCATTTCAATATGCTTTCCAGTCTGCAAAGCCAATATCGCAGAAAATCTGAAAATAAAAATTCACTATATATATTTCTCAGAGAACACAAGAGGAAAAAAGAAGACAACTGAGGTAGTAGGAGATGGCACTGTTAAATCCCCAAATCTTGGAAGGCAAAATTGTATTCATCGAATTTTTTGGTAACAGTAAATTTAATCATTTAAACAAGTTAACAGTAAAATGTAACAGTTTTTATTTTTTTTTTTTAATGTAACAGTTTTTAAAGATAACCATAATACCAGGTATAGATCACTATTTAGTAAATCATTTTTATTGTTAATCTTTTAAGTAAAAATCATTTTGAGTAAATTAACTCACCCAGTTGCTTATTCTACAGAATTAAAATTAGAATACCTAGCTGAAAATTGTTTTTGAAAGACATTGCCTGAGATTAGAATATGAGTTTGTGATTGTGAAAGGAAAAGAAATTCTAGATTTAAGAGGCAATAGGATGATATCTATGTAGAAATGTGGAAAGGTATGTATTATAGATTTAAAAATCATAAAATACAATGGTGTTAACACTAAGTGAACTTACATATTTACACATGTAAACAAAAAAAGAAAATGGTATTCAAATACATGCATTTATCCATGTAAACAAAGAGAAAATAATATTCAAAAATTTTTTTGTGTAAGTACTTAAATTTGGCATGATAGCACCTTCTGTTTCCTTCTTCACTTATCTACACATAACTTTATATGCCAGGCCCAGTTTTTGGTGCTGGGGATGCCAAAGAAAAGGTCTTTGTCTTCAGGTGCGTTTTGGGACAGGGTGTGGTGGGGGATAAACATGCAAATCATTTTAGAACTATGATGGAAACTGTAATGGGTGTGCACTGAGGGTGCTGTGGGAGCACAAAGGAAGGACATTTGTTCTATTCTTTTTCATCCCTTGGGGAGGCCACACTTGACCTGAGTTGTGAAGCACATGTGGGAGTTAACAAAGGAGAGGAATAGGATTATCACAACAAATGAAAATAGAGGAGAGGTGAAGGGCATTAACGGAGAGTCATTGAATGATTTAGGTGGGTTATGTTCAGATTGGAATTTTATTATCCAGACCATAGAGTAGAAGACCATGTTGAAGTGTGTAAGAGTGGAAGCAGGGAGAACAGCAGAGAATCTTCCTCAGTGAGAGAAGAAAATTGAATAAATCAGTAAGATGGCATGGGCTCAAGAAATATTTAAGATATAAAATCTATAGAGCATGGACATTCTGTTTTCATTTTCTTTCTTTCTTTTTTTTTTTTTTAAGATTATATTCATTTATTTGAGAGAGTGCATTCAAGCAAGGGGCATGGTAGGGGAGGGAGAAACAGACTCCCTGCTGAGCAGGGATTTCCCCATAGGGGGTTGGATCCCCAGACTCCAGGATCATGACCTAAGTCTGAGTTGGAAGCAGATGCTTAACAGACTGAGCCACCCAGGAGCCCCAACATTCTGTTTTCTAATGTGGATGACTGTAAGAATGCTGGTACCAACTGAGGAGAGGGGATACCTTGTTTGGGAAGGTAACCTCCTACCTATAGTTTAGAAGCAAATCTTATGTATATCTGCATTGGCAAACTCAATGTAATTTTCATGGTTGGGATGTGTAATAACTATGTACCAGATCATTTCACTTTCCAAAGCATGCAAGTGCTATTATTCCAGATGCTTTCTTGGGCCTTTCAGGACTAATAAAATTAAAGACAGTAAGATTATAAGATAATACTAGAATTCAAGAGGTTTTGTTTTTAACTCCAAAATTTATTTACTCTTATAAGCTTTCATTCTCCCCTTTTATGTAAATTGAAATATAATTGACATATAATGTTACATTAGTTTCAGATATACAACATAGTCATTCCAGAAATCTGTAGTTAGGCTGCACTCACCACAAGTGTAGCTCCCATCCATCACCAGACACTATGCTATTGACTATATTTCCTATGTTGTTTGTACCTTTCATCCCTGTGATATTCATTCCATAAGTGGAAGTCTGTATCTCTCACTTCCCTTCACCCATTTTGCCCATCCCTCCATCATCCTCTTCCCCTCACTGTCTTTTTATCATAAGATATTTTTAAGTTGCCAAGCAATATCATATAAAAATAGTGTGTTTGATGTGATTTCTTGATTCTCATGACCCAAATTCTAAGAGGTGTGTGTATTTTTAGGGTGCTTTCAAGACCATGGACCTCAATCGTGTCATCAACCTCCTTGAAAAGACTGATAAAGTAAGCTTTTAGAGAAAATTTCCCTGCTATATCACTTATAAACTATGATTCCCTGAAAGGTAACAAGTATTTCCCCAAAATAAGTCTTGTTTCTTTTTTGTTGTTGTCAAAAACATTTCAAATAGTGTCTTATATTCAAGGACTGTTTAAATAAGTTAGTATGAATGTATTTAAACTGATAGAGAGGCTGGAGGAGGAGATTAGATTTGGTTTTGTGGGATGGAAAAATCAATGGTGGCTATAAACAGAAGGAATCATAAGGTAGAGGAAGATTCTTCTAGCCTTTATTAATTGCTTATTAACAAGTAGGATGTGGGGAGCAAGAGTAGAAAAAGCATATCGTGAGGTACTACTTAAAATTTTCTGCTATGAAATCTGGAGATGTATATACACACACACACATACATACTCATAAGTAATCTATTTTGAGAGGAATCTTATACCAAATGGAATGGAGATGAAATGATTTCAGATATAAGATTCAAAGTGGACAGTTTAGGCATTGGGAGAAAAGATAATAAATGCACTTAATGCATGCTCACTCACCACACTCTCCTGACGTTATCCAAGAATCAACAGAATGCCTAAAAGCCAACACAGTATAAAATTACTACAGGATGAAGATTGCATACTTCTGGAAAATGGGTTGATTGCGGTAGAGCCAATCAAAACCAAACAATGTCTAGTGATTAGTAGGCACAAAAATTTATTGTTTTAACATCTTTTAGTTTCTACATTTTAACATAGAAAAAAAGGACCAAAAAAATGTATCTCTTGCTGGCTGTGTTTGTTGTAAAAGTTATTTTTAATTTTGAGTATACCTGCATTTTGAAAAAGAAAACTCAACCACATAGAGCTCCTACTAGTTGTTAAATAAGAGTAGACCAAAAAATAAAAATAAAAATAAAAATAAAAAATGCCACAGCTTCTCACGAAGGATTTAAGAACTTTAGAAGGACAGAGTCAGTTATGTAAACAAACACATCACTGTATTGAGTTTTGTTTTGTCTTAATTGGCGGAAGATGTTTGTGCATAATTTAGAGGCTAAAAATACAATTTCTGCAGTCAGATTGTCAAATTTGACTTTTAACACTTTCACTTATTAGCTAGGTGATTTTGGACAAATTAGTGTTTTAGCTTGAGTTTCCTATTCTGGAAAAGAGTTATAGGAATGGTACCTTCCTAAAGGGTTGTTTTAAAAATTAATGAAATAACATGTATCTATAGTACATATATATGGAGCATGGCACAGAAAAATGCTCAGCAAATTCAAGTATCGTTAATATTGTTTCTGGAAACAAATGCTGCTTTTATATTAATTTAGTTTTGATTCTCAGTTTCCCAATCAAATCTAAATGGTACATTTATTTTTACCTTCACTATTTCAGGAAACATAATGCTTACATTATAACATAGTAATTTAAGAATTACTTGATAATTTTAATGACTACTTTCTCTTTATATTAAAGAAAATGTTTAAAATATCAACAGATTTAATGGCACAAAAGTACTAAAATAGATAACTTGTTTTAGGATGATTTAGAAGAAAAACAACTTAACTCTGTCAAGAAACTGGTGCAGTGTTATCAGAATGGACTTGTATCCTTTACATATATATGTATGTTTGTTTCATTTATCCTGAAATGAGAGAATTTTTATTAGAAACTGTATTATTTTCCTCTTGCTGCTGTAACAAATTACCACAAACATAGTGCCACAAAATAGCTTAAAGCTTTTGTCTTAGAGTTCTGGAGGTCAGAAGTTCAAATTCAGCATCACTGGGCTAAAGTCAAGTTGTTGGCAGGGCTGGTTTCCTTCTGAAAACTCTCGAGGTGAATCCCCGTCCTTGCTCTTCCCAACTTCTAAGGTGGCTGGCATTCCTTGGCTCATGGCCCCTTAAAGTAGTACCACTCTCACCTCTGCTTCTGTGGTCACATCTTCTCTGATCCTCTCCTGACTCTCTCTGTCCCAGGTAGGATCCCTCTGATTACTGTGGGCCTATCTGGACAATCTGGGATAACTTTCCCCTCTGAAGATTTTTAATTTAATCATATCTGAAAAGTCCCTTTACTGTGTAAGGTAACATATTCACAAGTCCTGGGACTTAGGCTGTGGACATCTTTGGGCAGGCCATTATTCTGTCTACCACAGAAAATATCTAACATTTTGTGTTGTTCACAAAATTATACTTTTTGTTTTTCAGAATATAAAATTGAAGAAACAGATTAATGTACTTAATTCTGTGCAGATAATGGCAGTTTTTATAGACTCAGAGAGGTAGTGGACCTAGTTAGGAGGGCCAAGTCAAAGTCTTGTTTTTACCAATTTACTTGATTTAGTTGTAATGTTGATAAACTTCTTAATTTCTCCACCCTTATAAGATGGAGATAACAGCACCCATGAGGTGGTTAGGAAGACTAAATGAGCTAATGTACATGCAAGTGCATGATAACCAGTACAATATTATATAAATATGTTATCCCCCACTGTATATACCACCTGATCAGAACATATGGAAACCAGTGCAATCCAAAACTATCTGTGCTTAAGAACCAGTTTATGTGGTGGTGGTTGTTGTTGCAAGCTTTGCATATAACTTAGCTATTACAGAAGGCAGTACAGTTATCATAGAAAACTCTCACTTTCTGTAGTCATCTTACCACGGACTGGTAACAGAGAATTTCAGAACTGGCAGTGGTCTATAGAGCACCACTTCAGTAGTATTGATCTCCACAACCTCCAGAAGTTTTCTAAAGAAGATGTAAGTCTTTAATATTAGGTTGTTTCAGTATTTCAAACATCTTAAGGATCCCATTCAGGGAAATATGCCTTAAATTTTTATTTTAATTTCTTTTCTTGCCTTATTTTAACCTTTTTTATATGGATTTGTTATGCCCATCAGTTACCTGAGGGCTTGTGGATGTTGAGCATTATTTATTGGTAGCCAAAAAAGTCTACTAGCAAGTGATTTCTTTCCCTATCTTACCCTGATACCTCAACACCTCCATCATTTTTTACTTCTTCACATTAGAGAATTGGTGGCAAATGGCTCTTTTTTTTTTTTTTTTTTTTTTTTTTTAAGTAGATTCCACACTGGAGCTTGAACTCATAATCCTGAGATAGAGATCAAGAGCTGGACTTGGTTAACTGACTGAGCTGCCCAAGTGCCCCCCAAATGTTTCTATTTCTGATGGCCCTTCGTAGGCTGCCTTTATATATGATAAAACATAAAGCAAAAATAAATTAGAGAAGTATCTTGGTCACTTCCATGGGTAGTTAACAGAGGTTTGTACTTCTAATATATCCAGATTCCCCATCTTTTCCTAAAAAGGTCCTAGAAAGAGACTAGAAGTGATAGGATTCAACCAGAGAAGTATGTCACAACTATCATGTTTCCTTGGCTGTAAAAGAAAATTTGTGAAATGTGTTTATGTACCAGTGGCTTTTTTAAATAGATAAAAGGTGCTGTTATTTCAAGATTTAGAAGAAGTAAATTTTGCTTTTATACTAGTTTTAAATGAAATAATATCTCAGTTTATACCTTAAAGCAAGAAAATGCATCTGAATAAAGTTAATAAAATAAAGTAAGGTAGGTTTAGGTTGTTTATTCTGGAGCGGTGTATGTTTTGTGAGTGGGGGAAAGATGAAAGATAAAAGTGAGTCATTAACTGTTTTCAATGTGTTATTACTTACTGCCAATAGTTACTGATCAGCTGAATCCATGGTATAATAGTTCGTAATCAAATTCTAAAGATATGATGAGAAGAGAAAACAATATTTTGAAAAGAGGTTACTGAGGCAAAAATTAAATAATGATCCTGAGACAAATATGGTTCTAAGTTTTCCTATTTAGCGTTCAAAATTAGTATAATTAAAACATTGTCAACCACATTTAACAAAATAGATGGAATTCTATAGACTTTCTTGATAGAAGTCTGTAAAGAATATGGTAATTTTTAATCTTCATTTTATTTCTTAACTAAAAATATTAAAGCCCCTAAGGGATTTAGCACAAATATTTAAAATTTTGAATCTGTGTGCAGAAAAAATTGAAAACCAGCCCCACTTTATAGAATCTGCGTTTAATATCCTAAAATTATGTGGGTAAGTTATTTTTCTTTAACTTTATTTTAAATTAGCATTCAGTATTATTATTATGTTTTATTTTGTTTTATTTATTTTGTTTTATTATGTTTTATTTTGTATTACAAAGATATACCATATGCTATAGTAAAGTAATAACTCAGAAAACCTCACCTGATCACTTGATCCCAGTCAATATTTCAAAGGCAGTCAATTTTATTGTAGTCCAAGATAGCTAGCCACAAGAGATTAAACTGTAAGTATATTAAAATGTTTTGTCATTATAAGTTGTTCTCAAATGAATAATAAATGTGAGGTGAAAGCAAGAAATTGTGATTTTTTAAGAGAATTTTTGAGAAAATTTATGAACACTTCCAAGTAGTTTCAGTCTAGTTTTTTTTCTCTTTACAAAACTTGATTCTCCAAGGTATATTAAGTTCTGAGTCATGTTTTATTGATTTTTCAAATTTGAATGAAGAATAAAATGTCACCAATCATTTCTGGTATATATTTTTATGTTAGAGGTCAGCATTATAAAATTAATTTTAAACTTTTTAACGTAAGTATAAATTACATTAATTTTTTAAATGTAAATTAGAGGTCAGCATTATAAAATTAATATACCCTATCCTCCATATTATTGTTTCTCCAGCCATTTGGGGGAACTAGTAATATCTTCAGCTTCTTTGCTGCCACATAGTGAGTAATCCAAATATACATTAAAATACCCATTTTTAGTTTTCAATATAATAGAGTAGAGGAGATTTCTTAAAGTAGGTATAAACATTTCCATTAGGTTAACCTTCTAAATCTTTCTACCAATTTAATTTTTTAAATAGCATGTTTCTTTTAGCATGCAAGTAATATTATTAGGACTATGTATACAGGGTAGTTTTAACTCTTTTAGATTTTGTAGCAATAATATTTAAAAATTTTATAACTATATACACTTAATTTTTTTTACTTATTTATTTGACAGAGAGCAATCACAGGTAGGCAGAGAGGCAGGCAGAAAGAGAGAGAGAGGGAAGCAGGCTCCCTGTTGAGCAGAGAGCCCAATGCGGGGCTCAATCCCAGGACCCTGAGATTATGACCTGAGCCAAAGGCAGAGGCTTAACCCACTGAGCCACCCAGGTGCCCCATATACACTTAATTTTTTTGCTATCTGAACAAAGTAATCAAAAATAACTAATCAGACGCCTTTACCATGCCTTAGTTTTTAATACAGTCTGTGAAAAATAAAGAAATAAATTATTGCTCTGGTGCTTTTAAGGAACTTTTATGTACTAATTGGAAATTACTATTATATTGATGTGAGATTATATTGTTATCATTTCAAATTTCAAGGCTCTGAAAGTCCTAGAATACCAGGCCTATAAGCATGACTTTGAGCAATGCCAGCGAAGAGCTTCACCAAGAACTTGTTTTCTGTAAAAGCTATGATTGAATGTTTCTTTACATAAAGTGACAGACTTTTGAATTGTACTCCTTACTTTCCCTCATATTTCATAATTATTCACATTATTTAATTTTTTTCTCCTTTCCTAATTTCTGCTTTCATCATGTATTTCTGCACACCTCACCCTCACTTGATCCCCTTCTGAAGACATTTTTGGGGGA
The DNA here is from genome assembly GCF_963455335.1 of Martes martes. NCBI lineage: Eukaryota > Metazoa > Chordata > Mammalia > Carnivora > Mustelidae > Martes > Martes martes. Next base: position 36,242,515 of record NC_137899.1, read on the forward strand.
TAAAAACATTGAAAATAAAAAATAAAACTTAGCCTTCCTGTTTTGGCTTCTCTGTAGTATGTTTTCTCATTACATCAGAAGTTTAATGCGTATGATTTTCATAACCCTTTGAAAGGAAAACTCTTCTAGTGCTTTATCTTTTATATTGTTTCCTTTGGTAGAAAAGAAAAAAGTTTGAGGACCAGAAGAAGTAATTTTAGAGTTCTTCACTTTAGAGATCCAACAAAGAGCTGGATAACAATAAGTTATTGGTTTCAAATGAATAATTCTAACAAACTAAAAAATGAATCTCTGTGGCATTTATAAAATTGTTCTTTTCATAGCTAACCCTTGAATTATCTTGAAATTTTTTTCTTGAAAAACATGAATTAAAAGTCCTATAGAGATCTCACTGATATGAGGAATTTGAGAGACAAGACAGAGGACCATAGGGGAAGTGAGGGAAAAATGAAACAAGAGGAAACCACAGAGGAGGACAAACCATAACAGACTCTTAATCTCAGGAAACAAATTGAGGGTTGCTGGAGGGGAGGGGGATGGGAGAGATGCAAATGATGGTTCAATTAAGGACTTCATTAAATATAACTGCTACATTCTTCATTCTTATTGAAGCTTGCCATTTTTGAAAAAGAAAGTATCAGATGAAATAACATATGCTGAAGATACTGCTAATTCAATCGCGCTTCTGGGTAAGTTAAGATTTCTTTAGGTAGAGAGGTATAGCATATGACAGGCCCTACTGACAAGAAAGAAATGTTTTAGTCACTAAGTCTTAGAGTACTCTTTCATATGTAGGTTCTTTTCTTGTTTCTGGTTGGGAATTAGTCATAGTGTGCTTGATGATAATTTTTGCATTGTTTTCTACTGAGGCATTTTATGATACCAACAAAATTCTATGTTCCTTAATTGAAGGACTGGCAGATGCTTATTTGTCTTGAAGTTATTTAGTTTGTTGAAATATTTAACTTTTTTGTAAATCAGAAGTATATGTACCTCTCAATAATCACAAAAATGTTTTCAATATTAAACTTTAATAATTGCTAGACTCTAATTAATTGCTAGAAGCACTGAGATCCAAATTATCCATTAAATAATCTAGAATTGTAAATAAAAATCATAAAATGGTAAAACATTAATCCTTTTATATCTGTATAAGTTTCATAGTCTTCAATGGTAGATATTCTGGGAGAAATTATTATGGGCTAGAGTGGATAAAGATGCCAAGGAAATCAGAATAAACATGGGGAGTAAGATAAGATGACTGCAAGGAACAAGTGGGATGAACTAATGGGAAACTTTAATTCTGTTAATCCCTAGCATCAAAATTTACACTGGGAAGCCAACCCTAAAGAGGACATGATAATATTAACAGATAAAAGATGTAGTTTTCGTTGATAACATTAAGAAATTGCTCTGTTGCCCTTACTATTTTTTTTAAGATTTTATTTATTTATTTGACAGACCGAGATCAGAAGTAGGCAGAGATGCAGGCAGAGAAAGAGAGAGGGGGAAGCAGGCTCCCTGCTGAGCAGAGAGCCTAATGCAGGGCTCGATCCCAGAACCCTGGAATCATGACCTGAGCCACAGGCAGAGGCTTTAACCCACTGAGCCACCCATGCACCCCACCCTTACTATTTAAAAGTTGCCTCTAAGAGTGTTGGTGGGCATTTGCATGATAAATACATGCTCTTTCTGACTGTCAGTCTGCTCTCTACTGAAGAATAGCTTGCCTGCCTTAGAAACTCATTGTTGACTGCAAGTGCTACTGTCCTATCCCTTGTTTTTTGACTGCTGGCAACGTGAGTTTAAACTAAAATAACACTATAGATTATAATTGGTTTAACAAAAGCTGTTCATTTTTACTAGTAACTTCCAGTTTCTACTTAATAGTGGTTAATCATATTAACTTTTTTCTTAAGTGATAGTTATTTCTGATTCAAGAGTAGGATTTTGGGGGCGCCTGGGTGGCTCAGAGGGTTAAGCCTCTGCCTTCAGCTCAGGTCATGATCTCAGGGTCCTGGGATGGAGCCCCACATTGGGTTCTCTGCTCGGCAGGGAGCCTACTCCCCCCTCACTCTCTCTCTCTGCCTGCCTCTCTGCCTACTGGTTCTTCTCTCTCTCTCTCTGTGTCAAATAAATAAATGAAATCTTTAAAAAAAAAAAAAAAAAGAGTTGGATTTTGGAAATGTATGAGGGAAAAAGTTGGTACTCTGTCCTGAGATTATAAAACAGGATACTGTGAGAAATGATCTAAATTTACGAGAACTAAAAGGGTAGAGAAGCAGATGAGAAATCTTACAATTTCCCATACATTTAGACATTTGTTTAGTTTTGTTGGAAAATTTTAGTTGTTCCTGTTGACTAAATTTTCCCAAAACATAGTGATTTTTCAACATGAAAGGAAGTATTAAAAAAAAAAAAATAAGGGAAGCATCTTGAAACTGTCTTCTTTTTTTCTTCTCTTTTAGTGGTATCTTTTGCAGACAGATTCTCCTAAAGCAAGGGTGAGGTTCTCCTATGTACTTCCTCCTGTCCATTTGCATCCCCACTCACTGATCATTTCCAGAAGTGAACATTATGCAAGTCCTAATGCAAAACAGGAGTGTTTCAGGAACATTATCTGTTTCCCTCACAGAATCCCCCCACATCTGGTTCAGCCCTGAAGCTGATTTTCCCAACTCCAGTTGTCCCAGGCATGCAGAGGACACAGAACATTTCCAGAATTCCATGGATCATTTTTGGCTTCTCTTAGGGATAAGTTGTAGTTGATCAGAGCAAGAATAAACCAGTCTGAAGTATAGGCTGAAACCAGTTCAGAAATAATTTAGATATGCCTTAAAAGGAACCCTCCCAATCCTTCATCTCCACCAAGATAACTTGAACATGAAACTATTACAGGTAGGGCAAAGATTGCCCAGAAACTCTTTGTTTTCCATTCTATTAGCAAATTGAAAAGCAGAGCTCACTTGGAACTTCTCTAAGCAAAGGATGCATTATTAGGGGCACAAATTACTGATTCTCTAGTTAAAGAGAAATATGTTAACCCATATCTTGCCAGAATAATAATAGTAACTTACTATATGCCAGACACTATTCTCAGCTTTTTTTCATATTAATTCCCACAACAATCCTTAAAATAGTAACTATTGTTATACACATTTTATAGATGAGAAAAGTAAGACACAAGTTTATATAGGTAGTAAGTGGCAGAGCCATTATTTAATCTTAAACAGTCTGGTTCCGGCATTTATGTTATTAACCACCATTCTTTTCTTCCTGGGAAGGAGAGGCTGAGTTGATTGAGGGGCCAATGTTATAATGATAGATCCAAGATATTTCACATATGCATGTGTGCATGTATAAAATTACATGGTCCTGGGGTGCCTGGGTGGCTCAGTGGTTTAAAGCCTCTGCCTTTGGCTCAGGTCATGATCCCAGGGTCCTGGGATCCAGCCCTGCATCAGGCTCTTTGCTCAGCAGGGAGCCTGCTTCCCCCCCTCTCTCTGTGCCTGCCTCTCTGCCCACTTGTGATCTCTGTCAAATAAATAAATAAAAATCTTTAAAATTTTTAAAAAATAAAAAAAATAAAATTACATGGTCCAGTTTGAATTTCTAGTAAGGATATTTTTAATCATACTACTAACATATTTAAATTTGCAAGTAAACATGACAGTGTTATTAAATAGCATTCATTTCTCTTTCTGGCAGGTGAATTGATGAAAATACCAAATTCTGAATTGAGGATACAAATTTGTAAGTGTATTATTGACTTTTATCATGCAGAACCACCAAAGAAGCATATTACAGGTGAAGTTTTCAATAGTCTTTTAGTAATAACTTATGTCTGTAAAATAATATTCTTTCTCATTCTCTTTGAACTTGGAAAGACACAGTGGTATTGATGTAAGCTGGCTAGCTCCAAGGACCCAGAAGGGTTCCCACAGGACCGGCCGAAAGGGTCCTTGGCTCTGTGCAGGATAGGAATCAAACACAAGCCAAGTTGAAGTGAGAGCAGAGTTTATTGAAGACATAGAGAGAGTGTAGATAATGGACAGAGCGGAAGACTTAGAAAGGAAAGAAGAGTGAGTCTTGACTTTGCTTGGGGACTGTGGTTTTTATTGAAGATTGTGGTCAGGTGCACCTGACTTCTCAGCCTTTCAGAAACAATAGGTGTCTCCATTAAGTCACTTATGCCCCTGAGCCAGGGGTCTTGATGAGTCAGTATTCTTGGAAAATGTTTATGATGACTCTGCCCAATTACTCTTCAGAAATTATCTGTTCTGCTAGAAGACTCCAAAGAAATAATTAAATCCTTGACCTTTATCAGGAGCACATACATCATTATATTTTATATATATAATATATTAAATTTAACTTTAAATTTAATTAATATAATATATATTAAGTTTAATGAATCAATTCAAAATTGACTCATTATTTGGCCTTTTATAGAAAAATTTTGTCTATCCCTGTGCTATACAATTTCAAAATGCCAAACTTTTTTTTAAGTTGTTATTGCAGTTGTTTAATAATACTACTCATTACTTTGTCTGAACATAGATGGTTCCTATGTGAGAAAACTGTACATATTTATTAACAAATTGTTGTTAGGTTACCAGCAAGCAAATTCATCATACAAGATTAAGATGGCTGAGGTCAGTGGATTGGCAAAAACAATGGTCGAATCATTGACCTTACTTGAAAATCAACTTGTTGAGAAGCTTTGGGTACTTAAAGCTCTCCAACATCTCTCAACTTCTGGTTTGTATATTATTAACTTTAAATACTTCATTCTCAACTATTTTTGTTTCTATCTAATGGTGTCAAGACTGTACAACATAAATAATTTCTAAATTTATTTTCAGAAGTTAATTGCACTTTAATGATGAAAGCACAAGCAGCCAGAGAAATTTGTGCTCACCTCAATGACCCAGACCCCTCTGGACAGCTTCTGTTTCGTTCATCAGAAATACTTTGGAATTTATTGGAAAAATCTCCAAAAGAAGAAACCATACAACAACTTAATAACTTGGAATGTTTGCTGTAAGTAAGTGGTTAGATAGGAATGTTTTTTAACCTTAAAATGATAGCCAGTAACATAACTAACATCTTTGTTTGAATTTGTGTTCAATTAGGCTTTTGAGTCATGTCCATTTTGAGTGATGTCCTATGGTTCAGGACATCATTTTTATGTTGTGGTGTAAATGCATCTTTGCAATAGCAAGCTGGTTTTTTGTTTTTCATATTTGGAAAGCTTTTATTTTTATTTTTTTTTTTTAATTTTTTTTTTTTTTAATTTCTTTATTTGACAGAGGGAGAGACCACAAGTAGGCAGAGAGGCAGGCAGAGAGAGGGGGAAGCAGGCTCCCTCCTGAGCAGAGAGCCCGATGCGGGGCTCGATCCCAGGACCCCGAGATCATGACCTGAGCCGAAGGCAGAGGCTTTAACCCCCTGAGCCACCCAGGCGCCCCCATATTTGGAAAGCTTTTAAAGTAGCTTATTAACAAAGCTAAATTATGTCTTTGAATAAGTATAAAATACATTAGATCTTTAAAAGAACTATTTCATTTGTTCATTCAGTAACCTTTTTTTTTTTTTTTTTCAGATTTTATTTATTTATTTATTTGTCAGAGAGAGAGAGAGAGAGAAAGCACAAGCAGGCAGAGGCGGAGAGAGCAGGCTCCCTGTGGGGCAAGGAGCCCGATGTGGGACTCAATCCCAGGACCCTGGGATCATGGCCCAAGCCAAAGGCTGCGGTTTAACCAACTGAGCCACCTAGGTGTCCCCAGTAACCTATTTTTAAATACTTACTCTCTTCTGGATATTGCAGTAAGCATTAGCAATAAAATATAAGTGAGTCTTTAAGTAACTTATCCATTTATTCATCAAATAATTATTGTCTGCTCTGTACCAACTACAGTATTGGGCCATAGAAATACAAAAGAAAGCAATTCAGACATGATCTCTGCTTTCATAGAATTTACATTATTATTAGGAGATAGACAAGTAAACAGACAACTAAATGCTATGAAATAGACTATCACAGTGCTACATGTTCTCTAGAAAAAAGTGATTCAGCATACCCAATCCAACTGATTTAAATCACATAGGATATTTATGGGCTTATATAACTATAAGGTCAAGGATAAAACTGGTTTCATGTGCTCAGCAAATAACAGGATGTGGGCCTTCATCATCCCTCTACAGTCTTCCACTGTGTTAGCTTTATTCCCAAGATCCACATAGTGAGACCTAACAAGTTGAGGTTCACACAATCACAACACCAAATCAAGCAGAAGAGAAGACTTGCTCTTCTGAAAGGCCAAAGAAGTTCTTTGAATTGAATCCCTATTGGTCCTGAGTGGTCTGGGTTGGCCATATGCCATTCCAGATTGAATTACTAGTGACAGAGAAATGCTCTGGCTAAAAGGAAGCTCAAAGCATTTTCGCAAGACCAAAAGGGTAAATGCTTAAATAAAAATAAGGGTACTATTATCATAAGAAGGGCAAGCAAGGGGCGCCAGTCTTTCTCAATCAGAAGAGCATTCAACTCTTGACCTTGGGGTTATGAGTTCAAGCCCCACACTGGGTGTAGAGAATACTTAAAAAAATAAAATCTTTTAAAAAAAGATGAAGAAGAAGGGCAAATGAGTGCTAGGAAGCAAACCAGCAAATGCCCAAACCAACAAATGTCCACAGAACCTGACCCAGACTTGGAGAGTTAATAAATACTTCCTGATGAACCCTAATTTGGTATCTGAATGATAAATACGAACTGGCAACACAGAAGAGTTTTGCATTCAGAGAGCATCCTAGACAGGGGAACAGAAGTGAAAATAGAATTTGGCAAAATAAAAACAAAACAAAACCTGGAAGGTACTGAATATATTGAGAGTAGAAAATAGAATAGTGAGAGATGAAGCTAACAGTGTTAGCAGGGACCTTAACATGAAAGGCTTGATAAGCCTTGGTAAGGGGATAGGACTTAAGAACAAAGAGGGTGCCTTGGTGGCTCAGTGGGTTAAAGCCTCTGCCTTTGGCTCAGGTCAAGATCCCAGGGTCCTGGGATTGAGCCCCACATTGGGCTCTCTGCTCAGCAGGGAGCCTGCTTCCTCCTCTCTCTCTCTGCCTGCCTCTCTGCCTACTTGTGATCTCTGTCAAATAAATAAATAAAATCTTTAAAAAAAAAAAGAACAAAGAAAAGCCTTTAAGTAGTTTAAAAAGGAAAATGATATGAATGGATCTTTATATTAGAGCAGTCACTTTCCCCACAGGTATAGATTTGGATGGATGGATTCTTATGTGATAGAGACTTGACTCGTATGGCAGATTTAGAAATGTAGAAAAGATCAGAAATACTTCAAAATGAATAGTATGATATAAAAAGGAATTTTGTTGATAGACACTTAAGTAGTATTTACACAGAAATATGGTTTTAAAGATCTGATTTTACTTTCCAGGGCTTTGAAGGAAGTATTTAAAAATCTGTTTATGAGAGGTTTTAGTCATTATGATCGTCAGCTTAGAAACGACATATTAGTAATCACTACAATTATAGCTCAAAATCCTGGAACACCAATGATCGTAAGTATGAGTCAAACTGCATGAATTTTAATTGTGGAAATAGCTTGAACAGGGGGAAGGAGTCCTAAACAATGTTGTAATATTTATGAACTTAGTTGTGATAGCAAGATATTTTTTTAATTTATTATGGTCACCAGTAGTTCTGCCAGTTCTTTGCAACCTTTTGTAAACTTGAGATTCTCTTCGTATTTTATAATTTGCTTCCATATTTGCTATGTATGATGTGTTTCTTTCCTTGCTGGTGATATGAGTTTATATCTGGCACCATTTCTCTTTCACCTAAAGAATTTCCTTTCCCAATTCTTATGATGCAGATCTGCTAGCTGCTGGGAACAAATTCTCTTAATTTCTTTTATCTGAATACATCTTTAATTCAGCCCAATTATTGAAATGTATGTTCACAGAATATTGAATTCTAGTTGGAACACTTTTATCTTTTATCACTTGAAGATACTGTTCAACTGTCTTCTGGCCTCATGTTTCTGATCAGAAGTATTTGTTTTTTCCATTTGTTTCCCCATGGACAATGTATCATTTTGCTTTCTGGCTGTTTTTTAAGATTTTCACTCTACCTTTGGTTTCCAGCAGTTTTACTATTATGTGCCAAGATGTGATTTTCTTTGTATTTATCCTGCTTAAGATTCATTCATAGGGCTTCCTGAGTATGTAAACTGACTAAATTTGGAAAATTTTTTGATCATATTCTATAAGTATTTTATCAGCCGCATTCTCCCTCTGTCCTCTTCTGTAATTCAGACTATGTGCATGTTTGTCATGAGGCCTGTTCACTTTTTTCAATCATTTTTCTCTCTGTTCTTCAGATTTAATAATTTGTATTGGTCTATACATCTAAATTCACGGACTTTAATCCCCTGTCATCTTCATTCTGTTATTAATCCCATCTAGTGCATTTTTATTCCAGATGTTGTCTTTTTTAGTTTTTAAATTTTTGTTTCCTTTTTATAGTTTCTATTTCTCTGCTGAGAGTCCCTGTCTTTCTGTTTATTACGAGCATTTTTACTGTGGATTCTGCTGTACTCCTCTGAAAAGTATTTATTCTTTTGTATTCATGGGCATTTAGTTAGGCTACTCATCCCTATGGCAAATGGCAGGTCAAATCTCAGTTCACTTCTTTCAGCCTTACCTAGGATGCTTGAGTGTTCCCTGCCCTGGCATGATTCAGGCATTAGCCAGAGGTTTGGGAATTTATACACAGAAGTTGAAGTTCCCTTTCTGTGGTTCTCTCCTTTATGGGATTTCCCCCTTCACTTTGCAGTAGCAATAGTTGCCCTGGGAGTACCTCTGCCCTCGGAATATTCAAACCACTAAGATAACAGCTTTACTCTGAGTTGCAGGATCTACACAAGGTGTGGGCTAGGTCCTGGCCTCAGTCTAAATGCCTTTTTTTTTTTTTTTTACAAAAGGCAAACCCATGCAGTGTCATCTCTGTCTTTAAAGTTCTGACTCCCCTCCAGTAACTGCTTGGTTTTCATCACAAGACAGTTGTTTTTATATTTTGTTCAGAGTTTATAATTGTTACCTTCAGGAAGATTTCTTATAGGAGGTACTCTGCCATCCCAGAAGCTGAGCCTCGGCATATTTTATAATGTAAAAATCACTGAATGATTGACATCCCAGAGTAGAGCTCTTTGGCAATGATATCCATATAGCCACAAACTTTCTAAGTTGTATTTAAAGGAAATTTGTGAGGGGCGCCTGGGTGGCTCAATGGGTTAAAGCCTCTGCCTTCAGCTCAGGTCATGATCCCAGGGTCCTGAGCCCTGCATCGGGCTCTCTGCTCAGGGCGGAGCCTGCTTCTCTCTCTCTCTCTCTCTCTCTCTCTCTGCCTGCCTCTCTGCCTACTTGTGATCTCCATCTGTCAAATAAATAAATTAAATCTTTAAAAAAATAAATAAAAATAAAGGAAATTTGTGAATGAAGGGTTCAATGCCATATCAATGGTTATCAGATAGAACTTATAATGTGTAAATGGGGGCAACAATCCTACCTAGCTTTCTCGTCAAGGCTGCAATGCATGGGTAAACCTGTATGTGTCTTTGGAAGCTCCTGCTTAGTTAATAAATTCTCATTAGCATCCTTGCAAACATTCAGGTGAATTTTATGAGTCAAATAACATCTTCACATTTAAAGAAACCATATGGATCCTAAAGCAGTAGCACTGTAACACTGCAAGCTCAAAAACCTAGGGGCTTGCACCACTAAACTCTCCCGAATTACAAAGTCCAGCTAGGATATCTGTGGCAGAAATGTGTTCTCTCATGCTGAAATGTTTGCAATTCTGGTTATTCTTCAGGGCTTTTTATGTTAAGTAGGACCCATTAGACCTGATGAAATCTTTCACATAATGAGAGTGGTTGGGGTCAAGGTGGGAGGGGGGCTGTTTAAGAAGAAAAGCTGCTGAAAATAACTGTATCTTTCACCCTTATTTTGTCACTTAAAGGTATAATACAGTAATGAATTAGATAAGTAATTTGTAGTTTTAAACACATTTTGGGTAATTACCAAATTTTAGTCAGCATCTTATAATATACTCATAGAATAATATAAAAATACTTCTTAGAACCAACAGAAGTTTATATTAAATAAATTACAAGTTTATTTGGCTATATGTTTCCTGCTTTCATCCCTTTCTATTATTAGTACTTTATGAATTCAAATGAATGACAAGGGGAATCTGATAAAGATAATTAAATATTAGGTAAATATAAGCATCTGTAATTTCCATCTAATTCAATCATTCTTCTATGTATTTATATTAGGAATGTGGCTTTACCAGGGATTTGATACTATTTGCAACCTTTACTGAAGGTAAAAACCATAAAACTTTCAACCTATAATTATCTTGATGAGTCTTATACATTACTTTATCTTTTACTTTTATTTTCTTTTTTTCCCCCTCACAGTTAAAAGTCAAAATCCTTTGGTGAAAGGTCTTAAGCTTTCTAATTCCTATGAAGATTTTGAATTGAAGAAATTGCTATTCAATATAATTGTGATCTTATGTAAAGATTTACCTACTATACAGGTAAAAAAAATAACCAAAATTAAAGCTAAAGCTATACTTTGTAGTATAACTTTTTTAAAGTCATGACTGCAAATCTTTCATCAACCCATATGTCTACCATAGAAAGTAACTGATTGGTAAGAATTTCATCTTACCAAAATTTCTTCTGCTTATCTGCTAATAGACAGTGAATTTACCAAATTTAAACCATATAAACCAAAAAAGGCAGGAGAACATTAGAAATTTATTTATGTATTTAGATCTCCAGGATAAGAAAACATAATATGAAAGAAAATCCATATAGGCCCATCTAGCCTAATAGGCTACCTCTGACCATATTTTGGTTAAAGCTTTAGTCAGGCAGAATGCAGTGCTATCATTTTTCAGCAATGTGATCCTGAATAAGCTGTTTAGTTTCTGTAAATCCCAGATTTTTAAAAATGGTTTATTTATTTATTTGAGAGAGAGGAGAGAGCACAAGTAGGCGGAGCAGCAGCAGAGGGAGAGGGAGAAGCAGGCTTCCCACTGAGCAGGGAGCCTGAGGCATGGCTCCTGGGATCATGACCTGAGCTGAAGGTAGATGCTTAACCAACTGAGTCACCCAGGTGCCCAATCCCAGATATCTTAATTTCAAAATAAGGATAACACCTATCTCATGGAATTATTATGAGGGTTAAGAGAGCTCAGATTTTTTTGGTAATACCACTTTGAGGAACACACACATATATACACACTAAAATATGTTCAGAGAAGGAAAAAAATTGTCTTTGTTTTTACAGTTATAACTTTATTAATGATATCAAAATTATACACTCTATAGAATCTGTGTATTTTCTGAAATGCCAAATAGAATATCATTACATAAAATATGGTTTTATTAGTACAGTGAAGTATTATATAACTATTAAAATCTCTCAAGACAAAATGTACACAACAGTTTAAAAACCACTTTAGTTGATAACAAAGTCAAATGGCATAAAGAATATGGTGAGCTTCTTAAAACACTGTGTGAGCAGTGGAATCAACTAATTTTTTTTTATGTCATTTGTTTGTGCCAGTAATTGTAGTGATAATGACTATGTGTACTGTTATTTGTGGTTCATGGAGTATTTTGAAAACATTATCCACTTAATATTTATAGTAATGCTAGAACTAGCTGTTGTTCTTATTCCTGCTTTCTCCATTCTAAATCTTGCCTTCATTCCCTGTAGACTAGTAGAAAATTTAGAAAAGTTCATAGATGTTATTGTAAAAAAGTCTTCATAAAATAATGCCAAGTGAAAATTGAATAGAATATGGCACATCATCTGTTGCCATCCTGTGAACCATATATAAGCATCAATCAGAATCAGCCATAATATTAACTACATTGTCGTAATAGCTATGCATTTTTCTATTTTATTGAAATCATGGATTCAGTACAATTTTAAAATTCTAAGCATATAATTATAAATATGGCTTGTGACCTGAGTGGCATTGCTTGACTAGAATTTTTGTATAAGTTCTGTTACAACTGCTTAAAAATTAGCCACAGTCATTATTTTGGAAAAATTGATACTTTTATAGTGTACAATTGAGTCTGTGAAATGTTTCTTTTTCAAAAATGAAGGGAAGAGAGAAATGTCAGCAGTTTATTTGCCCCAAATTTTCTGCTTCTTTGGTTTGATCATAAGCAGGAGTCAAATTATATATATAAACATAGACAAAAAAAATTAACATTTATATTATTGTCAGCTAGAGAGTACATATGTGAGATAAGGGGATCACAGCCAACTTGTTATTGTTTTTGTTTTTGTTTTGTTTTGTTTTTGGTACTTAATGTAGGCTGGGCATCTTTAGGAAGGAAATTTTTAAAAAATGACCCTAATAAAACATCACATTGGAAATCTTTAATTTTCTTAGATTAAATAAAATTGTTTTATTATGTTTCTAACAAAGTAGTTTTTCCCCTTCCTCATAGCTATTAGTTGATGGCAAAGTTATCTTGGCTTTGTTTACCTATGTTAAAAAGCCTGAGAAACACAAGATAATGGAATGGTCTGCAGCACAGTATGAAGAATTACAATTGCATGCAATTGCCACCTTGTCATCAGTGGCTCCTTTATTAACAGAAGAGTATATGTTGTGTCAGGGAAATGCTCGAGTCCTTGCATTTCTAGAATGGTGTGAGAGTGAAGGTGAGTGATAACTATCAAAGTTCTAATTTACATATTTCAATTGAACTCTCAATATATGCATAGAAAAAATAAAATTAATTAAAGAAAAGAGAAATAAAAATATATATCTTGTTTCCTGTGATTTTCACATGTTTACTGTTGTTTTAAAGAGAAAAATCTGAGATTTCATTTAAAGTCAGACACATTAGTAAATATCATAACTGTAATTGATACATACCTCTCAGTAAAAGAAATCATTCATATAACCTGATTTAAATTTTTGTAGCATTAGGCTTATCCAACAATTATACTATGTCCTGGAAATATTTTAAAGATTTTATTTATTTATTTGACAGAGGCACAGATCACAAGTAGGCAGAGAAGCAGACAGCGAGAGAGGGGGAAGCAGGCTCCCTGCTGAGCAGAGAGTCCGATGCAGGGCTCCATCTCAGGACCCTAAGATCATGACCTGAGCCAGAGGCAGAGGCTTTAACCCACTGAGCCATCCAGGCGCCCCAGTCCTGGAAATATTTTAATCATTCATTCAACAAATATTTGTTGAGTGCCTACTAGGTACTAATATTGTTTTAACTGCTAAAGATACATTTATATTCAAAATAAATAAAATCCCTACCTTCACAGAGCTTCAAATTCCCAACCAGAAGTAATGATTCCACATGTAGTCTACCAAATTATTAGACTACCAATTTGTACAAATATTTATTACAGCTCTCATCATTCTTAGAAAGGAAATAAGAAATACTTTCTTTAAAAAAAATGCTTATAAGAGAGATACTGCATTCTTTTCTGGTAGTTATTTTGCTTTGGAAATAATTTAATATGATACATTTTCAGTAGATCAAGAAAATCATATACCTGTGAGGATGGAAAAAATTATAGCTGATTTTTTTAATTCTCTAGTTTCTAATATGCAGAATTACTAAATTTATTCTTGTTAAATTGCTATGCATTAAATAAAGTAATTATTCTCTATCCTTTATATCATTTATGTTTATGAAAGACTATAAAGCAAAAGAGGAAATGCTGCCTAACATGGGGAAGCCTGATAGCTAACAGTTATTGAGTACTTACTGCATGGTAGGCCTTAAACACCTCACAAGTATTAACTCATTTAGTCCTCACAACAGATACAGAGGTTGAAGGTACTGTTACTATCCCTGGTGGTCAGACGGGTAGAACTCAATCAGAAAAGTTAAATAACATGTTCTTGGTCACATAGGAAGTGTCATAGGATTTAGTACATGTAGTCTTGCTCTAGAACCTGCATTTTTAACCCATACACAATACTCAGAAGAGTATTTTTAAATTTTTTTTTTAGCTTTAAACATGAAGAACCTTTTAAAGAAGGCATATTATTGTAAAGAAGAAAGGAGAACTTGCCTTGCTGTTTATCAAGACTTTCCATCTGTATGGTACTAGATAAGGAACAGACCAATGAAAAAGACTATATGGGAGGTTGGCATTAACAAAGATGTTATTGCCTTCAATAAAAATAAAAATTGGCTTCTTTCACCTTGTTAAAAAAAATCAAGTACAAAATGAATTAAATCCCTAAATATAAAAAGTTAAACTATAAAATCTTAGAAGAAAACATGGGAAAATATCTTTATGATAACAGGGTAGGAAAAGACTTTGATAAACCAGAAGAACTTAAACTATATGGAAAATTAATGCATTTAATAATGTAAAATTTAGAAATGCTGTATGACTAAATCTGAATAAAATAACGATCTACAAATTGAGAGAATACATTTTTGACCCCTGTGACTAATAAAGGATTAGAATCCAGGATCATAAAGAACTCAAATAAGAAAATAACTCTGCAAAGAAGTAGATAAAGAATAGAGACTGGGGGCACCTGGGTGGCTCAGTGGGTTAAGCCTCTGCCTTCGGCTCAGGTCATGATCCCAGGGTCCTGGGATCGAGCCCCACATCGGGCTCTCTGCTCAGCAGGGAGTCTGCTTCCCCCTTCTCTCTGCCTGCCTCTCTGCCTACTTGTGATCTCTGTGAAATAAATAAATAAAATATTTTAAAAAAAAAGAATAGAGACTGCCAAGTCACAGACAAATTTTCAAATTTAAAAATAACACTAAACGATGTTCAACCTTATTGGTAACCAGAGAAACACAAATTAAGATAATAATTAACTGTCATTTCCCATTTAACAGATTGGAAAAATCTATTAGTCTTGTACGTTGTGTCCATATAACTACTTTGAGAAGCAATTTAGGAACTTTGGTAAAATTAAGTGTGGGTATACCCTATACGATTCTGGTGTCACATGGTGAAACCTTTCTCAGTGGGAATAAGGGGACATAAACCAGAAAGTTCATTGTACCAGAATGTTCATTGTAGCAGTTTGTTCTAGTGAATGGATAAACTGTGATTTATTTATAAGATGATTGCTCAGGGGCACGTGCGTGGCTCAGTTGGTTAAGCATCGGACTCTTGATTTCACTTAGGTCATGATCTCAGGGCTGTGAGATTGAGCCCGGCATCAGGCTTCACACTGGGCATGAAGCTGGCTTAAGATTCTCTCTCCCTCTCTCTCTTTCCATCCCCCCTAAAACAAATAAAATGAATGCTGAAAGCAATTAAATGATTTAGATCTGATTGTGACTATGTAAATACTTCAAAAAACATAATGTTGAGTAATAGTAGCAAGTTACAAAAGATACACACAAGATGACACATTTGAGTAAAATTTTAAAGCATATTTCTATTCTGGTAATAGGAGGAGAAGGGGGAAAGGATAATATTTATTCCTCTAAAAAAAAAAACTAAAGAGTATGACAAAATTTAACATCTGTTTAAACTTAAGGGTTAGATATATAAGGTATCTGATATATTCTGTGTTATTTGGAATGTTTTTGCTTTAAATTTCTTGATATAAAGTATTAAATTATATTTCTCCACAGATTCCCTCTTTAGCCATGGCAATAGTTTTCATGGTACAGGTGGCCGTGGCAATAAGTTTGCCCAGATGCGTTACAGTTTAAGACTCTTGAGAGCCATGGTCTACACTGAGGATGAGACTATAAACAATGATCTTTGTGAAAAGGGAACAATTCAGCAACTGATAGGTAAAACACATTTAGTAGAATACTTATAAGTTAGAGGTTTTGCTTAAAATGCTTTTTACAAATTTATTTTATCATTCTAGCCAAGAAACTCCTGAATGTTCTCTTGGTTTTATTTCATATTGTTGCTATAAGTCAATTTGTCTTTACTGAAACATCATGATCACTCATTCTGTAAACATCTGTTTATTCCAGATACTATTTCATTTAGGATTATCTTTTTTTTTTTTTAATGGGCTACTGTTACCTTCATTTTTCTAGTAATAAGATGACCACATTTTGGCCAGGCTTTTGGAGTCATTTAAAAGAGGATAACATTACATTTTCCAGTGCATCTGACATACCAGAACACTAGTATGCTGGTACATACAGAAATGTACACAGGAGATTCTTTTCTGTTATAATATAGCAGGATATCCTTGATTTTCAACTTAGAATTCACTATAATGAATCATCTTATCCCCAAAATACATACATGTGAGCTTGGAATAAAGTTCAGAACTGAAAACAAACTATTGTTACCTTTGTTAATTAAAAAATTAATAATCCTCTGGCCCTAACTTTTTCTGACTTTGAAAAGATCTCTTTTGGGGGCGCCTGGGTGGCTTTGTTGGTTAAGCAACTGCCTTCCACTCGGGTCATGATCCTGGAGTCCCGGGATCAAGTCCCACAATGGGCTCCCTGTTCAGCAGAGAGTCTGCTTCTCCCTCTGACCTCTCTCCTCTCATGCTTTTTCTCTCTCAAATAAATAAATAAAATCTTAAAAAAAAAAAAGATCTATTTTGGTCATACTCAAATTCACTGATTACCCCATGAGTAAGAGATAATTTGCTGGATGTCAATTCATTATAAACACCTCTACCAAAACTCTTCAATCTCTTAAGCTAAAGTGCCTATTCTTCCATCATTAGTGGAGAGCAGTGGTGCCGTTTAATAGCAGTGTCCTTTAAAATAAGGATACTGAAAAGGGTGCTAAGTGAAAACACTTTTTTGATGAGTTTACTGAGGATGACCAAACCTGAAAGTAGATTTTGTGTATGTGTGTTTGTGAGTAAAGCAATAGAAGTTTATTAAGTGAAGATACAGAAAAAACTCTCAAGAGTGAGTGGGGTCCCGACAGTGTTGCCCCTGAAGTAGATTTTATCACTTCCATGCATGTTCCATTGTACAGAACTCGGTGTTAAGGTTCCAACCTAACTGGATGGAGTCTAGAAAATACTATATTTCATACGTCCAGATAAGAGTCTGAGTCTTACCTGGGTAGGAGGTGTGGGGTAGAGAAAAGGGAAAACAAATACAGAAGGGTTCTTTCCTTAGGATTTTTTCCCTTTAACTTGAAAGAAGCTGATCTTTATCATGTGAGTTCTTAGAGGCAGTGGACTTTCTTCACTTACTCAGTCTAACAGAGGACTTAACAAATAGTTTGCTCATCAAATAGTAATTGAATTGTTATTGCAAATGTTTATAATACCCTTTGTGCAGGCACTGGTGTCACAAAAATGTATAGAACAGGACACTGTGGACCTTGCCCTTCATGAGAACGGAAAAAAAAAAAGTATACCCTAGAAAGATAGCATATGTTACCCTACACCATCAGTAAGTCCCCTAGTGAGTAAGACAGAGAATACCACAGAAACCCAAAGGTTTCAGTAGTTTTTAAGGCTAGGTAATCTTGACAAGTACCTTTATTGAGCTTGGGTGTAAGGGTAAAGCTAGTTTTGAGAGGGAAGAGAGGAGATGGTCTTTAAAGCAAGGGAACAGTATAAGCAGAGACAGGGTATTAAAAGATGTATAACAATGTTTTCAGAGCTAGCTTAAGTGAAGTCAGTTTTATGAAGACATCTATCAACTATACTTCAATTTAAAATAATAAAAAACAGAAATTGGAAAAAATGTTTTATGGAAACAAGTAATATGAGATATAATATGTCTAGTGAAGAGCCAAGTTAGAATTTTGAATAGCATCCTCTTTAGACATGGGGAGCCATTAGTGATCTTGATCAGGGAGGTTATATGTATAGTGCTGTTTTAGGAAAAGGAATCTGGAAGAAATATATCAGATGACTTAGAATAGAACAAGGAGAAAGTAAAGGCAGGAACTAAAGGATACTGAAATATGAAGAAAATAATTCAAAACATAACATGTGTTACAGACAACACAGAAAGTGACATGCCTACACTCAAGTAGGAAGGAAAATGAGATCATCTAGAAAGGAGAAGCAGACCTATGGCCAACCAGGTTGGATTCCTAGATGTTCCTAATAAAGGAGCATAGGCCCATCTGTTCCTGGCATGCTGCTCAACAGAGCCTTCAGCTGCTCAACTAGCCCCATTAGGGACTGATCTTGAACCTGTCATTCACACTAACAGGTCCAAAAATCATCCCCTCAGGGCCAGCTATGGTAATAAATTGTGATTTCCCTGGCCATCTTACTTTGGAACATAAGTCCAGTCCTTCCTGGTAATGCCAATGACCCCTTTAATAGAGAAGCAATGATTTTTGTTCCTCATTTAAAGCTTAAAGGAAAATTCCTTTTT
Organism: Martes martes; assembly: GCF_963455335.1. Classification (NCBI taxonomy): domain Eukaryota; kingdom Metazoa; phylum Chordata; class Mammalia; order Carnivora; family Mustelidae; genus Martes; species Martes martes. The sequence goes on from NC_137899.1 coordinate 36,260,919, forward strand.
GCAGCAAAATTTTATTGTGACTGTCGTCCTATTAGTGTAAGTGGCTCTTTTCCAGTCTTTCTAAATTTTGAGTAGAAGCAGGGGAGAGATTTCGAAGGACATGGGAATACTGCTACCTAAAGTTATTGAAAACACCTCCCAGGAGACATAAGGAGAGGACACAGCAAGAAATAACAGGAAGAGAAGATATACTTAGAGAAGTCTTCCACCTTTGCCTAAAATTGACCCTGTTAACCACGAAGAGATGAGCTAGCTGTGATCACGCATTCTAGTCATATATTTGCAAAGCACTCATCTCTGCCTCACGATGCTCTGCATATTTGTATAAACAGTTTTGTTTGCTGCACAAAGTATCAGGTCGTTAGGGCATCTTTTAATAATGTTCTATTAATTCTGTACTAGAAATGCTATATATGTGGGGCTACTGATCATATTCAGAGCTCAATCAATTTATCATCTTCTGTCTACAGCTTCTACATAACTGTTCAATTCAAATACCTCCCTTTGGGGCGCCTGGGTGGCTCAGTGGGTTAAGCCGCTGCCTTCGGCTCAGGTCATGATCTCAGGGTCCTGGGATTGAGTCCCGCATCGGGCTCTCTGCTCAGCAGGGAGCCTGCTTCCCTCTCTCTCTCTCTCTGCCTGCCTCTCTGCCTACTTGTGATCTCTCTCTGTCAAATAAATAAATAAAATCTTTAAAAAAACAAACAACAACAACAAAAAAACAAAAAAACAAATACCTCCCTTTATAATAAGTTCTCTAACTGAAATTTTGAAAGAAAGGATTTCTTTTTTTTAAAGAAGGAATTTCAAAACAGTAATTGATCAAAATAAAAATACAATGCCTGATGAGTTTACATTCTTTCAATTTTTCCACACCAGGAGTTTTTAAAAATACAATAAGCAAGTCTAATGACAAAGAAGAAGCCATTGTTTTGGAAATTCAATCTGATATATTACTTATCTTATCTGGTCTTTGTGAACATCATATTCCTAGGAAGGTATGTATGCCTGTGAATCAAAGTTTTATTCAGATCTTCCAATGACCTAGCACTATAAACTGTTTCTTGGTGTCCATAAATGTTGGTGTTTTTTAATCTTGTGAGGATTTAATTTAATATTTCTTTTTATAAGGAGAATATAATTGTATGTAATTAAGTATATATATATATATATACACATATATATATCTTAAGTGTATATTTCAATAGGTTTTGATGAATGTATACACCCATTTAACCAATATCTCAATTAAAACAGAGACAATTGTTCCTTCCTATGAAATTCTTTCATGCCACTTTGTAGCTATCCCCCCTATTTGCCTTCAAGTGACCACTATTCTGATTTCTATCCCCATAAATAAGTATTGCCTATTCTTTTACTTTATATGAATGGAACCACATTCATATAAATGTGATTTACTCTTTTATATCTGGTCCTGTCATCACCATATTTCTGAAATATACTCCTGTTATTACAGGTATCAGCAGCCCATTCCTTTTTGTTGCTGAGTAGTTTTTCTTTGTTTGAATATACCCATTTTTTTTCTCCACTCCCCTATTGATTAATACTTAGGTTTTATCCATTTGGGACTATATGTATAAACCTTCAGTGAACATTTTTGTAGTAGTCTTTCTGTGGACATAAAGCTTTCATTTCTTCTAGATAAATACTGGGGAGTACAATTAATGTTCATTAAGTAGGTATATGTTTTTAAGAAACTGGCAAACGGTTCTTCCAAAGTGACTATCACATTATAAATGCTGTTTTGAGTTTAAATTGGGTTCAGGGTGATGGGTATGTGATGAGCACTGAGTGTTGTATGTAACAGATGAATCACTAAATTCTACACCTGAAACCAATATTATACTGTATGTTAACTAACTGGAATTTAAATAAAAACTTAAAGAAAAAAATCAGGTTTATACTAGAACTAAAATTTAGAAAAAAGAGCTTAACTCCCTTTGATCTTTTTAAATTTTGTAACAAACTCTGAGTCTCTAAGTTTGATAACTTAAATAATTTAATAAAAGAATTGGAAAGATAAAAAAATTTAAATTGTGAAATTTCCAATAGAGAGATTTTAGGGAGAGGCAACAAGAACAGTAAATGCATACCTGGCTTTGAGCTTTGGTCCAACTTTTTCTTATACTCTGCCACCCTGTTCCTTTCTTCTGGAAAAATACTCATTGTCTTGCTTACTGGGTACCAGAACTGAACAACAAAACAGTGAGAAAGGTAATTGGTAAGCAACAAGTAATAACTGGCAATAACTTAATATAAATTACTAATGGTTTTAGCTACCATTTATATTTATTTCTCTCTTGGGAGTATTAAAAAGTCTTCCGTGATAGAATTTTAGCCTCTTAAATTAGTTTTGCTGTCTCGTATTCATCTGACAGGATATTGGACTACATTCATTATAAAGCAGAAGAAAACCATGGGGTAAGCTTATGGTTTATTTTTTTTAAGAAAGAAAGGGAAAAAACAAAAAAATAGAAAGGGACATTAAGCTGGCATGTTGATTGATGCCGTTTCTAAAAATTATTAGCTTTACAATAATTGGTCTTAAATTCCTATGAGTGCAAATTTGAAAAAAAATTTGTATAAAAGTAACAATGTTTTTCTATTTTTCTGGTATAAAAAGTTTTAGGGGACAGTATGAAACAGGAAAGGATGAGATGATTCCAAAAAATAATTTTAAATAAATCTCTTAGGAAATTTTCGGGACTGAAGGAGTGGATATAATTCTTCATGTAATGAAAACGGACCCCACAAAGTTACAGACTGGATTAGGCTATAATGTACTTCTTCTTAGTACATTGGACAGCATTTGGTGAGTATTACTGTACCCAAGCTAGAATACAAGAAATTTACTTCTATGATATTTGTTGATTATATTTAAATATGATATTTAAGATTTCTATCTAATTTTGAAAAACTACACAAATTTGTAAGAAATAAAGCCTAGAAAAATTAACACTGTAGATTGAATAGTAATAAAAATTAATCCTCATATGCATGATAGAGGAGGGAAAATTTTTGGTGCTACAATTTCTTCATGGTGTTAGATAGATTTAAATCAGTTGAAATATGTTTCTGTACCATAATTTAAGCTTCAGTAAAAATTGCTTGATTTATAAAAAGCGTTTTCCCTCAAAACCACACCAGAAAGATAACTCTACCAACACATTTTCCAATAGTCCAGAAATGACAGTTACCAATGTCTTTTGGAAAGTAATCTTGTCCATAGCCCATTCATAAAACCATTCTTGTATCTAAACTTAAATCCTTGTTTTTATTATTTGAATCCATTCCATTTTGGCCTGGCCTGGAAAAACAAAAGCATCTACTCTTACACATTATTTTTATACTTGAAGATTGTTGAATTCCTCATTCATCTCCTCTTCAAAGAGTTGAAAACCAATTGACTAGGTATTTCCTAAGCAATATTTTTTCCTCAAGCTTTTTGCATTCCTAAAGGGCAAAAAATAAATCATACATATATACATCCTGCTTTTCATAACATTAATTTATAAAATTTTGTCTTGGACAGAATTACTTGAGTTTCATATATCATTAACACATTTCTTTTGTCCTATATGGGTGGGATTCATGAAAGCCACAGTGCAACATATTTGGAGGGGGAAATAATGACTATAGACCTAATACACTACAGATCTAAATGGACCTAACAGGCATACGCAGAATTTTCCACTCAATAGCAGCAGAATACATATTCTTTTTTTTTAAGATTTTATATATTTATTTGACAGAGATCACAAGGAGGCAGAGAGGCAGGCGGGGGGAGGGGGGAAACAGGCTCCCAGCTGAGCAGAGAGCCCTGCTTGTGAGGCTTGATCCCAGGACCCTGAGACCATGACATGAGCCAAAGGCAGAGCCTTAACCCCCTGAGCCACCCAGGTGCCCCTAGAATACATATTCTTTTTAAGTGCTGTCTTACTGTGATTTATATTAAGAAATACATATTTGGTCCATTCCTAGTCCATGGCTCCTAAAACTTTTGTCATTTCCTCATCAATAAGAGCAATTAAAATGTCTTTTGTCACAGTATTTGGTCTTTTATTCTCATTTCCTGTAATAGCTTCAGAGTAATAACTATGAAGGGTAATGTCTTATTACTCATAACATGCTCCTTTTAACCACATCTGAATTTAGGCAAATGAGATAATTTTTTAAAGATTTAGTTTCTTTATTAGAGAGAGAGACAGAGAGAGCATGAGTGGGGGGAAGGACAGAAGGAGAGGGACAAGCAGACTCCCTGCTGCATGAGGAGTCTGACATGGGGCTCCATCCCAGAACCCTGAGATCATGACCTGAGCCAAAGTCAGACACTTAACTGACTGAGCCACCCAGGACCCCTAATGAGGTAATTTTTAGAGCACACCTAGATAACCACAGGATGGGGGGCTGGTTCTGCATGCAAGGTTACAAACAAGTCTTAACAAATTTAAGACTTAAATCATTGCAAATATCTTTTCTGACCACATAAGAAAAAAACTAGAAATCAATAACAAATAGAAATTAGGAAAACTTAAAAATGCAGGGGAATTAACATGCTCTTTAACTACCACTGGGTCAAAGACAAAAGCAAAATAAAAATTGGGAATTTCTCAAGACGAACTAAAATGAAAGTGCAACATATCAAAACTTATGTGATACAGCAACAGCAGAACTAAGAGGGAAGCTTATAGGTATAAATACCTACATAAAAAAGAATGGGGGTGCCTGGGTGGCTCAGTTGGTTAAGTGTTAGACTCTTGGTTTTGGCTCAAGTCATCATCTCATGGGTCCTAATATCAATCCCCAGGTAGGGTTCCATGCTCAGTGGGGAGTCTGTGCTCCCTCTGCCCCTCCCTCTCAAAATAAATAAATAAATAAATCTTTAAAAAAAAAAAAGAATGACTCAAGTAAACAACCTAACTTTAAACTTAAAGTTACTAGCTATTAAAGAATAAAATAAGCCCAATATTCGCAAAATAAAGGAAATACTAAAGATTAGAGAAGAAATAAATGAGAGAATAGAAAAAAATGGTTTGTTTTAAAAAGACATCAAAGTCTACAAGCCGTTAGCTAGACTAAGAGAAAGAAGGGAGAAGACTCAAAATTAAGATAAATGAAATAGAACACAGAAAACATAGAACACAGAAACATCACAACAGATGCCACAGAAATAAAAAAACATCATAATGGATTATTATGAACAACTATATGCCAACAAATTAGAAAATATAGAAGAAATAGATAAATTCCTAGAAACATACAATCAAGATTGAATTAAGAAGAAATGGAAAACCAGACCAATAACAATAAGGAGATTGAATCAGTAATCAAAAACCTCCCAACAAAAAAGCCCAGGACGCAACAGCTTCACAGGTGAATTTTACCAAACATTTGAAGAATTAATACGAATCTTTCTTAAACTCTTCCAGAATATAGAAAAGGGAATGCTTCCAATTCACTTTATGAGGCCAGTCCTGAGGGAAATGGAAGCAAATATCCTATAGGAAATACTAGCAAACCAAATTCAACAACAAATTAAAAGGCTCATACACCATGACAAGTGGGATTTAAAAACTCTCAACAAAATTAAGTAGAGAAGGAACTAACAAAATAAAGGTCATAGATGAAAAGTCCACATCTAAGATCACACTCAATGGTGAAAAGCTAACAGCTTTTCCTAAAAGGTCTGTAACAAGGCATATGTGCCCACTCTCACCATTTCTACTCAGTACTGTAAGTCCTAGCCAGAGCAAGAAAGTAGAAATAAAAGGCATCTAAATCAGAAAAGAAGTATTAAAATTATCTGTTTGCAGATGACATGATCTTATACATAGAAAGCCCTAAAGACTCCACCAAAAACTGTTAGAACTAATAAATTCAATAAAGTAGCAAGATACAAAATCAAATACAAAAATCAGTTGCATTTCCATACACATTTCTATTCATACCATAATGAACTATGCAAAAAGAAAATTAAGAAAACAATCACACTTACAATAGAACCAAAAAGAATAAAGTACTTAGGAAGAAATGTAACCAAGGAAGTTAAAACCTAATGCACTGAAAACTGTAAAGCACTGACAAAAGAAATTAAAGCAGACACAAATAAGTCGAAGGGCATCCTGTGCTCATGGATGGGAATAATTAATATGGTTTAAATGTCATACTAGCCAAAGTGATGTATAGCTTCATGCAATCCCTATTAAATCCTAAAGATTTTTTTTTACAGAAATAGAAAATACAATCCTAAGCTTCACATGGAACCACTAATCATCAAGGAAAGGCAAACCAAAACCACAATGAGTTATCATCTTATACCCGATGGAATGGTTATTAACCACCCCCCCCCCCCAAGACATGTTTTGGTGAGGAATGTGGAGAAAAGAGAACTCTTGACATTGAGGGGAATGTAAATCGTGCAGCCACTATGGAAAACAGTATAGAAGTTCCTCAAAAAAATTAAAAATAGAACCACCATATGATCCAACAATCCCACTTCTGGGTATATATCCAAAAGAAGTAGAATCAGAATCTTGAAGAAATAGCTGGACTCCCATGTTCATTGCAGTATTATTCACAATAGGCAAGATATGGAAACAACCCAAATGTCCATCAATAGATGAATGGATAAAGAAAAAAATATGGTATATACATGTAATGGAATAGCACTTAGCCTTAAAAAAGAAGAAAATCTTTCAATGACTGAAATTCTTAACCTCACATTTAGTCACCAACTTTTCATTGATGGCATTCTTTTTGCCATTTAGTTACTGGTTTTCCTGCGTTTGACATACTAAGTGTTCTATGAGAAAACACATATGTTTTTTTTGAAAGCTGACTTTGTATTGAAGTAGCCGTCCTATTTATGTCCGTCGTGTTTCCTGAAGTACCTGGCACAGAGTACACCACCACCCAGAGCAGTAGCTGTATGAACGTGCTCCTGAGTTCATATTGTTAATAACTGTCAGTCCACTTATTATCTGTGCAATACTGTATGTATGTAGAGATCGAATTGTCAATAAAAAAAGAACATGGCCTCTTTGTGATCATAAAAAAAAAAAAAAGAAGAAGAAGAAAATCCTATGGTTTATAACATAGATGGACCTGGAAGACACTATGCTAAGTGAAATGTCAGTCACAGAAGACTATCTTTAATATATGATTTCTGTTCTATGAGGCATATAAAACAGTCCAAAAAATATGGAAGTAGACAATAGTATATAGACAGTAGAATCCTTGTTAAGTTAATAACTTTCTTTTTATTTAAGGTGCTGTATTTTGGGCTGTTATGCCTCAGAGGATTACTTTCTTGAAAAGGAAGGCATTTTTCTCCTTTTGGACTTACTGGCAGTAAGTATGATTGTTCATAATTTTAAACAAATAAATAAATATGTTTTTATTAACTCTTTCCAAAACTAAGCCATGGAACACCATTCTGTAATTAAATGTGCCCCAAATCATGTTTAAATGTTTGTTTTAAACAAAATCTCACTTGGAGATACATAATTTGCATTGGCATAATAAAAGCTCTGAAAATTCCTCCTGTGAAGAAACCTGTTTACTTAGGTCAGCACTCCCAAACATGTAACAACAGATAATTTGTTTTATGGGATTTTTGCCACCCACCTTTAAAGAAATAGTTTATGAAATGCTAAACAATACCAAAACCCATAAGCATAACTTCTAGCTTCTTCTCTTAGTATTAAAAGTTAAGGGCCACATTAAACAAAGGAGTAAAGATCAGCATTTTTTAGAAGATTTTATTTATTTATTTGAGAGAGAGCAAGAGAGTGAGAGAGAGCATGAACAGGGGTGGGAGAGGCAGAGGGAGAGGGGGAGGGAGAAGGAGGATCCCTGCTGAACAAGAAGCACAATGTAGGACTCCATCCCAGGACCCTGGGATCATGACCTAAGCCGAAGGCAGCCACTTAACCCACTGAGCCACCCAGGCGCCCCAAGATGAGCATTTTTAAAGAACTGAATAGTTTGTAGGTAATGTGAAGAATCAAGTGTGTTTAGACCATTTTATAGAATGAGCAGGAATGACTATAGTAAGTTTGCCAGGAAAGACAGTTGCCATCTAACACCAAAGAATGGCAAAGACCCTCAATTATCCTCAAAGTAATTCCCTACTGGCCTCAATTCCAAGTAGGTTCATGTCAAGATGATATGGGAGGAAAAGTATAATTTGGTTTCAATAAAACTTAAAGAGATATTCCCATGTAGAGTTCTACCTATGTCCCTGCCTTGATCACCACCATTCACGATTTTATTAACAGAATAACAAACCATGGGGCACCTGGGTGGCTCAGCTGGTTAAGTATCTGCCTTTGGCTCAGGTCATGATCCCAGAGTCCTGGGATGGAGCCCCACATTGGGCTCCCTGCTCTGTGGGAGACTGCTTCTCCCTCTGCCTGCCACTCCCTCTGCTTGTGCTCTCCTCTTTCTCAAATAAATAAACACAATCTTAAAAAAGAAAAAAACAGAATAACAAACCTACTTGGATTTAGCAAAGGTACTAAAGTTATTTGTGTCCCTTCATCTCTCTGAAAGAAAATTAGTTGGTATTACATATAGGAAAGCAAACTCATTAGATATAAAACATTACAAAAAAATAAATAAAAATAATAATAACCCATTTTAATAAACAGGAGTGAGTCATAACCAGAAGCCCTTGGATTGTTCAGAAAATTGGACATAATACAGAAAGATATATGTGTGGCTTTACTAAATGATCTATAGCTCACCATGTTTCTCTGATGAGAGTACAAGCATGCCCAGAGGTGCTTGGTGATGTGTCAGGGGATTCTCATAGTCACAGAATTAAGCTGGCACATCTTCCTAGAATCTTGTTTTTAGTTGAAGACTAGGAAATGGGGAGTTATATTAAACATGTATATACTAAATAATGAATTCTATGTGAATATTGAAGGTTATATAATAGACTTCAAAGACATTTCTCACTTGTGATCATTCTTCTTCACCACTAGGGTTTCTCTGATGGAAAGGCATGAAGAAGACTGGTAGGAAAAGCCATATAGCGCAGTGGTTATGATCATAGGCTGCAATCAGTCTGACTGAGGCCTCCAATACTTGTTATCTGTGTAACTTGGACAAGTATTTAACATCTCAGTTACATGTTTCTTCATCTATAGAACAGAGATAACAATAGTATCTATCCCATGCTCTGTGGGAGAATTATATGAGTGATTATGTGTGCATGTGCACATATGCACATATAGATATACACACATACACTTACATACAGTATTTGGAATAGTTCCTGACACATATTTTTGCCATGTAAGTGTTTTCTATTTTTAATGAATATAAATATTAGATTGTGCTTAATGTGATTTAAACCAATCAAGTTAATTACAGATTACAAATATTCTTTAATAAAGGTTTTTTTTATCAACTCCAACCCTTGAAATTTGCCTCTTTCTCCGGAAAGTGAAGTATAGGAATAAAGAACCCAATTGAGAGCTCTGTTTAATACAATTTGCTAAAATATTTATTCAGTATGCAATGATAATAATTGCTAATAATGTTAAATATTATTTAGAGCTTTCTATATACCAGGCAGTCTTGTATAATTCATCAACAATAACTCTCTAAAGCAGGTAATAATATCCTTCGTTTTATAATAGAGGAAACTGATAATGTTTGCTTAAATAACAGGTTACATGTTTCCTGTGCTATATTCTATTAACAGTATACTATGAGTTAATCAACAAAAACTCTTTCAGACACAAATTATTACTGTGTGGAGACTATTACTCTGGATGAACTTTTCTATACGTAAATTTTGGTTTGCTGAAAGCTAGTAGCAAAACAAGGGAAATATGCTTGATAATTTTTCTTAAATGCTTACTTTGCAAAATACAAAATTAAATCTCAAAAGGTTTATTTTCATATGTGACTTCCACTTGCAGTTACCATCAGTTATTTTCTTAGTCACAACAAGCTTATAGTTAATATGAGTCTTTACAAACCTTAATAAAGCATGTAAATTGGAAGGATCCTATAATTAGAGTGAACAATGTCTCGTACTGTTTACCTTGCTCCACTTAAAATGAACATGTTCACTTACTTTTACAATATCTCTTTTTCTCAACCTAACCAAATCAATTGCTTTTTTGGTCATGACATATATTTATGACTACATCAGAATAATATTGAATCTTTTTATTCTTTCTAATTCTTAAACATGTTTTCAATAGGAGATTGTCCAGTCATACTTAAGTAGAGTGTGAATTTTTTAAGGCCATAATTTAGAAGAATGTTACTGGTTAATACAAGTGTTTCTTGGGGTTTCTTTATTTTGAAGGTTATAATTCTTAAAATTTATTACATCTCTTTTCCTTTTCCGTTTCCTTGCAAAAGTTGAACCAAAAAAAATTCTGTAATCTAATACTTGGAATAATGGTTGAATTTTGTGATAATCCCAAAACTACGGCTCATGTCAATGCTTGGCGAGGGAAGAAGGACCAGACAGCTGCTAGTCTTTTAATTAAATTATGGAGAAAGGAAGAAAAAGAACTGGGAGTAAAACGTGATAAACATGGGATGATCATTGGTAAGTGTATTTATAACTGTCAGTAGTAGCAATTAAATGCATATTTTAATTGAGATATAATTGACATATAACTTGCACTAGTTTTAGGTGTACAACATAATGATTTGATATATGTACATATTACAAAGTGATTACCATAATAAATTTAGTTAACATCCATTGCTACACATAGTTACAATTTCTTTGTTGTGATCTAACTTTTAAAATCTACTTTCTTAGCAACTTTCAAATATACAATAAAGTATTTGTTAACTGTAGTCACCACCCTGTTCATTACATCCTAGGACTTAATTCATTGTTTACCCATATTTTTAAAAAGAGATCTTTAAAAATTTTTAGGGAAGTATGAAGACTTCCACCTCTTTGTTTAAAGTTCTTTTCACAAGAGTTTGTAGAACTTGCTATCAAATTCTGAAAGAATGGAAGAAAACTAAGTAAATTAGTAGCAGGTTCATATTTTTTTTTTAAAGATTTTATTTATTTATTTGACAGACAGAGATCACAAGTAGGCAGAGAAGCAGGCAGATAGAGAGGGGGAAGCAGACTCCCCGCTAAGCAGAGAGCCCGATGCGGGGCTCTATCTCAGGACCCTGGGATCATGACCTGAGCCGAAGGCAGAGGCTTTAACCCACTGAGCCACCCAGGTGCCCCCAGGTTCATATTTTTATAGAATATTTTCAGGAAGTGATATTTGATTTATCATTCAACTCAAAACAAAACAAAACAAAAAAACCCAACATCATGTCCTAAAGAAGTTCCTTTCAGTTACTTGCTTTTACAAATAGATTCAGTAACATTTCCTTTACCAGTTAAATTTGGGATGTAAATGGAGCGCCTGAAAACAATTTTTATAGCATTTTGTACATTTCTGTTGATTCATATTCATGAAGCAAGTTTACTTTTTATATAAAAGAAGAAATTGTTTTCTTTTTTTTTTTTTAAGGTTTTATTTATTTATTTGAGAGAGAGAACAGGGGAGAGAGAGAGAGCACAAGCAGGTGGAGGGGTATAGAGAGAGGGAGAAACAGACTTACTGCTAAGTAGGGAACCCGATGCAGGGCTCAATCCCAGGATCCTGGGATCATGACCTGAGCCAAAGGCAGTTGCTTGACCAACTGAGCCAACCAACCACCCTAGAAGAAATTGTTTTCTAAATAAAAACAAATCAATTGTTCATAAATTTTAATTATCAGCAATCTACAGTGCTAGGGTACATTTTCTAAGCCTCAAGTTTCTTTTCATCTAAACTGTTAATATTTTTAATTTTTAAATGAAAATACTTGCCCTTTAACTTCTGATGATTTCTATTTCAACCAATTTTTATTATTTCTGAGTTTTGATCTGTAACATCATAAAATTATTTTCATATTTATAGCATCATATATAGAACCCAAAAGTGAAGGAGATTACATCTTTGTTAAACTGATATTATTCAATTTCTGGATCTCAAAATTAGAAAAGTTATTTACATAAGAGTTTCACTTTTTAAAAAGTTATTTTGTGAAATTTCCGTATTTTATGTATAATTAAAAGTTTTGCCATAGAGTGAGGAATAACTGACTGGTAATGCTTTCAAAAGAATAACCATATACAGTGCACTATTTTATTCAGTTATAAGATTTTTATATATCTTATGTCTGGACTAAAATTTCAAATTGAGATATTAATTTACTAATGTTTGTATCTGTCCTTTCTGTTTTCATGATATGCATTGATTAGATACAAAGAAACCTCTATTTACCAGTTTCCAAGAAGAGCAAAAAATCATGCCATTGCCTGCAAACTGCCCAACTCTTGCAGTTATGGATGTTGCTGAGAATATCAGAGCAAAAATTTATGCTGTGCTGGGCAAACTGGGTAAGAAGCTACTTGTCAAATTCTCAAGAGCCTCTGTTTTACTCAGTTTGCAAAGTGATTATGCTTTGGAGTCTATTTTCAAATATGATGATCAAAATCCTTTTATACAGATAAGTGCATGTTCCATTCTTACCCAATGCCCAAGGTACACCCTTTATCAATTACACTTGATCTTAGCCAAAAGGCCGAGAAGCGATGACCCTTTATCAATTAAAATCAGAATCTCTGTGGGGCCCAGGCATCAGCATCTTTCAAAGCTCCCCAGGCAGTTCCAGGATTAAAGGTGGTTAGTTTAGATGATTAGGCTTAAACATTTGAATTGTGAAATACCTGAGTTTTTAAAATCCTTGCTGCCTTTTTTTTTCCTTGCTTCCCGTTAAGGAAAAAAGTTGCCAAACACTCTTCAGCAAGCCAGAAGCTCACAGAACTAACTTTTGTAATCAAGATGAAATAAAAATTGTTGGCATTAGTTTCTATAAAATAGATACAAGCCTTTTGGAATCACTTGCTTTGTTACAGTAATTCTTTCTTTATAAACTTTGTTTAGATTTTGAAAATTTACCTGGCCTATCTGCTGAAGATTTTGTCACTCTTTGTATCATACATAGATACCTTGACTTTAAAGTGAGTACCTTCTTAATAATCTTACTAAACTCTAATATAACAAAAAAATCAATTGGGAAATAAAAGATCTATTCATAGTTGTAAGCAATCATCCGTTTACTGTATAGTTTTTATTTCCCATTTTGTATTTGGTACTGTTCAAAAAACCTATAGTTGATTGGTATTTTCCATAGGATATGATTTCATCCAACTATTAGTTTATAAAAGAAGATGGATGTTACTGACAGAGCTATTTAGAAGCTTACTGGAATTTTTAAAATATAATTTCTTCTCTTTAGAGAGCATTAGGAATTATAGTTAAGTGAATTATTGCTTATTAATATAAATTATTAATATTTATTAAATATTATTTTATCTTTAGTTTATATGATGATCAAATATCAGTTAAAGGATATGAGGTTTCTCACCCTGTTGGTTATATTTTTATTGGCAAATAAATACTTTTGTAGTATTTTGAAGCAAAGTCTTTTTAAGTATATTCTCTTCTACTAATATTAGTACTATGTATTTGAATGTTATAAATGAATAAGTCTCTATTTTCAAATGAAAAAAAAGCTCACTTTCATCCCAATCCTGTATATATAAATTTTTCTATAAATATAAGCATACTCAAGCACATTAATTTAAAAACAACCTAGAATATGAGATGGAGCTGTCAGTATGATGAAACCATGGAGTTAAGAGCTTGAGATTCAGTTACTGTCTGAGCTAGAAGGTAAGGGGCAGAGGACAGGGCTCTGGAGCTCCAGTTATCCCCATGTTAATTGCCCTACAAGTTCAGCTTGACCTAGCTTTGGTTTATTTATTTTTTTAAAGCATTGCTATTCTTTTTTTCTTTTTTAAACTCCCATCCAATGTGGGGCTTGAACTCATGACCCCCGGATCAAGAGTCATATGCTGTATGGACTGAGCCAGCCAGGCATCCCTTGACCTAGCTATTAATACAGGGCTTTTGGGAGGAAGACATCAGTAGTTCAAAAGGGTAAGACCACAGCAGCAGTTTCTTGCAGCTGTGAAAACAGTGCGACTATAAAACAGGGCAGTGAAAATGGTAGTGAGTTAGACTTAGGTAGTGGAGCCTCATCCACAAATACCTTATCATTGTAAAACATGATAACTCAACTGTAATTGGTGCCCCAAATAATTGCCAATGCACTTATTCACAAGTAGGAAGATGGGGAAAGGTGGTTCAGTAAGTGTTAACTTTGGAACAACCACCCAAATAAAAGTTTACCCAAAATTACATCATTTATTTGTGGTTAAATTAACTTTTTTTTACCTTAAACTTTGTTATAATAGATTGGAGAAATATGGAATGAAATATGTGAAGAAATAAAATTAGAAAAGTTAAGACCAGTCAATACAGATAAAAAATTTTTGGAAGCTATTACAACAGCATCAGAAAATATTGGAAAGATGGTTGCTTCTCTTCAAAGTGAGATGATTGAAAGCCAAGCACATCAAGATGTGCAAAATGAACAAAAAGTATATACAAAAGTAAGTCACATATACCATTAAGGTAGGAAATAATAATTTCAATAAACTAGTTTACCATCGGATATATTTGTCTTACCTGTGAATGTTTCAGCACATGGAGTTATTTTGTAGTTTTTCTTACACTTATTTTCAGTGTTTTTGTGCAATTTTTAAAGAAACCATGAAATTAACAGCCCTGAGACTCAATTACTATATTCAGTACAGGTTTATGGCATAATGATTTGATTTCTATAGGCTTACATTTTAAAAAGTAAACAGATACCTGGGGTGCCTGGGTGGCTCAGTGGTTAAGCATCTGCCTTTGCCTCAGGTCATGATCCTGGGGTCCTGGGATTGAGCCCCGTGTCAGACTCCCTGTTCAGTGGGGAACCTACTTCTCCCTCTCCCTTCTGCTCCTGTGCTCTCTCTCTCAAATACATAAATAAAATCTTTTAAAAAAGTAAACAGGCACCTGAGACACATTTTTTAAAATGTCAGAGTTCTAAAAATTGTGGTCTAAGTGTATACATTTAGCAAATTCTGACAGTGTATCTCTGTGACTTTATATATAGCCTCCCTGAGAATGTGCCCTCATCCCTCACTCTGTGATCTGTCCTTACTGGTATACCAACCATAGGTATATTGATAAAAGCTTCACCCTCACTTCAGTGCCATGAAACTTACAATGAATATTCTATCTATAGATTCAGAGGTAAGCTGGTCTCTGATTTTAACTAATCAGAAAAAGCCTGCCAGGAAAATATAAGCCATTTACCTAAAGCTTTGTGTTCAGTCAGAAACTGAACACAAAAGTTTTTTGAGCAAATGTGGCTCTAGCTTGTCCCTCAGATACAAAGACAGGGCAGATTCCCCACTTCTGCTTGGTGGACTTTTATGATTACAGTTAAATGTTTAAAACTCTTTAAGGTGATTTCCAGAGTATTTTCGATTGCCTGATCTTGCACATAGCCTACTAAATGTTTTTATCTGCAGCCTAGTAGGAATTCTATCTGTGTTCCATCTGTAAATTCTGCTCCATCTTAAACACCAATTTGCTTGAAAGTTTTATTTAAGAGTTTTTATTGCATAGATGCTGTCATTTAAGTAATTTATTTGCTGTCAAGTGGGATAACCCTATTGGAAGTTGTGCTGAGTTCTGTTGAACAGCAGAATGTCTGCTGTGGTGGATGAGCTATTGTTGATTTGATAGTTATTGCTGATTTGTTATGGCTTTGACCCCACTTATTTTTAAGCAGTTGTTTAATTAAATACTCTTGGGTTCATAATCCATATTTAATAACATGTTATATACTAACCAAGGGCATGTGTTCTCTGATTATATATTTAGTGAATAGCCTGGTGAGAACTACGTAGTCTTTGCAGTTTGTTAGTGGTTACCTCCCTAGACTGTATCACCACAACTGACTCAGCACTCTCACAAAACTGCTTATCTTAAATGACTATAGTCAAAAATTAGTAATTTTACCAATATAACCTTCTGTAAACTATTATCAGTGGCAGCAAGAATCTCTATATTTTCTCCTGTGAATTTGCTGTTGGGTCATTTATATAGCTTGTTCTGGATTATAATCTGTCTTCACAAGTGATAATCACATAAAGCAATCAGGCTTGTTGAGAATGATTATTGTTGTTTTTATGTTTTGTATTTTCATTACAACAGTTTTACATTACATGTCATGGAAGGCAGTTCAAATGTTAACCATATGATGAAGGAAGGATTTTACTCTAATCGTTTAGCTAGTCAGCCCTAAAATTTACATTGCCAAAATCTAGGTCTTCCTTCAAAATAAGGGCCTTAAAAAGCCCTTTGGTGTCGTTTCATAGAAACTAGAACTCTTAATTATCTTTCTCATTTCAGATACAAGCCACACACAAGCAAAGAGAATTGGCTAATAAATCATGGGAAAATTTCTTGGCCAGAACATCAAATGCTAAAACTTTAAAGGTAGGATTCTTAAAATATTGTGATATACACAACAAATAGCCAGTTCTGATAGGCATACTTTTTCAGAAATAAATATTCATTCTTTCACCTTTTTCTGTTGACCTGTCTATAGAATACCAACATTGTTAAATCCTCATATGCTGTAGGATGATAACTATGCATTTTCGTAGTTTCAGAGGATGCCACTTTGAGATTTTTTTGCTCTAGCAGTGGGAAGCAAGGGTGGTGTTCCTGGCTTGCATAAAGGAGATGATCATTAGCCAGGATTAAGCGGGAGAAATATGCTACTACTTTCCACTTTATATCATTGATCATTTCTGTACGAAACGGAGTGAAGAACAGAAAAAACAACTGTCTGTGTTACCCTCTCCCCCAAGGGTATTTCCCCTCCATGACCACCAAAAGAAACATGATATTAACAATTAAATGAGAACTGGGGAAAAGCATCCCTTTGGGAAAAGATGATAAATTGCTTTAGGAATAAGCTAGAAACTAATCTAAAATTTATATAATGTTGATTGTTGACTTAAAATATGTAAGAAGCACCATTTATTTCCAAAACCTCATTGCTTTCCCCACTTCTTCCACTAATACTTTGGATATGTTTTTATGTAATGTTACAATTATTTGGCTAGATATGAAACTGTTGAATGTTAAACTAGCCCATGAAAACAGTGAAACCACATTAAGGTAGCAAAACTAAAGTTAAGAACAAAAGCTCACTCGAGGACTGTGTCTCTCGAGTGTCTTTAGTGTTTCTAAAGTCTTTAGTGTTTCGTGTTTAGTGTTTCTAAAGTCGTTAGTGTTTAGTGTTTAGTGTTTCTCACTAAAAATTCTTCCCAATTCTACTTATGAAATATTCTCACTTTTAAGGAGTAATTAATGAAAATCAGCCATTCCATGCAGATTATTTGTTATCTCAAATTTCACCTGCTCTAGTGCCTCAGATACTGAGTTTGAACAAAAGTGCAACAAATTATCCAATTCATATTACTCTGAAATAGTTAAGTATTCTGAATTAGTATTTATGCAAAATATTTTGAAGACATGTATCACCTTAGGTAAATTTTGGAGTTTATTAAATTATGTGCTAAAATGAGATTTCCAGAAGACCTGCTTTATTCCTTGGTCATATATGACTGATAACTGGAACTCTCAGTAATTTTCTCAGGTGACTGGTGTCTTCTGCAATGCATAGAAGATGCAACTTACTAATAACTATTTTCTTAGCCTAAGTGAGTAAGTACAGGTTCCAGTGCTACTCAGTAAATGGTTCAAGTAGAAATCAGGCACAATTAAATGTACTTCACATACTTCACTGCAAGTATGATAGTTAATGCTTTAGTAGCAATTAATATTACTTTCTTTCTAATTTAAAAATCTTCAGAAAGCAAAAAGACTTCAGGAAAAAGCTATAGAATCTTCTAGATACAGTAAGCCTCCACCAAATGCAATATTTCACAGGACAGATATTAAAGGCCTTAACACAACGGTAAGTTTTTTTGTTGTTTTTGTTCATTTGTTTGTTTTGCTTCATAATTTTTCTTAGTGGTACTGTATTTAGTCTCCATAGAATGTTAGTTGTATGGGGTTTTTTCCTCATATTTTTTTTTTGGTCAAATTTCACACAGTTTGGGCCTATTTATCTCCAAGATAAATTCACTGTTACCCAGTACTGGTTTAGACCCCATCAGCCCTACAGGATTCCCAGGAAACAGCTACAAATTTGTGTCTTTTCTAAAATCAGCTGAAGGATGAATGGGCTTTTCTCTTATTGAAAAATTTTGTAAATGAACTCTTACATATACCTTTTGCTTTGTCAGGTGCCTTCTGGTCGGGTAGTAACAGTGGAAAGCACTCCTGCCCGATTACTGGGAGGACCTCTGGCTGATACAGATATTGCTCTTAAAAAACTGCCTATTCGAGGAGGAGCCCTACAAAAGGTGAAAGCAGTGAAAACTGTGAATGAGTCAAAGAAGAGTGTTCCTACATAAAATGATCTATGGACATTTTGAAATAAAGTTTGCTTATAATTTTTTAGTTGAATATCTTCATAAACATAAAGCAAATATTTTAGTAAAATACTATGAAAAAATAAAAGTTAAGTACATATAATTTATTTGTATTGAAAATATCTACATGTAGCACCAGAAGAGTTGTCATCAATTTCTTTGGAAAGATCACTAATTCTCTTTACTGAAATCATAAAATATACTGTGTCAGTTGAACTCCTTTGGTTGCATGTGAACTACTTCATCTGGTTTAAGCCAATAAAAACTTTTCCAGGCTCTGTAGCTATAAATCTAGGAGTAATTAAGGCTGCAGGCATTGTGGATCTAGGACTGAAACTCTGTGAGTAAGATCTTCTCCTTACCTAGCAGTTCTCCCAAGTCGATACCCAGTAGAGAAGAATACATGCCAGTTTTTCAATAGTCTCTGCATCTGCCTCTGCCTCTTGGGACCCTTGATTGGCCACATGCCCACTCCTGAGCCGTTCACCACGACTTTGGCCAGATCTGAGTACCGCCTACTCCCAGAGCGAGAAGTAGGCCAACCCCAACCAAAATATATGGATGGAGTGGGGAATCAGGATATTTATATATGTATATATAAATACTGGGCAGCAAAAACATTTGCAACAAATTTGTTGGTCAGAGTAAAATAAGTTGGCTCTGTTATAAAAAGTAAATGTGAGTCATGAGCTAAACAACAAAAATTTTAAAAATGTAGATGGTTTTACTCTTTATATAAAAATACACAAAACAAATTCTAATGCTACTTTTCTTCTTTAATGGGGAAGGGAAGGGGAGAGTGAGGAAATGTCTTCCCTCCTTTGGTAGTGAAGGTATTCTGCCAAAAAATAGGAGATAGATGCCTTAATGCTGGATATAGAGCAAAGTGTCCCTGTATGGCATTAAGAGATTTCCATGGCCTGTCTCCATTCCCATGTCAACCCCACCCAGGAAGCCACAAAGTTAACTTCATGTCCAAGACTGAGAGAGACAAGAACCTGTTTTCTTAAATAGGGAAATATACTGGAATTTGAGTCTAGATTCTAGGCCCATAGGCACACTCAGCAGTGTCCTGGTAAATCTGTAACAATCGGCTCTTCAAGGAGAACAGGCCCTCATTTGCAGTGTTTGCCAATTTGGATGGTGTAAATAATAGTCCCACTGTGACCAATTACAAGCTACCAACATGATGCTACTGAATGCAGAGTTGGGGAAATAAGATAATAAGTGGATTATCTCCACTGGGCCCACCTTCTCCTACTTCCTCCTTCATCCCCTTCTTCTTCCCCCAACTCACATTCATCCAGTAATATTCCATTATCTCCATCTGTGAAGTTAGTGGAATCTGCAGTGAAGGGAGAAACTGCCAACTGTTGCTAATGTTCTAATTAGAATGAGTTGACAGTACACCATTAGCCAGCAGCTTCTCATCCTGGCCCAGCTGCCCATTATCTTTGTGGCCCGTAGGAGTTGAAAATGTACATCAGCTTATCAGGGAGCTTTGCCTCTCCTGAATCCTTTTCTCTATTGCCACCACCACCACCAAGATATTAGAAGGCATAAATTGTTCCTCCTCTTCACAGGAAGCCCTAAGCACAAAGATTCCATCAAAGAGTAGTTCTTGGGACAAGAATGGGCATGGATAGGAACATGCAGTGATGAGATGATCGTAGGAAAAGCACCAGATATACCTCAAGTATATCAGATATACTGTGTCTTGTATATCAGATATATATATATATATCAGATATACAAGTGTCCGTGGCTAAGAACACTAATCTCTGGCTCATACCGTAGACTAACAAGCTCCTTTCTCAGATGCTAAACTCCCTAATGACAAGGTAGAAACCACATTTCATTCATCATCGAAACTAACATATCAGTAAATAAATTGTTAAATAAGTATGATGGTGGCCTCAGCTCCTGGCAGCCTTTCCCTTGAGCTCTGCAAGTGGAGCAGTCCTGAGCTCAAAAGGAAGATTCAGCCAGTAAAATGCTATACAGGTGAGGCTAAACACAAACTTATTAAAGTAGTTCAAATGTATTTACTCTGCAACAGTGATAGACTTTCCCTAAAATGATGAGACATAAATACTATTACATTAACCAATACTATTACATAACCAATGTGTAGAAATGGAATTGATATTACTTGGTTGAAGGTAATTTTTGTATGTAGTACAACTTAGTATCTCCAAACTGATTAGGACTGATGACAATCAAAATAATTTATGATAGCTGTGGAACTGCTCCCCCCCCTCCCCCGCTGTGTTGATCTTACCCATCAGGAAGAGAAAAGCTAAAATAGGGCAGGTCGTTATCTAGCAACGATTTAACAGCTGAAGGAATGTGGGTGGATGAAGCATAGTGTTACTTAATTCAGACATTTAACTTTGGTAGATAGATGCACATCAAGTTTGCATATTACAATTCCAGCCACCCTTGCAGTGAGCAAGTGAATCGGTCTGACAATGTCACTAACTGTAATGGGTCTCTGTTCTCCACACATCGGTGCTTCCACACTACTCCTGAGCCTATTTAGCCCACCCAGCCTGACTGAAAGGCAGACAATATATTTCCCTTCCATGAGTCAATTAAGACAAAATTTCAAGATCTCAAACTGAAACTTCTGCTAATAAACTAAATGAAAGGAGAGTTAAAAGAATAAAAATGGACTTTAAAGAATACAGATGAAATGGTTTTGACACACTTCAGTAATGAGATGTTTACCACATGAGGGAGCTCATTCCTTGGTTAAACTGTTAGCCAATTTTTGCTTATATTGGATAAAAACCAGTGAATAAATCATTCATCTCATTCTCAGTCTGTCTTCTGGAACACAAGGTACCTTTCATATCACAGGAAAAAAACTATCATGTTCAGCCTGAGTCTTTTCAGGTCAAATACCCATTTTCTGTAATCATTCTTATTTAATTAATTAATGGGGCGCCTGGGTGGCTCAGTTGGTTAAGCAATTCCCTTCTGCTCAGGTTATGACCTCAGGGTCCTGGGATCCAGCCCCATGTCGGGCTTCTTACTCAGCAGGGGGCCTGCTTCTCCCTCGCCCTTTTCCTGCTACTTTGCCTGCTTGTGCTCTCTCTCTGTCAAATAAATAAATAACATTTAAAACAAACAAACTAAACTAATCATTCCAGACATTGTATCTGGCCATAGCCTCTTGAAGTACCACAATTTGTTAATATTCCTCAATCTGTGACCAGACAAACTGAACAAAGATTTCCAGGTGTCGTAAGACCCATGAAGGATATAACGGAACTAGTCTTCCTCATTTTTACACACACTCTGCCAACACAGCCTGTGCTTATGTTAGTTTAATTAGCATGTACATTTCATAATTGCTTGTATTAGATTTCCAGTCAAGAATGCTTTTTGAGAAAGAAAGAAGCAGTCCCTGACATTCAGGGACTGGCCTGGTACTATCAGGTCAAAATTCTACAGAACACCTACTGCTCAGATCTTGGTTTCTAATAATATTCTCCAATAAAAGAAACCAGGACTCCTTGAAGAAATGGCTGGTTCCAGGGACGGATGGAAATACACAAGGTGTGTCTAGAGCATCCTGTGGAGTTCCCAATGACCAAAGCTGGAACAATTTCAGCAACAAAGTAATGAATTATAACCCAAAGCATAAATAAAAGTCTGTAAGTCTCTAACGATATAAGTAAATAATGACAGAAGAGGATTGAAGGAAACAGAAGATGGGGAGGAAGTGAGGATAGACAAATCTCCAAAGAATTCCAGATAATTTATGTAGATATTCCCTCCTCCAGTAAGTGGGACATAACTGCCCATTCCCTTAAGTGTGGGTTATGCTTAGTGACTTGCTTCCAAAGCATACAGTATAGAAAGAGAAGAGAAAACATTACAGTGGAGAAACCTGGTATATACTACTTAGCCAAGGTTAAACTTTGTACGTGATAACTCATGTTGATGGTGTGTACCCTTGATCTGAAATATTGAAAATAGTACTTTACTTCTGTGGTATTCATGCAAAAAGTCTATAAAGTCAGTCTAACCCTGAGAAATACAATCAGGCAAACCCAGATTGGATATTCTATAACATACCTGACCAGTGATCAAAATTCTCAAGGTCATTGAAAACATCTTAGAGCCTAAGGAGACAAGATAACTCAATATAAGGTGGTGTCCTAGACAAGATCCTGGAACAGAAAAAGGACAACAGGGAAAAACTGGTGAAATCCAAATAAAATATGAAGTTTGGTTAATAATTTATCACTATTAGATTATCAGTTATGGCAAACATACCCCACTAATGTTAGATATTAACAATAGGGAAAAAATAGGCGAGTATACAAGATCTTTCTGCACCATCCTTGGAAATTTAAGCAAACTTAAAACCATTCAAAAATAAAAATTTTATTTAAAGTTTAAAAGTGATCTTTTGACTCATCTAGTCAGATGATTTTTGAATAGGGCAAAAGAGAAATACACACTGTTCCCCACTCAACCACATTTTGACTTCCATTTCTCTCTCTTTTTTGAAGATTTTATTTATTTATTTGACAGAGAGAGAGATCACAAGTAGGCAGAGAGCCAGGCAGAGAGGGTGGGGGAAGCAGGCTCCCTGCTGAGCACGGAGCCCGACGCGGGGCTCAATCCCAGGATCCTGAGTTCATGACCTGAGCCTAAGGCAGAGGCTTAACCCACTGAGCCACCCAGGTGCCCCACCATTTCTCTTTTTAAACTTATATTTTGATATCATAAAACTACTTCTGAAATATTATTTCCTACTGTACCTTTGTCCCACTGCAATGGCAGCTCTGTGAGTCAAGGATTATTTAGCAGTGTACCTCTAAGCTCAATGAGTTTTTGTTGAATGAATGATTGATGAAAAAAATAATTTTTTCTAGATACAAATGACATGACTTGTGCCAAAAATTGCAGGGTGGGGAAGGGATTTTTTTTTAAAGATTTTATTTATTTATTTGACAGGGAGATCATATGTAGGCAAAGAGGCAGGCAGGGAGAGAGAAGAGGAAGCAGACTCTCCGCGGAGCAGAGAGCCTGATGTGGGGCTCGATCCCAGGACCCTGGGATCATGACCCGAGCTGAAGGCAGAGGCTTTAACCCACTGAGCCACTCAGGCGCCCCTGGGGAAGGGATTTTTAACAGAATATGATATCTAAGTACCAGCAAAACAGATTAAGATGAACTGCTCTAAAACCAGAATGCCCATTTTGGCATATGTCCTTATGTTTAATAATCCAATGTAGCCTATATATTTCAACTAGGAAAACTAGAAACCCATTTGTAATTAACCTATTTTGGAAGGCTAACAATTAAGTTTAATTGATTAACACTAAAAAGTTCATCCTTGATGCAGTAGAAATTTTTTATGACAACTATGGTGAGGACATGTGGTTGAACCATTTCTTAGGCTAAAATGATCTGGTTTTGCTTTATGCCATTGAACTTTTGAGCATCGAACATTTGCCCACAGGTAAAAGAGAGAGATTCTCTAGGGAAAATCATAACCCTGTGCCTCCACCTGTAGGAAAGGAATTAGGCAACTTCTTGTGTCTCTTTCTGGTCATTTGAATAAGAGAACATAAGACCAATCCTCCAACCACTTGATTTTATGAACTTAGGGATCTGTCCTTAACTGGCAAGATAAAGTATTTTGAACGTGGAAATTCATTAGACTTACAACCTCATATTATCTGCAACTAGTTACTATATAAAACTTAGTTACATGGGGCGCCTGGGTGGCTCAATGGGTTAAGCCTCCACCTTCAGCTCAGGTCATGATCTCAGGATCCTGGGATTGAGCCCCGCATCAGGCTCCCTGCTCAGCGGGGAGCCTGCTTCCCCCCACCCCACCTCTCCGCCTGCCTCTCTGCCTACTTGTGATCTCTGTCTGTCAAATAAATAAATAAAATCTTAAAAAAACCTGAGTTATATGAAATATTTGTAAAATAATACTAGAAAGCTATATAATTCATTTATTCTTTAATATTGGAGATTCTTTAAAAATGGACACCAAAAAATCAAAATTAAAAAAATACATTGGAGATTCTTAACCTGAGGTCCATGAACCGTTCCCCCAAAATCATCCACAAATGATGGACACTGTGTACATGTAACTTCTACTAAAGTGTCTATCACTTCATCAGAACTTCAAAGTGGTCCATAACTCAACGTCAGCCCCACCTCACCCTTTAAAGTTTAAAGTTTACTCTTGTCAAACCATCAGACAGTTGCACATTTGTTGCGTATTATTTGGGGGGGGGGGCTCTTAAAATTATTTATATGTAATTGAGTTTGGATGTGTAAGCATCAGCTTGTATTGAAGGGAATCTGACATTGCCAGGAACTTGAAAAAACAGTGCTGTATATACCATGGTAGCCATCATGAAAACCTATGATTTTTATTGGTTTTTAGTCCTAGCAAAAGCTGGGCTTCTCCTAAACATGTTGTTTGGTTTTTCTTATCAACAGTGTGAATCTTGCAACTGCTCATGAGTCCTTCTTCACTTTGAGAAGTAGGCAACTCAGACTAATTTACAGCCACCCTTTTATCAAAGGTATAGGCTTTTACAACATGCATTTGAAAGTATTAATCTGGGGACACCTGGGTGGCTCAGTTGGGTAAGCCACTACCTTTGGCTCAGGTCATGATCCCAGGGTCCTGGGATCGAGTCCTACATCAGGCTCCTTGCTCAGCGGGGAGCCTGCTTCTCTCTCTGCCTCTGCCTGCCTCTCTGCCTACTTGTGCGCTTTCTCTCTCTGACAAATAAATAAATAAAATCTTAAAAAAAAAAGGAAAGTATTAATCTAAACTACAACTACATATTATTAGTTTCCTGTCTTCATTTCCCATCATCTCAATTTCCTCATCTACTTCATGTTATCATACTGTTTAGTATATATTTTTAAAGCTTCATATCCTTTTTGGAATAAGATGTGAGATGTAAATAGGAAATATATTTTAAAAAGAAGAAAACTGAGCTAATAACTAAAGATGAAAATTCTATCAGACTGTACTAAAACAAAGTTTCTTATTACCTTCCTGTTTGTTATTCTTTTTTTTAAAAACTGAAGACAATAAAAGTGAGAACATAAAAAATGTTAGTCCTTAATGCATAGAAAAACACTTTAATATATAGGATGGCTTGGTGATAAAATGCACATTTCAGAAGCCACTTGATACACTACATCAAGATTAAATATTACCTTTTAGGACAATACTGGCATTAATTTCGGCACAGTTTTAAAGTCAACATTATGTCAACATTATGTATAAGATATCTTATAAAATTAGTTACAGCATTACTCCATTGACTACTGTATTTAAAAATATATTGCATTTGCATTTTAAGTGTTTTTTTAATGCTTTACAAAGATGCCTTTGTAAAATTATTGACAAATTACTTGAAAAGACAAATGCTAATTCAAAAGCCATAAAGCACTTACACATCAACACAAATACAACTTTCATAAATATTAAAGAATTAGAAATAACAATTTTGATAAATACTGCAGGAAATATTTGACCCCAGAAATACTGACAGATTTAATGTTCAGGTTGATGTCACCGTGCTTGATGTCTTTTCCACATTCTCTTATATGTAAAACTCATGTTTTGTAAAATCCAGTCCTATAATATTAGAGAGGAGAAATTATTAATTGTCACTCTAATGTGACTCTTAAGATGTCTTCCTTTTAAATAATCCTATTGAAAAAAATTTAAAAACCTAATTATATATCCTATGTTTAAAATCTCTTCAATAAATGTAATGGGAATAATTATGGTGTTAAATAGTTTTCTTATGAACTAACTATCCATGGGGAAAATAAGGTAATAATTTTAATGATCTACCAAATGCATTATAGCTCAAGATCATTTAGATCTCTGCATATCAGAGCTCCTGCAGTTTCTAATAATACATAATCAGTAAAAATGAAAATCAAAGTCAATCATGATAGAAAAAATTGGGCAAATTTGTTAGCTTGTTGGCAAATAAGGATTAAATACTTAATTTTTTAAAACACTAAGCCTGTTGTTCTCTTAAATACACATTTAAATTACCTCCTGTTATCTTCTGTGGAAAATTGTACTTGGGAGGCATCACCTGTCTTCTGCCCATTCCATGAGATCGTGAAAGCAAGCAGTCTACATACATGTCCCAGAAATCCTGAGCTATGGTTAAGAAGACATTATAATGTCTAGGCCGTTGGGATTTTTGCAAGAACAACATGAAATTCCAGAAAGCATCCACATTGTGCTGTATCTTGAGTTCCTTGAGATCTATCAATGTCAAAGAGCAAGCATTCCAGCACTGGAAATCAATATCTTTCATGATGCCTGGGCTGATGCTGGCAAGCACCCCCTTTTGAAATTCAAAATCAGCATTCATCAGATTGATCAACATCATGCAGCCCAGTGGTAGGTAGATCCATCTTCTTGTGGCAAAACCCATTGTCTATACAGGGAAAAAAAAGGTAATAAATTTTTTTAAGTTTTTATTTTTTTATTTAAATTCAAGTTAGTTAACAAGGTTGCACCAGTTTCAGGAGCAGAATCCAGTAATTCCTCACCCACATACAGTGCCCAGTGCTCATCCCAACAAGTGCCCTTCTTAATGCCCCTCTCCCATTTAGCCCATCTTCCTATCCACCTCCTCACTAGCAACCCTCAGTTTGTTCTCTGTGTTTTAAGAGTCTCTTATGGTTTGCCTCCTGCTCTGTTTTTATCTTATTTTATTTTTCCTTTCCCTCTCCAATGTTCATCTGTTTGGTTTCTTGGGAAAAAAAAACAACAGCGAAAGTATTTTTAAGTTAAAAAGAAAATTATTTGGACACCGGGTGGCTCAGTCAGTTAAGCATCTGCCTTCAGCTCAGGGCATGATCCCAGGGTCCTGGGACTGAGACTTGCATTGGGCTCCCTGCTCAGTGGGAAGCCTGCTTCTCTCTCTGCCTACCGCTCCCCCTGCTTGTGCACTCTCTCTCTCTCTCTCTCTGACAAATAAACAAAATCTTAAAAAAAAAAAAAAAAAAGAAAATGAAAATGATTCAATTACTTAATGATCTGTTTAAACCTAAAAATTCGTAAATACGATGTGTTTGGTTTTGATGAAGCCAAATTTGCTTACTATGTATTTGTTGGTTTTCTTCTAAGTTGTTGACTCTCAGACCTTCCTTTGAAAAAATACAGTTACGATTTGTTTAACCAACCTTCTGATAAAGTCTTCAGGAGTCACTGAAATCCAAAACATGTTTAGGAAGATGTGATAGATTCATTTCATCACAGACTTTTAGAGCTGAAAAATCTTTAAAAGCATGTGTTCCAAACTTCTCCCTTTACAAATTAGAAAAATACTCCTGATATGGTTCAGCAAGTGCTCAGGTCTCGGGTCTCCCTATCCAAGACTCCTACCACAACACATTCCAACTAAGGGGATTAGAATACAGTCCATTCTATGTGTAGCCACGAGAAAAAGGCATTTACTTATTTTTTTAATTTAGATGTTACCAATCTATTAACCCAAATGGTGTTGGATGCCCAAGCACCAAGTTTCAAAGTAACTGATCCTTCTTACATTTATTCATGGAAAAATATTTGTTATGGACTGATGCCTGGTAGCTCCCTGGCTTCTCTCAGGTTGTTCAGGATCTGTTTGGAGAAAATTAACATATATATCTGAAGGAGCACAAAGACAATAAAGATAATATAAGCTATTATGATATGTGCAGGGCCAGTAACATTCAGCAAAATCTTGGCATTTTCTAATGTTTCTTTGCACAAGTTTCCCTGCCAACTGATCACTCAGTAAACTAGCTACATAAGTGGACATCAAGGACTAAACTGGCCTTGAATTCCCCTACGGCTACTATCCCAGGCTGACATTGGAAATGTCCCTGACACAACCTTGACAGCCAGGGCGGCGGGGGTGGGGGGCTTAGGGGGTTGCAGATCGAGAAGACTCACCACCACCTCCTTACTGATATTCGGCTGTCTGACACCTCCCTTAAAATAAGTTAGGATAAAAGAACAAAAGAAACAAATTTAAACTTAGGTTATTCGGATCGTTTCACACTGTCGGAAACTGTGCAGATCCCCCCAAATGAGCGGAGAGTGCCAATTTATGATACGACTTCTAAAAGAAAACGACTGGGTGGGGCCTGAGGATTTTCTTCTACAAGACTTTCAGGTTACACTCCTGCCTCCGGGTGGGTCATCTGGACTCGGGAGAGGAAACCCGAGCGCGAATGGAGTACCTCTCCTCCGCGCCGAGGCGCGCGTCCAGTGCGGTGTTCCGCGTGGGTCAGCTCCCTCCAGGTCTCCGGCGCCTCCTACCTGGGAGGAACAAGAGGTCACAGCGCGGGCACCAGACGACTCCCAGACCTCCCGGTTCCCACCCCCTGCCCAGCCGCACCCACCCCCGGAGGCAGGCGAAAGGCGGGAAGCCGCGCTCGGCGCGGTCCACCGCGAACGCCTTGAGCGCCTCGAGCTCGCCCTGCTGAAGTGTGTCGGTCCCACCGCCCTCGGAGGCTGGGAGGCTCTGGCTCGCCGAAGGCGGCGCTTCGGGCTCTGCTGCGGCCTCGCGGGTGGTGCGGTGGTCAGCCCCGTAGCCCGAACCACGCTCCTTTTCTAGAGAGAGGCGGCAGAGAGTGGGTGGCTACGCTCCCGAGGTCCAGCCCTCTTCTCGCCCACCTTCCCTGACTGGAGACCCACTGGACCCGCCACGCCCTGCACTGGGTCGCTGCTCCTGTCCTACCTTCCTCCGAATTTCTCTAAATTGCCATGGCTCAGGTATTCCTCGCTCTCTGCTTCCTCTTGATTTCTGCCATTCTCTGCGAAAATCCATCACAGCCGTCAGTCTGGTATATACCAAAGAAATCTCCTCCCTCCACCCACCCAACCTTCTACGCTATTCTACTACCTGGAGAAAAACTTTCCTAACGCTATAGTTCCTATTAAAGTGAACCTCCTTGATGGGTTCTAATCTCTAGCTACGTACCATTTAAATTATTAATACTAACACGTACACACTTGCAACGTATCTTCCCTTCTACCTATATAGACACTGTTCAACGCTGAAAAGAGAGTTTTCTTTAACCTTTGATAGAGTGAAGACTCGGCTCAAGTCCCTTAAATATCTCTCTGTATATGGTGCATCAGTCTCAGCCTTGACACATCATTTGGACTATCTTTGTGTTTAAGTCTGTCTCCTATGCCCAAATTCCAATAGCAGTCACAGGAGCTGTATCACAGGAGCTGTATGGGAAATCAACCCAAAGCTAGTTGCCTTATCTCCACTTACCCTTAGGCGGGTCACCTTTTCCTCATCGGTTCTTGAGCTGGGATGGTGAGGCAGTGTGCCAAGCCCAACAGCCCGATTTCCCAGCAGTTGTTCTCCTAAAGTCCACTTCTCCTAAAGTCCTACCCTCCTCCTCCTAACAGTATAGCCATCATTAGTCCTGCCCTGGTAATCCCTTTTCATGTCCCTCCCAAATTTAATAACGGCTCCTCTACAAAACAGAACTGATAAGTGATTCATTAACTGATTAGGTAGAATGCACACAAATCCATCTCACACCAGATTTTCTTCAGCTCTAGGTTTCTGGGCATTTCAGTCCACTGTTAATCATGGACTCCTAAAATTGGCAGAGACATTATAAGTTATCTAATCCAACATCCAACAACCCTCTGAAGCTTGAATCCCTCCCTCTCTCAAAGAATTCCCACCCACCAAAGCTATTGTCCAATTTGATTTGATCTTGGGCATTCCACTCCTATAAAATGAGCAAAGGATGCAAACTAGCAATTCATAGAAGAGTAATAACCAGAATCCAGTATATATGAAAAAAGATGTTCACCCTCAAGTAATAATACATTGTTTTCACTAATTAAATTTTAACAAAAATTAAAGCATGATATTATACATTAGCAAATTTTTGAGAAAATGAACACTTTCATAGGCTTTTGAGAAGAGTGTCAGCTAGTAAGTATAATCACCATGGTAGAAAGCTGGCATAATTTTTAAATCTGAAAATGATCCGGAAGTTCTACTTTTAGTATCTACTGTCAAGACAATGGCAGAAAATATCCACTATGAGATTGATTACTCTGCAGGGTCCACTGATACAATATAAATAGAACCTCTCTAAATGCTGACAAATGTATTTTTTAAATCATTGTTGGGTTATCCAGAAAGTGAAACATCCAAGGAAAGAAGAAGGGAATCAAGGAGAAAGAAGCATCAAACAGTAAGGAAAATGTGAAAGAGGAGAAAAACAGAAGGAAGCTAAAAAAGTGAGATGTGGATAGTAAATTTGGATTTTTTAAAAAAGATTTTATTTATTTATTTGACAGAGAGAGAGAGCAGGAGAGCTCAAGCGGGAGGTAGTGGCAGAGGCAGATGGAGAAGCAGGCTCCCCGCTAAGCAGGGAGCCCAATCTGGGGGCTCGATCCCAGGACCCTGAGATCATGACCTGAGCTGAAGGCTGTTGCTTAACTGAATGAGCCACCCATTTGCCCCTAAATTTGGAATTTGTTAATTGATAAATACATATGGTAAAAGGTAAGATACAGATATTGAATTTATACTTGTAAAGTTGCTAAATAAGTATGGTAAAATTTCTTGGGTAACTTCTAAATGACAGAAATAAAGAACACAACTTTTAAACAGGTAGAAAATAAAACCTGAATTGAAAAACCAGATTGATATGTGAGCAATGTAGGTGGTCTTGCTCTGTACTTCACTGCAGGCTGCATTTTTGTTCTCTTGAGTCATATGGGGTTGACTGACTTTTCTCCTGATTCTAACACAACCCACTATTACGGTGAGCAGAATACTCCAGACCCTTCCTCCTGGAAGATCCAAAGAAATTCCAGAATTTTAAGGCAACTCTACTGTTCTACAAAGGAGTGGGTTTTTTTCAGCTGTGAAGCCTGTTGTTGAACCTCTATCTCTTAGGTGTGGTGCTGACTCTGCTCTCTGTCCTTATTAGACTGATGGAGTCCCTGGGGGGCTTAAGTGGAGAGCCCATTGCCTGGGAGCTCCTGGACCACCAGAGGTCAGTTGGCTAACACAGAGTCCCCAAGCACCTTCCAGACCATCCATCTAGAAGGGTGTGGATAAGAACTCTTTCCACCAGCTATAACCTTGGAACACTGCCTTAAGTGTGTCGAGCCAGGTGTCAAACTCCTGGGCAGGCAAGTTCAGAGCAAAGTGTTATCAGAACTGTTAACAGGCCCTTGAAGGGCTCTCCATCTGGCCCTTCAAGGGCCTGTCCTGGCCCTATCCTCGTCCTGGATAAAGAGCCCGTTTAATATACACGTGTGAGTGGGTTGCCTATAACTGTGGGATGAAGTGATGTCACTCTTCTGCTTGGGTTCTGCTGTATGCTTTGCTGTCCTTGCCAACATGGCTCTGATGTCTTGGCTTTTGGATGAGGGTTTGTGCTTCATGTTTAGTGGCTGGAAGATGGTGTCATTTTCATCCTTGCTTCCACAACATTTGCCAACAGTTCCTTTGGATTTGGGTATCTTATGGTCAGTTTATTTGGTGTTCAGCCACTCTTCATGAAAGCTTGTCTGTGTGTAGATAACAGTTGAAGAAATGTGTAGGCTGGCTGTAGGAAAGGAGATGATGGAGTAGTTAGTATCCAATTCTCATTGTTTCACATGTCAAAGTCCTTTCTTCCACATAGTGTATATGTGCATATATTGGTCTGAAGGGGGCAGTAGAATGGCAAAGCCTGCTTAGGACATGAGATTATGGTCACCATGTGACTTAAATGAATTTTTCTTATGAAGTAAAGTTGAACATATATATTTTTTAAAAGAAATAAAAGGGGATTAACAAATAGGATCTCAATTAAGAAGGCAAGAATAGAGGGGGAGAAAAAGCATAGAGAAAAATGACAAGTAGAAAGCACATTTAAGATGGAAGAACTAAATCAATAATCACAATAAATATATATGGTCTGAACTTGTCAATTAAAAAGGGACAATAAGGTTAGATTGTAAATTCTGCTATATGCTGTTAAGACAAGATACAGAAAAAATAAGGACAGGGAAACTGGAAAAGAACAGAAATAGATATACTATGCAAATGTTAATTTTTTTAACTGATACAGTTTTATTAATACCAAATAAAAGAGAAATGATAAAGGAGAAAGAGGAACACTTATAATGATATAAGATGAAATTCAGGAAGAAGATAAAAATATTCTAAATTTACAAACAGCTCATAACATAACCATAAAATACATAATGTAAAAATTGACAGAAGTAGAGGGAAAACTGGACAAACTCATCATCATAATGAAAGATTCAATGAACTTTAGGTTAAGAAAACAAATAATTACTAAAAGTACAGATGATTTGAATGACACAATTAACAAGTTTATATAGAACCTTGAAACATACAGTTAGAGAACAATTTCCTCTCAACAGAAAATAAAATTAGTCTTATGGACAAAAAGCAAGTCTCAACAGATTTCAAAAACTGTTATCATTCAAATTTTGTTACCTGACCATGATATAGAAAGTTCACAAATAAAGAAAAAACATAAATTTCTTTATGTTTGGAAATTAAGACAACAAATATTTTTATTTATACAATAATTTTATTTAATAATAAATTTTTAAATTAAATTATAGGGGCACCTAGGTGGCTCAGGCAGTTAAGCATCTGACTCTTGATTTCAACTCAGGTCCTGGGATCAAGCTCTGCATAGTGCTCCGTGCTCAGCAGGGAGTCTGCTTAAAGATTCTCTACCTCTTCCTCTATCCCTGCTTTCAGACTCACTTTCTGTCTAAAATAAATTAATTTTGAAAAATAAAAATAAAGATAAATTATAATGACAACTATAATATATTTAGAACTGTATGATAAAAATATAGCATATCAAAACCTGTGAGAAGTTATCATTCAAAGGAAATTAACATCTTTAAATTCTTGTGGTGAAAAGGAAGGCAGACTATGAATTGATGATACAAGGAATCAAATTTAATAGTTCAAAGAGAAATAACAGAATAAAACCCCCCAGAGGATAATATATTTTATAAAAATACACATCAACGAGCTAGGGAAAAAACAGTTGATTCTTCTTAGAAAGAATAATAAGATAGACAACCTCTGTTGAGACTGACCAAGAAAAAAATGAAAAAAATCTCATAATATTATGAGAAAAATGGTATATATCTTATCTATACATATAAAAAGAATTAAAAAGATATGTGACCATGAAGAACATGATATAACATAAATTTGAAAATAAAAATGAAATTAATAAATTCTTAGAAAAGTTTATTTGTAAAATTCATATAGAATTCCAAATATGAATGGTCAATGACATTAAATTAAAGACATTAAATCTTCCCATTGGAAAAAAAAAATCAAGCTCATATGATTTTACAGTCAAAATTAAAAAAAAGATAAAGCTCCTAAACTCATTTTAATATAACAAAGTGAGAATATAGTGTGAACAAGAGTAAAGGCAGAAGCCCATCTCACCAATAAGTATAGATTATCCTATATCCTATAGATAATCCCAGAAGCCCCTCATTGGCTCAGTTGGTGGAACATGGGAATCTAGATATCCCAGGTTACAAGTTCAAGCCCTATGTTGGTTATAGAGATAACTTAAAAAAAATATTAAAAAGAAAAAATCCTAAACAAAATATTAGCAAACCAAATTCAGCAGGATTTATAAAAACATATATCACTACCAAGCTAGGATTATCCTAGGGATGCAAAAGTAGTTCCACATATGAAAATCAATTACTGTATTCACCGTATAAACAAATTAAAGGAAGAAACCACTTGAAAAAATTCAACACATTCAAGATTTAAAAAGAAACAAAATGATGTAACTCTTAGCAAATTAAGAATAAAAGAAATTTCCTTA
The DNA here is from genome assembly GCF_963455335.1 of Martes martes. Lineage (NCBI taxonomy): Eukaryota > Metazoa > Chordata > Mammalia > Carnivora > Mustelidae > Martes > Martes martes. The sequence goes on from NC_137899.1 coordinate 36,295,357, forward strand.
ACCTCATATCCATCAAAACCCTAAAACTAGCATCTTTCTTATGGTAGAACATTAAAAGCATTCTCTTTTAAATTAGGAATTAGGGGAACCTGGGGGCACAGTCACTTAAGGGTCTAGTTTTGGCTAAAATCTAATCTCAGGGTTATAAGATCAAGCCCATGGGGCACCTCGCTTAGTGTAGAGTCTGCTTGGATTTCTCTCTCCCTCTTCTGCCCTCCCCTCTGTGCTCTCCCTCTCTCACTGAAATAAATCTCTTAAAAAATTTGTAACTAGACAAAGATGCCTATTACCTCTGCTCACATTCAAAATAATACCTACATAGAAAGGTTTAAAAAAAGGGGGCAGGGAGTAAAAGGGCTGCCAAGAAAGACTCAGAACTGTTTAGCCTAGTAGAGAGGCAGTAAAGCTATTGGTTGAGCATGAAGTTTAAACACCAACTGCCTAGTTTTAAATCCTGCCTTCCAGGTTAAAATGACAATTTGTGACTCTGGGCAAGTTACTTAATGTCTTTGTGACACCGTTTCCTTATTTGTAAAATGGGGATGAAAAATAAACCTGCTTCATAGGGCTGCTTAGATAATTAAATAAATATTTATAAAGTGTTTGGAACAGTGCCTAGCACATAGTAAGCATGCTATATATAAGCATTTGTTTAAAAAATAATAAAATAAATTATATCCACAGACAAATTAACAAGAGAGTTTTGTAAGGTCTTGTAACATTGACGGATATCGGATCAATCTACTAAAATCCAATGCATCTCAATATATGAGCAGATACAGAATTTATAAATTAGAAAACAGGTACTATTTACAATAACAACAAAAATATAAAGTAATCATAAATAAATTTAACGGGGCGCCTGAGTGGCTCAGTGGGTTAAAGCTTCTGCCTTAGGCTCAGGTCATGATCTCAGGGTCTTGGAATGGAGCCCCGCATCGGGCTCTCTGCTCAGCAGGGAGCTTGCTTCTCCTCTCTCTCTCTGCCTGCCTCTCTGCCTACTTGTGATCTCTGTCTGTCAAATAAATAAATAAATAAAATCTTTGAAAAAAAAAAAGAAAGAAATTTAACAAGGATATATAAATTGTTTATGGAAATCTTTTAAAATCTGACCGAGAGACATTAAAGAATCTAAATAAAAATAAAGCTAATATGTGGTATATAAAGATATCCATCTTCCCAGAGTAGTATACAAAATTTCAATCAAAATCAACAGGGTTAATTAAAACTTATTCTGAAAGTTGTATGATAATATAAAAATCTAAAATAACTAAGATTTTCTTAAAGAACCACAAGAAGGAGAAAGACTCACTAGTAATTAAACAGGGTATTATTGGCTCAGGAATAAATAAATCAACCAGTGGAGTAGATTAGAGAACCTCAAAACAGACCCTACACATTTATGGTGACTGTGCAGGTAACAAAATCAGTTTTGTAGATCTGTAAGAAAACAATGGCTTTTTCAATAAATAAGGCTAGGACAGTTCGTTATCCATATGGAAAAAAATAAAAGTGGATTCTTACCTCATTCTATCACAAAAAGCAATTCCAGGTAAAAGAAGAACTTAAATGTGAGAAGCAAAGCATTCTAACATTAAGAGAAATTCAGAAGAATATCTTTCTGATCTCGAGGTTGGCAAGGATTTCTTAAACAAAATACAAATAGTGTTAACCATGAAAAACTTAAGACATTTAACTACATTAAAATTACTGTTCTGTTAATCACAAGACACATAAGTAAAGATAAAAGATAACTATAATCTGGGAGAAGATAATTGCAGTACATTTCACCACAAATAGATTAGAAATAGGATATAAGATCTAAGAGTCTTCAATGGAATCAACAAGAAAGCACAAATATCATAATAGAAAACTGAGCAAAAGGCTTTAAGAGGCATTTCATAAATAAAAAAGCATAATGAATGAATGCATAAATATATTCATAACCTCAATAAAAGCAGGGAAGTGCAAATTAAGATGACAATCAGATATGAACTAGTACCTATAGAGCCTAAAGAAGTCTGGCAACATCAAGTACTGGTAAGCATATGAAGTATCTTAGTCAGGTCCACCAGCAAAACATGAGAAAAAAGAAATAAATATGTGTGTGTGTAACTTTACAAATTTAAAGAGATTTGTTACAAGGAATTAGCTCGCGTGATCATGGAGGCTGGGAAGTCTCATGACCTGCTGTCTATAAGCTGGTGACCCAGGAAAACTGGTGACATAGTTTCAGTCCAAGTCCAAAGGCCTGAGAACCAGGAGAGCCAATGTGGGTAAGTCCCAGTCCAAGGGAAAAAAAAAAAAAAATACCCACATCGATGTCTCATCTCAATAAGTCAGGCAAAGAGAGCAAATTCTCCCTCACTGGGCCTTTTTGTTCCGGTTAGCCCCCCAAGAGATCTCTATCCACTCTGGAGAAGGCAACCTTCTCTGCTCAGTTTACCAATTCAAATGTTTATTACATTCAAGAACAACCTAATAGACTCACCCAGAAATTCCATTTGACCAAATATCTGGGTACCCAATGTCCCAGTCAAGTTTACTCATTTAGTTAACCATCACATGTATCAACAGGGACTCTTACACAGCTAAGCAGAGGATAAATTTGTTCGATTAGTCTAGAGCACAAATTGGTACTATCTTCTAAGTTTGAACAAGCATATAACTTGCAGTGTCTTTGCACTTCAGGAGTATACGCTGAAGAAAGTCTTATGTGCACCAAGAGATATAAACTAAAATGGGATGTTCTTAGCACCATTCATAAAAGCAGAAAACATGGAAATAATCAAAATGGCCATTAACAGGAGAATGGATAAGTTAACTGTGATATGTTTTCATACTGGGATGTCATTCAGTAGTGAAAATTAATGCACTCCAGGGTGCCTGGTGGCTGAGGCAGTTAAGCATCTGCCTTCCACTCAGGTCATGATCCCAGAGTCCTGGGATTGAACTTTGCATCAGGGTCCCTGCTCAGCAGGGAGTCTGCTTCTCCCTCTCCCTCTGCCCCACTCCTGTGCTCTCTCTCTCGTGCTCCCTCTCTCACACTTTCTCAAATAAATAAATAAAATCCTTAAAAAAAATAAAATGAATAGACTCCATCTATACTCTTAATAGAGGAAAAAGAGCAATGTGAAGAAAAAATCATTTTTATAAATTTCAAAGGTAGGCAAAATGAAACCCTATGTTCTTTACAAATACATATATATATGATAAAATAATTTTAATAATAAGAAAGTGGCTAGATGAAATTCAGGAGAATGGTTAGGTTTGGGTACACAAGGGAATGAGATCTAGAAAGAATGTGTAAAGAGCTTCAATGAATGGTGGATTCACTAGTTATTTATGATTAGTTTCCAACTAATTTATGTTAGGTATATTCTTTTCTACTATGGAATAATATATAATAAAAGTGTTAGGATAGTACAGAATGATATATTTCAAATACAGAAGACAAAGCTGGCTGACTGGTTACAATGGTTTGAGATGGAAGTAAAAGAGAACTTATATTTTTAGCTTACCTGCTTATGGGGGTGACAGTAACAAATACGAAAGATGGAAGGAAGATGATTAGTGGGGAGGATAGATTTGATTTAGTATTTACTGCATTAGAATTGATTTTGAATTTTCTGGAGTATCTAACACTTAGCTAGAAATATAACTAAATTGAGAGGTCTCTATTTTGACAGAAAATTAATTACTGCTTTGAGAATATACAATGATAAATTACGGCTGAGATGAAGAGGGAAGACTGCCTAAATTTAGGATCCATGAACTGAAAATGGAATCAATGAAGGAAGGAGAGAAAGAACATTCAGTCTATACAAGCTCTAGGGCAGTACAGTGTCACAGAACAAAGGGAGGATACTATGGTCTGAATGTCTATGACCCTCCCCAAATTCATATGTTGAAGGCCTAACCCCCTAAAGGTGATGGCATGAAGAAGTAGGGCTTTGGAGGATTGCTTAAGTCAGAGGGTAGAACCCTTATGAATGGGATTAGTGTTTTATTATAAAACAGGCTCCAGAGAGATCCCCAGTGCCTGCCACCACATGAGGACACAGTTAAGAATTAGGCAATCCGCAACCCAGAAGAGAGTCTTCACTAGAACCCAACAATGCTGACACCTTGGTCTTGGACTACCAGTCTTCAGAACTGTCAGAAATAAGTTTCTGTTGTTTGTAAATTACCCAGTCTTTTGTATTTTCTTATAGAAGCCCAAACAGACTAAAACTGAGGAAATGATTCAAGAGCCAGATGATTGCAGTCGGTCAAACACTTTAGAGAAGGCTAAGAGAATTGGGTTTTGAAATACGATTTTTCATCTGGCAAAAAGAATGTGCAAGGGTGAAACTCAAAAACACAACAATACATTTTTTTCCCACAACAATACATTTTTAAAATAGCTATGATAAGGGGCGCCTGGGTGGCTCAATGGGTTAAGCCTCCGCCTTCGGCTCAGGTCATGATCTCAGGGTTCTGGGATCCAGCCCCGCATCGGGCTCTCTGCTCAGCAGGGAGCCTGCTTTCCCCTCTCTCTCTGCCTGCCTCTCTGCCTACTTGTGATCTCTCTCTCCCTCTCTTAAATAAATGAACGATCTTTTTTAAAAAAGAAGAAAACAGCTATGATAAACTCATGCAGAAGTTTAGATTTAACAGTTAGTGTCTGTAATGCCAAGTTAACTTATCTAATTTATCATTACATCTAAAATACAATCTCTAACTATGCAGATATGTTTTCCCAGCCATGCATTATTTTAATTAAAAAATCATCATTACTGGGAGCCTGGGTGGCTCAGTGGGTTAAGCCTTTGCCTTCAGCTCAGGTCATGATATCAGGGTCCTGGGATCGAGTCCCACATCAGGCTCTCTGCTCAGCAGGGAGCCTGCTTCCTCCTCTCTCTCTCTCTACCTGCCTCTCTGCCTACTTGTGATCTCTGTCTGTCAAATAAATAAATAAAATCTTTTTTTAAAAAATCATCAGGATTACCAGCAGTATATTCATCATCATCCCATCATGATCATCCTGTTGCTGGCATATCCCTATCACCCAGAAACTCCGTCTCTGACTTGAATTAAAAGCATCTCTCCCTTTCTGTCACTTTAGGTCCTACCCTACTTCTAAGTCCCTTATACTTAATTCAGTCTTACTTCTGCAATTATTAGGTGATCATTTTCACTACATTACTTGGCATCTATTCATATTTGTATTTGGCACCTATATTACCTATGTCGTCTTTTTTCTATGAAAATGTGTAAACTTCCCTTCTAGTTTAAAAAAATACCATCTTTATTTCATGTTTTTCTAGTGACTGGCATATAAAACAATGGGCACTCAATAAATATCTTTAGCTCATTTCTCCTTCATATCCATAATATTCCATCCATGTAGGAAGATTAGTCAACTTTCCACAAGGCACACCTAAGTCTTTCAAAACTCTAGAATTGCCTGTGAAGATTGCCTGGTTGAGTCAGGCCAGTAGCCTATTCATTCTGCCCACCCCACCATGCTTCTTCCTACCTTCTAGTCACTTAGTTGCAGTTCTGTTACACTTGTGCTTATCCTGTTTCTCTTTTATACAACATGCTTCTCCAAGAAACACTGCCATCATCACACCCCACAGGATTTAGAACACTCCACACACAGCAGGGACATGGTGACTGACTAATGCTGAATACCTACAAAAAGAAAAAAATTTCAATTCATTAATTTTCTGACTCATTATAATGAAAGACATTAATTTAAAACATCTACAATTGCAATTGCTTCTAGTAAACCTAAATAACAATGTATTCATCAAAATGTATTTGATGACCTTGGGGAGAAAGAGCAGGAAATGAAGTTGAAACAAATAAGTACCCTGCAGAGAAAACAAGCCCTCCTTGACTGTGACTAATTGAAGGGAAAGAAGGCATAATTTTTTTTCAGGAACACAGAGACAAAGATGAACAAAATGTTGTCTCTGGAGAAAAGAGAAAAAGAAAAATTTCAGGAGAGAAGTTGAAAAAAGATCATTAATCCTTACCCCTGTCAAAAAATTAGTAGAATATATTTTATTGACATTAAGAAATAAAAGTGAATCTTGTTTAACTTACATAGAAAGTGTATAAATATCATGTATTCCAGGATCCTAATTTTACCTCTTTGCATTATTTTGTAGTGGTTGCCTTAAGGATCACAATATATATTAACTTTTCACAGGAAAGCTAGGGTTAATGTTGAATTGATTCATGTAAAATGTAGAAATCTTGCAAACTATGAGTTCATTTACTCACCTTTGCATCCTTTTTTGCTAAAGTTGTCAAAGTATTACATCTACATACATTAGATGATAAAATGTTATAATTGCCAATGCTCCTCATTCCCCCACCCTCTGCTAAGATCTGAATTTTCATGTTTTTATTTCTTTTACCCTGAAGAACATCCTTAATATTTACTTTTTCAAATTGTTAAATTCAAATTCGATTAACATACAGTATATGTATTATTATTTTCAGAGGTAAATTTCAGTGATTTATCAGTCTTATATAATACCCATTGCTCATTAAATCATATGCCCTCCTTAACACCCACCACCCAGTTACCCCATTCCCCCACCCCTCCCCACTCCAGCAACCCTTCGTTTGCTTTCTCTGATTAAGAGTCTCTTATGAAGAAAAAAAAAGTCTTTTATGGTTTGTATCCCTCTCTGATTTCATCTTTTTTTTATTTTTTCCTCCCTTCCCCTATGATCTTCCGTTTTTTAATTTCTATATATGAGTGGGATCATATGATAATTGTCTTTCTCTGATTGACTTATTACGCTTAGCATAATACCCTCTAGTTCCATCCACATCATTGCAAATGACAAGATTTCATATTTTTTGATAGCTGAGTAATATTACATTGTATACATATACACCACATCTTCTTTATCCATTCATCTCTCTATGGACGTCTGGGTTCTTTGATAGTATGGCTATGGTGGACATTTCTGCTATAAACATTGAGATACAGGTGCCCCTTCGAATCACTATGTTTGTATCTTTGTAGTAAATACTTAGCAGTCCAATTGCGGGTCATAGGGTAGCCCTATTTTCAACTTTTTGAGGAACCTCCATATTGTTTTCCAGAGTGGCTGCACCAGCTTACATTCCCATCAACAGTGTAGGAGGGTTCCCCTTTCTCTGCATCCTTGCCAACATCTGTAGTTTCCTTACTTATTAATTTTAGCCATTCTTACTGGTATGAGGAGGTATTGCATTGTGGTTTTGATTTGCATTTCCCTGATGCCAAGTGATATTGAGCATTTTTGTATCTCTGTTGGCCATTTGTATATCTTCTCTGGAGAAATACCTGTTCATGTCTTCTGCCCATTTCTTGACTGGATTATTTGTTCTTTGGGTGTTGAGTTTGATAAATTCTTTATATATTTTGGATACAGCCCTTAATATGATAAGATATTTACAAATATCTTTGCCCATTCTGTTAGCTGTCTTTTGGTTTTGTCGACTGTTTGCTGTGCAAAAGCTTTTTACCTTGATTAAATCCCAGTAGTTCATTTTTGTCTTTGTTTCCTCACCTTTGGAGACATGTCCAGCAAGAAGTTGCTGCAGCCAAGGTCACAGAGGTTGCTGCTTGTGTTCTCTTCTAGGATATTGATGGATTCCTGACTCACATTTAGGTCTTTCACCCATTTTGAGTCTATTTTTATGCATGGTGTAAGAAAATGGCCCAGTTTTGTTCTTCTGCATGTGGCTGTCCAGTTTTCCCAACGCCATTTGTTGAGGAGACTTTTTTCCATTGGATATTCTTTCCTGCTTTGTCAAAGATTCACTGACCATAGAGTTGAGGGTCCATTTCTGGGTTATCTATTCTGTTCCATTGATCTATGTGTCTGTTTTTGTGCTGGTACCATACTGTCTTGATGATTACAGATTTGTAATAGAACTTGAAGTCTGGAATTGTGATGCCACCAGCTTTGGTTTTCTTTTTCAACGTTCTTCCGGCTTTTCAGGGTTTTTTCAGATTCCATACAAATTTCAGGATTATTTGTTCCAGCTCTGTGAAGAAAGTTGATGCTATTTTAATAGGCATTCCATTGAATGTATAGATTGCTCTAAATAGCATAGACATTTTCACAATATTTGTTCTTCCAATCCATGAGCATGGGATGTTTTTCCATTTCTTTGTGTCCCCCTCAATTTCTTTCATGAGTGTTCTACAGTTTTCTCAGTACAGATCCTTTGCCTCTTTGGTTAGGTTTATTCCTAGGTATCTTATGGTTTTTGGTGCAATTGTAAATGGGATCGATTCCTTAATTTCTCTTTCTTCTGTCTCATTGTTAGTGTATAGAAATGCAACTGATTTTTGTGCATTGATTTTATATCCTGACACTTTGCTAAATTCCTATATGAGTTCTAGAAATTTGGGGGTGGAGTCTTTTGAGTTTTCCACATAAAGTATCATGTCTTTGCAAAGAGTGAGAGTTTGACTTCTTCTGTGCTGATTCAGATCCCTTTTATTTCTTTTTGTTGTCCGATTGCTGAGGCTAGGACTTGTAGTACTATGTTGAACAACAATGGTGAGAGTGGACATCCCTGCCATGTTCCTGACCTTAGGGGAAAAGCTCTCTATTCTTCTCCATTGAGAATGACATTTGCTGTAGGCTTTTCATAGATGGCTATTATGATATTGAGGTATGTTCCCTCTGTCCCTATACTCTAAAGAGTTTTAATCAAGAAAGGATGTTATACTTTGTCAAATGTTTTTTCTGCATCTATTGAGAGGATCAAATGGTTCTTGTCCTTTCTTTTATTAATGTAGTGTATCACATTGATTCATTTGCAAATGTTGAACCACCCTTGCAGCCCAGGAATAAATCCTGCTTGGTTATGGTGAATAATCCTTTTAATGTACTGCTGGATCCCATTGGTTAATATCTGGGTGAGAATTTTGGTATCTGTTCATCAGAGACATTGGTCTGTAATTCCCCTTTTTGGTGGGGTCTTTGTCTAGTTTTGGGATCAAGGTAATGCTGGCCTCATAGAGAGAGTTTGGAAGTTTACTTTCCATTTCTATTTTCCGAAACAGCTTCAGAAGAATAGGTGTTAATTCTTCTTTAAATATTTGGTAGAATCCCCCTGGGAAGCCATCTGGCCCTGGGCTCTTGTTTGTTGGGAGATTTTTGATTACTGCTTCGATTTCCTTGCTGGTTATGGGTTTGTTCAGGTTTTCCATTTCTTCCTGGTTCAGTTTTGATAGTTTATATGTCTAGGAATGCATTTATTTCTTGCAGATTGCCTAATCTGTCAGCATAAAGTTGTTCATAATATGTTCTTATAATTGTTTGTATTTCTTTGGTGTTGGTTTCATTCATGATTTTAATTTGGGTCTTTTTTCTTTTGGATAATCTGGCCAGAGGTTTATCCATCTAATTAATTCTTTCAAAGAACCAACTCCTGGTTTCATTGATCTGTTCTATTGTTGTTTTCATTTCTATTTCATTGATTTCTGTTCTAATCTTCATTAATTCTCTTCTCCTTCTAGGGTTAGGCTTTATTTGTTGTTCTATCTCCAGCTCCTTTAGGTATAAGGTTAGTTTGTGTATTTAAGATTTTTCTTGTTTCTTGAGAAAGGTCTGTATTGCTATTTGCTTCCCTCTTAGAACCATCTTTGCTGCATCCCAAAGGTTTTGAATAGTTCTGTTTTCATTTGCATTTATTTCCATTAATTTTTAAAAATTCTTGTTTAATTTCCTGGTTGACCCATTCATTCCTTAGTAGGATTCTCTAACCTCCAAGTATTTGAATACTTTCCAAATTTCCTCTTGAATAGGTTCAAGTTTCAAAGCATTGTGGTCTGAAAATATCCAGGGAGTGATCCTAATGTTTTAGTACCAGTTGAGACCTGATTTGTGACCCAGGATGTGATCTATTCTGGAGAATGTTCCATGTGCACTAGAGAAGAATGTGTATTCTGTTTCTTTAGGATGGAATGCTCTGAATATATCTGTGAAGTCCATCTAGTCCAGTGTATCATTCAAAGTCCTTGCTTCCTTGTTGACCTTCTGCTTAGATCATCTGTCCATTGCAGTGAGAGGGTGGTGTTAAAGTCCCAAACTATTATTGTATTATTATTGATGTCTCTTTAATTTTGTTATTAATTGGTTTATATAATTGGCTTCTCCTACATTAGGAACATAAATATTTACAATTGTTAGATCTTCTTGTTAGTCAGATCCTTTAATTATGATATAGCATCCTTCCTCATCTCTAAATACAGTCTTTGGTTTAAAATCTAATTTGTCTAGGGGCGCCTGGGTGGCTCAGTGGGTTAAAGCCTCTGCTTTCGGCTCAGGTCATGGTCCCAGGGTCCTGGGATCGAGCCCCACGTCAGGCTCTCTGCTCAGCAGGGAGCCTGCTTCCTCCTCTCTCTCTGCCTGCCTCTCTGCCTACTTGTGATCTCTGTCTTTTAAATAAATAAATAAAATCTTAAAAAAAAATCTAATTTGTCTGATAAAAGAATTGCCACCCCAGGTTTCTTTTGGTGTCCATTAGCATGATAAATGGTTCTACACCCCCTCACTTTCAATCTGGATGTGTCTTTGGGTCTAAAATGAGTATCTTGCAAACAGCATATCCATGGATCTTGTTTTTTTATCCAATCTGATACTCTGTGTCTTTTGATTGGGACATTTAGCCCATTTACATTCAGAGTAACTATTGAAAGATATGAATTTAGTGCCATTGTATTACCTGTAAAGTCACTGTTACTTTATATTGTCTCTGTTCCTTTCTGGTCTATGATACTTTTGGACTCTCTCTTCACTTAAAGGAAACCTTTTAATATTTCTTGCAGGACTGGTTTAGTGATCACAATTCTTTTATCTTCTGTCTATCATGGAAGCTTCATATCTCTCCATCTACTTTGAATGACAGCCTTGTTGGATAAAGTATTCTTGGCTGCATATTTTTCTCATTTAGCACCCTGAATATATGATGCCAGTCTTTTCTGGCCTGCCAGGTCTCTGTGGATGGGTCTTCTACCATTCTAATGTTTCCACCCTTGTAGCTTACAGACCTCATGTCCTGAGCTGCTTTCAGGATTTTTTCCTTGTCTCTGAGATTTGCAAGCTTTACTATTATATGTTAAGGTGTTGACCTATTTTTATTGATTTTGAGAGGGGTTCTCTGTGCCTCCTGGACTTGAATGCCTGTTTCCTTCCCCAGGTTAGGGAAGTTCTCAGCTATAATTTGCTCCAATGTACCTTCTTCCCCTCTTGCTCTTTCCTCTTGTTCTGGGATCCCAATTTTTCTTATTGTTTCATTTTATGGTATCACTTATCTTTCCAATTCTCCTCTTGTGATCTAGTGGTTGCTTAGCTCTCCTTTTCTCAGCTTCTGTATTTCTATCATTTTGTCTTCTATATCACTAATTCTCTCTTTTGCTTCATTTATCCTCACAGTTAGAGCCTGCATTTTTTTATTGCATCTCATTAAAAGCCTTTCTTATTTCAACTTGATTAGGTTTTAGTTCTTTTATTTCTCAAGAAAGGGATTCACTAGTGTCTTCTGTGCTTTTTTTCAAGCCCAGCTAGTAACTTTATACTTGTTATTCTGAACTCTAGTTCCAACATCTTACTTATGTCCATACTGATTAGGTCCCTGGCAGATAGTACTGCCTCTTGTTCTCTTTCTTGAGATGAGTTTTTCCGTGTTGGGTTCTTGTAGAAAGTGGTTGCTTTTCTATTTGTAGGATAGCAGCAATTGTTTTCTTATATCTCCAGTTGAGTTCATGGGCATTCAGAATGATATGGTAACTATCTAGCTGAATTTCTGGGACCAGACAAAACTAAGGTCTCCTACTCTTTTATCTTGCACTCTTCCTTTCTTAATATTTCTTGTAGAGCATGCCCACTGTCAACACATTCCTTTAGTTTTCTTTATCTGAAGATATATTTTATTTCACCTTTATTCTTGTAAGAACACTTTCACAATACAGAAATTCTGAATTGATATGGTTTTCTTCCCCTCCCCCTCCAGCACTTTAAAGATGATGTTATACTGTCTTCTGGTCTCTATTGTGTTTATGATGAGAAGTTGACAGTCATTCAAATCATAGTTCCCTTACAGGCAGTACATCATTGTTTTCTGACAGCTTTCAAAATATTGTTTCTTTTCTGAAATTTGATGATAATGCACCTAAGTGTGTGTAATGCAACTCTGATGATAACTAGCCATATTTGGGTCAGACTTCACAAGTTAAGGACAAAATCCTCCCCTCACTTCAGAAATTAGGTACAATTCCAGGGTTCCTAGGCCAAAAATGCCACTGAATAACTAGCTATAAATTCAAGGACTCCCACTACCCCTAAAGTTCTATGATTTGCTAGAATGATTCATAGAACTCAGGAAAGCACCAAATCTGTAATTGTAGTTTTATTATAAAGGATATAAATCAGGACTAACCAGGTGAAGAGACCCAAAGAGTAAGGTCTCAGAGGGTCCCCAAAACAAAGTTTTTGTGTCCTCCAACACCTCACCTTCCAGGTACACTATGTCTAATTACCAATCAGGGAATCTCACCTTAGTCCCCAGAGTTTTTACTGGAGTTTCATTACATAAGCATGAGTGATTGAATTCAATTTCCAGTCTACCCTGCCCTCTCCAGATGTTGGGCTCACATCAAATAACTCAAAGCCCCAACCTGGTAAATTACATGGTTAGTCATTCTGGTGTGGCGAGCACCCATCCTGCATCATCTCATTAGCATAAACTCAGGTATGGTCCCAGGGTTCTTTCATAAATAACAAAGATATTCTTGTCATTCCAAGAAATTTCAAAGATTTAGAGGTTATCTCCTAAGAAGTAGGGACAAAGGCCAGTCAATTCTTTATAACAGTGTGATTTTCTTTGTATTAATCCTATAGGGGTTTGTTGTGCTCCTTGAATGTGTAAATTTATATCTTTCACCAAATTTGGGAAATATTCAACCATGTTTTCCTTAGATACTCTTTCTGTCCATTCTTCCTCTCTCTCATCTTCTTCTGGGATTTGAATTACATACATCTTAGACTTTTTTTTTTTTTTAAGATTTTATTTATTTGTCAGAGAGAGAGTACAAGCAGGAGGAGCAGCAGGCAGAGGGAGAAGCAGGGCTCCCTGCTGAGCAAGGAGTCTGATGTGGGACTCAGTTCCAGGACCACGGGCTGGTAATCTGAGCTGAAGGCAAACGTTTAACCAACTGAGCCACCCAGGGGCCCTATCTTAGACTTTTTGATGGGGGTCCTTGAGGCCTTTTTAATTTTTATTTCAACATTCTTTGTGCTCTTCAGATTAGAGTCAGGTTCTCTTGACCTATTGTCAAGATTGCTGATTCTGTTTTGTCATCTGCATTCTACTGTTAAGTTCATCTGGTGAATTATTATTTCAGGTATTACATTTTTTTTAGTTCTAGAATTTCTGTTTGCTTCTTTTTTATAGTTTCTATTTCTCTGCTAGATTTCATGTATTTCATTGATGATGCATGTATTTTCTTTTATATCACTAAATACGCTGATAATCACTTTCAATCTCTGTCTGCTAATTACAACACCTGGGACATTTCTAAGTTGATCTCTGTTGATTTTTTTTCGCTCAAAAATGAGTTACATTTTCATACTTTCAATACCTAAAGAGTGTTAGGGCTTTTTTGTTTGTTTTGTTTAGTTAGCATTCAACTGAATTGACTGGGCTCAAATATCAGGTTAGTTCTTTTAAACAGGGCTTGATTTCCTTATGTTTGTCCTATTCAAGCACTGTTCAGGAGTCAACAAGAGATATATAAAAAGAATAATTTAGAGACTCCCTTCTCTGGCCCCCTCTTTCCTTTGATTTCCCTTTAATTTTCTAGCAATTGTACCTATCCCAAAATCTGTCTCTTACTCTTCAAGCCAGAAAAACCTGAAGCCAAAAAACCCGTTTTGTATGACTTTTTGCCAACTTGCAGGGAGGAAATTGAGGACTGCCCTTATGCCAGAAACTTTGAAAACAGAATTCTGAGTACCTCTCTTCTTACAAATGCCAACTGCCCTCTAGAATCTCCTTACTTTTGGTCATTCTCCAATGCCAATGTCTTTGGGTTATTTGTTTTTTATCTTTCACTAAGAGTTTATCTTTGTTATATGTAGGAGGGTCAGTCTGACCCGAACAACTCATACAAGCACCTCTCTATGGCACTTACTTTGTTGGCTTAGAAAACAGAAACAGAGGTGTTTCCCTGTGCACTGGAATTGGGGTTTGTCACCATGAGAGTGGAGTTGTAGTAAGATAGAGGTTATAGGACAATTTCCTTAAGTGTAATAAATATAACTAGTTTGAATTCATTGGAGTGACACCCAGTGTTAATCAAAATTCTGTATTATAAAATAATGTAAAAGAAATGTTATAACTTTTCACCACATTTTAAGGATTTTGCTAGCAAAGTCCTAAAAATGAAGGTTCCTAAAATATGTTTTATTAAGTATCTTAAAACTGAAATTAGCATACACACGTATTTGCAAACAGATCATCTAATATGAATGTTTATTTCAAAAGTTAAAATAACATATACAGGGGTGCCTTAGTGGCTTAATTGGTTAAGTACCAGCTTTTGGTCAGGTCATGATCCCAGGGTCCTGGGATCAAGCCCCATGTCTGGCTCCCTGCTCAGGGGGGAGTCTGCTTCTCCCTCTCCTTTTGTCCCTCTCCCTATTCATGCTCTCTTTCTTTCTTTCCCAAATATACAAATACATTTTTTTTAAAAGTAACATATACAAAACTAAACATTTATTACTTTTCTGGATCATAGAATTGAGAGTATTGTTTTCCTCTTGTTTGAGCTATATTGCTCAAACAAAAATAGTTTGAGCTATATTGCTTTATAATCAGAAAAGAGTGATTTTGAAATGGAACATTCTTTTCTTAAATTTTTTGGAAGATTTTATTTATTTATTTGACAGAGAGAGAGCAGTGAGAAAAGGAACACAAGCAGGGGGAATGGGTGAGGGAGAAGCAGGCTTCCTGCTGAGCTGGAAGCTGGACACAGAACTCGATCCCAGGACCCCAGGATCATGAACTGAGCCAAAGGCAGATGCTTAACGACTGAGCCACCCATGTGCCCCATGAAATGGAATACATTTTAAAGATGTTTTACTCAAATTAAAGCATTTTAAAATTTATTTTTTAAGTAGGCTCCTTGCCCAATGCGGGGCTTGAACTCACAAGATTAAGAGATGAAGAGTTGCATGCTCTACCGACTGAACGAACCAAACATGTCTAAAGCATTTTAAAATTCTATCTGTTTTTCTCATAGACTGTATAATTAATGTTCATCCATATCACTAGAAATTCTTTTTTTTTTAAAAAGATTTTATTTATTTATTTGACAGAGATAGAGATCACAAGTAGGCAGAGAGGCCAGCAGAGAGAGAGGGGGAAGCAGGTTCCCTGCTGAGCAGAGAGCCCAATGCGGGGCTCGATCCCAGGACCCTGAGATCATGACCTGAGCCGAAGGCAGAGGCTTAACCCACTGAGCCACCCAGGTGCCCCAGAAATTCTAAATTACTGTGGACTCCATTGAAAATGATACTAAAGTAAAAGCAAATTCTGAGCTATTTGCAATTAATTTCCTCATAACCTTACATCCTTATACCCTAAAATCTTTAAGCAGTGAAAGGATTGAAATGCTTAATTTTTAAAGGAAAAAATGTTACATGTAAGAAAAATGTTCATAATAATGTAAACATAAGGAGATTTTTTAAAGATTTATTTATTTATTTGTCAGAGAGAGAGAGAGCAAGGGCACAAGCAGGGGGATAGGAAGGCAGAGGGAGAAGCAGGCTCCCTGCTGAGCAAGGACCCCCCCCCCAATGCGGGTCTTGATCCCAGCACCCTGGGATCATGACCTAAACCGAAGGCAAATGATTAACCCACTGAGCCACTCAGGCATCCCAAGCAGATGTTTTGAAAGCATTAGTAGTAACCTTTCAACCTTTTACTTGTACTTAAAAGTCAGCAATGATATCGAGATTTGAAGAACAATTTAGGCTTTACAGTTCTTCCCAACAAGGAGAATGTTTTTTTGAGCTTTAAGAGGAACTGTCACATATAAGTTCAAGCCCCACATTGGATGTAGAGATTACTCAACAATAAAAATAAATCTTAAGGAAAAAAAAAAAAAGAATAACTATCACAGGTTGGGTTCTCCAGGGAGCAGGTTCTGTGATAGCATTTTGGGGGCAGGATGTTTGTTAGGGAGTGCTTTGGAGATCAACACCTGTAGGATGGAGGGAAAGGAAGCAGGGTTGGGAAGAGGGAGAAGTTGAGCTCTAATGCATTTCCACTTACTAATGAAGTTCTCAGTGAACTCCATGGGAAGTGCTAAAGCTGAAATGGCCCATCAGAGTTTCATTTGTTTTACCTCGTGTATTTGTTTAGACTCACATTTGAATTCAGGAAACTAAATGATAGCCACAAGGAACCCCCCCCCCCCCCCCGCCAAAATCCCTTCTTTTACATGTAGGTGGATGTTCAGGAAGAAGAGAGAGACCATGAATATTTACAAATAGGTAATTATGACTACCTCATACAATTAATAATTTTATCTCTATTACACTAATAAGAAGAGTACACTGTATTTTGGAATTTCCCTATTAGATGTGGCAGGTTTTCTTAGGGGTGATTTGGGATCTAGATTCACCTGTGAATTCTGAAATAATTGATACAGAGAAGCTTTCTGGAACTATTTTGTAGGTACAACTATTGAGTTCCTGTACACTCTACTGGGTGGAGATAGGGAACAACTTGATGCTTAGTCCTTTTTAGATTAGAGGAAGTATGTTTTAAAACCCATACATTATGTTAATTTTTAGATAGAATCCATGAGTAGCATAGCACATTCAGTCCCGTACATATAATTGTTTGGAAAAATTACCATTTCAAAGACCTAAAGTGGTTTGGACATCATCAAGAACACAGTCAGTAAAAAATAAATAATGACTAACTGGGATTACTACAGGCCAGGCAACACCATGGTAACTTTAAGGGTAGAAAAGCTAAGGACAATTTTAGGGCTCAGGGGTTTAGATGTTTACCATAATGATGGACCAGCTTCCTGAAGGGGACAATTACAGAAAGAATGTATATTAGTAAAGGAGACACTGAGAGAACAGTTAGAAAAGGGAATTACAGAATTATTTGTCATTTGTAATCACTGTGATTCTAAACAATCCAGATTCACATTACAATCTAGACGTATAAGTCTTCACAGTAAATATGTATAAGCTTCTATAAGTTTCTGGGTATGTTATAAAAACTAGGAATATAACTGTGACAATATCAATACATTTCATTGTTTTTTATAAAGGAAAATCACCATACTCTTCATCCAACAAGTATTTGATGAGCACTTCTTGTCAGGGGCTGAGCTAGGTTTTGGAGTTTCAGTGATAAACAAGTAGACAAGGCTCTAGAGGAGGGAGACGGACAACAAACAGATAAACAAATAAATAAATAGAAGGGATTGTTGCAGATAGTGGCAAGTGTTATGAAGATAATAAAATAAAAAGTGACTGAGAGGTGAGTGTTACCTTGGACATGGTGGTTCCAGAAGATATTTCTGAAAAGATGACATTTAAAAATTTTTTTTATTATTAACATATAATGTGTTATTTGTTTCAGGGATACAGGTCTGTGATTCATCAGTCTTATACAATACACAGCCCTCCCTAATGTCCTCATCCAGCCACCCCATCCCTCCCACCGCATCCCCCCACCACCGACTTCAGCAACCCTCAGCTCTTTTCCTGAGATTAAGAGTCTCTTATGGTTTGTCTCCCTCTCTGGTTTTATCTTGTTTCATTTGAAAAGATGACATTTTATGCTGGGACTGAAATGGTAAGAGTTGGCCAAGAAGATAAGAAAAGCCAGCTGGGGGGGCTGCTGGGTGGCTCAGTCATTAAGGGACTGCCTTCAGCTTGGGTCATGATCCCAGGTTCCCGCGTAGGCTCCCTGCTCAGTGGGAGGCCTGCTTTCCCTCTCCCACTCCCCCTGCTTGTGTTCCTGCTGTCACTGTCTCCCTCTCTGTCAAATAAATAAATAAAATCTTGAAGAAGAAGAAGAAGGAGAAGAAGAAGGAGAAGAAGGAGAAGAAGAAGAAGGAGAAGGAGAAGGAGAAGAAGAAGAAGAGCTGGCTGTATTAGAACATGCCAAACAGAGGGAACAGCTAGCAAAATTGCCTTAAAGTGGGTACCTGCTGAGTGTGTTCAAGAGAGTATCATAAGCAAATTGTTAGGGATAAAGTCATGTGGGACCTTAAAACTTTGGATTTTATTCTCATTACAATGGACAGATACTGGCAAATCTTAAGCTAGAAAAGAAAATGATCTGACTTACATTTTCAAAGTCTCCCATAGACTCTGTGGAGCATGGACCAAAGAGGTCAAGGGTAGAAGTAGGTTTATCAGTTAGGAGGCTTTTACTATAGTCCAATAAAGTAAATAAAGGTAAGAGTGAAGGTGGTGAGAGGTTATTGGAATTGGGAAATATTTAGGAGGTTTGGTCAAACAGATTCACTGATGGATTTGATGTGAGAAGCCAGAAAAAGTGGAAACAAGATTGATGAGGTTTTTGGCTTTATCATTTATGTGAATGATGTTGCTAATAACCAAGATAGGGATGACTGAGTAAAGATGATGTTATAGAAGAAATGGGAAGGGAGTACAAATACTCCCTATACTTACATAGATGGGCTTTGCAGAAAGATCCTTGGATGACCTAAAATGGAATGAAAATTTCGTGGTTATGTTCACATGGACTTTCAGTGGGAATATGCAAAAGTTTTGTTATATTCTTAAAGAATTTGAAAAGTTAACTTTGGAAAGTAAAGTCAGGCACTTTTTAACATCTTGCCTTCTGGTTTTTCTTTTTCTTTTTCCTTTCCTTGTGTTGACAATTATAAAAAATTGTGTTGACAATTATAAAAAAGATAAAAGTTGTCATAATTTAAAATATAAGTAAAGGACACATTTTAAGAGTTGGTCTTTTTTACTTCATTGAGAATATAAATATATTCAGGGCAGACCTAAAAATACTATGGATTCCTTTTTAATTTCCTTGTTATATTCAAGATCCTTTGGCATTCCTTGGTGTAGGCTATGCTCTGGTCTTCCTGGTCTCCCCTAAACAGACTTCTTTGCCATGTCCAAAGAACATCTTTAACCTTGGGTTTTTTGAGCTCTCCCACTGAGGTTTCTCTTATAATCTCTTCTAATCCTATCTATAAATAGGCACTACATTAGTTGGGTTGAATCAGGAAAACAGAACACTATGAATAGTATGGAATAAGAGACTTACTACAGATATTAGATTTAAGGGGCACCTGGGTGGCTCAGGTGATTAAACCCCAGCTCAGGTCATAATCTCAGGGTCTTGGGATTGAGCCCTGCGTTGGGCTCCCCGCTCAGTGGGAAGCCTGCTTCTTCCTCTCCCTCTGCCTATTGTTTCCCCTCCTTGTGCTCTCTCTCTGTCAAATAAATAAGTAAAATTCTAAAAAAAAAAAAAAAAATTAACACAATTGTGAGAGAAGCTGAGGAAAGAAAGATATGAATGTGAATAGCTGGAGGATTAGAGAGAAATCACTACAAAGGATCACAGAAGGAGGTGTGAAAAACTTTGTGGAAGTCTGGTGCCTTTGTGTCTGTTGGTGGGCAGGAAGTCATTATAAATCAGCAGGTCAGAGAGTTAGGAAGAGAAGCTGGACAGACAGTAGGGTAAAGCAAGAACACATTTTTCTTCCACAAGTACAAACTGGAAGATGGTCACTCATTATGTCAAACTTGAAGAAAGAAGGCCTTAGACCTGCAGAAAAAGTTGCTGCCTTTCACCATCTTGCTATACATGCTACAGGCCCCAGAACTGGAAAAGCTAACATAGGAGATCTTATGGGAGCTAGAGAAGCTGTGGGCCTAGGTACTAATCTGTGTGAACAAGGTGAGCTAGAACATCAGTAACCACATTCACATGCACACACACAAAAGCATATACTGAGCCATGCTGCCTGAGGCCCTGCATCGATCCTCTGAAATAATGGCTGCTGTTTCTTCCTTCCAAATCTCATGCAAATTTCGCTAACAGCCAACTCTAAATTGAAACTACTAACAGAAAAGAAATTCTAAAAACCACAGTTACAGCTGAATTGACACAACACGAAATTACCAGTCATACTGTTCACCAAAATACCATGCAAAAGAAGACAGTGATTCACTTCAACCCCAATCATGGCCTTAATTAAAAAGACATGGAGTGAGGCTGGATGTATTTAAGACTTACAAAATGTGATGGGACAAAATAACTCAATGAACTCAACTTTCTGGTTCCAACCTTCCTACAGTTTCATCTGAAATTCTTAGACATTATGACTAGCACTTGCATAACAGTTTTTATAAACTTGGGCTACTGTTGTTAGTAAAATGTTGGCCTGGTGGATCATAGCTTTGATTCAGTCATAATTCCTATGTGCCTGTGTAAAGAAAATGAGTCAAGATTATTCCATTTTATGTCCTCTCTAACTCTGCTATAGAGTTTTCTATCTAGCTTCACAGTAATGTTTTATAAATAGTAATCTTTGCTTTCTTGTAGCATTACTTTAATATCTTATAAGGAAGTAATATGAAATTGATGTACTTACTGTTTTCTTTCCCCTTTAAGCCAAAATTTCTATACATGACAGGTCTCAACTTCTTTTAACAAAACGTGTTTGGGAAGCCTGGGTAGCTTAGTCATTTAAGCATTTGCCTTCAGCTCAGGTCATGATCTTAGGGTCCTTGGATGGACCCCCACATCGGGCTCTCTGCTCAGAGTGGAGTCGGCCTCACACTCTCTCAGATAAATAAATAAATAAAATTTTTTTAAAAATCAGCTATAAGACACCATTTTTTCTTTGATAAAAAAAATAAAGTACCTATCATCTATGAGAAAATTTTCTGTCAGAAGTCTTACATGGCAAGACAAATGACAACATTAAAATTTTTTTCTAAGATGACTTTTCATATGAGAGATGATTTCCTTAATGAAGAGATGCAATCATTCCTAACTATTGGAGAGATAATTTACACAGTAGGCAAAGAGAAGTCCAAATTTGAAATTATTGGCATACAAGAGAGTTCTTATAGTCCAAGATCACCCCATAGAAGTTTACTTGAAGGATTATTAATTCCTTTACATTTCAGAAGGGCAAAAAAATGATAAAAGAGGTGGGAAGTATCATCCCCAAATAAATATCAGTTATTATAATTAAAGTTGTAGGAGAAAAAATTTATAATAACACAAGTGTTCAGTTCTCAGTTCATTGATAGCTAAATTATTAATGAACCGAGAAATGACAAAAGTTCATGTGGAGAAGAATCGAAAATAATGTATTCGTGTTTTACTCAAATTCAGTTCTAGCCCCCAATTTCCTATTTCCCAAAAAAAGAATATCTCAGGACATTGGCAAGCTATAGCTGACACATCAAGATGAACTAGAAGCTTCAAACTAAAGTAAGGCGCCAGACCCAAATTCAGCAAATTTTATTATTTTTGTTAATTCCAGTATAATTAACATACAGTGTTATATTAATTTTAGGTGCACAAAACAGTGAACAAATTCAGATTTTAAAGGAAATAATAACAAAACTCTTGGACCTCTCAGGTCCTCCATCCCCAAAGGGTAAGGAATAGGAGATGCCTGTTCCTTCTCCTCACTTTCATTTGGACATGCAGGGGCCTCCAAGAAGCCTACTAAGAAAGCGTACTGTCTTATCCCTGCAGTGGTGAGGCTTAAGGACCAGCCTGATTCCTGTCCAGAGAAATCAACAAGTCAAAGTATCAGCTTACCAAATGGTGTGGTGTTATAGAAGAGTTTCTATTGTTTGGAGATTGGCTTGCACTCTCAAATTTGCCCAGGTAAAGTCTACATGAGGGTTTCCCATAGCTGGAGGTGGGTCATATATGAAGAAGAGCTCACCTTGGATTCTGTTCAATAGAGCTACTGAAAGGGATCAAGGGGTGCATCCACAAGGATAGGATCTAAGTGAATCCCATATGTCTAGAGGTAACAAGGGTAGAAAGATCAAGGCAGCATTCAAACACAGATTTATCTAGTAGGGATCCAGAGGTGAGAGACCCCAGTGGTGGGACTCTTTCAAGTACCCACAAAAGCATGCATGAAAGAGTTAGTCCTAAATATCTGCCAATCCCAGAAACTCAAATCTAGCCCACCAAAGTCAAGTTCAAGTAAAAATATTCTTATCATCTTTTTCTTCCTGCTTCTCATGCTCCAAATCGAGAATGGCCTAAAGCCCAGGTTAGCAAAATGGCACCTAAAATCAGCACAACCTGAAAGAAGGGGGGAAAGATGTAACTTTTAGTTAAATGCAGAATTCAGATTATTAAACAAGAACCAACACTCTTAATTTAAGAACCCGGACTGTTTGGGACCTTAAAATGTTTTTAAGGTCTGATTATTATCTAAGAGTGGATCAAAAGCCTTGGGGTGGGGGTGGGGGTTGTGGTGCCTGGGTGGCTCAGTTGGCTAAGCCTTCTACTCTTGGTTTCAGCTCAGGTCATGATATCAAGTGCTGCATAGAGTTCCCTGCTCAGTAGAAGTCTGCTTCCCCTCTCTCTTTCCCTATGCTCCTCCCCTGGCTCGTGCACTCTTTCTCTCTCTTTCTAATAAATAAATCATAAGGGTCCCTGGGTGTCTCAGTGGGTTAAGCCTCTGCCTTTGGCTCAGGTAATGGTCTCAGGGTCCTGGGATCGAGCCCTGCATCGGGCTCTCTGCTCAGCGGAGAGCCTGCTTCCCCCTCTCTGCCTGCCTCTCTGCCTATTTGTGATCTCTCTCGGTCAAATAAATAAATAAAATCTTTAAAAAAATAATAAAAATTAAAAAAATAAATCATAAAAAAGGAAAAAGGAAGGAAGGAAGAAAGAAAGAAAGAAAAGAAAAGAACTTAGGAACTCTAATTCAACAGTGGGGGAAAACTCCCACCATTAGAAATATTTAAAGAGATAATGGGAAGCAAAAAAAAAAAATGTGTTTTATTAGGTCTTACGCTTAGGGCTTGTTCAATGTAAAAGTAACTTAAAAAAATCACTCACACATAAGCACTATACCAATTCCACCCTATAAGGCTCCTGAGTAAACAACTTATTCTTTACTTGCCCTAGATATAGACTCATCCTTTCCATTATTCAATTACTGCCACCTCATTTTGACTCATCAGAAACTTTCTTAGCATTCTGTTAGGTCAGGGGAGCTAATGTATAATTGCCAAACTTTGTGGGTTTTTTTCCCACTTAGTTTTGTTACATACTGGCATTTGAGCCTAGTTTTTCTTACTAATGATTATATAAAAGAATTACATAAAGTCAGAAGTTCCGTATTTCCGTTTGGTAGCTTCATTTTTTTTTCTTTCCTGTTTGTTAGCTTTCGGTTTGGTCAACAAAAATGGGAGAATATCCCATAATGGTAATTGCCTCACTAATAGACATTTCCAGAGCAAATAAAACGTGTACTGAGAAAAGGACCTAATGAGTATAATTTTAATGAAATAGTAGTAACAGAAATAAAACTGTAGTAGGTTGAAGAGTCAAAGGGAGATAGGGAAATAGATACCAGAAATGAATACCAAAATTTCTGGGAGTTCTACAGTAACTAAATGGGAAATTTAGTCCTGTTGAAAGAGTTAGATTGAATGAATAAATGCATTTAAAGTCCAACCAGAATTATTACAAATCCAATTTTTAAAAATTATCTCTTTGGAGTGCATATGGTCCTTAGGAAGATTTTTAAAACTATATATTTTTTATGTTCTATACTCTTGAACAAAATAAGTTCTTCATAAACTTCACTTCTGTTCACACAACCATGTCCTCTAGTAAGTTATGTGTTCTTTATCTTCTTCAGAGTATAATCTCTGCCATGTGTCCTCTGGAGGCTACTTAATGGGTGCAATGTACACAAACAGTTTTTCATGCTAAAGCTGTAGCTTACTGTGTGTGGAGTGATAGTCTAACACACATGCATAGTGTGACAGCACTCCAGCCAGTCTTAAGGGTTAGCTTGCTTCAAGTTAACACACTCTTTGTCTGCTTACTTAAGGTCCTTGATCTGTAACAAAACTAATTTTCCTTCTTTGAGATTTGCAGACCAGTGACCTTGGGGAATAAGGGACCAAAATTTTCCCAGTCCACAGAGGCCAGCAAGTTGACTTGAAGCTGCCTTGGCTTTCTGATTAGCCCAGCAATCTTTTAGCAAAATGTTTTTTCTTTTCTTTCTTTTTTTTTTTTTTTTAAAGCAAAGGTCAAGCAAAGCTTTATTTTGCACCAAGCATCAAGAAGCTAACCGAATGTTCGGGGACGCACCTCTTACAAGAGAGGGCCAAATGTTTTTTCTTTTTAAGGTCACACAGATGACTTTATTGACCTCTGCACATCCATAGAGCTTACCTTCCTTTGCAGAAAGAACAGAGTACTCTTGCAGAATAACCACCACCTGGTACCAAGGAACCAGAACTTCTGATTACCAACATAACTCTGTAGCTGGCATCATTGAGTCTGCAACCAAGAAGTGTCACAGACCACTGTAATCCTCTAACTAATTAAAACCATTTAAAAATCTCTGGGCCAGGCAGAAGCCTTGGAGTTGGCCTTTGGACAAGAATCCACCCTTTCCCCCAGATAGCTGGTCTCCTGAATAAAGTTCATATCCCTTTCCAATCAAAATTCATCTCTTGAATAGTGGCAGCAACAGGCAGCAAAATTTGGGTTTAAGTAACAATAGGACAATAACTTACATGTTCTTACAATACCTCCTTCTAGGAGAGAATATTCTACATGATTAATTTATAATGAAGTAGTAATAAAGACTTAATACGTGAATATTTTACTATAAATATTCATTTCCTTATCTGGAATTATTATTCAAATTATCTAAGAATTCTAATTTACTGTGGGTGGAGACTGTTTTATGAAGTATCAGTAACAAGCAACAAAGAAAATGGTTTAGGTAAATGAGAATCCTGAATACATTACTGAATTTCCTGCTGTATGAGCACTCTTGTTTTGGACAGGCAGGAAGCTGCATTATCAAAGGTCCTTCTGATGATTCCACTGCCATTCTTATACCTGTGGATGATTACAAGAAAGCATTAAAAAGAGAACAGTCAATGACTCATAGTTTAGTAGAAGCCCCTTCAAATACTATTGTCCCTCTAGTACAAGTAGTTGACAATGGGGGTCTTAAAAACATGATTCAATTAATTCTTGGGATTTCTATGAATATTTCTAAGAAAATAACTTTTTGATGACATTCTTCAAATTAAAAACAGGGTGCATGAAAAACAAAACAAAACCACGTTCAACAGGAATAAGTTTCTTTACTCACTATGAGTTCAGGTATCAGAAATAATAGAATTTATTTCTTAATTTCATTAACACAACTACTCTGCTTAATTACTCTTGCTTAGTTATTCCAGTAACTGTGGCAGTGTCCCCGCCCATATCTGAATATGTGGGATAAATTAGGAACTCAGTAATTGTTATATGAATTAAGGAATGAGCAAACCATAAATCCCTAGGAAGAAAGGCAATAAATCTACTCTTTTTCTTCACATAGGTTTTGTTTCAGAGTAATAATTATATGGCCTGAGGCCCTCACTTTGACAATGGTACATTTTAATATAGGGAGATGAAGTTTAGTGGGCATATGGCTCTTATTTATTCAATCTATTTACCTTTATTATCTAGGAGAACTTGATTTAATCACTGAGTGTAAGGCCACAATTAATGATCATTTTCAGAGTAACAATATTTTTTAATGCCATGATACTGAAAGAATTTGTGTTTTGGGGATTATAAGGCTAACGAGTGAGAATAACTCTGTGCCCTACTTTAGGTGATTCGTATGTCATAGGATTTAGCAATCTAGGCACTGTCTTTCTTAAGAATAAATTAATTAACAAATATTCAGGGAGTATATATTGAGAGTTAGGCCTGAGACAGATGGACCCTGTTAGGAAATATTAAAAAGTATAAGATGTAGACATCTAAATAGTTGGAGATGACAATGTGGCAGCTTATCTAAAAAAAAAAAAAAATCATTTCAATATCAAGGTGGCAATGAGACATAAGAATGAAACTTCCAAGAAAGCAACTTTGTAAATGTTCCCACGTGGAACATGATATGATGGCTGAGACCATAAGGGGATCTTGAATACAGTGATATGATCAAATGCATAAGTTTAAGGGGTGGGGAACACCTCTGGAGATCATATGGATAAAGGGTAACAGTGAAGAAGACCTTTGGGTGACATTATTTTCTCTGTATATGAAAACTAGTGAAGCCTGATAACAATGCATTACAGAATCAACAAAATAATTAAGGTTAGAATAAGCTTCCACCTTCTGTTATACGAGAACACCAAGAAACCTTCCTCTTTCCACATGTTCCCCCACTGGAGGATCTCCCACACTAAAGCTTAAAATTCTTTTAGTAGAAGTTAGGGCCTTTTGTTCATTTCACAGATAGAGATAAAAACTAGAAGTAAATGCCCTGAGGAATTAATGCACCAAGTTAAAATCATGTTAGGTTGTAAAATGCAGGGATCATATTCATGCCTGAGATCCAGTTTTGATGAGCACTGTGAGAGGAAAGCAGAAGGGTACTTAGTACCTATAATAAAAAGTAATTGTAATGTGCTGGGGGCGGGGGCAGATGAAGAAAAGGAAGCCTAAGAACACTAAAAACAAACTATTATTTCAACATTTTGTCATTGGGTTGGTTCTAGAAGAGGAAATGCAGAGAGAAAACATTTTATTAGTAAATACTAATAAATTCAACCTAATGGGTTACTTCCTGCTAACCTTTAATATTTATAACAAAAATTATAGATACAAAAGAAAAAAGAACTGTAGGTGCTGAAAAATATCAGAAAGTTAATCTCATAGCAAATTTTGGGATACACTATTTACTTTCTGAGTAACTATATTAATAGAAATGAGATGAATAATATAAACAATACAAACGTTTTTATAGTATTACAGTATAATACAGCACTATACTTTCACTTATATATTATAGATGAAATTTCCCACAAATTTGAGTTTAGTTATTATCTCATAAAAAGAAACAGGCTTATTTGTTTCCAGGCTTAACCTCCTTTCCCACCTAGTTCCAAGTCCATTATGGTTTAGGCCTATGGAAGCATCTGCCTTAAGCAGACCTGAAAGACCTGCTCATCCACCAAAAATCCCTTCCACTGACTTGCTATGGTACCTGAAAATTCCAGTAACAGAGTTATATTTCCTTAATGAAGTAACTGGAAGCCATGTAGTAGGCAATTATTTTTACTAGAAGTAACTTTATGCCAATTCTACCTACAAACATCTTGACTCAATTAATTTGTCAGAATGGCTGGACAGTCCTTGGAAATGTCCTCAGGAAATAAGCTATAGGCT
The DNA here is from genome assembly GCF_963455335.1 of Martes martes. Lineage (NCBI taxonomy): Eukaryota > Metazoa > Chordata > Mammalia > Carnivora > Mustelidae > Martes > Martes martes. Next base: position 36,322,852 of record NC_137899.1, read on the forward strand.
GGCTAGGTTTTCATAGGAGCAGGAAAAAAAAGAGGAAACTAAAGAAGCCTACTGCAGGAGAAAAGGCCACATTTGGAGTTCATTTATGGGTCCTAGGAAATTAGTTTTTGGTGTAGAGAAGAAGGGGTTGGCATTTCAAGGAAGCTAGTGAATACCCAAGGGAGAGGTATAAAATTGATGACAATTTCACATACAGGCCTTTTAACTTAGTTACCTTGATTTCTCTTGGACAGCAGAACCAAAAGCATGACAGACAAAAGGTAAGAATCTAATTAATAGGTGAGATAACAAAAGATCAATTTAAATAATCTACAAAGCAGATAATTAATTTAGACAATTTTCATTTCAGTCTGCTGACAAAATTAAACAGTACAAAATTATAAAATGTTACATTTGTTAATTATATATTCATTTTATACTTAAAATAACAACTACACTAAAATATTTATCAGATTAAATGTAATGTGGTATCCAAAATTATATTCTGGAATAGAAAAAGTTTGTAGTTGAAAAAGTAATGAGATCAAATAAATAAAAAATGAGAATAAATGATCAAATAAATAAAAAGTAATGAGATCAAATAAAGTCTGTAGTTTATAGTATTGTACAAACATAAATTCCCTAGTTTTGACAAATAGTTGTATGTTAACATTAAGGCAAGCTGACTAAAGGGATGGGAACTCCTTGGGCTATCTTTGTAACCTCTCTGTAATTTTAAATTTATTCCAAAATAAAATGCTTATTAAAATTTTTTTATTAGAGTAACTCTAGTTTATATTAAACATTTTTTAAGATCAAATTGTGAGTTATGCCAATGGCTCCTTTGGGACTACCATGCCTATTACACAAAATTTTCTAGTGCCACTGAGTTTAATGGTTTGCATATACTCTTATCTTCTGAGCAACCATGGGGAAGAGAGTGGCATTTTCTCAGTGGCAGAGATAGTGACATTTTATCCAATAATGACCTATGCATCAGGTCTGGATAATACCTTGAGTCATTTCACCTCACCTTCATTTTAGCTGCACATTTTAAAGGCAAAAGTTTCCAGTTTCGGGGTGCCTGGGTGGCTCAGTGGGTTAAGGCCTCTGCTTTCGACTCGTGTCATGATCCCAAAGTCCTGGAATCGAGCCCCGCATCGGGCTCTCTGCTCCGCGGGGAGCCTGCTTCCTCCTCTCTCTCTGCCTGTCTGTCTACTTGTGGTCTCTGTCTGTCAAATAAATAAATAAAATCTTAAAAAAAAAAAAAGTTTCCAGTTTCATGTTTCTTTTACTAACTGATAACCAGAGCTATAATAAATACCTCAGGCTCTGACCTTGTTTTGTTTAAGGAAAATATACTTTATCCTTTGTTTATAGTACATAATGTTCCTCTGTATTTTAGGATGTTTTAGTATCATTTTCTCATTTATTTTCATTTGCTGTTATCATTTGCCCATGCATTATGGGATAGAAAATAATTTTGGCTTGTGTCCATTAATAAGAAAAAAATCAGAAAATAAATAGATTGGGCTTAACACTATTCTGACAGAAGAGAAAGACCTTGTAAAGACAGTAATCTAAATGGCAGCAAATATTAACAAGTTTAAACTAAGCATCTACATACTAACAGCCTAACGTCCTGATTAATTAATCACAGGTTAAACGACAATCACAACTTTACTGACTGGTGGGGAAGAGTGAGGTTCAGTAGCAACAAAGCAATCAAGACAGGGATATTTTTCACATTTTTTTCATCTCCAAATAATGACTTATAAAAGAGGGGTAAAAATATGAAAAGGAGTCCAGCAATGAATTCTGAGTGGTTAAGAAAGATTACTGTAAGACTGGCATTGTGGTGCGGGGCCGCCTAACTTGGCTGTGGACTTTTTTTTTTTTTAATTTCATGAGGCGTTGGGGGAGTAGAGGTGGGTGGGGCGGACTTCAGGGCTACCACTTTCTCTGCTGGTCCTGCTCAGGCTGAGGAAAATAGGCTTTCTAATTCTCACAAAGCCGCGCTTTAAATTTGAGGTGAGGAAAGACTCTTGTCTACCCACCTCCAAGAAGCTAATGTCTCACAAATTGTTTAAGACAAATTTCCTTCCTCACTAGACACAATGAAATTGTTACAGCCCTCAGGTCCTGATATTTGCGTCCCAAGTTGTAAATGCATTAGCTCCCAGCACTTAAGAGGTTACTCAACCCGTCAACGAACAAACAGCTTTCGCGCTCTTTTTTCACAACTGAATTTGCGACTTTTACGCGTTTGGTTTTATGGTCTGTTTGGTGGTTCTTTTGTTTTTTCCACTCCGCCTCCCCGAGTGAAGATTGTGGTACCCTTGGTTTCCTCAATCAGAGTAAAAATTCGTGCAGGGCAGTTCAGTGTCCAGTGCCATCCCATACTAAATGTTAATTTCCCAGGTATCCATTCTGCACCTGACTGCCCCGTGCCTGAGGGCCCCCCAACATTTTCTCGGCATTTTTCCGGGCTTCACGCCTACGGAGAGGATAGTTTTCCCCACCTACAAGTAAGGGACGCCGCTCAGCGCCTGCGTCTGCGCCTGCGTGTGTCCGCGGGCGTTCTCCATAAGCGCATGCGCCATCCCTGCAGCCGCGTGCGTAGGCAAAATAGGTTCCGCCGCCAGTCGTGACGTCAAAATTCCGCGCGTTAACTCGATGTGGACACCTGCCTCGGGAATAAGTCCTAGGACGTCGCAGTGATGGTGCACTGCAGTTGCGTGTGGTTCAGAAAGGTCCGTGTCCGGTGGTGTTTCTCATCCTGTTGCTCAGAGCATGGTGCCTGTAGCGCCACCTGAGAACTCTGGTTCCCCTTTCCTCCTTACTTGCCTCCCCTTTTTCTTTCTGGGGGCCTCTTTCGTGCTTGGTTCTACTGTAGTTGTCTCCTCTTAGCCCTTCCAGGAGTCAGGCTTGGCCCGTGAGGGATGTGAAGAGTCTATCTACGTGGCACGGTTTAGGACGGTTGTTTGGAGGGATAAGGTTTGAGGTTCTTTAGGGGAATTGTGTGCACGCGGGATGGGGAGCTGGGGAAACCTGCCTGCCTTTTAGGCATGCAATATGTTATACATAGTGTGTAGGGTTGACGCTTTCTTTTGGCTCAAATAGTCTATTTTTCTTCTTTTACGTAATAATATCCATAGCCTGTTCCTATATATGTTTTTCTCTAGTGTACTCTTTTAAAGAGCTTTCTAAAAACTATTCATCAGGAAACGAAAGTAATGTAATTGGCCTGCCTTCTTGCAAGAAATTTAGTTCAGTTTTTATGCAGTGCTCATTTTAGACGTCGTTTCTGTAAAAATTTACAGTTGCTTCAAAATTAAAGAAAAAAATCTTAAAGAGCCTCATTAGTAATGTTTTGAGACTTGCTGGCGTCATTAAAAATGACGACAGTCAGATACTCATTTTAAGTTTGGTTTCTAAACCTCTGAATATGATGAATCTAGAGTAGTAAGAAATGTCTTACACATTGAATGGAACTTTAAAAACAGAAACTTTCTTTTTATTGGAGAGAGAGGCATGGTTAATATTCTGAATTAAATTTTTCTTTCTTTCTTTCTTTTTTATTTTGAGTTTGGAAGTTTTTTGTTTTTTCAGTAAGCTCTATGCCCAATGTGGGGCTTGAACTCAAGACCCTGAGATCAGAAGTCGCCTGCTCTACTGACTGAGCCAGCCAGGCACCCCAAATTAAATCATACTTCATCCAGTCCTCTATTTTCCAGAAAATAGGTAGTCAATAGAAAAGAAACGTGTGAAAGGTAGTATTTGGGTGTATGAGGTAACTAATTCTTCAACCAAAAAGAAACTGCTTCTTTGTGTGTTTGTGTGGCTCAGTTATGAAAGGCTCCTGTGTAACCTTACTGTTCTAAACAGTCACTTCCACTAAATGTTGTTTGCAGGGGGAATCTGTTTACTTATACATGACTCATTTCTGATCTATTCTGGCAGAATCAAAGTATAAGTTCTTCATCTGCAAGAAAAATACTCTGGCTAGCCCTCAAGTTCATCTTTTATATATTCCTTCCACCCTGTTCCCTTAAAACATTCTATTTCGTGAGTACATTTGTGTACTCAAAACCTAAACTTTAAATCTTTGTTTTGCTCCCATCCATTGCAATCTGAGAACTAGACTGCATCAGAATCACCAAGGGAGCTTTTACTAAATGTGCTAGTGAGACCTATCCTTATCCCCTCCTCCAGAATATAGTGGAATGGTCAATGGACTATACATATTTTGGAAAAAGATGTTTTTGGTACTTAACCTACGCTAAGTGACTAAAGACTGTCAATTAAAGAAATTGCTCTGTAAGGAATTTTGATAGTTTGAGAGGTTAGGATCTTTACCTGCAGAAGTTTAGTGAGGAAAACAAATACTAAATGCAGTATAAGATTTCAAAAGGCATAATAACAAAGATATGGTCTAATTGCTGAGAGAGTCCAGCAAAGTCAGTGGTAAGTGTTGACTAGAGGAATAAAGACAGACATCAGAAAATTGACATTTGGGTGGGTTTATGATAGAAAGGGACATATGACATTGGAGGAAAAGCCTGAGCAGAGTGGCATGGAAATGTGATAGTAGATTATGTAGTACAGAGCAAAGAGAGGAATGAGAGATGGATATTGAACAAATGAAAATGAAATTGGAAGAATAAGTTAAGAACTTTTACTACTGAGGATTTTAGACTTTATTTCATAAACAGCAAAAACAAACATGAATGGTATTTGAGTAGGGAGAAATATAATTAGAGATCAAATCCATTTTCAGAAAAATAGCTCAGGCAGCAGGACAAAGGCTGAGTTGAAGGAATGATTAGACATTGCAAGAGTGTTTTAGAGCCAGTGTAATGGTCAAAATACTAAGGCAGTAGTATCAGAAAGGAGAAATAGGTAATAGAGCTTTGAGAAAAGAAGCAGGTATAGTCAGAGATTCCCCAGTATAGACTCAATGACTAGATAAATGGTGGTTCAATTATTTGAGAGAATATTGGGGGAACAGAATTTACCTGGGGAAAAATTTGGTTTTGCCATGTTGTATATCTACAGTGACTATTACCCTTTCAACTAATGTCTAAGAAAAAGTTACATATTTGAGAGGTTTCAAATATAAATTAAATGCAGATCTTGCTCTTGGTTGCTTTAAACTATTAAGCTTACCTCCTGATGGAGATAGCCAACAGACTAGATATATGGAATATCTCACCTAGGTGATAGTTTACTGGTACAGTCTGATATCACCCAGAGGAGAAAATCTAGATTGAAAAGTGGGACAGGGTTCCCACTTGGTTAAGCATCCAACTTTTAATGTCTGCTCAGCTCATGATCTCAGGGTCGTGAGATCAAGCCCTGCATTGGGTTCCCCACTGAGCATGAAGTCCACTTGAGATTCTCTTTTTTCCTCTTCCTCCCCCAATCCCCCCTGTTTGTACATGCATGCACTCTCTAAAATTAAGTAAGTAAATCTTTTGAAAAAGGGGGGGACAGTGTCAGAAACCTTGAGACACAAAGTGGGACAACTGACAATTGAAAAAAAGAGATCTTAAGAGAGTTAATCGAATGGGAGAGGGAGGTCAAACCAGAGGTGAACTAAGAAAAAAGACTATAGATTTGACAATCAGAAAGCCAGTATTGATTTTTTTAGGAGCTTTAGTGGTAAAAAAAAAAAAAAAAAAAAAAGATTGGGAGTTCTAAGGTGGTAAGCATGTTTGGTATACAAATGATCTCTTTCTCTCTCTTTTTTTAAGTATGGAAACTTCATTGATAACTTAAGACTCTTCACCAAAGGAGGAAGTGGTGGAATGGGTTACCCTCGTTTAGGGGGAGAAGGTGGAAAAGGTGGTGACGTCTGGGTTGTAGCCCATAACAGGATGACTTTGAAACAACTTAAAGACAAATATCCTCAGAAACGATTTGTGGCTGGAGGAGGAGCAAATAGTCGGTAAGTATTTACTGAATGACTTTGATTTTAGAAAATTAATCCCAGAGGAAAAAAAGGCTAGAATATCAAAATTGAATTGGTAATTTGAAGTAAATTATATTCTATATTTGTAAATGAGCAGAAGTCTACAATAATTATCTCAATTCTAGTAAAGATAAAAAGGGTAGATCCTAAGGAATGTTTCAGTTTTTAAACATTTTTATCCTTTTCTTCTCTTACTGTCTGTTTATATTCTTTTGTACTTTGCTTTGAAAACAGAAAATGACCTCCACTATCTTCTTCTAAAATTAAATTTTTAGCAATCTTTAGGAAACCTTTTTCAAATCTCAACTGTTCTACCCACCCTACCATCACCAATAGTTCTGCTGGGATCTTAAGATTTAGAGCCTGTTTCACTAAGTCCCTTGTGTATTTTCCTTTGGCTTGTTTTGGTCTTCTCCCTGTAACATCAAAATGTTCCGTTTATTTTTTGTAAATTTTTGTTATTTTTTTATGGAATATATGCTGCCCTCAAAATATGAAAAGAACTTTTTAAAAACTGTACTCAGTTACCTGTATTTTGGAAGTGGTGCTTGAACCAAGTCTTGAAAGGAAATAGAACTTTGCCAGACAATCAAGGCAGGAAAGGGTGTGTTGGTAAGTGTATAACAAAAAAGGCAGTGCATTAGGAGAAATAACTGGTGAGAAAACTGGTGAAATAATACTTATTTCTAGCATAATTGTGGTACAAATGGGGTGGCTCATTTTAAAACAAAGACATTATAGCCCAGATCATGAAGAGCCTGATATGCTGTGTTACAGAATTTGAAGATTATCTTAGAGTGATGGGGAGCCATTGAAAGATTTTAAATAGGCAAGGGACATTAATAAATTAGTGTCTTAGAAAAACCACTCTGGGGATAATTGATTAAAGAATGAATTGGAGGTGTTGGTTGAGACTCAAGATAGGAGATCAATTTGGAGAATATTGCAATATTTCAGAAATGATGAAATACACAGTGCTTGGTCTGTCCCCATCATTCTAGTTTCATCTCCCTCTACATTCTGTGTTTTCTGCATTTCAGCCATGTTGGCTTTCTTTTAGTATCTTATACTGGTATTTGTCTTCTATCACTGGGGCTTTGTTTGTGTTACCTTTTCTGTAATGCTTTTTCCTCCCCTTTATCCATTGCCTCCTATGAACCCTTTAGATTTAAGCTCACGTCTTTTTCCTGACCTCCCTGATGAAGTCAGAATTCCCATATGAACTCCCATTGTAAGTTCTAATTCATAAGACTTGTCACAGTTATAATTTTCCATTTTCTCATGTATTTGATTAGTGTCTGCTCTCTTAACCAGACTACTCCTGAGGTCCATTAGGGCAGGGAACATAACAGTTTAGATCATCATTTCTTCCCAGATATCTACTAAAGTGACTGGTACATAGTAGATACTCAGTTAACATTAGTTGAATGATGAATTAGATTGGTAGAAATGGATGGATTAGAACTATGTTAAAGAAGTAAAATAAATAAGACTTGGTGATTGATGGAGTGTTGAAAGAGAATGATAAATCAAGGCTGACTTCTGTGTTTTGACTGGAGGAGTGGATAGATGATAGTATCATTCTTTGAAAAGGATTACAGCAGAAAGTGGCAACTGAGATGTAGGAAAGGGGAGTTTGAAAGATCTTTGGAAATGTCAGCAAACACTTGAAATACAGGTCTGTGATTGAGGAATATGGTCAGGTCTAGAGATAAATTTGTTGATCATAAGCATGGACTAGGATGGGTGCATTACAGAAGAGAAAAGGATTGAGGATCAAATTCTGTTATTCACCAGTATTTAAGGAAAAGTAACAGAAGGTGTGATCTAAAAATAGAGAGTCAGGAAAGACAGTGTCATGGAAGCTAAGGAAGAATTTAAAGGAGGAGGAGGTAACAGCCTCATTTACCTTGTGTAGTTCAGGTAAATTAAGTTGAATAAACTTAGTGAATGCCAGCATTTGAATGTATTATTTTATAGTTTTATGAATTATGCCACCATATGTCTGTATTTGGGTCCTACAAGAAGCAAGTACCAAAGTAGGATTCGATGAACAAGAGATTTATTGGGAAAACACCTATAAGGACAAATTGGAGAGGGACCTGAAGGATGTTGGGAAAGTTGTCTGACCACTGTGCAAGTCTAAGCCTTACAAAGGAGAGAGAGAAGGGCAAAATTTTAATCCACTGTGCAGTTCTAAGAAAATTTAGGCAAAGCTGATGGTGACTCCTTCAGCCAAAGCTGCCCATCAGAGGAATTCTTGTCTCCTACAAAGGGGCTGCCTTAGTTACCCTGCCGTACCTAATCATTGGTCGGAAGTAGACTGTGGGAAGCATCATCTCTTTAAGATTTCAGAGCGCATCAGCTTGGGTCGTGGATCATTGATGTTCCCTGCAGTCAGGTGTAAGAGATGCATTTTTGTGGTCTGCTATGGCATGCAATGTTCAATGTTATTTTTATAATTAATTGTTCAGTGTTGGGTTTTTTCAATAATCAGAAATCTACAAGAGCTTTGCAAGTTACCTTACATGGCATTTTGTTTCCGGCTGTAGAACCAAAAGGGAGACTCTTGGATTGATGAAATTGAGCTATCATTTATTTTCATTTTGCAGTTCTAACAGAGATAGTGTCTATTTTGTTTAATTCAGCGCACACTTAATGAGGATCAAATATAAACAAGATACCAAAATGATATCTTAGATGTAGTACACTCAAAGATGAACTCGTACAATGAGGTATGGTACATCATGCTGTGATTTTAAAGTATTACTTTGTAAATTTCAGTGCACAAGCTTTGTGTAAGTTAATTAAATGGAGTTTTTTTTATATGCTGGTATCTACACATTGCCTCATTTATCCCCATTTTACCTCAAGAATATACTTTCCAATCCTTACCCCAAACAACCAAGCTTTGTCAATACAACCTCACCCCTTGCACCTACCCCCACCTCTCCTCATTTTCTGTTTTTCAAACAAAGTTCACTTAATTCCATCTAAAGAGATTTGTTCCCTATTGAGTGTAAACCTTAATTCCCTTCTCTTCTTTTCCTTGGAAGATTTGTTCATGTGCTGTAGTTTTGGGGATATGAAAAAGTTAATCATGGGAAAAAGAGCTCAACTATTAGACTTGCTTTTAAGTACTCTAAACTAGTGTTTTTAGACTCTGTCTTTCAATTTTTTAATAGGTAATTTCAAACCATTTTTGTGCCATCCATACTGAGAAACATTTTACACTTTAACCAAACATGTATGTTACTCTATTTTCTGTTCTGTGGTATGTTGTACATTGTTGTTTTCCTTTATTTTGGGAGAATATGCATAAGATGAAATTTACCATTTTAATGTGTATAGTTCTGTGGCATTGTACTACAGTCATATTGTTGTACAGCAATCACCTATCTTGTTTTTAAGTGCTGGTTATGACTGTATTTTGAAAAACATTGCCTTAGAGTTGTAAAATCAATTTATTAGATTTCATATAAAAAGCAGAATGGGGGGGCGCCTACATGGCTCAGTGGGTTAGGCCTCTCCCTTCGGCTCAGGTCATGATCTCAGGTCCTGGGATTGAGCCCCACATCGGGCTCTCTGCCTGCCTCTCTGCCCTTGTGATCTCTGTCAAATAAATAAATAAAATCTTAAAAAAAAAAAAGGCAGAATAGGAAACAGCACTATCACATAGTAGGGTTTCACAAAACTTTTAAGTCATATATATATGAATTTGTATGTGTACGTGTGTGTGTGTGTGTGTGTGACTGTATTATTTCTTACTGAGTTGCAGTTGAAAAATTGAAAACTACTGCTTTGAAGAAGCCATGCCTTCAGCATATAAATCCTTTAAAGTATTCAGGATCTGTATAAAAGTCTCTTTCTTCAGCTATGAAATAGGGGTAATAATAGTACCTATTTCTCTTTGAAAAAAATTAGTAAAATTGGTAAAACCCTAACCAGACTTATGAAAAAGAAGAAAGGACCTAAATAAATAAAATCACGAATGAGGGAGGAGAAATAACAGCCAATACCACAGAAATACAATTAATTCTAAGAGAATATTATGAAAAACTATATGCCAACAAATCAGACAACCTGGAAGAGATGGATTAAATTCCTAGAAACATATAAACTACGAGAACTGAAACAGGAAGAAACAGAAAACTTGAACAGATTGATAACCAGAAGAGAAATTGAATCAGTAATGAAAAAACTCCCAACAAATAAAAAGTCCAGGCACAGATGTCTTCCCAGGTAAGTTCTACCAAACATTTAAAGAAGAGTTAATACCTATTCTTCTCAAACTTTTCCCAAAAAATAGAAACGGAAAACTTTCAAATTCATTCTAGAAGGCCAGCATAATCCTGATACCAAAACCAAACACTGCACTAAAAAAGAAGTATAAGCCAATATCCCTCATGAACATGGATGCAAATTCTCAATAAAATACTAGCAAATCAAACCCAACATTAAAAGAATCATTCACCATGACCAAGTAGGATTTATTCCTGGGCTACAAGGGTGACTCAATATTCACAAATCAATCAATGTCACATACCACAATAAAGGAAGGGATAAGAACCATATAATCCTTTTAAAAGATGCAGAAAAAGCAATTTGACAAAGTACAACATCTATTTATGATAAAAATCTTCAACAGAGTAGGGACAGAGGGAACATACCTCAACATCATAAAGGCCATATACAAAAACCCCCACAGCCGATACTGTCCTTAATGGGGAAAATCTGGTAACTTTTCCGCTACAGTCAGGAACAAGACAGGGATGTCCACTCTCATCACTGTTGTTAATATATAGTACTGGAAGTCCTACCCACAGCAATCATACAACAAAAAGAAATAAAAGGCATTCCATTTGGCAAGGAAGAAGTCTAATACTCTATGTAGAAAACCTGTAAGACTCCACCAAAAAACTGCTAGAACTGATACATGAATTCAGTAAAGTTGCAGAATACAAAATCAATGTACAGAAATCTATTGCATTTTTATATACCAACAATGAAACAGCAGAAAGAGAAATCAAGGAATCAGTCCCATTTACAGTTGCACCAAAAACCATGAGATACCTATGAATAAACCTAACCAAAGAGGTAAAAGATCTGTGTTCTGAAAACTATAAAATATTGATGAGAGAAATTGAAGATGACACAAAGAAATGGAAAAACATTCCATGCTTACAGATTGGAAGAACAAATAATGTTAAAATGTCTGTATTACCCAAAGCAATCTATACATTTAGTGCAGTCCCTGTCAACATACTGACAGTATTTTTCACAGAGCTGGAATAAATAATCCTAATTTTGGAACCACAAAAGACCCAAAATAGCCAAAGCATTCTTGAAAAAAGAAAAGCAAAGCTGGAGGCATCATAATTCTGGACTTCAGATTTTATTACAAAGCTGTAGTGATCAAGTGATCAGTACGGTGCTCGCCCAAAAACAGACACATAGATCAGTAGAACAGAAGAGAAAACCCAGAAATGAACCCACAACTATAGGTGAGTTCATCTCGGAAAAAGCAGGAAAGAGTATCCAATGGAAAAAAGACAGTTTCTTCAATAAATGATGTAAGGAAAACTGGACAGCAACATGCAAAAGAATGATACTGGACCACTTTCTTACACCGTACACAACAATGACTTCAAAATGGATTAAAGCTCTAAATGTGAGACAGGAAACCATTAAAATCCTAGAAAAGAATACAGGCAGTAACCTCTTTGACATTGGCCGTAGCAACTTACTAGATTGTCTCTAGAGACAAGGGAAACAAAAGCATAAATAAATAAACTTTTGGGACTTCATAAAATAAAAGCACAGTGAAGCACACAGTCTGGAAAACTTAAAGTCAATTTATGGAGTGAGGAGATACTTGAAAATGACATATCTGATAAAGGGTTAATATCCAGAATATGTAAAGAATAATAAAACTCAACACCCAAAAAACAGTTAAAAAATGGGCAGAAGACATGTCTTTTCCAAAGAAAACATACAGATGATTAACAGACATATGAAAAGATGCTCAATATCACTCATCATCAGGGAAATACAAATAACAACTACAATGAGATATCACCTTACACTAGTCAGAATGGTTAAAATTAACAACACAGTGTTGGCGAGGATTCAGAGAAAGGGGAGCCCTCTTACACTGTTGGTGGGAATGCAAACTGATGCAGCCACTCTGGAAAACAATACGGAGGTTCCTCAAAAAATTAAAAATAGAAGTACCCTATGATCCAGTGATCACACTACTGGGTATTTACCCCGAAAATACAAAATCTAATTCAAAGGAATACATGGACCGTAATGTTTATAGCAGCATTATCAACAATATCCAGATTAACAGGAAGATCCCAAATGTCCATTATCTGATGAATGGATAAAGTCGATATGATATAGATACACAATGGAATATTATTCAGTCATAAAAAAATGAGATCTTGCCATTTGCAAGATGTGGGTGGAGCTAGAGAGTATTATGGTAAGTGAAATAACTCAGAGAACAATACCATATGATTTTACTCATATGTGGAATTTAAGAAATAAAACAAATGAGCATAGGGGGAAAGGGAGAGAGAGGCTAACCAAGAAAATAGATTCTTAACTGTAGAAAGTAAATGACAGTTTCTAGAGGGGACGTGGGTTGGGGGAGATGGGTGAAATAGGTAGTAGGGGTTAAGGAGTGCGTTTGTGATGAGCACTGTAGATGTTGAATCTGTATGTATAATTGGCTGAATAACTGGTACATAATTATGTGATAGCCTTAACATGGTTGTTACCATTATGTAATTGTATAATGTTTTTGTTTGTGTATTTTTCTTCATTTTATCTCTATATAAAGGTTATTCTAGCTCACTGTAAAAATATCAGATAAAATTAAAAAATTTGAGGGGCGCCTGGGTGGCTCAGTGGATTAAGCCTCTGCCTTCGGCTCAGGTCATGGTCTCAGGGTCATGGGATCGAGCCCTGCATCTGGCTGTCTGCTCAGCGGGGAGCCTACTTCCCCGTCTCTCTCTGCCTACCTCTCTGCCTACTTGTGCTCTCTCTTGCTGTCAAATAAATAAATAAAATATTTTAAAAAATTTAAAAATTTGAAAAAAAGGAGTCAATCACCTATAATTCTTCCACGCATAGGTAACTACTATTAACCTTTTCTTGACTGTTTTAAGTCTTTTTTTTTAGACATTTATGCAAAATGACTTGTGGCAGTTAGCTTATGATTATGTGGATGTATATAAAATTTGGGGGGTACAAATACGAGAGCACAACATTTTCCAACCTTTTCTTTTCTCTCAACATTTTTTTCCATGCCAGAGAATTGTTCAGAATGGCTGCATACTAATATACTATTGGAAATAACAACTTTTTTGGCATTCATTCATTTAGGTAATTATAGGCTTTTTCATTGTTATAGTCACAATGTAAATGTATCCTAGTGTATATAGTGTTTTACATGATTATTCAGTTATTTTTTAGGATAAATTTCCAGAAGTAGAATTGCTTGTTAAAAGTTTGTACCAGTTCTATCATGAGCAGTGTGAAAGTAGCTAATCAGTCTCTTTATAATTAAAGTACTCTTATTTGAGGTCTGTTTGTTAAAACGTTTGTTATTCAATGGATTTCCTAGTTTTTTCCACAGTCTCTTTCATTTATATACATCTACATAATTCTGTTTTTTCTAGCTTATTTGTGTTATAGCAATGATCTCTTCGTTTTAGTCATATAATATTTTAGTTCTTTATGAGCTAAAATGACTTGGTTAGCTTGGTAACTTAAATCATTACCTGTTATTATTATTATTATTACTTGTCTTGTTATCTGTTTTATTTTTATTGTTTTTATATGATAGTCTAAAATGCAAATAAATAGCAATAATTTTCTCTTCCTCTGGTATTTGGCCATTTAACATCTGCATTAACAAGAAAAGTTGGTTTCTAGTCTTTGTAAGCCATTATATTTGTTGAGTATAGTCCATTTAATACAGTGGGTTTTCCCTATTTTAATTTAGCTTTATTTTTTTGTAGAGTTAATGCACTGAAAGGGTCCAAAGGGAAAGACTGTGAAATTCCTGTACCTGTGGGTATTTCAGTAACTGATGAAAATGGTAAAATTATAGGTAAGTGTATTATAGATTCTAAGGTTGTAAAAATGTACATATTTTTAAAAGTTGTTTGGGAACTGTGGGGAATAGCTCCTCTTTAAATTTTTTAAAAAATTGGGCACCTGGGTGGCTCAGTGGGGTAAGCCTCTGCCTTCAGCTCGGGTCGTGATCTCAGGGTCCTGGCATCGAGCCCCGCATCGCTCTCTGCTCAGCGGGAAACCTTCCTCCCCCCAACTCTCCCTGCCTCTCTGCCTGCTGTGATCTCGCTCTCTGTGTCAAATAAATAAATAAAATCTTTAAGAAAAAATAGTTTTGTTAAAAACTGCTTCAATTGCTAATTTATAAGAGATTTGAAAACTTTATATAAAAGTTGTTCAAGGGAAAAAGAGTTTTTCAAGGGGCAACTGAGTGGCTCATTTGGTTGTATAGCCAACTCTTGATTTCAGCTTGGGTCATGATCCTCAGGGTCCTAGGATCAAGCCCTGCATCAGGTTCCTCACTCACCGGGGAATCTACTTGAGATTCTCCCTCTCTCTCTGCCATTCACCCTCCTGGTACACACGTGCTCACTTAGGGTCTCTCTGTCTCTCTCAAATAGTAAATTTTTTTTTTAATATTTTAAAACTTTTTTTAAAAGTTGTTCAAAATTAACTGTTAGATTTAAGATTATTGTAAAGATACAGCTTTTTAGATTTATAAGTTAGAATTTTTTGGCATCTGTTTCTGAATGCAAAATGTCATTAATGATTAGCTCCAAGTAGTAATCTTTGTTCTAAGTATCTTTGTTCTCTGTCTTTTTAAGGAGAGCTCAATAAAGAGAAAGACAGAATTTTGGTAGCTGAAGGAGGCCTTGGTGGTAAATTACTCACTAATTTTTTACCACTGAAAGGCCAGAAACGAGTCATTCGCCTTGATCTAAAACTTATAGCTGATATAGGCCTAGTGGGGTAAGTATCATTTGTATTTTTTTTTTATAATTTGAGAAATAGTTCATGAGTAGGAGGTGAATATGAATGGTAATTAGGGACCAGTGTTATTTATGGAATTTGTGTGTTGTTTGTATACTTTGAGGATGCTGCTAAATATAGTTATTTTGACATTGCAAACATGGAGTTTTACAATTAATATTTATTTATAAAAAGAAAGGAAGATCACAGCAATTGAGTAGGCTAATGGGAATGGTAAAGAATGAATCAAGAAAGGAAATCAATCAAATGCAATAATATAGGAAGGTGAAAGAAAATTACCAGATATTAAGAAATAAAATTAAAATTCCAGACCACATTTTATGAAGTGTATAGGAAGAAGGAAAAAGAGAAAAAAATACTTGAGATACGCCTACAAGTCTTTATAGAGGTATTGCTCTGTTGATCAGGTGGCTAACGGCCCATACAGACAGTCTCAGCCATCAGACTTAGATATTACTGAGCACCAAGTTGGATCTCACTATGACTGTTTCCCTGTCCTTCATACTCTACTTACGATCTGTCCATTCTCAGTACTACAGACCCCACAATGTTGTCCTCTTCTTTCACAGGCTTCCTTTGTTTCATCAAACAGTGCTGTTTGGCTGTAGAGTTTGCAGTCCTGGCACCTGACTGAGGGGGATAGATAGCAAGCTAGAAAGTAGGTAAAGGAAGGGAAGACTTCAACTTTGAATTTCTTTTCTCCCTGTCTGCCTGGCCCCGCTTCAGCATTAGCAGAAGTCACATGAAAGACTTAAGAGATAGAGAACACTGCCTATTGCTGGCTCTACTTTAGACTTCCAGTTCCATTCCATGCTTTTCATAGCTTCTTTTTAACTCTCTTTATCTACCACTCCAGCCATCTCACTGCTTCTTTACCAGAGTAATCAGTCTGAATCCCTCACTTCTTGCCATGCCTGTCTAGCTACTAGGTCTTAACAGCAGTGTCTTAGAATTCATGAAGGCCCCATTCTTGCTGACATTATAACAGGGAAAGATGTGATCCTGGTGTTCAGGCTTGCCATTTGCATTTAGTCTTTTCCATAAAACATAGTTATCAGTCATAGTTTCTTTAATAACGTTCATTTTTCACAATGTTCTAGGCTTAGTAAGGTTTTGTGAACAAGACTGAGAATCTAGCCTTTCGCAGTCTCATTCATTACAAAAATGTGTTTCAAGTTCTGTGGAGACCTCTGCAGACTAAGAGCCTCACAAGGCTAAGGGGTAAAGGTGGGGTGAGGATGGGGGACTCAGGTGAGAGACTGGTTTAGAATCTCATATCCACTGGAGATCACCTGGAAGGTCTTGGGTAAGTTTTAGAATGTCTCTAAGCTTTTGTTTTCTCATTTTTAATAGTGGCTAGAGACATTGCTAAAATGTGAATAAGATAACACATTTACAGCACAACACATGTGTTAGATTTATGAATGGGTAATGAATGATAGCTGCTGACATCCTCATCATTACATTGCCAACTTATTGGAGAGTACATATAGTGAAATACTAAGCTTTTTAGAAGTGGATTTGATTCCTCAGAGCCTTCAGAAGGAATCAATCTGCCTCCATCTTTATTTCAAAGTGCTATTTTCCAGAACCATGAGAGAATGAATTTCTTTGTTTCAAGCCACCCAATTTGTGATACTTTGTTACAGCCGCCTTGAAAAGTAATGTATTCCTTATTCTTCTCTCTCTTCTCTTAATATAGAATGTGCAACAGAAAAAAAAAAAAGAAGTGGATTTGATAATACAGTCAATAATTGATGCATCCAGTTTCTTTTTTTTAAAGCATCAAGTTTCTTAAGTACAGTGCTTAATGTATATATTTTAATGCTTTTAAATTAGGCAACTGTTCTTAAAAAGTTACTACTGTGTGTACCAGCATAAACAGATAACCTGTTTTCTGGTTTCAGGCATGAACTGAACCTTAGAACTAAGGTGCTTATCACTAACGTATTTGTACTGCTGTTGTCAGATCTGATCTTTGCATAGTTGGATTTCAGCCTCTAAAATTTTTATTAAGTACTTTACAGGTAAAATTTCAGTTATCATTTCTTCAACCATTAGCATCCTTTTTCTTCACATGATTTCAATTTCCTTGGAAATAGTCACTGGCACTTTTCTGCATTTAATACTATTATGAAAATAGGATAATGGCAAGAAATAAGCAAGTCTAGTTAGGGATAATCATGAATAAAAATTACTGCAATTTGCATTTCAGAAAGTTGAAAGGGCCTGGGTATAATGAGGTGTAAGATAATACTGTATTTTAAAAAATAATAATAATACGTATTTCCATAGAAAAATGAGTCATTGGGGCACCTGGGTGGCTCAGTGGGTTAAAGCCTCTGCCTTCGGCTCAGGTCATGATCCCGGGGTCCTGGGATCAAGCCCCACATTGGACTCTCTGCTCGGCAGGGAGCCTGCTTCCTCTTCTCTCTCTCTGCCTGCCTCTCTGCCTACTTGTGGTCTTTGTCTGTCAAACAAATAAATAAAATCTTAAAAAAAAAAAAAAAAAAAAAGGAAAGGGGCATGTGGGTGGCTCAATCAGTTAAACCTGTGGCTTTGGCTTAGGTTATGATCTCAGGGTCCTGTCACTGAGCCCTGGATCAGGCTCCCTGCTCAGTAGGGAGTTTGCTTTTCCCTCTCCCTTGCCCCTCCCACCTTGCTTGGGCTCAGGTACACTCTCACTCTCTCTCTCTCAAGTAAAATCTTTAAAAGTTCAGGGGTAATAACTGTGGTGTTTAAAGTTTTTAAAAGTTAGACAAATAATAAATGCTAAAAGAAAGTTTTCTTAAAGAAAAAGCATCTATTAATTCTACCACCTAGGAGTGACTGTTAATGTTGGTATATGTCCTTCTAGCTACATACATTTTTTTTGCAATGTTAATTTTAATAGTAAAAAATTGGAGATAACCTAAATGCCTAACCATAGGAAATTAAGTAAATTACAGTGTGCCCTTGAAAAGTGTTCACCTTATATTACTCAGTTTAAAAAGCAGGCCAACCAACTGTGAAGTAATCTTTCAGAAAAAAAAAAATCAAAACTGAACCTGATCAAAGCTTTATCTCAAACTAACAGTTTATAGAAAAACTGGGGCAAAGGAGCATGCTAAAGGACATCATGGGGGTGTCAGCAAAAAAAAATATCTGGACTATGGGAAAGAAATGCTATAGGACAAATGACCCAGTTTCCTTAAAAATAAAATTGCAGCAGCACCTGGGTGGCTCAGTCAGTTAAGTGCCCAACTTGATTTCCACTAAGGTCATGGTGTCTGGGTCCTGGGATCAAGCCCCCTGTGGGGCTCCACACTCAGTGGGGAGTCTGCTTGAGGATTCTCTCTCTCCCCAAACCCCTCCCCCTGCTTGCACTTGTAGCGCACACCGGCTCTCTCTTTCTTCCTCAAATAAACTTAAAAAAAAAATTGAATTAAATTACAAAGAGAAAATAAAATGGGGGAGATCTTTACCAAAAGAAATTTTAAGGGATACATTAACTAGTTGTAATACATGGACCTTAGGTGAGTCCCTGTACAAACCAACTTTAAAAGAAGTATTGGGAATGTGTAATTTGTTGAAGGTAGGTGATTGCTAAACGAGATTCATTACTTCTCTCTACTTTTGTGTATATTTGGAAATATAGTATAAAACATATTAAAGAAAATTTATAAAGCTATATAAGCAATATTTTGTCATTGTTTGGCTAGAATTAGTGGATTGTTGGTATTTTTATTAGTTTCCTTTTGTTTTTCTATGATTTGCAGGCTTTTTTAAGATAATTGAATTATACTCCCAATACTAAATACTAAAACATCTCTAGTGTCCAGCATAAATTTATCTTTATTTTTTTCATATGTATATTTCATTCAAGTTTTTCAGGATTATTATTTTTTAAAAATATTTATTTATTTGACAGAGAAAGACACAGCGAGAGAGGGAACACAAGCAGGGGGAGTAGGAGAGGGAGAAGCAGGCCTCCCACCAAGCAGGGAGCCCAATGCAGGGCTAGATCTCAGGACTCTGGGATCATGACCCGAGCCAAAGGCAGACACTTAATGACTGAGCCACCCAGGCGGCCCCTTTCGGGATTATTTTTAATTTATAGTCTGTTTTTATTCCCAGAGATATTCAAGAAATGTACTTCCTGAAATGTTAGAAATTCAGAGATAATCGAGTATTGTTAACAATACTAATATTTGTTTTAATTCATTACATTATTTTTTCATTTCAGATTCCCAAATGCTGGAAAATCCTCTTTGCTAAGTCAGGTTTCTCATGCAAAACCTGTAATTGCAGATTATGCATGTAAGTATCATTTGTTGTGTATTTTAATGTGTGGAGGTAAATTTTTAAAGACTCATTTTCTTTGAATATGAATAAAGTGACAACTCTGAGGTAGCCTTAGTTTGAAAACTTGGCCGCCAGCATACGTGCATTCCCCATTAATCCTTGAAATCTCTTTAGCCCTCCACAAAGCTCCTAGTACTTGTTAGATACTTGCTTCTTTGCATTTATTTCTCCTTTGCATAATCACTTATTTGATTTAGTTGTGATTTTCTGAGCACCTACCCTTTATCAAGCACTGTTCTTTCTATTCATTTAGCAAGTATTTATTTCTGTGAACTCCAGTGGGTTCTGTAGAAACAAAGATGGGTAAGCAGAAACAGATACTGTTCTGACTCTTACTGAGCTTATAGACTGGTAGGGGAGGGCATATATATCATACCTGACTATAAGAGCATATATTATGATTCTGTGAAAGAGTGTAGGTAGCTGCTTTAAACTTTGGGAAGGTGTGATGCTAGGGCTGAGGTATGAAGAATACTTGCATTAATCAGTGACAGACAGTGGATGTGAAAGGTGCTTCCATCAGAGGAAGTAGCATTGTACACAAAAGCTCTCTGGTGGCAGGGAGATTTGTGTGTCTAGAGAACATGTAATAAGGAAAAGAGGGAATTGATGAGGCGGGAGATGTAAGTAGAAACTATATCATATAGACCAGGTAGGCTTTGCTCTTTATATCTGAAGCCTTTTAATCAAAGAATAAAATGATCAGATTGCTTTTCAAAAAGACCTCTCCACATATGATGTAGAAAATGGATTGGTGTGGGACCTAAATGGGTCTGAGAAGAATGGTTAGGTTATTGCAGTAGCTAGATGAAATATAGTGAATGCTTAGACCATGTAATGAATAAATGTGATAGAATCTCTGTCATCATTAAACAAAAAGACATAGAAACATCCATTGACCTGGAAAATACAATTAAGCCATTCTAAAATTAAACTCTGATGAAGTAGAGTTAATTTGGGTCTAATTGCTATAAATTACGTGACCAATATTTATTGTTAAAGTACAGGGACTCTTGAGAAGGAAAGAGGAAGAAAAGTTCAGAGTCATAGGAAAGAGGCTAGTGCAGAATTGATAAGGCTTGAGGGTAAGTGAATGAGAAAGGACTAAACAAATTTCACCCACAGACCCAGTGATAGAAACCTAAATTCTGTTCTACCCAGCAGCACCTTTATCACGCTCCTTAAAGTACAGCCAAAGAACTTTGAAGCCCACTGATTAGATTAGCTCTATGCCTATGCAGATTATAATTGTATTTCCCACTCCAACAAATGAAAATGTAATCTGAATTAAATTGCTTACCAAAAAAAAAGTATTATTTATTTTATACATAATGGTAAGACAGTTTTGAGAGTACCAGCCTTATTCTAGCCTAAATTTATTTTTTCTTTTAGTTACAACATTAAAGCCTCAACTTGGAAAGATTATGTATGATGATTTCAAACAGGTGAGTATTTTTAAAGACATTTGGTTAGAAGTGCTTTTGATGTTTGGATTGTGTAATATTTGATTGTTTCTGTGGTGTTAGGGGGGAAAAGTAGCAGAATTTTGTTTTTGGTAAATGAGACCATGATCGAATCAATTCTGCTGAGCATGATCATAGTAGAATATCGTATGAAAATATAACTTTTTGTCCTTCCAAAGTTTAGGTCCAGTTTATCATTACAGCATAGAATCTTCTTTATCTCTTTGATCTCTGTTTGTTCTCATTGGAAGTCTGTATTTTACTGCTATATTTGATTATGGATTTTTGTTTCCTAAAAACATTTTCTAAAGTTCATGGAATTTATTTTATTCCAACTTTCTCTTTCTAAAACAAATTTTTTTTAATTGCATGGGATTCTGGTCTAGCTATTAAAACTTATTTTTCCTTAATAAGGAATAACTATAGATCTTTTGAATAATTAGAGTAAAAACAAATAACAAAGGAAAGTGACAAAATTTTTAAAATATATAATGTATGACAAGCATTTATGCTCCTTGGTATTTACGCAAATGCAACATACACACAAAAACCTGCACATGGATGTTTGTAACAGCCCTGTTCAGAAGTGCCAAAACTTGGAAGCTACCAAGATGTCCTTCAGTAGGTGAATAGATAAATAAACTGTGGTAATAAGGGAATATGATCTAACACTAAAAAGAATTGAGCTGTGAAGGCATGAAAAGACATGGAAGAACTTAAATGCATATTATTCCTAAGGGAAAGAAGCCAATCTGAAAAGGCTACATACAGTATGGTTCTAACTATGTCACAGTCTAGAAAAAGGCAAAACTATGGACATGACAGAAAGATCAGTGGTTTCGAAGGATTAAGGGGAAAGAAAGGATGACCAGAAGAGCACAGAGGATTTTTAGGGCAGTGAAACCATTCTGTATGATACCGTAATGGTGGGTACATGATGATATACATTTGTCAAAGCCAGTAGCATGCACAACACCAAGAGTGAACCCTAATGTAAAGTATGGACTTAAGGTGATGATACATCAATGACACATAAAAGATTTATATTCATTTATGTAAGTTATTTAACAGTAAAAAATTTTTTAAAACTTCATTATATAGAATAAGTAAAATTATAAATAATTTGAATATGGAGAACAATATTTAGAGGAAAAGAGAACATTGTAAATTTTAAGGGAAACTTAATTCTCAGTTGCAAAATTCTCAGATGGAGAACCTGCAAACAAAATTTCAGGACATGAAAAAAATATTTTCAGGACATGAAACCTTTGTTGTATTTTGTCTATGTGACTGCTTTGTCACATAGCCACAGTTTCCTTTAAAATTGTGAAATCCTATCCACAGGGGCAGTGTATGAAGAGCAGTGCTTCTCAGCCCTTACTGTACATCCAGTTAGAATTAACTGGATGGCTTCAGAACAACAATGATAAATGAAGCCTAGGCGCCGGAGATTTGAAACCAAATTCCTTGGGGTAGGGCCTGGGTATCTCTACTTTATAAAAGATCCCTGGGTGTTTATAATGTGCAGTGAGGTTTGAAAACCACAAATATAGACTAATAGTTAATAACTTACCATTTCACAAAGGAGTTATAAGAACCTTTTCTCCTGGGGCGCCTGGGTGGCTCAGTCGGTTAAGCAGCTGCCTTCAGCTCAGGTCATGATCCCAGGGTCCTGGAATGGAGCCCCACATCGGGCTCTGCTGAGCATGGAGCCTGCTTCCACCTCTCCCTCTGCCTGCCGCTCTGCCTACTTGTGATCTCTATCTCTCTGTTGAATAAATAATAAAAATCTTTAAAAATATACATATTAAAAAAATAAAATTAAAAAAAAAAAAGAACCTTTTCTCCTTTACTTTTCAAAAATGGTCAGTAGTCCTCCTGGTAGAACATAAACAGAAAAGGAACAGTGGTGCCACATAATCAATTACATATGGAATTTAAAACTCGAAACTACAGAGCTATAAGTCTATGTCTGCTGAATTACTATCCCTCTATACTTTTAAGAACTCAGAAAGTTGAAATTCTGTGACAGGTTCATGTTGAACAATATAATTGATGGAATTCTAAAGAGAATTTATATGATTAATAAATGTTAATCTAATCCCTAGAATTCTTAGAATTCTAGATTTTTAGATTAGTAAGTAAAAATGGGACTCTAATTTCTGATAACAAATGGTTTTGATTTTTAATATCTTGGTTTTATAAATATGCAGTGATAATCACAAATTAGTAACTATTTGAAATATGAAAATTTGGGGATGTATTTATTTTCTTTTTTTTATTAAACCATTTTATTTTGTATTAGATATCAGTAGCTGACCTTCCTGGTTTAATAGAAGGAGCACATATGAACAAAGGAATGGGCCATAAATTCCTCAAGCATATAGAAAGAACCAAACAACTACTGTTTGTTGTAAGTCATATGTGTACCCATGTAATGTTCAAATGAGTGTGAAAATCAATGTGTTTAGTTTTCCTAGAAATTCCTTATAGTAATAAGATTAAAAGATAAGGTACTATCACATGTTATTCCACTAAGTGTTTAAATGGGAGTCAAATATAGTAAGTAATCTTCATTTATAATACAGAGTGGAGATGGCATTACTATATCAGATGTAAGTTTGGCCATACTTATCAAGGTTTAATTCTTTAAGATTGTCAACATACTGTTATGTTATTATATAGTATCTCTTTCCTGTTTCATTGATGGTGTTGCAGCTATGTATTAGTTTGTCTGTATCTCATATAAATTGTTTTATCTGTACTAGTTTCTTAATTCATTAATATTATAATTTTATCAGAATAATTATGGCTGTCTTGACACCACAGTTTCTCTTACTCATTTTGAATTACTGAATTAACAATAATGTATAGATTGAGAAATTGTTTTTAGCTTGAGAAAGTAAAACATTTCAAAACATAGAAATTTGTAGCTGTTATGTTAAAAACTGTCTCTTTCCATCTTTTTTTTAGGTCGATATTTCTGGATTTCAGCTTTCTTCCCAAACTCAATACAGAACTGCCTTTGAAACCATAATACTGCTTACAAAAGTAGGTTTTCTGTTTTACCGTGTTCTGCATTTGGTCTGACATGTAGGCATATAGAACTGTATTAAATAATGGATAATTAGAATAAATACATATTCTACCTCTACTTTTTGAATTGTTGATGTCAAAGAGTCATCTCAACTTGCTTTCTCCAGTTCTGTGTTAACCCACGCTTCAACCTATTACAACCAATGAAATCCTCCTTTATTTTAAATTCCTATTACATACTTCTCAGCCTTTATTCTTGCTTGAACTTTTATTCCTACTTTTTAGACTATTTCTCAGTCTATTTTTTTTTTTTTAAGATTCTTTTTATTTATTTGACAGAGAGAGAGACCACAAGTAGGCAGAGCAGTAGGCAGAGAGAGAGGGGAGGGGAAGCAAGCTCCCCGCTGAGCAGGGAACCTGATGCGGGGCTTGATCCCAGGACCCTGAGATCATGACCTGAGTCAAAGGCAGAGGCTTAACCCACTGAGCCACCCAGGCGCCCCTTGGTCTATTTTTTTTTTTATAGAAGATTTTATTTATTTGAGAGAGAATACGAGTGGGGTGAGGGGCAGAGGGAGAAGCAGGCTCTCCAATGAGTAAGGAGCCTAATGTGGGGCTTGATCCTGGGACTCTAGGATCATGACCTGAGCCGAAGGCAGATGTTTAACCAACTGAGCCACCCAGGCACCCCTCAGTCTATTTTTTGCTTTTTTCTGTTCATTCCTTAGATAGCATTCAGTTATAGTTAATACACTGATGACTGCCAGATCTTTCTGATACCTACGTCTTTCTGGTCTTGCTTTAGACCAGCTACCTAATGGATATCTTTCACTAGCTGTCCCATTACGTTCTCAAACTTAATATGCATACAACTGAACTTTACTGGTTTTGTAAACCAGAATCCTGGGTGTTAGTCTCGCTTCTTTCTTTCTCACCACCTGCATTAAGCCCTATCAGTTCCATATCCTAAATCTCTGAAATTCATCTACGTGTCTTCATCCACACTGTTATAATCATCAGCCCTCCTCACTAGAATGTTTTAAGTATTCCTATGTCATCACATTGCTTCCAGTCTCACTTCTCTTCAGTCCATTTTTTTAAATTGAAATGTAGTTGACACACAAAGTTACAGTATTTTCAGGTGTGTACAACATAGTGATACAGTAACTCTATATACATCATGCTATGTTCACCACAAGTGTACCTACCATCTGTCACCACACAATGCTATTATAATACCATTCTCTAGGGGCGCCTGGGTGGTTTAAAACACTGGTTTAAATCCCAGTGTTTTATGTGTAATAGGTAAACTAGCCTGATATTTTACGAAAACTGCAGGTCAGTTTGGAAAGAAGAAATGGGGGGGGGTGGCTAGGAGTATAAAGGTAAGACTTATTTTATATGGGGAAAAAGTGATCTTTCCACTGGCTGGTCCAGAGTTTACATTATAACATGTGTTGTGTCGGAAAAATGAAATGCTTACCATCATGAGAAGTCTTAAAGAAAAATATAACCTTTCTCTGATTTGGTGGGGGGGGTACCCCAACCATTAAAAATGGTTTCTAAACAGTAAAAAAAAAAAAAAAAAAAAAAAAAGGCTCGCGCGGAAGCGCCGCGGCTGGGTGGGCGTCCCGGAGCGGTTGCGTCGCGGTCGTTGCGGCCGCCGCTATGCCGTCGTCGCCGCTGCGGGTGGCGGTGGTGTGCTCGAGCAACCAGAACCGGAGCATGGAGGCGCACAACATCCTCAGCAAACGGGGATTCAGTGTCCGGTCCTTTGGAACAGGAACGCACGTGAAGCTCCCGGGACCAGCACCCGACAAGCCAAATGTTTATGATTTCAAAACTACATATGATCAGATGTACAATGATCTCCTTAGGAAGGACAAAGAACTCTACACGCAGAACGGCATCTTACATATGTTGGACAGAAATAAGAGGATCAAGCCGCGGCCAGAAAGGTTCCAGAACTGCAGAGACCTGTTCGATCTGATCCTCACGTGTGAAGAGAGAGTGTACGACCAGGTGGTGGAAGATCTGAATTCCAGAGAGCAGGAGACGTGCCAGCCGGTGCACGTCATCAACGTGGACATCCAGGACAACCACGAAGAGGCCACCCTGGGGGCGTTCCTCATCTGTGAGCTGTGCCAGTGTATTCAGCACACGGAGGACATGGAGAACGAGATCGACGAGCTGCTTCAGGAGTTCGAGGAGAAGAGCGGCAGAGCCTTCCTGCACACCGTCTGCTTCTACTGACCTGCTGGCCTGGCGCCCGGCGCGCCGCCCACCCGCCCGAAGCCGTCTTTTCGAGCTTCCTTTTGTTAATACTTGTTCCTTCCTGAAACTCGTTTTTACTTTCAGGTGCTCTGCCGGCCGCCGGCAGTGGTACCAACAGACCGCGCATAGGAAACGCAGAGACACAAATGCGCGATTCGGAACAATCACGTTTTTTCTCTCCCACGTGTACTGACGGGTGGGATGTTGATTATAAAGGTTTTTTTTCTTTACCCAAAACAGTAAACAACGGTTTATAGTCCATTTCCCCCACGCATTTGTGGCTCTCGTTGTGGTCCCTTCCCTCCCACCCCCCAAACTTGCTGGAATGTACAAATAACCTGAATAAAGCAATGGGCTCTATCTTGCTGGGAAAGAAAAAAAAAAAAAAAAAACACAAAGTTACAGTATTTTCAGGTGTGTACAACATAGTGATACAGTAACTCTATATACATCATGCTATGTTCACCACAAGTGTACCTACCATCTGTCACCACACAATGCTATTATAATACCATTCTCTAGGGGCGCCTGGGTGGCTCAGTGGGTTAAAGCCTCTGTCTTCGGCTCAGGTTGTGGTCCCAGGGTCCTGGGATTGAGCCCTGAGTCTGGCTCTCTGCTCAGTGGGGAGCCTGCTTCCCCGTCTCTCTCTCTCTGCCTGCCTCTCTGCCTGCCTCTCTGCCTACTTATGATCTCTGTCTGTCAAGTAAATAAATAAAATCTTAAAAAAAAGGAAAATAATACCATTCTCTAGTTCATTTTTTTAATATGGCAGCTAGAGTGATATTTGTGAAAGAACCAAGATAATGCTTGTTCTTTGCTTAAAATACTTCAGTGGGGGTGCCTGGGTGGCTCAGTCAGTTAAGCCTCTGCGTTAGGCTCAGGTCATGATCTCGGAGTCCTGGGATCAAGCCCCACATCAGGCTCTCTGCTCACTGGGGAACTGGTTTCTCCCTCTCCCTTTGCCTGCCACTCTTTCTAATTATGCACTCTCTTTCCCTCTCTCAAATAAATAAATAAAATATTAAAAAAAAAAAAACACTTCAGTGATTCCCCCCTGTTGTTAGGTTGAAGTCTTACCCTGAACATGGTTTTTGAATCTGGCAAGGGTTGGCTCCTATCTAGCAGTTCATCTCTGCCCTTCCTGCCTCACTTTTTATTCTTAGCCACATGATTTCTAACACAGCATGATGTTGCTTATGTCCAGGACTTTTTATATCTTATATCCTTGTCACTTTTTTCCTGTGAGCATTTGAATATGGATTTTTATATGGACATGTTTTCATTTCCCTTGGGCATATATACCTAGGAGTAGAATTGCTAGATAATATGGTCAGTCAATGTTTAACACTTTGAGGACCTGCCAGAATTTTAGAGTGGCTGCACCATTGTACTACTTTATAATCGCACTAGCAAGGTATGTGAGGGTTCTAGTTTTTCTACAAGAATGCCAAAACTTTTTCCTTTGTCTGTGTTTTTTATTTTTAGTTATCCTAGTAAGTGAGGTGGTATTTTATTATGGTTTTGACCTGTGTTTCTCTATTGACTAATGATGTTGAGCATCCTTTCATGTGTTTATCAGCCATTTTTATGTCTTTGAAGAAATGTCTGTTCACATTCTTGGTGCATTTTTTTAAGTTGGGTTACTTATCTTCTTTTTGTTGAGTTGTAAGAGTTCTGTATATTTTGGATACAAGCCCCTTATCAGGTACATGTCTTGTAAATATTTCTCCCATTTCTTTTGTCTTCACTTTCGTTGTTTGTTTGTTTTTAAGATTTTATTTATTTATTTCAGAGAGAGTGAGTGCATGAGCAGGGGGAAGGGGCAAAGGGAGAGGGAGAAATAGACTCCCCGCTGAGCAGGGAGGCTGACAGGAGGCTCCATCCCAGGAACCCGAGATCATGACCTTAGCCAGAGGCAGACACTTACCCACTGAGCCATGCAGGTGCCCTTGTCTTCATTTTCTTCATATTATTTGAAGCACAAAGGTTTACATTTTAATGAAGTTCTTTTTGTCTATTTTTGTCTTTTGCTTGTGCATTGGTGGGTGTCACAGCTAAGAAACCATTGCCTAATCTATTGTCATGAAAATTTACTCCTAAGCACACTTACTTTTTCTAAGAATAATATAAATATAGCATTAGATTGTTACTATTTACTTCTGAATTTTATCAGTGTGCTTAATAGAAGTCTAGATATCTGTATTTGGCCCTATGTACAAATCACTATGTCTCTAAGATGTCATTTGAATTAAAATATATTAACATGTGACCTAGCCAGTGAGTATTTTATGAATTTTCTTTGTCACTTAATTTTGTGGTTGTTGAGGTTTATTGAATTTCAGAAATGTCAGTGGGCTCTAGATTACCCAGGCCTAGAAAGAAAGATATTACCAAATAGGTAATCTATATATTTATTTTAATAAAATTACTTGGTTTTTCTTTTTTTTTTTTTTGAAGGAATTGGAATTGTACAAAGAGGAACTTCAGACAAAACCTGCACTTCTGGCAGTTAATAAAATGGACTTGCCAGGTGCTCAGGATAAATACCATGTACTGATGAATCAACTCCAGAATCCTAAAGGTAAACCCATTTGTTCATTTAATGCCAATTTAATGATTACCTATTGCGTGCAGAAAGTGCTAAGTGGTGTAATCAATGCAAAAGAAAACTGACAATTGCTACTCTTAAAAAAATTATGTTTGAAGAAAGAACACATTAATATGAAACTTTAAATAACATTGTAACATAGTACTTATCAAGTTTCAGAACTGTGATATGGACAGTAAGTTAGCAGAGACAAAAGGTAAAGTCAGGCTTCATGAAGAAGTAAAATTTAAACTAGGCCCTTAAAAAGTTGATGGGAGTTGGATCAGAAGAGAAGAAAGTCAACATTTACCTGTAAATTCTTTTACTTTAACATACTTCACAAGTCCTAGACCTTCATTCCCCTAATACACTATAAATAAAACCAGAGCAAATAGTTCTAAAGAGGTATGTATCTTTGCAATGCCAGCAAAGTACCCTGAAGAGTCCTAATCTTCTAAAAAGAACTTAAGTACCTACATATGTGTGACATAGAATAATAATGCTGTTGTTGCAAAAGGATTTATTTGTTTGAAATTTGTTCCTAAATGGACCACTTTGTGTAAAGGAACTTAAAGGGACTCTCCATAGTTTTGAATATTGACCTTTGCAGAACACTTCCTATCCTACAGTAGTGATGCTTTCATTTTTCTGAGTCTAGTAGAGGAGAAAAAGGTGAATAGAAGGTGGCTAATATGTTTTTAAATGGTACTAATTCCCTGTTTTTATCCTTCTGATAGAAATGGGGAAAATAAGTTATAGTATACTGGGACTAGCACACAGCACCAGAAGATCCTTTCTCTCTTACAGAAATCTTTCCCCTGCATAATTTACGTATTGGAGCTGTCCTTGAGTTAATAAATTACTTTCAGGATATAAGTATTCCTGGAACTACTGAGTACTCTTTATTCTATAATGTCACTTGCTTTATGAGGTCATTAGATCTATTTGTTAGTTGGTCTTGAAGAAAAGGGAATTTACAGAGGAACTGTCAAAAGGGAGAGTAACTCAAGAGTTTGTGCTATTTTGGTCTGTCATAAAACAAAATACATTGCCCTCAGTGATAATTCCTGAGTTAGCATCTTTGGACTTCCTTGGGGATGTTCGAATCTCACAAATGAAGTTCCATGTTTACTTGTTCAGTCTCTTTCACTCCAGCCTTTCCAGTGCATATCCATGTTAACCCATCCCATCAATGTGCCATCTCCTTTCCCATTGTCTTGAAGGCAGGAAAGAGGAAAAAGTAATATAATAGCTGTCAGCCCCTGTGGGGTGATAGATTGAACTCATCTGAAATGATCTCCCCTTAAAATGTCCCCACACCCCTTTCAATTTTAGTACGGCTCCTAACACCAGAGATAATAAGCCTGTAGTTTAGGGCAGCTAAAGGCCACCTGTGTATTGAGGCAAGTTACAAAATCCCAATCATGAATGATGTTATTTTTATACATAACGTCTTTTAGAAAATCTGTGTTGCCTGACTTCATTGAGCTCCTCCAGAAAAAGCAAATTTTTTGCTTCTGTAAATAAAGCATGTGTGATCTATCTTTTATTTTTACTTAATTTGGTTAAAATATATTCATCCAAAAAATATTTGCTAAGCACCTATCATGTGCTTATAATCTTGCCATTGTCATTTGTAAAAACAAAAGTTTCTGAGAGGTTATTAATGAGGGAAGGAAAAAAAGAATTAATAATACTAGTTTTTAGTACCTTGATTCATAAACCTCTAATACAGTTTTAATTTACTTTCAAAGATGATGAAAATCAGCTTAGTTTTGTGTTCCTTGTTTCAGATTTTCTACATCTATTTGAAAAAAACATGATTCCAGAGAGGACCATGGAGTTCCAACATATCATCCCCATCTCTGCAATTACAGGAGAAGGAATTGATGAATTAAAGAACTATATAAGAAAATCTCTGGATGAACATGCCAATCAGGAAGATGATGCATATCATAAGAAACAGTTGCTTAATTTACAGATTTCCAGTACAATAACTTATAGTGAGCCACCACCAAAAAATTGTTATTAGCCCCAGATAGATGTAATTTAAATCTATTTAAAATGATACTGAGGGGCACCTGGGTGGCTCAGTGGGTTATGCCTCTGCCTTCAGCTCAGGTCATGATCTCAGCGTCCTGGGATCGAGCCCTGTGTTGGGCTCTCTGCTCTGCGGGGAGCCTGCTTCCCCCTCTCTCTCTGCCTGCCTCTTTGCCTACTTGTGATCTCTCTCTCTGTCAAATAAATAAATAAAATATTTTTTAAAATTAAAAAAAATTTAAATGATACTGAAATTATATTCATTTGAAAGTTTTTCTACAGACATGTATTCTTTAGAAGGTTAGTTATTATTAACCTTCTGCTATAAATGCCATCATTCAAGAACCATACCTTCTTGTTTTGTAGTTAAGTGTATAGATAGTAAAAAAACTAAGACCTAGAAAAGACAACTTATTTTTTATGGCCAATCTACCCATAATAAAATCCTCTGATATTCCTGTAGTTATGACATCTCTAGTGAGATCATTTATATATATATAAACAGAAGAGCATTCTCTAGAATATTATTCAAATGAGCAACAAGGTTTTGTTGGTTTGTTTTTGAGTCTGTCGTGTACCTGGTTCTACTAATTATATAATAGTTACCTTTTTGGGAAAACTTCAATACCCTAAATTTTAATGTATTTTCAGTAATAATAAAGATCACTGATAATATTTAACAGAAACCAGCAGGTAGATGATTATAGTTTCACCTTTTGGAAAATTTTCTTTCTTAATTATAAATCTTTTTTCCTGCTTTGGAACAGTCTGGTACATGTCTCATTTTCCTGCACTCAAATATGTCTTGTTTTCATATTTTGGTAAAGAGAAGTAATAGGAAGTGCAGATTTGAAACAATATTATCAATCATCAGTATATTGATATTAAAATTTCTAAATTTCTGTGTTTCAGAAATACAAATCGGACATTTTCTCTTCATTAGTTTGATTATAAAATATATATGTTCACTGTAAGAAATAAAACATAAACCACCCAAAAAAGCATATAAAGGAAAATAACTTACCATCTTCCTGCATTGGGCCCTCCCATCCTTCCCAGAGAAAACCACTGTTAATAGTTTCTTATTTCCAGCAGAATTTTTTAATTCATTTATCTTTTTACTCAAATGAGTTCATTATATAAACCTTTTCTGAGTTGGGTTTTTTTGTTGTTGTTTAAATAGTAGCAAGTTAATGAGCTTTTAAAATTAGTTCTTCAAAGCTACTTTTAAATTATTAGAAATTTTTTTGGAATTTAAGCCTCAGTGAAGCCTTTACATATAGTTATAAGTATTACATAAAAATCATGTCAGTATTGTTCTCCTTAAATTTCTTCTGATGTGACAATGTGAATGAGTGTTTACAAGTATTATTTCACTTTTATTTGTTCTGTTTTCGGTTCACCACTCCCACCTCCCATTCAGGGCCCCAGATCAATGGCTTTTTTGTATTTCTTTTTCCTTCATTGCACAGGTGTTTATTGAGTGTCTCCCATCTGTCAGGCACTGTGCAAGGCACAGCATGTACAGTGTTGAAGACAGGACCTGCTGCCCTTATGGACCTCACATTCAATAGCAGAAACTGCAGGCGATTAGAATAATCTGGTCCTGCTTTACAGCAAAGAAGTAAGAGTGAGGAGAGCATTCGGAATTTGAACATCTGTACTGGTCATTCTGATCATGTTTCATTTTGGGTATGTTTTACGTTTATAACTTTAGTATCATTTTTCTCTTAACTTATATTATTTCCTAAATATAAAGAAGTAGCAATGTGAGGACAGTTTCATCAGGTGAATTTCTGAAGTTCTGACACCATAATCTTATTTTCTGCTGTGGCAAAGGATAGTAGATATGTGCTGAGAATTAAGAGGAATTACATCTTATTTGTCAGTAATGGCCAGGTCACTACTCTACAACTAAATGAAGCATTGTGTTATGTAACTCACTAAATGTTCCATGATTTGTATTTTCTAGTTAATGAAAGTTGATAGTTGATTTTTATTCTAAACAGAAGGAGAAAATCTGGATCCCTTTTTATTTTACAAAAAGTACATTTTAAGAATTTAAAGATTTATTTTAAAATATATTAACATCTCAGATGCCATTTATTTTGTCCTTAAGCAAGATTTTTTTTCATTTTTACCTTTCAAAATATATATACTTTTTGAAAGACTTAATTTTTATATTACTGAATAGCCAAGGTATTTTTACCAAGTCCCAGTAGTTCTTGAAGAGCTTGTGTCAGATTGATTTACCATCATGAATTACAAGCCAGATACTGTCAAGTATTAAGTGTATTATACTGTGAAGCTGGATTCATGCTTCAAAGATTTCACCTATGAATAAAAATGTTCCCAAAATATATTGTTATTTTTGCAATATATATCCATATTATTCATATCATAGCAAAATGAACTTTATAGAAAATGAATGGTTTTGTTTAGATTTTATTTATTTATTTTAGAGAGCACGAGTAAGCATGGGTGGGGAGAGGGGTAGAAGGAGAGGGAGAAAGAAGGACAAGCAGACTCTGCACTGAGGGCAAAGCCCTGTGTGGGGCTCTGTCTCACAACCCTGAGATCATGACTTGATCCAGAATCAAGAGTCAGCCACTTAACCCTACTGAGCCACCCCGAAGCCCCTAATGCTTTCTTTTAAGTGATAAGCATGTATTATTTAATCGGGGGGAAACTTCATAATGGGAAAAATCAGGTCAAGGGTATTTATTTCAGGTTTTATCTAGTTAGTTTTCTTGTAAAGTTGTATGTCTTAGCTCATTGTTTGTTAGCTTTGGGAGGATGGACTACAGAGATTCTTTTGAGAAAGTTAATGAAAGCTAAAGATTTCTTTTCTTGCCAACATGTACGTAAACACATGGAGTATTTTCTAAGTAGTTTCATAGGGTTTGCAGAGTTCAGATAAAAAAATTAGTTAACAAAGGTAAGCTCCCTCTAGAAATTTGTAATAGCATTAAGTTACATTAAAAATAATGTTTCTGGTGCCTGACTGACTCAGTCAGTAGAGCCTGCAATTCCTGATCTAAGGGTCTTGAGTCAAAGCCCCACATTAGATACAGAGCTTACTTTAAATAAATAAACAGATAAGTAATAAGTGACAGCTATTTTTTTAAAAAAATGCATATGTAATAAATTTTTTTAAATGTTTCAAAGAAGCAGCATAAGTTAGCTTACAAACTATAGCTAAAAAATGAAATGAAAATTAGCAGTGGTTTAAATTGTAAACCTTACACAGAAGACATCTTATTTCAAAAACATGGAAATGTTTTGTTTGAAGACCAAGTTGTGAGTTGAATTTAAAGTATATTTTTAAACATTTGAGTATCTCAAATTTAATTTAAATCTGTCTCTCCTTATGAATAGACAAGTGAAACAAATTGAGAAACTGAGTACGTGGTCTGTGCTAGTAATCATAATATCTAACACAGTAATAATGTTTCCATATGCTGGGCAATGTACTGAGTTGTTCACAAATATTATCTCTTTTCAACACACACTATATTGTGCTCGCTTCAGCAGCACATATACGAAAATTGGAATGATACAGAGATGATTAGCATGGCCCCTGCACAAGGATGACATGCAAATTCGTGGAGCATTCCATATTTTTGGTGCTGTGAATTGTGTTGACTGATAAATCACAGACCTGTACGCCTGAAACAAGTAATACATTATGTGTTAATAAAAAAAATAAAGAATTCAGCAAAAATGAAAAAAAAAACACATACTATATTGCCTTGTGGTCATTTACAATTAGGTAAATGGATGTTTTGGGTTTTTGGTTTTTTTTATTTGAGAGAACAAGAAGGAGTGGAGAGGAGAGGGGCAGAGGGAGATGGAGAAGCTGGCTCCCAGCTGAGCAGGGCACCCAATGCAATGCTAGATCCAAGGACCCTGGGATCATGACCTGAGCCAAAGGCAGACTCAACTGACTGAGCCACCCAGGCACCCCTGTTTTGAGTGTTTTTAACTTTTGGGGGAGTGTACTATATTTTATAATTTTAAAAATGTCTTTGCCTTACAAGAGTTTATTCCTTGGGAATTAAGCCATTTAGATAAACATAGTTAACAAATGTTGGCAGACAACATGCTGTAATATTTCCTGCAAAGTTAAATAATAATGAAAAATTTATTTCTTTTCTTAAACAGCTATGTCAGAGAAGCATTTTGTTTGGGGTTTTTTGTTTGTTTGTTTTGGTTTTGGTTTTGGTTTTTTGGTTTTTTGTGACTAGAGTTTGGCAAGGAGAAGGAAAGTATCAGAGAAATCTCTTAGCTTTAAGTGGGTGTCACAAGCCAGTTGAAGGAAAAACAAAATCAAGTAGGTGATAGAAATGAGAAAAGGAAAGAGAAAAGAAAGAAAAGCATGTATGTTGGAGAGTTGTAGTATTTCTCTGTGGATAATTCAGGAGTGATGTGGGTTATTGCCTCAGCTGGCTGTCAGAAGTGTGAAAAAGCCAAGTGCAGTTTCAACTACCATTTCTGACCATAACCAATCATTACTTTTAGGCAGTTCTAATTTTTGTACTTTTACTGTTTCTTATTTTATGACTGTTGCTTAATTAATAGTTGTTGGGTACTTGGAAGACTTCAGGGGAAGCAGTCAGTCACCTTTGTGTATATTATTAATGTATTTATAATAGAAATTAAATTCATTGGGTTGCCCCAGATACTAAGCTATGTGAAGCATAGCTATTATTTGAATCCTGTCCTCTGAAATACTTAGAATTTGAAGAACAGCAAATGCAGTTTATATTATAAGTAATTTTGGAGCAATATATGCCAAAGTTGGAGCTTTTTCTATTTGTTTTTTAAACTTTAAGTGATTGAAGTTGAAAGCAAAGGACAAAGCTTCCTTTGCTCATGGCACTTTTTTTTTTAAATTTTTTTTAAATTTATTTATTTGAGAGGGAGAAAGACACAAGCAGGGGGAGTTTGAGCGGGAGAAACAGGCTTTCTGCTGAGCAGAGAGCCCAAAGCGGGGCTCGATCCCAGGACCCTGGGATCATGACATGAGCCGAAGGCAGATGCTTAATGACTGAGCCACCCAGGCACCCCAAAGGCACATATTTTCATATATTTTTCTGAAGCTGCCAATATCTTCTGACCAGTGCCTTCATTTTCTTATTTGTTATCAAACGTTATGACTGGTATTATTCCAATATGAAAGGCTTTAAGAAGACCATGGTGTAATTTTCTTAAGAAAAAGGATATGAATTTCTTTTATTTTTTTATTTATTTTTCAGAGAGAGAGAGAGCCAGAGAGAGACCACAAGCAGGGGGAGCAGCAGGCAGAGGGAGAAGCAGGCTCCACGCTGAGCAAGGAGCCTGATGCGGGGCTTGATCCCAGGACTCTGGGATCATGATCTGAACCAAAGGCAGTCGCCCAACCAACTGAGCCACCCAGGCGCCCCAAGAAAAAGGATATGATAATAGATCTAAAATATGCCTTCAGTTTTATTTGTATATGGTTTGCTGCAAATTGAGGGAGATTGGAAGTACTTTAAATCAAGAGCAGGCATTGAGTAGAAGCTTCTGGCTTTCAGTGGATTTGCCATGTGATTAAGTGACAGTGTAAAAGCCTCTGGTCAACCAAGTCCTAAGGGGGAGAAATAAGAGTACTATAAAATACTTGAGGCTCAGTTTCAAAAACAACTCTTTTTTTTTTCTTTTTTTTTTTTTTTTTAAGAGAGAGATCACAAGTAGGCAGAGAGGCAGGCAGAGAGAGAGGAGGAAGCAGGCTCCCCACTGAGCAGAGAGCCCAATGTGGGGCTTGATCCCAGGACCCTGGGATCATGACCTGAGCCAAAGGCAGAGGCTTAACCCACTGAGCCACCCAGGTGCCCCTCAAAAACAACTCTTAACATGAACTGGTACTACCTTGAGGTCAAGAGAAGTTATAAGAATGATATAATGTGCACACATGGCCTGTCTTATAAAAATAGAAACCAGAAAAACTCGCCTGCTTCAAAGAATCACTAATGTAATTCCAAATTTGTAACACATTCATCAAAAGTTTAACATACAGGTTTATCTGTAAAAACTAGGTTAAAAATAGTGGTGGTCGAAGGAGAGGGTAAGAGGCATGGTACATGACAAAGATTTATAACACCTGAATGTAATTATAGGCAAAAGCCTTCAATTATCCTGCTTTAAGCCAATTCTTTTGTACAGTTTCCTTCCCTCCTTCCCCTTATTCACCACTTTATTAAAGAATACTGGAAACGTGCGGTCACCCTTCCTCTTTTATGGTAGACAACAAAGTCCCAACCATTTTTAAAGTGACAGCTCACTGCTTGATTATCCAGAAACTTCTTCCCTTATTTCCTGTATTAGTTTGCTAAGGCTACTTTAAAAAGTACCACAAACTGAACAACAGAAATATATTGTGTCACAATTCTGGAAACTCGAAGTAGGAGATGAAGATGCTGGCAGAGGTGGTCCTTTCTGAGGGCTGTTGAGAGAGATTCTCTTTCATGTCATCTGCCTAGCTTCTAGTGGTTTGCAGTGTTCCTTGGCTTGTAGAAGCAGCACCCCAGTTCTGCCTTCATCTTTACGTGGTATTCTGTGTGTGTGTGTGTGTGTGTGTGTGTGGTTGTCTCCAAGTTTTTCCTTTTCATAGGAAATGTCATGTTGGATTAAGTCTTGCTAATGACCTCTTTTTAACTTGATTAGCTTTATAAAAACCCTGTCTCCAAATAAGGTTACATCCTGAGGTATATTGAAAGAGTTAGGATTCCAGCATTGGAATTTTTGAGGAACACATTCTTCCTGTAACATTTACTTATTTTTCTCTCTATACTTCCCAACTAATAGATAGTTATTATTTTTTATTTGCTAGGCTCCTCTAAAAAATAGTAAGTGGGGAGGTTTTTTTTTTAAGATGTATTTATTTATTTCAGAAAGAGAGTACACATGGGGGGTGGCCAGAGGGTGAGGGAGAGAGAGAATCCCAAGCAGACTCCCTGCTGTTCATGGAGCCTGATTTAGGGCTCGATCTCAAGACCCCGAGATCATGACCTGAGCCAACATCTAAGAGTTGGACACTCAACCGACTGAACCACCCAGGCACCCCCAGAGGTTTTTAAATTAATCTGTATCTGTTGAGTTTCAGTTGGGGACTTGGAAGTACTGTGGTGAGATATGACTAACACAAAAAAGGGAATATTAAGTGCCAGTTAGTTTCCATTTGGAGTTGATGTGTATAATTTACAGAAGATAAAATTATTCAGACAAGGGGGAAGGTAGGTAGGATTTGGGCAGAAAGGATAGTAGGAAGACATTCCAACCTCAGGAATAGCTTCAGTAAGCGTTTAGGGTAAGTTTTAGCTACAGAAATCCAAAATAAGGAGACTGCCCTGAATCTGAAGAGTTGTGAGTGGTGACAGCAACCTTTTGGGAATATCCTCCACTTATGACTTCTTGATTTCGATCACTTTATTTAATCTCTCGTGTGTCTCAATTTCTTTGTCATTAATATGGATTTATTGTGATTAAATCAGAAATTTCATAGAAAACATCCTTGGGATGTAATAAATATTGAGTGTTCTCTGTTATTTTTAAATTGACATTAATATATATGTAAGGGAATGGTTGCACATATCTTAATGTAAAGAGTTGAGGGCTTCATTTTTTTTTTTTTTAAGATTTTATTTGAGAGAGCATGAGCTTGCGTGTGAGTGGTGGGGTGGGGGTGGGGATAGGAAGGGAGGGGAAAAGGGAAAGAATGTCAAGCAGACTGCACGCTGAGGCTCCATGTGGGGCTGGATCCTATGACCCTGAGATGACCTGAGCCAAAACCAAGAGTCTAACAATTAACTGACTGAGCCACCCATTCGCCCCAAGGTGAAGGCTTTAAATAGGATTATGACAATTCTTTGTAATGAATAAGGGGAAAATGGATATTTCAAAGAAAGAATCAGGGTGTGGTTCCTAATTTGAGTAGAAGGTATAAAGAAGATAACAAAAAAATAAAAGAGAGGGGAAACCACTGACAAAATGAGGAATGATGGAAGACATAAGCAGTACAATTATTTTATATTTGGAGAATGTTAAAGTAATAATAGTTAATCATATGGGGTAATTAGAAATCGTACTGAAATTTTGGAAAGTCTTAGCCAGATGTGGATTTGGGGAGATAAAAAAAAAACAGGTTGCCCTCTGAAGAAGTTTTCATTGATAAGGTCCCCGGACAGAGCCTTTTGAGAACTGGGGAGTAAGGATGAGAAAGTGAAAGCAACAGGCAGACAGGGAACAAATCAGGTAAACTAGAAGAGAAGTAGAAATGTTGGTGTTTCCAAAAATGAGAACGCAGAGTTTAGGGAAAAAAGAGGCAATCAGAATTGTGCAATGTGGACCCGGAGGAAGTGGAAGAGAATGAAGACCAGAAAGACCCTTGGATTCAAATAGAAAGAAGTGATTAGTGACTGTGGCAAGTAGAATAATGGTCCCGTAAAGATGTCCTAAACCTCATCTAGAGACTCTATGAATACATTCTGTTACATGGCAAGGGAGTATTTCAGCTGCTCATCAGATGACCATAAAATAGAGAAATTATCTGGGGTCGTCTGAGTGGGTCTGATGTTATCACGAGTGCTCTCGAAAGATGAGAGATGCAGAAGAATATTAGAGTGACGTGATTTAGATGTTGAAAGATTGGAGCAGCTATTGCTGAGTTTGGGAATGGAAGGAGGCCATAAGCCAAGGAATGCAGGTGTCTGTAGTTGAAGCTGCAGAAGACAAGGAAACAGTCTCCCCTGAAGCCCGCAGAAAAAATACAGCCCTATCAGCACCTTTAGTTTAGCCCAATAAGATCTGTTTCAGGTTTCTGGCCACCAGAACTGTAAAATAATAAATTGTGGTTATTTTAAGCCACTGAACTTTGTGATAATTTGGTACAGCTGTGATAGAAAACTAATATAGTAAGTAGATACTTGTAGAATTTTGGTGGTGGTATAATGCAGTGAATTTGTTTTAAGATTTGACTTACTCTTTAATGAGTTTTCTCTGTTGAGAAAAAAAAATGGAAAGCCAGGATTGTTAATTGCTGATCTAAAGTCTTACCTAAAACACTTCTGAGAATGATATTCCAAAAATCTAGTCCCACTATGGTACATAAGTATTTTGTTCTATTTTTGCTATACCAAAGGCCAGGCTAACCATAGATGTGAACTTATCAATAAGTTTAGAAATAGCCCATCCCTTCCTTTTGGTGCTATTATTTTTTTTAATCCTTATAATCAACTACATATACATCCCAGCCAAAGTCTGCTAACCAGGTTAATTCATTGTGATTGGGAACCAAGTTGTAAAATGATTTTGTACACAGTTATTGGATTCAATTCAGTTTTATAGATGAAAGAATTAAAATTCAGAGAAGAGAAGTGAGATATGCTGTGTCATATTGCCATCATCCATCTGGCTGGCCTGAGCTCAGAGATCCTTTTACCCCCAATCCTTCTTTCTCATAATTACATTTCTAGGTCTAGCTTTGGGATTGGATTGCTTCAGGCCTTAGATAACTCTATCCATCTTCTGAAGCAGTATGGAAGATGAGAAGGTGTTATAATGGACAGATAGTAGCCTTTCCCCCTTTTGCATCACTAATAAAAAGTTCCTCGAGCAACACAAAAAGAAAAATGGTAAAAACAACGTCAGACACTGTTGTAAACTTCTCTATAGTAGTAACTCACTTAATCCTTACCATTATTGTTTTTTTTTTATATAGATAACATTATTACTACAGGTAAGACCCTGAGCCAGAAAAAGGCTACTAAACTTGCCCAAGTTAAGTACAGGGGCAGAGTGGGATAAGGATGGATGTAACCCTTTACTTTTGTTTAAAATGTGATGCTTTTTATAAAACTTTTATCATGAAAATTTTTAAAGATACAGAGAGTTGGAACAGTAAATGAACACCCATACACTTCCTCTCTCTAGATTCAAGAATTATCAACATTTGCCACATTTACTTTATCTCTGTGTGTGTGGCCATTTGAAATTAGTATGCATCGTGACACTTCCACATCCTTTATATATGTAAAATGCATCAGCCCTATACAAGACTTCTGAAACCTTTATTTTAATTCCAATATTCCTAATGCAGTACTTCATATTTAGGAGAAGCCACAAAGAAAGGAACAGGATAGTTGAAATTGTGCAGAAGAGTAAAGTTATTTTAAATATCTAATAGCTAGTTATGTGCTCAGCGCTTTGCCTGTATATAGTTCCTTAATTTTCAAGACAATTCTATGATGGAGGTAATCTTATTATCCTCATTACAGATAACCTCAGAGAGGTAACTTGCCCAAGGCCATCCAACTAATATGTAGCAAAACCCCATATTAAAGTAGGCAGTTAAATGTGTTCTTAAATATTTAAAACTAAGGATGCTGAAGTGTCATGATGCCTATCACCTTAGTGATCACAACGTAAGTGGAGATAAGATAAATGTGGCAAATGTGGATAATTGTTGAATCCAGAAAGTGAGCATATGGGTGTCCATTGTACTATTCAAGTTCTCTGTATCTTTGAACATTTTCAAAATCAATTCTAGAGTTTGAGCTTTTCTACTTTGTGCCTTGGTAAACGCTTTGTGGAAAAAAGTATTTAAGCACTTTTGTTAAAACAAACCTTACGGGGAGATCACATTTAGTAGGAGATATTTACTTGGGTACCCAACTCCAAACTATTTTTTAGTTTTGTTTCGTTTAACTTTTTTTTTTTTTTTTAAACACCTGTAACCCAAATCTGGACGGAGCTAACGGTGCAACAGGAGTTAGGGGGCGGGAGGTGGGGGAGAAAGGCAGAAGGCGATCGCAGGATGTTGCCGCAGCCGCGGCCCGGTGGATTCTGGGAATTGTAGTCTTCCAGTTATCCAGGGCATTCCTGAGTAGGGCCTCGGGAAAACCAGACTACGCTCCCAGAAGCCTCCGGGGTGGCTCGCTAGGAACGCACTTCCTGGGAAGCTGAGAGGGAGACGCTCTAAGAAGCTCATCAGTGTGGGAGAGTGAAATGTCTTGGATGTGAGGAACAGGTAGGTGTGGTCAAGAATCTGATTTGGGGATCTTTTGCATAAGTCGTTGAGGATTTTGTGTAAAATAGCTAAATCGAAGGGAATCAGGGACACTGAAAACTGTTGACCACGACAGTGGACGTGAAAATTGAATGAGGAGATATTTTATAAGGCTTTAAAAAATTGTGTACACAGGAGTATGGAAATGTCGAGATGTCTTGCAGGAGCAGCCGAGGGCTTGGGCTTGGCCGGCGGAGTGTGCGGTGAGGAGCTGCAGGTTGCTATTTTTGAATCACCAGCTGGTTGTGTAATGATGACCTGCTCGCGGTTCAAACCCACTCAGTGTTGCAGGGGTGGGCTTGTTCCGAGAGCGGTAACAGTCACTGTTGCGGTCCCTTTCTATTGGCTCTAACCAGGAGAGCTCCCCCCGCTGTTTCCCTCTTTCTTTCTGCTAGCTCTGGTGCTCCTAAGGGCAGGGCTCGAAGGGAAGGAAAGGAGAGGAAGGGGAGTGCGGGTTGCGCTGGAAGCTTGGTTTGCTTTACTCTGAAGCCCAAGCTGTGTGTAATCGGCCTTGGAAGGGGCCGGTTACCACGTTAGAGAAAGGCCAGACTTGGTAACCCCGCTTAGAATGAAAGCTCAGGGATCCTAGTGTCTTTTTAATTGTAAAACAAATTTCCCTTAATTGGGAGTGACCAGTTATGCATGATACCAACTTAAGAAACATACATTTAGAAAAGAAAAAAATCATAATTTGAAATCTCTTCTGGGGAGACTATTGAGGACGGCATTCTGCATAATAATGGGGCCAGTGATAAATGCCTTAATCCAGGAAGTTCTCTGGCGTTTATAAGTTAGCATCCTCATCCTACCTGTTGTGATAAATAGTACTCGAAAAGGAAGTTGTTGATGGTTAAAATAGATCTATGGAAACATATTTAAATGGCACGTTGAGCCGTTGGTGAAACTGTAAACTCAGAAAAGCATTCTAGTTGCAAATTTTAGGACGCACAGTGCAGATCAACTTAACCTAGTTTTGTTTTCCGTATCCTTCTAAAAAGTACAAAAGAAACAATGAATTTGTCTTACTTCCAAGACAACTAGCTGCACAGTGTTTCCTTGGGCCTCCTTATTCGTCCTGGATAGAATCTAAAAAACCCATTGTGTGTGTGTGTGTGTGTGTGTGTGTGTGTGTGTGTGTGTGTGTTTATGCATGTGTGTATACACACACACACATAATTTAAAGAAGTACTGTATTTATTTATTTAGGACATTTTTCCTATTTCTTTAGGCCCAATCATCTCTTCTGTCTATTCAGATGTGCATATATTTCTTCTAAGTTGATTAAAGTTGATTTAGACCTGTCAAGTACCTCAAAGAGTAAGTACATCCTTTGATTTTACTCCTTTTCCTTTTTCCACTGTATATCAGATGTCATGTTTTTCTCTTGTTCAAGAAAATGAAGTTTTATGATAGACCTCCTTTGTGAGAGCAGTGATTGATAACCTGTAGTTTTTAAGAAAACTCAATTACAGGTAAAAGGGACTGCTCATCTTACCATCAAGAAGTAATGTAGTTGCTGTTACACATGTCTTCTCATATAACTATTCCGGATTATCCCTGAAAGAATTACATAGTGGTGGGTCTGTGAATTCCTAAAGCTGTTAGGTATTATTCCTGCCTCAGACTTCTTTGAATGCTATTCAAAACCACAGGATAGGTATCTTTTTGAAAACATTTTTATTTGAAAATGACATATTTGATAACCTTTAACTGTTTTCCAAATTTTATCCATCTACTTCTAAAAATCACCATGAAATAGATAGATGACAAATGTGAAGTGCTTGTTTTGAAACAGAGTGCTTATTTGATTTGGTCAGTAACTACTCCATAGAGAATGCTCTGTTATTATTGTTACATGGCTGTAATCATCTGTGATTGATTGCTGAGATCCAGAAGAAAAGCATGTTCCTAACTAAAGAAAATAAATAAGCCTACTAATAATCATTATAAACTTAAATTTATGACCATATTCTGTTTTACAAAGGGCTTTACTATTCATGATCTTACACATACCTTGGGGAACATTTTACAGATGACATATTTGAGGTTCAGAGGACGTAGATGCCTTGCCCAGTGTGTAAATGGTAGGTTGTGACTGGCATTTGGGTCTTTGA
This sequence comes from Martes martes, assembly GCF_963455335.1. NCBI lineage: Eukaryota > Metazoa > Chordata > Mammalia > Carnivora > Mustelidae > Martes > Martes martes. The sequence continues at coordinate 36,366,824 of NC_137899.1, forward strand.
TTGCCTGGGCTATAATATCAAGTTGCCACTCACAACAAGCCCAGATATCTGTATATCTGACACAGCTTAAGGCTCTTGCCTAGTTTGTGTTCTAGAGTGCTACTTAGATTTGTTAGTGTGTTCTTAACCTGGCACATTTTCTACAGTTCCAAAAAGAGATTTTCATATGGCAAAAAGATGTTTATCTTTTTTCTCCATTGCTATATTAAAAAGAAAGTACAAATACAAATATAAGTAATTGTTTTGTTCTAAAAATAGTATTGCTTGGATAAACAGAAATTAATTTGATATATTAACCTGTTAATAAAAAGGGGGGGTATATCCAGTAGTAACAAACCTATTGAGTTGAAAACATGAGAATCAGCACAGGTATAATTGATTGACTCCTTGCCACTGTGAAAGTTAACTAGTGTTGCCAAACTTAGTTATGTATTTTTGGAAGAATAGTATTTATGTAAATACTTGGGAATAGTCTCATTTTTAGGGGACTGTTTTAGGAGAAGAAAATGAACTTTGTTTTAAAAAATGGGAGAGACTGGCTAATAAAGAATGGAAAGTGGAGGGCATGGTCTAGAAGCAACTTGGAGGCTGCCAAACACACAGGATATGAATGATTGAATGAATGAATGAATGAATGAATAAGAAAGAAAGCAGGAAAGAAAGAAACTGATAACAGAGCAGATTTGTAACTTTCTCTCTGGATCCTGACCATACCCATATGGACCTTACATTTGTTTGTTTGTTTGTTTGTTCAGTTATTTAACAAATCAGGTGCCTTCTGTGTATCAGTGTGGGACACAGTGAATAAAAGAGAAGGCTCTCTGTCATCCTGGAATTCAGCCTAGTGAGAAAGATAAATACTAAACAAGGAATTATAGGCATAATCACTGCTCCCAAAGAGAAGGTACAAAGGTGAATTCAGAGTGTATAACCAGGGCTGGGGGAAGGTTAAGAATAAGGGAGGAGAGAACAGGTTTAGGGCCAGCCTCCCTGAAAATTAGAAAAATGAATACCTTTTAGGTAAGCAAAGAGTAGAATGGAATTAAAGTCCTAGAAGGAAAAATAGCATGAAGTAAAGTCCTTAGCCAAATATAAAACTACAAAATTTGAAGAGTTAGAAGAAAAACAGTATGGCTACTTAGTTTGTAACATGTTAGATGGGAGAGTGATACATAAGGAGATTGAGAATTTGAATTTGATAGGAACTGATGGTGGGATTTGAATCTTTGGGAACCATGGAAAAGTTTTGAAATTTAGAAATTTAAAAAGTTTTGAAATTTAGGAAGGCATTAAAAGTAAGAGATGTAGTGAGGGGCACCTGGGTGACTCAGCTAGTGAAGCATGCAACTCTTGATCTCCAGATTATGGGCTTGAGCCCCACAATGACTATAGAAATTACTTAAAAAGAAAATCTTTAAAAAAAAAAAAAAGAAAGAAAGAAATACAGTGAAATAATCAGATTTGCATCTGAAACAATTATTTTGGGTTAAAAATTAATTGGCATGGGACAAGAGTAGAGATCTTTCACCCTCTTAATATGAACAAATACTAATCTGAGAATCAGCATTATTTCCAATTTTAAATCAGTAACTATATTCCATCTCCCTATGAAATGATTCCTCATCCCTCTAGTGAGATACATGACTTACCAGATCATGCAGATGTGGAGTTAAGAACAGGTCATAAGGAAAGTAGCCAGAGAAGGTTATAAAGAGCAAGGACATTAATTCCAGCACTGAGATTGAAATTAGCTAAAGAATTGAGGTTAATAGTATTTCCCTTCTGAAGAAATACCATGGTATCCTTGTTGGCTGTGTAAATTAGAACTTTTCAGTCAATCTCTGGGATATGGGCAAATGATGCTTCAGTAAAGGCAAGTTCAGGCAACTGATACAACATTGGTGTTGATTTGATGCAGGATAAATTTGAACACACTTGATTCTGAAGTAAATATTGACCCACCTCTGCTCATTAGTGTCATTTGATAGTCTATAACCTAAGAATTACAGGAATTTATTTATAATAGTAAAGTTATTCATCTGATCTTGTTTCTCATCCCCTTTGCATTGTAGGAATTAGTAGTACAAGGCAGCTTGATTGGAGAAATCTCAATTTTATTGATACTCCCAAGTTTTTTACCTCTATCTCTGAAAGCAAGAGGGAATTTTTGACTGGGTTAGAACTGTGAGTACATTGTCTAAAAGAGTTCTGAAGCTTTAAGAGAAAGAGAGGGAACCTTTTTCTTATGTCTTCACAGCTTTAATCAAATCATCATTCTCTTTCATTGCTTAGTCTTTTTCTAACCCTGGATGATACATTTTTTATGAACAGGTGCCTAATTGGTTCACTCTGCTTGATATTTAACAATTACCCTTTAACATGTAGTAATCATACAGTTGATTCACTCTCAGCATAACTGACTCCTCATAGAACAGCATATTCTTTCTCTCACTTTGATTGTTAACGCATTGGAGCAGGTTCCAGATCTTAGTATCTTCAGCTGTTCCAGGGCCTAACTATTTTGCATGTGCTGGATACTCAGTAAATACCTGAGTTGAATGAATTGATTTGTTGAATGAATTACTACTTGGTAATAGCTACTTCTTTGTCCAGTTCTGCATTATCAGTAGCCTACCTTTGTGAGTTACTGTGGTCTTGGAACAGTGCCAGTATTCATTTATTCAAATATTCCTAGAATGACTTACATGCTAGGCACTGTACAAGTTGCTAACAGCATATGGGGGAGACAGGTAAATGAGCAAAAAGTAGTAAGAAGCTACATTTTGGAGGTTGATATCATTAGTAGCCTTTTCCAGCGTAAACATCCTCAAACCTGAACCACAGTTCCATTACTGAAACAAGGTGCTTGGTTGCTAAAATTAAGCAAGATAGTTTTTCTCCCCATTTTGCATGAAAAATATAAATTACAACTACAATTCCTTTGATTTGTTTTCATCTGTAAATAATATATTTGTAAGTAATTGCTACTCCTGGTAATATTGACAGAAGACAACATGATAAACAAGTAGCAAATTAATATTAATGGAAAAACCTAAAACTATGCCTAACTTGAGGACTTTGAAATATGGTTCACTTGTACTTAAACTGATTTTATATAGTACAGTTATATAGGTATGTACATACCTATATATTTTCTGCTAGTAAAATTATTCCTAGTTTATATCACCAAATTAAATATGCAGATATGTTGTTTTCTAAAAAAAAAAATGTACCTTCCCATTCAGACACATTTGATCAAGTCCTAACCCAGTTTAGCATTTTGGTCTTCGTTCTGGCCCCTGAACTCCTGGAAATGCTATTCCACCATCACAGCAGATAATATTTGACTTTGCAGAGGGTCATAGGTACTCTGAACACATACTGTATTCAGAAACAATAATATTCTCAACCTTTTTCCTTCATCATCTGACTAAAAAAAGTAAATGTGCTACTTTATTGGTCTGTTGTGTTGCCTCATTGGGGGTGTGATAGAAGGCAGAGAAAATGCACTTGAGTGGTGTTTGGAGAGTGCATTCAAACTCTTAAATTAAAGCTGAACTAGATACTGGTCTTTATACTTCGTCACATGCAGAAAAAGAACACAGCCTTTTAATTTGGAATGAAAGAAAGGCCTGGCTACTTTTTTCTTTTTCTTACAATAGTGTTAATAGAGATAGGTTGTCATTACTTCAGGAATTTGTGCTTTCATCTTATATGAGCAGTAATGGTATAATAACCAATAACCACAAGTGTAATAACTTGAAAAGCATGCAAGTCATCTTGAATCAGCCAGGAAGTAGTTGAACAGAGTCATTTCAAGTATCTTTGTTCTCTTCTTTTCATTTGACTAACTCACTGGAGAGTTCATTTACATTTTGTAATTATCCAGTATGCTAGTATATAGGAATGAGATGTTGGTTTTTCTTACTTAACATTTATTCAGCGATACTCTTTAAACTGCTCCAGTGTGCCAGGCACTGAGCTGGTCACTGAGTGCTAAGAAGTAGTTAACATTTGAATTGCTCTTACAGCGTGCCAAACATGTTTTAAGCAGTGAACAGTATATTAACTCACTGAATACTTAACTCTGTGAGCCAGGTACTGTTATTTTTCTCATTTTACAGATGAGGAAAAGGAATCACAGAGTTCTATAGCTGACCCAAGGTCACTTGGCTAGTAAGTGAGGAAGTGGGAATTGGAACCCAGTCAGGGTCCTCCCCTCAGCCAGTCTGCTGTCCTGTGATCCTTCTTTTCTTACATATTTGTCTTTTATGAGCCACCTTCACCTCAGCTGCATGCTAGTTTCATTTTACATTCGCATGAGCATTGGAGGCTGAATTTGTGGTGTTTGTTGTTGATGGTTAATGAGTGCTTTGACTCTATATATTTGAGTGGCTGACACAGGAAAGTATTTGGTAGATGTGAATTATTGAATGAGTGATTATTGACAATTGAGAGACTCATATGTAATGTTAAGAGGATTTGAAAGTATTTTGATTGTTCCTCTGATTTGCTGGGAAATAAAATACTCATGTACAATGACCTCAGATCTTTGGTCATTCCCTGACGCAGCCACTGGCAACCAATAGGTGAGTGCTCCTGTGCTCTGCTGTCACATGCACATGTGTTTATATACCTTCATATTGTACACAGGAAACAGGGACAGACTTTGCCTCTTTGTATTGACATCATTAGTTGTGCTGCCAATCAGCACCACCCTTCCTGCTATGCTCTCCTATTGTCCCCTCATGATGTGTCCTCTTGTGTGTCACCCCCCAGTCTGACAGTACTGCACAAGCCTGCCTGCCATGGGCTGTCGGGATGTCCATGCAGCCACAGTCCTCTCCTTCCTGTGTGGAATCGCCTCGGTAGCAGGCCTCTTTGCGGGGACTCTGCTTCCCAACTGGAGGAAATTACGACTGATCACATTCAACAGAAACGAGAAGAATCTGACTGTGTACACTGGCCTGTGGGTGAAGTGTGCCCGATATGATGGGAGCAGTGACTGCCTGATGTATGATACTACCTGGTACTCATCAGTTGACCAGCTGGACTTGCGGGTCCTCCAGTTTGCCCTGCCTCTCAGCATCCTGATTGCGATGGGTGCCCTGCTGCTCTGCCTGATTGGAATGTGCAACACGGCCTTCAGGTCCTCAGTGCCCAACATCAAACTGGCCAAGTGCCTGGTCAATAGTGCAGGCTGCCACCTGGTGGCTGGGCTGCTGTTTTTCCTGGCAGGTACTGTGAGCCTCTCCCCTTCCATCTGGGTCATCTTTTATAACATTCATCTGAACAAGAAGTTTGAGCCAGTCTTTACCTTTGACTACGCAGTGTATGTCACTATGGCTAGTGCTGGGGGCCTGTATATGACTTCCCTTCTACTGTTTATTTGGTACTGTGCATGCAAATCTTTGCCTTCTCCATTCTGGCAGCCACTGTACTCCCATCCTCCCAGTATGCATACCTACTCGCAGCCCTATTCAGCACGCTCCCGCCTCTCTGCCATCGAAATTGACATTCCAGTAGTTTCACACACCACCTAATGTGGAAATAGTTCTCAGAGAAAACTTGTAGCCTCACATTTCCCTTGTACAAGGACCCACATACATTTTCCTTTGTTTCTGACCAGTCAATGAAGCCAAATTTGTATATCCTGGTAGAATGAAGTGCTGCTAGTTTTATGAAAAGTACATTATTTTAAATGTGAATCATTTTATCTTGCTTCTTATGCTAGAAAGATTTTTAACCTCTATATTGATATCTAATCAGTTATTCAAGTGGAAAGGACCTGTGTCTCAGTTGAGGTATTTTAGAGCAACATGGTAAAGTAAAATACGAAGACTAAGAGAGGCTATTGTACGTGATCTTTATGAGTATTTTAGAATGTGTATTGTCCTTTTTATATAATACCTTAAACTGGGAAGAAAGGGCAATTTCAAATATAAGAAATTTCTTTCAGGTAAGCATAATATTTTAACAGTAGTCAGTCTACCAGCTTAAGGCTGTAACTTTTCTTACTTCTCTCTCGGGGCTAATTATATAAAACAGAGTTTCATATTTTGAAGATACTTTCTTTTGTGCATTCCTTATCTTCTACCTCATGGCAGTGTTTTAAAAAATGCATTTTAAGTGATGTCAGAGAGAATAAGCATAACATTTTAAATATCTACTAGTATGGATAACATTTAACATAATTTCAAAAGTTAATGATTCTATAAATTGTATTATTAGAGTTAAAATGGGCCATGTGATGAATCGGTGCTTCCCCTCTGTGGCAGAAAAGCCTTTTTTTTTTTCCAGATAGCATCCACCAAGTAGTATTCATGGCCTTGTATAATCTCTTAGAGACAAAGAAAGAGGCCCAAGTGGTTTGTTCTCTTTTAGACAGTGGTAGGGGACAAGCATCTATTCTTCACTGAAAACATCAGAGATTCATTCTGTTGGACTGCCTTTTGAATGATGACTGAAGTAAGTTATAGCTTCACCTTGACCACGTTCACTCTTGATTCAGTTCCTGCCTTCGTCACTGATTATTTCCTTGAGCATATATCTTTGCTCCACACTTTAGTGGGTGCTATAGAGGATACATGAAAAGTATGAAATCCGGTCCCATCCACTAAGAAATTTTAATATAACAAAGAAGATCAAACTGTTATCTAACAGTTAGGAAACAGTCTTACTTTATTGGCAGCTGGTCTTAATTTCTCAGTCATTGATCAAGGAATATATTTCAACTAGAGACATGACTTTCTGACAGGCTTATTGTACAATATCAGCAATATTCTGGAGCTTAGAAATTCAGTTCATTGGATCCTTTAGAGCACCTACATTAGCCTAGACACTATAATAACACTATATCAGATTCATGAGAATGGGCAAAAGTGGTAAAGAAATTAAATTGTTCCCTTTTCACCTCTGAAAGTATGATGATGTATTGAAGAGGAAGGAGTATTTAAAATCTCTTCTAATGGGGTAACATTTAGATGCACCTGTGTTAATACTGAAATGAATTCTTAGAAATTCAGGGATATTGGGTCTTTACCCTTATGAAAATTTGAGCTGCTGACTTAATTGGTATACTTTGCTATACATTAGCATTATGTTCATAAAGATTTTTTTATATTAACCATTACAAATTCCACAAACCACTAGTTGCATGGTAAACAGATTATTATGCCTCTTTGCAAATCTGGATATGATTCTGGTACTTCTGTGGATGTAAGTGCTACTTTTCTTTTTTTCCTAATTACAACACTAGTTTGTGTATATAGCAAATAATTCCATTGTATAATTTTTAAATGCCATTAGTATAAAGCATGCAAAACTATGGTTTTTTTAGTTACAGCTTCTGATTACCTTCAGTTCCATTCCTTTTTACTCTTCTCAGACATAGCTGAATCTTGATCACTCCAAGACAATGGCAGGTTTAATTTTAAGATTAATATTAGTTTCCTCCTTTGCTATTTAATATCAGTCCTCTCTCTCACTAAATTTGTCCAGAAGTGTCAAGAATTCTACCATCTTCCTGTTCTTAGTATCAACAGTGTTAAAGAAAAGTAGACTCAGCCATTAATACACTAGACAGGTTTTAGTCCATGGGATCATAAATATAAATGTGCAGCTTTTTCTATAAGGATCTTTTGCAGTCTTTTCATAATCTGTAGTCTCAAATTAGTATTTACTATGGATACACTAGGCAAAAGAAACAGACGTTTCCCTTATTGTCTTTAATATTTCAGATTTGCTCTCAGTAGCTATTCTTCAAAGCCATCAAAGGAAAGCAAGTATTTACAGTCCTTTTTAGTAATTTTTGAGCACTCATCAGACTATCATTGTGATGGGGGATATGTTTTTTGTTGTAGTTGCTGCAAGCTATTAATGTTAAGGGCCTTTTATGGAAGCCAGCTTGAAACAAACTTTAAATGTGGTATCATGCACCAGATTTGGTTTATCCAGCCATGGGAGGGAAAAAAAAAAACCACAAAAAATTCTGAGTTTCCTTTACTTGTAATTATACACTATAATAGATAATGTTTGTTGTAAACTGCAATGTAAAACCTCAGTGAAACTGCACTGTATTTCTTGGTGTTTATTAAAAGATGTATTTTTACAAGTTTTTGTTTCTATCCTTTTCCTCAATGGTTTAAGGTAAAATATTTTGAGGGGCATCTGGGTGACTTAGTTGGTTCAGTGACTTTAGATTTTGGCTCAGGTCATGATTTCAGGGTCATGAGATTGAGCCCTGCATTGAGCATAGAGCCTACTTAAGATTCTCTCCCCTTCCTCCACCCCCGCTCACACGTGCACTCTCTCTCAAAGTAAATAAATCAATAAATAAACTATTTTGAGAAATGTTTCTCAAATGTATGTAAATTGAAAAAGATACAGCCCCATTTAAAGCCTTATAGAATAGCAATTGGAAAGGAATTAGAAAACATGGATCTATTATTCCAGAAGCATCAAGACCCTTCATCCATTTCTAAGAGTAGTCCCCAGGAATTCACTGGACTGTTTCAACATTCCACCAAAAAAACACTGAGTGAAGTTAGTGTGCCAGATTTGCCTCTTGCCTCATCAGTGGAATTTTCTAACGGTCTGTGTTCTTGAAAATGGAGAGTTCTCAAATGGTTAGGTAGGAGGACCTTTCCTTACTCTTCAGAACTTGAGGTTTCCGGGAGAAGTGGTCCTGATAGGTAAGTCACCTTAAAATTTTTAAAGCCTGGAATGAGCTTTTAGTTTTTTGGATTGCAGCCTTCTGGGCTAGTTCTCACGTATACTCCTCACTGAGCCCTGCTCTATGATAGCACCTTAGATGGAAGAGCCATTTACTGCACTAGAAATCTGAAGCTGCTTCAGGTTGAGCATCCCCTGCTGAATACACTAACACCACAATTCCGAGTCTGCTTCTCAGTTGGACTGGTTCATTGAGGGTGACTATGTGCTAGAGAATCCTTTCATGCTAATCAAATTCACCAGAGACTAATTTACCAACCAGAAATGATAAATACAGATTACTTACAACCACTATCCAAGACCTGCTTTTAAAAATAGATACCATAAGACAGATCTCTTTCAAGAAAAAACTGGTTCCAGTCCTGGGATAGGGAAAGTACAAGACAAACCCAGCATATCTTGTTCTTCTGGAAAGTAAGGAAACATTCAAAGAATGATGGGGAGTTACCAAATTACATAGGAGCCAGCTTGAGGTTCCCACTATCCAAATCTGACAATCTGAGCATCAAAAGAAACAGTAATGGGTTATAAGCTATTGAATAAAGCAAAACTCTGTGTGTCTATACTGATAGAAATGGAAAGAAAGAAAAGCTGTTTGTTATAGTAAAATAACAAGAAATAAATACAGGAAAAAAATGGATTTAGGAAAACATCAATAGAACTAAAGGTTGTTGGTGAAAGTTTGATGAAATATGGGATAAATATCCTGTAAATACTTAGTCTCAAAATTCTGCTCCACAAATGTCTTGTTAATTTCAAAGGGAAGAATAGTAACTTTATAGTGGGTAAACTTGCCAGACACAGCCTTAACCAACTGATCAAATTTAATCACCAGTAATAAGAACAACACCATGCATCTCCTGATAGGATGCAGTAAGGCCGCACCATTGCTTTTGTGGTGTTTCCATTAAAAAATACATGGTTTGAGGGGCACCTGGGTGACTCAGTCCGTTAAGCGTCTGACATTGGCTCAGGTCATGAGCTTAGGGTCCTGGGATCTAGCTCCAGGTCAGGCTCCCTGCTCAGCAGAGAATCTGTCCCTCTTCTTATACCTCTGTCCTTCCCCTTGTGTGGGCGTGCACTCTCTCTCCCAAATAAGTAAAATCTTAAAAAAAAATTAAAAAAAAAAAGCTTTAGATTAATCTTGAGGAAAGATGTGCAGCTTGTCAGTTCCATTTTTGCTTTTTGCTTTCTTCTCTTGCTCTCACTCTTCAGTTTTATAAAAAACATAGAAACTTACAGTCTTAAGTTGTCTCCAAAATATTGTATACAGTAACTCTTTTAGGAGGGATTTTGAAGAGCTTGTGTTAGGTCTTCTGAAAAAGTAAAAAGGAAAGATTCCTTGCAGAAGACATGTAAATCAGTCACAGCACCACAGAACTCAGGTCTTAATTAACTGTCCAATTTCCATCGATAAGGAAAATATCTTCATTCCTAAAACATGCTAACCTGTTAGCTTAAGGGCTCTCTCCTCTTACTCTCCCTCCCCCACATTGGAGGAATCTTTTCTAGGAGAAGGTCATTCCCCCTGTCCCTGCTGGATGTCTCCCCACCCTCTAGTTCAGGAAGGTTCTAAATCTGAAGGGCTATGGAATTTGGGTAGAAAAAGCACAACTGTAGCCTGCCTAGTATTCATACACAAATCTGCTGTTCACGGGGAATTTGGGTTGGTTTGTTATATTTTGTTTGGAAATATGCCAACTTTGAGACTGTTCTATAAAACAAATTCTTAAGCAAATACTGAGGAAGAACATGAGATGGTGAATGTAAAAAAGAGAAAATTTTCCTTTGAAAAACCCAGCATGACTGGGTACTGTTAGCAAGAATCTGGTAATTGGAATTTTGAGTGGTCCTTGTTCATTAAAATCCTCTTTAGAAAGAATATATATTCATGTCTCCAGAGTTTTACTTAATGGAAAAAGGTAACAGCTGCTGCTCATTAAAGAAAAGGTATTATTGATACTTCATGTTATACCTAGTGGCCTCCCTCCAAGATTCACTCTCAACAGTTTGAAAGGCTATTTATAGTAAATAAATCAAATAATTCACTTAAATTTAAAAATAATTTTTGCCTCTACGCCCACGTTCCTTTTCTTGCCTTCACTCTCAGAGCTTAATCCTATGATCTGGAAGGCCCAGGGGGAATTTTAGCAACAGAAGGCTGCTGCAGGTAGTGGGAACCCCCAGCAGCCCCCTCTAGGGTAAGCAGGTGCCTAGTAAGCCTGCCTTCCCCGCTGTTGGCCATGTGGACAAGGCCTTTGGCTTAACTGGTCCCTCATTTCTAGAGCTGCTAACCTGCTCCTGACTACTGTTTTAAGAAAATGGTCCCAGTGGATGCTGGAGCCAGGTCGTACTGGCCAGTTGTGCACATCTCTTCCCAGCTCTCTGTCCCATGACACCATGTTGGTGGCTTGACATTGACCATGTTGGTATGTATGTATGTATGCCACAGAAATTAGCAAATGCTACAGATTAGGGCTTTTCTTTTTTTCCTTTCTTTCAATTCATTGAATTTCAGTCTAGTTGATGAGGAACTTTGTAACGACAGTGAGGGCTGAGAGCTGTAAAACTTCACCTGTGATTAAAGGACTCTCTGAAACAGACTCTTAACAGATCTGTCTCCAGTATTGCTCTGTCTTCCTTTGCACCATCAATCCATTCTGGACACAGGTAACAATGAACCTAATAACATGCAAATATGACCTAGCCTTTCCCCTACTTAAAATAATTCAGCAGCCACCCTTCAGAACAGAATCTAAGCTCTTGCCTTAAGTCTGAATGGAAGGTCTCATACAGTAATACAGGGTACACCAAAGACTATAGAGCCAACCCAAGTGAACTCCCTGGCATAACACAATAACACAAGAGTCATCTAGAAGGGAATTTTATCCCCACGCCCATAGCTGAACAGACTTTTAGTGATTATTGACACTAACAACATCTCCCAAGTCTAATGTGTAACAAAGAATACAAATTCAATAATAAATAATGGTAAATATCCCTTTTCAGTGACTAGATTGGTCACATGCTTTATTCAAGGAACTCACATTTTGTGTGTGATAGAAAGAGTAGCATGATGATAGCTAGCCTTTAAGATGGCCCCTAATGATCCTTGTCTCCCAGTATTCATACCTTTTTGTGGTCCCATGCCACTGAGCAGGGCTGACCAGTGTTTCTAATAATATTTTGCAGAAACGATAGTGTATGATATCTGGGGTTGAAGTCATAAAAGATATTGTAGCTTCTGGCTGTCCCCCTTGAATCACTTTCTCTAGGGAAAGACAGATGCCGTGTTAGGAAGATGTAGACAACCCTATGGTTTGTATAGGAGGATACCAATAGCCAGTACCAACTTGACAGCCATGTAAGAGAGCTGTGTTGAAAGCAGATTGCCTTAACCCCAGCCAAGCCTTCAGATGACAGCATTCCTGGCTAACATCTTGATTGCAACCTGATTGAGAGACCCCAAGCCAGAATCACCCAGCTAAGCTGCCCCCAACCTCCTGACCCACACAAACTGAAATAATACTTATTGTTGTTTTAAGATGTTAAGTTTGGGGCCTGTTATACAGCAATAGATGACTAATAAAAAAAGCATAGAGCAAATACAGAGGACCAGTTTTTGAGAGTATTTGTTTTTATGCTATGAAAGACATCGTGAACTTTCCTTGCTCCATATTAGAAAAAAATCTCTGTCATGACCCCAGATTCCCTTGAAAAGTGCTGAATATTGCCCAAGTATGGCGAAACAGTCTAATCTGAAGTGTGTATATTGGGAGTGGGAGGTGAGAAAGATCTGAGCTTAGACTGGGAGCAGAGTTCCTTCTAATTTTGGTTAGGTTGGGAGTGGCTACATTTGTTACCATAGAAATAAACTGAAGAATAAACATACATAGAGTTTGGAATAGAAGTTAAATACATTTACAGTCAAATTAATCTGATGCATGTAGTGGTTATGTTGTTTCATGATTACCAGAAATAAATAAGCCATACTTATGAAAAAAACATAACTTGTTTTTATCTAACCATCCAATTACATCCAGCCCTACAGGAAGAAAATAAAAGGGATAGTTGCCCATGTAGAAGAGGAAATAGCTGATTCTAAGACTCATCAGGCAGTTGAGTTGAGAAGTAATACCTCCATCTAGTAAAAACAAATAGCAAGACAAAAAGCCTGTGGCAGGAATCCTGCAAGAAGGGTTGGGAGAGGGAAACTGAATTGTAATGACATTTCATTGCAGTGAATTTAATCTGATTCCTCTCTTAACACTTGCCCTGAAAAGGGCAATCAGCCTAAGGACACTGAGCTCCTTGGTTGGGGAATAAAAGAGAATCAAAGGAGAAAATGTGACCTGAGTGGACCCATGGCTCAGCAATGCAAAAGCATCAATAGCTAACTTTCCTACTCTTTTTAGGTTGCTTCTCTCCCCACTGAGCTTGTCAGGCAGGAAAATCATAAATGCTAAAGTGGATTGAGGGAAACTGGTAAACTTTCCCCCAATAGAACCATAATGCCTGTGGACTTTTTTGACAGAGAACACAGCAGGAATTAAGGGTGTCGCAACTCCCTTATCTGTAGTTCAGCTCAAGTCAAGTCAAATTTCTGTGTCCTTAGAAATGATACTGCAAGAGAATGATGAACAAAAATTTGGTTTGTTCAGAAAACAAAAGTATATGAGTGTTAAGGAAGTAAAGGAATCAGACTTTTAAGATTCTCCAAAAAGAAAAATGGCAAATAAAAAGAAAATCATCTTATTCTTATGTTTTACTTAAAAAACCCAGCTATTATCAGTTGCATATCAAGCAACCAGCAGCCTGTCTTTCTGTATTATGTATTTGCTTTTGTTTCTACAGATGCCTCTGAATTTTTTGTTAGAAGCAAAGCCACTAAGGCTGCCAAGAGAAATTAGCAATGCTTCCGTGGTGGCAAAGACATGAATCATACCAACAAAGAAAAAAAAGAATACCTCTTTCCCCAATTCCCACTAGATCTGTGCTTTTGGAAGGCATCGTGACATGGGCATGAGACCTGTGCAACACTTAAGACCCTTTGCTTAGAAGGGCCCTGTCCCTGGTTTAATATTCCATAGTTTTCCATAATTTTTGAATGAGGGGCACTGCGTTTTTACTTTGTGCTGGGCCCCAAAAATTATCTAACCAGTCCTGCATGAGGTCACTGTGGGAAAGGCAATACGCCAGTTTGAAGGCACACAGCTTTGGGATTCTCTCCGAACTGACTTGTACTTGCTATGCAATGGGAAACTTACTTATCCTCTAAACCTCTGATTTCCATCTGCAACAAAGACAATACTCCCTAGGGTTATTATTATGAGGATTAGATATCATTGTGAAAGAATGCAGATCAAGCACCTAGCACAGTATGTCTGGCTTTACCATGAGTATTATTCATGGAAACCAAGTCTAGATATCAGATCCTAATTGATGCTTGTGCTGACCACAAAAATAAGTATCTTTATAAAAACAGAATTGTCTTTTTGCTTTACATTTTATAGGTGGTTATGGATTTACATTGCCACTGCTGCCACTTTTGCTAGGATCCTCATGTCTTCTTATTACATTACTTGGATTCTTTAGTAGAGACTAAGAAAAAATAATTTTCTTAAGCATTAACTACTTCCTGTAGGGTAGTTATGTTTTTCATGATTCCACTAAGAAACCAGGAATTCAGTGATTCCCTATTCTCTAGGAAAACATGAAGGTGACTGTATATACCGTACTATTATGGTGTCTGTCCTTTCTGTCTGGGTTCTACTCTCTCCACTATCAAAGGAGCAGGCCACTCTCTAGTTGAAGGGAATATAAATTTGAAAACATATAAAGTGATCAAACAAATTGCTCGTCTTTTAAGCCAGCCCCCAAATTACTACAATCAGGGAAACATACTTAATTTAAGTTGTCCTTACTGTGGGGAGAGGACAGGGAGCCAGGATAGGTCCTGACATTACACAGGACTGAGATAATGTACCTCAAACCAACACATATGAGATTGTGTCTAAATACAGTAAACTCATTATTCATGATAGTTATAGTCTATCAGATCACTGTGAACCCTGAATTAGTACTGAACCATTGTTCCTGGGAGAAATACAGACTTAGGTTCCTGGAAGCTTCTGGCCATAACATTTTCATCAGTTGATGACTACATAACCTTGTTCTATGTTTATGTCTGTTTAAAAACACCTTATTTAATATATATTGTTGATTCATTAACATTGAACTCAAGGACAATAACACTTACTCATGCCTGAGCAAAGGTTATCTAACACATGTGTTTTCACCATAAAGCAAGAACAGCTTTCTTGCACTTTGAAATACTAGCCAGCACTTTAACACAATGTTTGAGGGCACTTTTAAGCAGTAAAATCACCAATAAAAAATTAAAAAAAAAAAACAAACACAAAATGTGAAAAACGTGGCACAAAATAGATTGCTTTTTGAGAGTTAGGAACATGCAAGATGGGCCATTTGAATTTTTTGCTGCTTCTATGTGGGTCCAGGAATGACCATGGAAGCTTATAAGTATTGATTTGGGGGTTACAAACAAATTTTAGTAAGTAGGCAAATTTACAAATATGGAATCCATGTGTATATGGCAACTGAGAGAGAGTGATCTTACTACCTTAGCGGACTTGAAGAGAAAAAAAATCCAGTAGGTTGGTTAAGAGATGCATACGGACAGAAGATCCAGCCATCTCTCTTATCTCCTTTTCCAGTAAGATGCAACAGAGAGCATCCTGGACATGGTGTCAGGAGAACTGAGATCTCTACAATTCTGCATCTTTGTCTTACAAGCGGGGCAGCCTTGGATAGGATGCTGAAACTCCATGTTCTTATTTTTCAGTTTCCACATCTGTATGTTGAGACCAATAACATCTGTCTTCCTTCAAAGGGTGGTTGAGAGGGTCCAGTGGATTTTTCTCTAAGATCTGGCTTACTATTACCATAAATCATAAGGTTTCATATTATGTATCAGAATCTTCCTTTGCAGATGGTTTATCTTCCCAGAAAAAACAAGAGCCAAGTCTATGCTAATGTTTGGATTTGTATGATAAGTGTGTTTCCATTCAAAATGCATTATGAATCCAAGGGGACACAATATAACTGTAAATATATAAACTGGCCTTTCTAAGTAAGATAAAGTAATTGATCCAATAGTTTTAAGACCTATCCTTCCTTCTAGGATTTTAGGGGCAAATATGGGAATGAGAATACTTGTGATGTAACAGTGTTGCGATGCAGGCGGTGAAAAATTGACTCTTCTCTGATGTGCAGGAGTTGGGTTAGTTGTAGGAGACGCTACAAAGGACCGAACCCTTGATGATAGTTGCACAATATTAAGAATATATTCAGTACCACTTAAAAAGGCTAAAGTGGTAAACTTTGTAGTATGTGTACTTTACTATAATAAAAAATTAGAAAGAATAAAAAGTGAAGAACCAGTGGTGGGCTGGACTTGGCTGGGCTGGAATTTGCCAGCCCCTGCCCTAGTAGTTCATCATGGGTACATTCCACTTAGGAGACTCCTGGTCTGTAAGAGAGAAGGGTTTGTATTTGCACAGTTCTCCAATAATGTGATGTAGAAGAAAAATTTTAAAAAAGAAAAGGACCCAGCCCAGAGCTACTGCACTGTTCTTCCATCACATTAGGAAAAAGTTGCAGCCCTAACCCTTGAGTTCTAGGGCAGGACATATGGAACATGCCATGGTCCATGAAAAGTCATTCCTATTTCATCAGCTGTAAGCTCTGTCTATCCACAGGAGATGCGTGCCAGAGCTGTGAGTGGGTTCTACTCTGAGTCCAGGGGAAGGGGAACAGGGGACTGGGCACTGATGTCATTTCTGCCTTTTACAGCTCATCCACAAACTTAATGGATAGATTTATTTTTTTCTTTTTGAAGTGGCTAAGGTTAAAGATATTTAATTTAGTTCAACTTAGAGATAGGCTAGAGAAAGTTGATAATAAGCTGTTAGTATTTTTTATATGAATGCCAAAAAAAGTAATTCTTCAGGAGAAAATCAAATAAGGTGTGTAAACCTGCTTTGAAAATTGTAGAATGTACCATGACCAGAAAGCATTAGGAATTGACTGGTATCTATAGCTGAATATGCTTACAAATATCACTTTACTAACGTAATTCCTTTCAAATGAAAGATATTTAAAAAGTAGTTGCATCTTCAGGTTTGGTATGCCTAGCAATGCCAAACACATTATACTTTGCCAAGATGATATTGTCTCAGCCCTTTTCATTATTATGATTTTATTTTATACTTGATATAAACCTAAATAAATGAGCAGCTATTTCTGAAAGTAATCACCTAATACTGTTGATTCACTTTCCTGTCCAATTTGCATCTCCTGCTTCTTTCTTTGATGAAGAAATTCTCAGACATTTATGTAGCCCCGTGTCTACAAGAAATTTTTGTATTTGGAGCTCCTTAATCAGAAACTAAATATGGATTTGGTTTCAATATTTGCCTTAGTAATTAGTTTATGAGAACATAAATAAGTAAGTGACATCTATTGCCTAATGTATTTGTGCTTATTTATTTTAGATAATATAAAATATGCAACTTGATAGAAGAACATTAGGAAATACTTGTGGCAACATGGAATTCGATAAGCTGAATAATGTCTAAGATCTTAGGTTTCCCTGTGTATTCATACTTCTCAGTAGTAAGATTGCACTGAATTGTGTGGTCGTTAGCTTGAAGGACAATACAGGGGACACACAAAGCCCCAATGAAGAGGCACCTCCTCCTAGTGTGCTGTCATCCCACCCATCTCCTTCTAGGTGAACCCAATGAAGGGTCACTTCACCTAGAGATATTTTACAGTTAATATTCTACTCCTAAAGATTGGAAATTAAAAAAAAAAATTTACTTTTTTGCCAGAGAGAGAACACAGGCAGGGAGAGTGGGAGAGGGAGAAGTAGGCTCCCTGCTGAGCGGGGAGCCCGATGCGGGGCTCTATCGTAGGGCCCTGGGATCAGGCCCTGAGCCAGAGGCCGAGGTTTAACCAACTGAGTCACCCAGGCACCCCAAGATTGAAAACTCTTAAGTTCTTCAAAATTAATCTGCAACAGTAGAATTTTGGGTATTATTCGTGTTATAAGTAATATTCTTTGAAGTCTGAGTTTCTCCTGGAAATTTGCAAATCAGACCATGTGAACCTACCCAATTTTAGTGCATTTTAGGCTAAAGCCTAGTCAAAACATATGAAAATTTTTTGAGACTTCTTTATGGAAAAGTATGTTTCAAAAGAGAATTTGAAGATCACTTTATGAAATGCTCTATTTTGCAAGTATTTTGTGATATGCAAAATGTTTCTTATTTTAGAGTTGCACTGGGAAGCATGTATAAGTACCAATTATTTTAAAATGAAAGGCTATATATGGAAAAGTTTTTCCAACCTTCAAATTCTCTTTATCTACCTGGCTATAGTTTAATTTTTGTGCAACAATTCTGACATCTAGTGGTTAAACTAAGTAATTCCACCAAATGGTTTCACAGGCTGTTTTCCTTCAACTCATTTAATATGGGATCTTGCCATTCATACAACACTGTACAAATATCTCTGCATATTAATCATAAGGGACAAAGACCAAGTAGTGGAATTCCTGAGTGAAAGGAAGTATATATTTAGGATGTTAATATTGTTAATTCACCATTCAAGGAAGTTTGCCCCAATTTACACTTCCACTATGACTAAGAATAGTTCTCCACATCATCCCAACAATGTATATTACCAAACATGTTCATTTTTTTTTTTTTAACTTCTATATAAGTGGGGCAGTTCATCCTCTTATGGCTTTTTTTTTCTTTTTCTTTCTTCTGTTTTTTGTTTTTTTTTATCTTGTTGGGCCACTTGCATTTCTTTATCAGTGAGGTGCCAACCCACATCTTTATCCCATTTTTAGAAATGTTCTGGTTCTTTTTGTGTGTGCGAGTAAAAGTTTTTGCCTATGGAGGAAGTTAGTCCTTTATCTGTCATTTGCATTGAAAACATTTTTCTATTTTGTCATTTATTGTTTATACTTTGTGATTATTTTCTACTTTGCAGCACTAAAATTTTGTGTAGTCAGATATAACAATTTTTCCTTTTATAATTTTAATTTTATATCATGTTTAAATGGGATATTGGCAAGATAAGCAGAATTTTGCTTTTATCTCTATACAATTCTCTACTACTTGAACATATTACTATGATTGTGAATTATGTTATAAAAATTATTTTAAGGAACTATTTAATACCATGGGAAAATAATTAGGATCTATAGGTAGCTGAAAAAACAAATTGTAAAATAATAAGTAAAATATAGTCCCACTTTAGAAAATAAAAGAATATCTGTGCAAACAAAAAAGACTGGATGGAAATGCACCTAAATGTTAATGATCTCAGAGTTGAGGATTTGGTTAGATTTTATTGTTTTCTTTTGTATTAATTTCTATTTTTTAATCACTCTACAATGCACATATATTACTTTATGATTACAAAAAAATAAAAAAAAGTCAGAATTAATTCATGTGTATAGATCTTTGTACAGTACTTTAAGTATGATTTCATATAGCTTATGTTTTATTCACCCAAAGGCCTACCACTGCCCTTCACTCTATTCCCCACTCCACCGACCTATTTCATTCTTTTTTTCCCCCAACCCATTTCATTCTTAAAAAGTTTAATTCACCAGACATTTCTTGTAAAATAAGATGATATACTCCATTAATACCTTTAAAAAAGAGAAATTTCTGGTTCATGGAGCCAGAAGATAATTGGATACAAAAGTATCTGACAAGAAGGTTATTTCTTCCACCAAATTTCAGTCATGCAAGACCCTTAATCCTTAGATTTCTCCTCCATACTTGACTGATTTCATCTATATCTTATGTGGTTGATAAATAGCAAACACTTCTGTTGTTCTTTGCATTACTTAGAAGTTATTTATGTGAGTATAGTCACCCTGTTCCAGAAATAATTTAAAATAGTAACAACTCACAAAGTTTAAAGATAAATAAAACATAGCCAGATAACATAAAATGTAGAATAAACAAGCAAAGAAATCAGAAGAAAGAAAATAAGAGATGAAGAGTGGTAAGAGGCAATCCAGACCTTAAGGATCAGTGCTCTTCTTGAGGGTGAAATTAACCTTTCTAAACAGCTCCCTTACCACTGGCAAGAAGGAGACCAGAGTTTGGAAAGGTCACAGTGTCCTGAGATTGAGGCCAGAGGGAAATTACTCAGGTGCAGGAGGTTTACCTATGACAATAGCATATACTGGGGCTTCCTGCGGGTCAAAAACAAAGCTAAGCTCTTTAAGTCCTTGTTCTGATTAATCTTCACAATAACCCCATTGTTAGTGGGGAACATTTATTCCTACTTCCCATGTTTCCACTTGACTCCCTCCGAGGGAAACATCTGGGAGTAGTTCTTTGGGCTTCTCAAACCTACCCCTTTAGTAACTTGTTCCTCCTCTGGACAAGTTTGGGAGAATTGGTGAGTTTGAGAGAAGGAAGGCTTGTTCACCTGACTGGGAAGGTGTGGATTTTCTCTGACCCTCTGTGTACTAAGCTTGCTCTGGAGAGCTCTGCCCTTGTATTTCTGGGGTTCTGATGTATTCCTCAGTTCAGCCTTGTCGGTAATAAATACGACACTGTCCACAACCTCTTATCTGAAACTCCTGGGACCAGGTGGGTGGGTTTCAAACTTCAGAAATTTTCAGATTTTAGAAAGGTTGTATGGCTCATTTTCGGTTTCTGGGACAACTCTCCATTATCAAACATTATTATTTCTGCACTAAAGTTTATGAATATTCACACTGAGTGGAATAAAATAAGACCATATCACATCAGTTCAGATTAGATTTTACTGTCAAATGAGTTCAGATGAAATTGGATTTTTCTGCCAAATGAGTTATGAAAACACTTTTGGCTTTTAGAACTTTTTGGATTTTGAATTGTAAATAAGAGATTGCTTGACTGTGTTTTGATATCCCACTGTGACGTTTGTGTCTACTTTCTCAGTTGGTTCCTGGCCTGGAGAGTGGAGGAAAGCAGAGGTAGGTATCCCAAGAAGTTAATAAAGCTTCAGGACTCCTTCTGTGACCTCATAACTTACTTTGTATTTATAATGTCAAATTCTTGCACTTAAAGAGACTCTTCAAAAATACAAGCTTTAGGTCCCACAAAACCTAGGTTCACCTGTGGAGAGAGATATGATTGTCTTCCCGAAAAGCCCAGTAGCCTAAAGGTAGGTATCATTATCATCCCCATTTTACTAGGAAAGAGACAGAAGCAGAGAGGTTAAATTATTTGGCATCCAATTGTAAATGGCAAAATCTGGATTCAAACCCAGTGGAAATACTGAGTTATTGGTTTTAACCATTGCCTTTCTACATATATGGATAAAAATAAGAAAATAACTGACATTCTTTTTCCATTTAAATTTCAGAGGTTAGCCTTTGTCCCAACAAAAATAACCTAAGGCATTCTTAATTTCTATCAAATGTCTTAGTCTGATAAGATAAGAATGAAGTTTTTCAAATAAAGTTCTCTAGTAACTTAGGAAAAAAGCACTATAATAACAAACACTTTGGTACATTTTCTTCCAAAAATAATCCACAGGATTATGTCCTGTTTGCAAATTATCGTTTTCTTGATAGTGAGCCTTTAATGTTAGGCAGACTCTACTCCTTTTCTCCAAAGTGTGATTGTGTTTGTACTTCCCAACAGCTATATTTGGCTTTTCATGAAATTCAATCCAGAAATCAGTGAAAAATGTGTACATGGAATCCTCTAACATTTCTATAACAGTAAATGGTTCTATATATATATATATATACACACACACACACACATTATATGTTATATATATGTTATATATATATATAAAACATTTCTATAACAGTAAACGGTTATATATATATATATATATATCCTCATTTCTCTGCATAACAAGCCAGCAAGAAAGGGAAACTTAATACCCACATTTTACAAATGAACCCAAGAGAAAGTAAGTTCTCCAAGGTCACCAAATAGTGGTAAAATTGGCACCAATCTTACCTCCCCCTTGTGCAAGGCCTGTATTACCGCCTCTGTTTTATAAAAGCTTGAGGGAGAAGTTTCTCCATAAGGGGAAATGTGGAAGGATGTTTATTTTAAGAACATCAACTCTGGTCATAGAGGTTCTGAGTTATCTCATGCATAACTTCTTCTACTGGCTAATTGCTAACTTCACGTTTCTAAGAACAACAAACCCCACACATTCAGAATGATTTTTATTTTGTTCTCAAATTGTCTACTTGGTGTAAGAGAACAATAAGGAAAATATTCTGTTCCTCACAGTTACAATAGTATTTTAAACATTTTGTTATGAACTATAAAGTTATAGAGAATAATAATAATCTTTTAAAGAGGATAATAACGTACCTACAATACACCTTAACATTTTGCCATGTTTGCTTTGGATATTTTTTCAAGTAATAAAGTCCCAGTGTTTTCCCAGTCCCATTCTTTTCTTGTACTACCTGGAGGTAAAACCAAAAAACAAAATTTTGTGTATTAATCCATAAATATTTATATAGTACTTTTGCATTTACATGTTCTAAATACAAGATTTTTTTGGTATTTATATAAAAATGTAAACTTTATCATTTATATAAATATCTAACATTCTGCAATTTGTTGTTTTATGCTCAGTGTTATTTTGGGATTTATGTTGGTTTGAAAGCTAATAGTTTTATGCCTTTAGTTTTTGTGATATTGTGGATGGGATCTTCATTTCAGTTACATTTTCTAATTGGTCATAACTGGTACATGAGAACACTGTTGGTTTGGGATCAAGGAAACTTTGTGAACTCGTTTATTAGTTTTAATAGCTTGTAGATTCTCTTGGATTTTCCATGTGGGTAATCATCTGAAAATAAGCACAGGCAAGCATTTTTAAATGATCCCATTTCTCAGTGTGACCTGCTACTTTACAGAATAAAAAGCTCACTGGATATCTGATTTCTAAAATAAAATTATTCTCCAGTATTTACAGGCATATGTTCAAATGTAGGTATTCAGAAAATGCCTTCTTTCCCCCATCCTGCATGTTTTTCAAAAGGTGTAGTTATAACCATATTCTTTCCTTGCTCTGTTACCCTAAGACTTTATTCTCAGAGGATTGTTTGGTGTGACTTCAGATGGAACACCAGAAGTTTCAAGAACTGGAAGCAAATGGGTCACTTTTATGTCAAGAAGAGCATATTATCCCATTTAACATTATCTGTGGTTTTATAGAACAGTGGACTTTTGGAGATACAGTGTTTAGATTTAAGAAGCTCTTAATCAGATTTCTCTGTAAATTGAAACAAAGGTATTCTCTTTTTGTTTTTTAATAAAGCAAGTTGGAGATGAGATGTGAATAAACATTATCTGTTCCCATTGAGAAGAAAAGATAAAGAGTCAGGTAATGAAAATCAAGGTCAAAGACCCATTATCTTTGTGGCCATTTTTTCTGACCACCTATCAGTACTGGGCAAAAAGACCCAGTAGTCTTAATAAAGCAAGTCTCCTGGGAAAGCATACTCTGGTTTCCATGTGAACTGGGAGCCAGAGCTTTAACTCTATGTCTTCTCATTGTTTTGAACTGACATCATTAAAGGATGTTTTTCCAAAACTCTGCTCAAGAGAAGACGTTATCAAATAAATTCCATATGTCAATTAGGCCTCTTTGGATGCAAACAATAGGAACTAACTTAAGCAAAAAGTTATTGGAAATATTCTAGGTAGCTTAGAGAGTCAAAGGGAATGCAAAGGGATAAAGGCAGTTCTGGGAGTCTAGGCAGCTAGGAATGAGTGGATAGTCTCTGCAGAGAACTGCCATTTGTCAGCTCTACACAGATTCCCCACTCAAGATTCAGACTCCTAGAAGAGAGAGACTGATTTGCCTGACTCATGCTGTGTGGCCCCTCCTTGGTGTGTGTTTTTGGTGGACTGAAGGAGGGTGGCGGAGAGGGCATCTTCATTTCCATGTCGTTCCAGGACTGTATGTGCTAGGGACTTCCCAAAGGAAATCAGGGTTTGCTTACACAGGTAAAGGGGAGAATTGCTGTATAGGACAGCACAATAGATAGTCATTTCATTCCTCCCCCACATGCTTTTATTAAAGCCCAGTGCATCTGCGAAGAGAGAGAGTTTGACTTCTTCCTTGCCAATTTGGATACCTTTTATTTCTCTTTGTTGTCTGATTGCTGTTGCTAGGACTTCTAATACTATGTTGAACAAGAGTGGTGAGAGTGGGCATCCTTGTCGTGTTCCTGATCTCAATGGGAAGGCTGCAAGCTTTTTCCCATTGAGGATGATATTTGCTGTGGGTTTTTCATAGATAGATTTGATGAAGTTCAGGAATGTTCCCTCTATCCCTATACTTTGAAGCGTTTTAATCAGGAACGGATGCTGGATTTTGTCAAAAGCTTTTTCTGCATCAATGGAGAGGATCATGTGGTTCTTCTCTCTTCTCTTATTGATTTGTTCTATCACATTGATTGATTTGCGAATGTTGAACCATCCTTGTAACCCAGGGATGAATCCTACCTGGTCATGGTGGATAATCTTTTTAATGTGCTGTTGGATCCTGTTTGCTAGGATCTTGTTGAGAATCTTAGCATCCATATTCATCAGTGATATCGGTCTGAAATTCTCCTTTTTGGTAGGGTCTTTGCCTGGTTTGGGGATCAGGGTGATGCTGGCTTCATAAAAAGAGTCTGGAAGTTTTCCTTCTGCTTCAATTTTTTGAAACAGCTTCAGGAGAATAGGTATTATTTCTTCTTTGAAAGTTTGATAGAATTCCCCAGGGAATCCGTCAGGTCCTGGGCTCTTGTTTTTTGGGAGGTTTTTGATCACTGCTTCAATCTCGTTACTAGATATCGGTCTATTCAGGTTGTCAATTTCTTCCTGGTTCAATTTTGGGAGTTTATAGTTTTCCAGGAATGCATCCATTTCATCTAGGTTGCTTAGCTTATTGGCATATAACTGTTGATAATAGCTTCTGATGATTGTTTCTACTTCCTTGGTGTTAGTTGTGATCTCTCCCTTTTCATTCATAATTTTATTAATTTGGGCTTTCTCTCTTTTCTTTTGGATTAGTGTGGCCAATGGTTTATCGATCTTATTGATTCTTTCAAAAAACCAGCTTCTAGTTTCGTTGATACGTTCTACTGTATCTCTGGTTTCTACCTCGTTGATCTCTGCTCTAATCTTGATTATTTCCCTTCTTACGTGTGGAGTTGGTTTGATTTGTTGTTGATTCTCCAGTTCTTTAAGGTGTAGAGACAGCTGGTGTATTCTGGATTTTTCAATTTTTTTGAGGGAGGCTTGGATGGCTATGAATTTCCCCCTTAGGACCGCCTTTGCTGTATCCCATAGGTTTTGGAGTGAAGTGTCTTCGTTCTCATTGGTTTCCATAAATTGTTTAAGTTCTTCTTTGATCTCCTGGTTGATCCAAGCATTCTTAAGCAAGGTGGTCTTTAGCTTCCAGGTATTTGAGTTCCTTCTGAACTTTTCCTTGTGATTGAGCTCCAGTTTCAAAGCATTGTGATCTGAGAATATGCAGGGAATCATCTCAGTCTTTTGGTATCGGTTGAGCCCTGATTTGTGACCCAGTATGTGGTCTATTCTGGAGAAGGTTCCATGTGCACTTGAGAAGAATGAGTATTCTGTTGTTTTAGGGTGGAATGTTCTGTATATATCTATGAGGTCCATCTGGTCCAATGTGTCATTCAATGCTCTTATTTCTTTATTGATTTTCTGCTTCGATGATCTGTCTATTTCTGAGAGAGGCGAGTGCAGCAATTTCCTGGCACACCCTGTTGGTAGTGGCATTAAAAGGGTCTCAGACCCGGCAAGGAGGTAACACCTCTGAAAGTGGTCCTGAGAATGTATGGAGAGGAGCCTCCATCAAGTACACTGAGGACAGCAGGCTACCAGCACGGACCTGAGTCCTCTTGAAGAAAGTAGCCTTATCACACACATGAAAAACAGGCCTAAGCTTTTTAAAGATTTTTCTTTATTTATTTTAAAGAGAGCAAGAGAGTGGGGCACCAGCAGGCAGAGGAGCAGAGGGAGAGGGGCAAGCAGACTCTGTGCTGAGTGCAGAGCCCAACTCAGGGCCTCAATCCCCGAGATCATGACCTGAGCCCAAATCAAGAGTCAGATGTTTAACCAGATTGAGCCACCCAGGGGTCCCAGGGCTAAGTCTTTTTTTTTTTTTTTTTTTTTTTTTAGATTTTATTTCTTTATTTGACAGACATAGATCACAAGTAGGCAGAGAGGCAGGCAGAGAGAGAGAGGGGAGGAAGCAGGCTCCCCGCTGAGCAGAGAGCCCGATGCGGGGCTCGATCCCAGGACCCTGGGATCATGACCTGAGCCGAAGGCAGAGGCTTTAACCCACTGAGCCACCCAGGCGCCCCAGGGGCTAAGTCTTTTAAAACTGAGAAGAGTCTGCTTGGTGGACACTTATGGGTAAGCAAAAAGGTCCTCTAAAAGGACTTTTTTTTTTTTTTTTTTTTGAACTTCAGACTATTGTTAGAGCAGTTAGCTAGCTCCTGCAAGGGAGTTCTGTGGTGCCAGTGTCCTTTGATGCCTTGGCTCCATTACATAACCAAGGAGATGTCTCCCTAAAACATCTCTCCCATTGTCCGTGTTTTACTTCTGTTGCTGCTCCCCTTGCCTTTGCCTATAAAGCAGGTAAATGTGCAGACTCCAAAGTGGACCACCGCAGTTCAAATCCTGAACCTTTTACCTACTTTCCGGTGACCCTCTATATCCCTATCCTGGCTAATCTGAGTGACTGTTGTTGCTAATAGCTAATCACAGCTCTCTAGTCTTTCCTCCCTCTTTGTAAGATTTATTAACATACCCAATCATAGTATTACCCTCTTTTCCTGGGAACATCTAATCCAGAGGAAAGTCTTGCTTCCTTAAGCCCTTCCCCAAGCACAAGGCCAAATCCTTTAATAACTCCTTTCAAATACCCTCTTACTGAGATAGCCCACATTCTCCCATGTTGTGCATCTTCCTGCTCTGTTCTAAGAAATACACCCACTGTGTTCAACTTCAGGTGTGTTTCTGGTGGTCTTTAGCTGAAGGGTATTGACACAATCATGGGTTTTGAAATTTCAGTGACCAGGTTTAGCATTCTGGCTACATTAACCGGCTATGTGAACTCACAGGTCTCTTAACCTCTCTGTATCTCAGTCTCCTCGTTTGTCAAATGGTAATTATAACACTTTCCCATCTGAACTGTCGTGAGTATTAACAAGTGAAGATCTTAGCACAGTGCCTGACATATAAGTTATCAATAAATAGTTGCTATTATTATTGGCACATCAATAGTGGAATTTTCTTACTTTAACAGACATACTAATTCCAAGATTTGCTTTTGATTTTGTCCTTTGATTTGCATTTGATTTTGTCCTTTGATTGGTGGAATTATCTTTGATTTTATTCCGTGATTCTTGCCAAATTACATAAATTTGAATTCCAGTGTATGTGTGTGAATGTGTGCATGCATGCATTTGCTGAAAGGATGAAAGGGGGGCCTAACATTTACTGAACATTACATACCAGACACTTTCCTGGGGTTGTTTATTTTTTGTAATGAACAAAAGCTAAGGGGATTTTCATTAAAAACTTTTTGAAGCTAGATGCACAATTTTCCAGCAGAGCTGCAAACAGTTCTGCTGAAAAAAGGGACCACTTAGCCATCCTCCTGAGGAGTTTGAGTCTGATTTCAGTCTGAAGCAAAGGATTTAGATTTAATTTTCCTGCAAGGGGTAGACAAATTCTCTGCCAAAGACATGACCTTCAATTTTTTTTTCCACAAAATGCCTTTTAGAGCCTGCAAAACAAAATTAACTCACAAAATGTAAATCAAGTTAGAATATGAAATCACATATGCTATTTACTGGCTCTATAGAAGTTTGACAGCAGAGTTTAGGTTGCAACAAGCTTCATGTTATCTGAGAAGACCTTTCACTTCAGGGTCTGGAATGATTAAATGATTAAAATTGCTTTTTAATAATTAAACGTACCATCTGTATAAGGTAGAGTGTGACCTTTCACCCAGGTCTCTCAGGCTGTTCTAGAATTTCTGCAGTTGGCACATATGGTATCAGAAATCCGTTGCTATTCTTCCTTTGAAATATTAGAGGAGCAGACTTAGAGCAGCTGTTTTTGAGCTGCCAGATTTCATTGAAATGTGGGTTTTAAAAGCCCTTGGCTTGTCATTTTGAGTTAGCTTACCTTAATCACAAATTTCACCATAATATAATTCAACTGATGCCTGAAACTCAATATAGTGGAACATTTGCTGAACAATGCACTTAACCACAGTAACTAACTAGAATGTACGTTTTCCTTCAAAACGTCCCTTTCAGAGCACCTTTGTCGCTCAGTCGGTTAAGCATCTACCTTCAACTCAGGTCATGATCCCGGAGTCCAGGGATCGAGCCCCAAGTCTGACTCCCTGTTCAGCGGGGAGCCTGCTTCTCCCTCTGCTTCTGCTGATCTCACTGCTTGTGCTCTCTTGCCCTCTCTGTCAAATAAATAAGTAAAATCTGGGGGAAAAAGTCCCTCTCATGTTATATGTGCCCTCAAAAATGTCTAATAGCTTATAAACATTTCTTTTCTATAACAACAGGGTATAAGAAAGCAATCTCCACCATGCTGTCTTTCCCCTGGTTGGCCATGTAAAAGGGAATATGACATTTGGAGAACTATCTGCTCTACTATTGCAGTACCACTGAAAAATTGATGTGACCCAGTCATTAAGCTAACTGCAGTAATTAGATAGCAAGTGATGAGTACATGTACATATTTGTCTCAAATGTCATTGCAGACAATTTCCACAGCTCAGAGATTGACAGATATAATGGTCAGAGCAAAGGAATATCAATCACCATAAACGTAATTTCTGTGTGTTGGGGTTGGCTTTCATAGTGTTTACTAATTAATCCATAGTATCCTGGAGACTTTTCATCTGCTGGCCTTCAACAGGCTGTTTAGTTATTAAAGTTCAGCTTTGAGACTTCATTTGAAAGCTTTAAGGCCTGACTTTAGTGCTTCTTTTGGAAATAAACTCAATTAATCACTTCCATTTAAAAATCTAGAAGCAAAGACAAGGGAGCTAGTCCTATTTTAAAATATGCTACAAATTTTATTTTTTTATTTTTATTTTTTATTATTTTTTTAAATATTTTTATTTTTTATTTTTAAAAGCCAATCCATGGGAGAAACTCTCTTAGGATCTGCTATTTAAATTTATTGCTCACATAAACTTATAGCTGGGGATCAAGAAAAACTATAGTGTTTGCCTTATTGTATTCAGGAACCAGAGGAAATTCACTGGGCATTAAGACATAAGATAAAAAAGAGTATACGTTTTGCCCTTTTTACACACAGCAAGATTTTTAAGCCAGCAGACAGATAATAAGGATTCCTTCATTCATTTATTCATTTTTAAAAATGTTTATTTCTGAGTTCCTCCTATATATATATGGGTACTGGTATACTTACCACCATGAATGAGATATGTAAGAATTCAATCTGGGATGAACATAGAGAGCAAAATACATAAAATAAATATCCATGATACAAGGTGATTTTATATACATACACAGACACATACACATGCGCACACAGATTTATAAATCAAAGAAGAGGTCATTTCATTTTGTGAGGGAAAGGTATGCTGCTTATTTACCAGCTCATCTTCCAAATCCATTCTCCACCCTTCTTTTCCCCTGCTGTGACCTCTACAGATTGCCTTCTGGCTTTGGAAAGATAGGCAGTAGAAGACAGAGGTGGGGTATTTATTCCTTCTGCTCCCTCAGCCAAACTATGTTTCCCCAGCTTTATGACCACAGCTCTTATCAAACAGTACCTCTCCAGCTCTCTCCAGATTGTGGCTTTTCTGGCCCCACTTTGCCCCTTCAGTTCCAGGACCGGTAAGAGGCTCCCTTTGGTGGTCGTCCCTGGGTGCTCTACCATCCTTTGTTCTTGTTATTCCTGCCCATGCCTCACTATTCAGTCCCCTACTTGACTTCTCTTCATTTAACCCTCTTGCTGGAGTCTTGACTGACACAGGAAGAAGGAATACAGAAAGTCAAGAAAGTTAATATGGAGGTTCCTTTACCTTTAAATGTTCCACATACATACTTTGGTAAATCTGAGCAAAGCTGTTATCCCAGCTAAAAGCATGTTTCTGTTGCCACCAGCAGGTGGCATTAGCAATCATTATTAGTCATTTAGGGCAGTGCATTGTTGTTTTGTTTT
Source organism: Martes martes (assembly GCF_963455335.1). Lineage (NCBI taxonomy): Eukaryota > Metazoa > Chordata > Mammalia > Carnivora > Mustelidae > Martes > Martes martes. The sequence goes on from NC_137899.1 coordinate 36,396,889, forward strand.
GTTTTGTTTTGTTTTGTTTTGTTTTGTTTTTAGTCTGTTGGCTATTGTGATACTGCGATTTACAATAAGAAATATATATTTGGTCTTCATCCATATTTTTGGTTCAGAGCTCCCTAAAACCCTTGTAATTTCCTAAGTGAGGAGAGCAATAAAGTTGTGTTTTGTTATGTTAATGAGGTGACTTTTAGAGTGCACCTAGGGCTGGGGGCTGGTAGCCAGGAGAACCGACCCTGTGATTAGAGGGTTGGTTGGATATTTCCCTTCTATTTCCCCCTACCCCACCTCTATGGAAGGGAAATGGGCTGGAGGTTTGAATCAATTGCCAATGGCCAAAGTTTAATGAGTCATGCCTATGTCAAAGAAGCCTTTGTAAATGTTAGGTCCGTAATCAAAGGAGCGAGACTGATACAAAGCGAAGGTCAAGCAAAGCTTTATTTCGTGCCAAGCATCGAGAATCAAACCAACTGGTCAGGGCCACCTCTTACAGAGGGGCGACCATCCCCAGCCTCACAGACTAACTTTTATAGAGCAAAGGCCAAGTGGTTGAGCGTGGCCACACACAGGTGGCCAATGAGATTGCAAGACGCAGAGAAAGCTGCACAGTCATGCTAGGTCACACCCGGGTGGCCAATTGAATTACAATTCACCCCATAGTAGCTATTTGAACTAGCCTATCTCCTTGGTCAGAATTGGCGCCCAAAAGGCGCCCAAAAGGCGGGGCCCACACTCCTTGGTAGCTAGGGAGACAATATGCCTACTTCACGGATTGGATGTCTCCACCTGATCCGACTCATCCCTGCATTCCGGCTCTGTTATCTCCACCTGACCTGAGCCGCCCTTGTATTGGGCTCTGTTATCAGGGACTGGTCGACCATATTTTACTGGTTTCCCCAACTTGCTTTTAAGTAAGTTCCACTGAGGGGGGGGAGGGCAGGCAGGGTCAGTTTAAGTTTTACTGCGTAAACAACAAAATGGCTGTTCAACTGAGGTGGAGCCGCTCTGGCTAAATAGGCCCTTACATTCCCCCCTTTTCTTTGGAAATTAGTCAAATACTTGACTCTTCTAGTCTCCTTTTATGGCTGCCAGACTGTTTTTAATGACTCCAGTGTGATTTACCCAGAAACAGCATTCCTCTCCTAGGGCTATGCAGAGCCCCCCTTTTTCTAGAAATAGTATGTCAAGCCCTAATTGTCTATATTTCCCACCTATATTTTAATAATAGGAGCAACAATGAACTCAATGAACTCATTGTTTGTTGAGTCTTAGCTTTAGTCCACAATCGGCAGGGTCCATCAGCAGTGGCATCCATCCCTGGGAGGCATCCTCGTCTTCGGCTCGTTTGATGTGACCCACATGAATCCAGGCCCTGATGCCTTCTACTTTTCTTGCCGTGGTGGTGGTCAGGATGACAGTAAATGGTCCCTTCCAGCGAGGCTCCAAGTTTCCCACTTGGTGGTGGCATAGCCAAACCAAGTCCTCGGGTTGGTAAGGATGTGGTTCCACCTCCGTCTCCATCCCAGTGTGGGCAGTTCGGATCCCTGTGTGGGTTCTTTTTAAGACAGACTGTAATGCCTGCAGTGACTGGAGTACAGACTGATCAGTCATTTCTGCTAGGGCAACCTCTTGTAGCCGAGGGCAGAGTGGGGTGGGCGGTGGGGGCCTCCCAACATTATTTCAAATGGGGTCACCTTGTTTAGGTAGGTGTACATTGTGCCCTGAGGAGGGCGAAAGGAAGGAGATCCACCCATCCACCACCAGTCTCCAGAATTAGCCTTGTCAAGGTCTCTTTTAAGAGTCTGGTTCATTTTCTCTACTTGCCAGGAACTCTGGGGCCGGCAGGCACAATGTAGTTTCCAATTAGTACCCTCGGCCTTGGCCAGTGCCTGTGAGACTGAACCCACAAATGCAGGGCCGTTGTCTGACCAGATCGCAAGAGGCAGCCTGAACCTAGGAATTATTTCTTCTGCATAAACAACAAAATGGCTATTCAACTGAGGTGGAGCCACTCTGGCTAAATAGGCCGTTACAGTAAAAACTCAAAAGGACTGAATGTGTTCAAAGAGCTCCCAGGTTAGTGAACCTATGGAGATTTGGGGAGGGAGGCATGCTGCCTGGAGAGGGCATGGAAGCTCTGTGTTCTTTCTCCATACCATGCTCTGTGCATCTCCTCCTTCTGGCTATTCCTGATTTACATCCTAAGGGGCCTAGGGAGTAGTGTTTCTCTGAGATCTGTGAGCTGCTCTATCAAATTAATCAAACTCAAGAGGGAAGTCATGGGAACCTCCAATTTATAGCTGGTTGGTCAGAGGCACAGGTGATAATCTGAGTTTGTGATTGATATCAGAAGTTTGTAGGACTGTAGGACTTGTAGGACTAAACCCTAACCTGTGGAATCTGATGCTGTCTCTGGGTAGATAGTGTCAGAATCAAGCTGAATTGTAGAAACCTAGCTGGTGTCCAGGGCATTGTTTGTTGGTGTTAGGGGACTATCCTCCCCCCACTACCTATACATTGAAATTGATGATCAAAACCCAAAAGAGCTATTTTTCTCTATTTTTAAAATGTTATACAAACATTAATTCTATCTACCTGATAACTGCAAAAGCTGTGAAAGAGTTGAAAAAACTATTTTAATAGGCACACATTTGCTTTTGATAAAGGCAAGAGTAAAGGTGATTTGGAAAAAATGCAAAGGAGAAAGAAAACAAATTTTGCCTGTACACAAGGAATGAAATTCGTATGTACTGACAAACACACAATAATCCACAAAAGACTAATGCAAGAGGCTGAGGCAATGAAAAAAAGTGTGTGTGTGACTAAAGGATCATAAGTAATATAATTAATGCCTGTTAGCATTAGAAAAGGGCTAGGAATTTGTTCCAAAACTGATGGATATTAATGATATAAATCAAACTCAGAAAACAGGAGGAAGAACGAATTTAATAAGAGAATTGCAGGGAACAAGAATTCCTGTCCCCCTTCAAGGGTTGTTCTAGCTGGACTAGGAATCAAATTGACATGAAAAAAATTAACAAGAAAAAAAAAAAAGATTAACAGGAGAAAATAAAATGTAATTGTATGTGCCCAAGGAATCCACACAGACATGGAAGTTGCAAAGACAGTCAGGCAAAATGAGGTATATATGTCATCCTTAACTAAGGAGAAGTGGGTAGGAGTCTGGGACTTCAGAGGAAAGGGATGCACTTCACAGAGTGATAAGAAGAGCAGATGCTTCATAATTACATGTTTGCTCTGCCATACAAATGGGTGACTCAGATAAAATTTATCCCTGCTATTAACCCTTATTCTGGGAGAGACTACCCAGTTTAGATTCTTCTGTGTAGTTAAGGGAGAGGCAAAATTTCTCTTGAGCCTGAAGGGTCTCGATTGCTGATTGCCTTCAGTTCAGAATAATCTTCATGCCAAAGTGGCCCATCCTGGGGTGGCCTGTTCTTATCCTTACTGGAAGATGACTCTGACTTTGGGCATCTTGAGTTTAAGGTGTCTGAAGGACATTCAGGTAGAGATTCCTAGAAGGAACTTGCAGTATAAGACCAGAACTAAGGTTATAAATGATTTTGGGATATAGCTTTAATTTTCAAAAGTATTTATTGAGCACCTCCTATGTGCTGGGCATTATTGTAATGTTTGGGTTATATCAGTAAACAAAGGAGAAAAAAATCCTTACTGGAGCTTATATTCTTGTGGATAGGAGAAAGGAAAAAAGCAATAACATAATAAGTTAATTATTCAGTGTTGTAGGTAATACGCTACCTGGGAACAATAAAGCATAGTAAGAGGATTGAGATTGCTGATATGAATGGATGTGGGTTCCAATATTCTCTAAGGTGGTTCAGATTAAGCCTCATTGAGAAGATGCCTTTTAAGCAAAGACTTGGAGGACTTGAGGGAGTTAACCAATGAATGGGCTATGTGAAGGAAGTATGTTCCAGCCACCATAAAGGCTCTGAGATGACAGCATGTCTGATGTATTTGAGGAACAACAAAGATGCCACCATGGCTGTAGCCTAATCACACAAGAGGACAGTAATAGTAGATGATGCCAGAGAGACAAGGTGGGGAAGTGTCAAATCACATAAGTGTCAGCTTTTTGTTTTTTCTGCATCATATGAAATGATCATTTTTTAATCCTTTTTCTTATTGATGTGACATATCATGTTGATTGATTTGCAAATGCTGAGCCACCTTTGCACCCTGGGAATCAATTCCACTTGATCATGGTACATGATTTTTTAAAAATATATTGTTGGATTTGGTTTGCTAATATTTTGTTGAAGATTTTTACATCCATGTTCATCGGAGATATTGGCCTCTAGTTCTCCTTTTTTGTTGTGTCTTTGTCTGGTTTTGGTATCTGCATGCCTTATAGAATGAATTTGGAAGCTTTCCTTCCTTTTCTGTTTTTTTGAAATAGTTGAGAAGAATAGGCATTAACTTTTATTTAAATATGGAATTCACCCGTGAAGCCACCTGGCCCTGGGCTTTTGTTTGTTGGGAGTTTTATTTATTACTGATTCAATTTCATTGCTGGTAGATCTGTTCATATTTTCTATTTCTCCCTGATTTAATTTTGGGAGGTTATATGTTTCTAGGAATTTATCCATTTCTTCTAGGTTGTCCAATTGTTGGCATATAATTTTTCATAATATTCTCTTGTAACGCCTCATATTTCTGGGGTGTCTGTTGTTATTTTTCCTCTTTCTGAATTTGTTTGAGTTTTCTCTCTCTCTCTCTCTTTCTTTCTTTCTTTCTTTCTTAATGAGTCTGGCTAAAGGTTTATCAATTTTATTGATTTCTTCAAAAAACCAGCTCCTGGTTTCATTGACCTGTTCTTTTTTTTTTTTTAAGTTTCTATTTCATTTATTCTGTTCTAATCTTTATTAATTTTTTCCTTCAGCTGGTTTGGGGTTTTGTATGTTTTTTTCTTTTACTAGCTCCTTTAGTTGTAAGGTTAGGTTTTTTATTTGAGATATTTCTTGCTTCTTGTGGTAGGCCTGTATTGTTCTAAACTTCCCTCTTAAAACACCCTTTGACACATCCCAAAGATTTTGGACCATTGTGTTTTCATTTTCATTTGTTTCCTTGTATTTTTTTTTAAGATTTTATTTATTTATTTGACAGGCAGAGATCACAAGTAGGCAGAGAGGCAGGCAGAGAGAGAGAGGAGAAAGCAGGCTCCCCACAGAGCAGAGAGCCTGACGTGGGGCTCCGTCTCAGGACCCTGGGACCATGACCTGAGCTGAAGGCAGAGGCCTTAACCCACTGAGCCACCCAGGCACCCCAGTTTCCTTGTATTTTTTGATTTCCTCTTTGATTTCTTGGTTGACCCATTCATTGTTTAGTAGCATGTTATTTAACCTCCATGTATTTTTGCTCTTTTCAGATTTTTCTTGTGGTTGATTTCTAGTTTCATAACTAGAAAACATGCATGGCATGACTTCGATCTTTTTTAAGATTTGAGATTTTGAGATTTGTTTTATGGCCCGATAGATGAATTATTCTGAAGAATGTTCCCTGTGCACTTAAAAATAATGTGTTTTCTGCTGACTTAGGATGTTCTAAGGGCACCTAAGTGGATACGTTGGTTAAACATCTGTCTTCAGCTCAGGTCATGATCTCAGGGTTCTGGAATCAAGCCCTGCACTGGGCTTCCTGCTCAGCAGGGTGTGTGCTTCTCCCTCTCCCTCTGCCCATCCCACCTGCTCATGCCCCCCCACCCCACCAAGTAAATAAATAAAATCTTAAAAAAAAAAAAAAAAAAAAGGATGGGATGTTCTGAATATATCTGTTAAATCAGGCTGGTCCAGTGTGTCATTCAAAACCACTCTTCCTTGTTGATTTTCTGTTTGGATGATCTGTCCATTGATGTAAGTGGGCTGTTAAAGCCCCCTGCTATTATATTACTATTGATTACTTCCTTTATAATTGTTATTAACTGCTTTGAGTATTTGGGTCCTCCCACTTTGGGTGCATAAATACTTACAATTGAATCATTATATCAAAAACTAATAATGTACTATATGTTGGCTAATAGAATTTTTTTAAAAATTTATAATTGTTATATCTTATTGTTAGATTATCCCCTTAATGACTATATAGTATCCTTCTTTGTCTCTTGTTATAGTCTGTTTTAAAGTCTGTTTTGCCCTGTATAAGTTTTGCTGCCCTGGGTTTCTTTTCATAGTCATTTGCATGATAAATGCTTTTCTGTCCCTTCACTTTCCATCTACATGTGTCTTTAGGTCTGAAGGGAGTTTCTTATAAGCAGCTTATGGGTCTTGTTTGTTCTGTCAGCCTATATCCTATGATTGGAGTGTTTAGTCCACTTACTTTGAGTAATTATTGATAGGTAGGTATTTATTGCCATTTTGTTACTTGTTTTGTGGTTGTTTTTGTAGTTTTTCTCTCTCCTTTCTTATCTTGCTCTTTTCTCTCATGATTAGTTAGCTTTCTTTAGTGATATACTTGAATTCCTTTCTCTTTATTTTTTTGCATCTCTATTACTGGTTTTGTGATTACCATTTGGTTTGTATATAACATCTTCTGTATGTAACAGTCTATATTAGGTTAATGGTTGCTAAAGTTTGAACCTATTTTTTACTTCTCTCCTCCTCATGTTTTAGTTATATGATGTCATACTTTATATCCTTTTATTTGTGAGTCCCATGACTAATTTTTATAGATACACTAATTTTTACTGCTTTTGGGTTTCCTACTTTTTATTACTCTTGCTTATGGTCTTTGCTTTCTACTCCAGGAGTCATGTAAGGCTGGTTTAGTTGTCATGAATTCCTATATTTTTTGTTTGTCTATGAAACTCTTTATCTCCTCAATTCTGAACGAGAGACTTGCTAGATAGTTTTCTAAGCTGCAGATTTTTTTTTTTCCTTTCAGCACTTTGAATATGTCATGCCATTCTCTTCTGGCCTGCAAAATTTCTACTGAAAAATTGGCAGATAGCCTTATGGAGTTTCCTTTGTATGTAACTGCTTTATTTTCTCTTGCTTCTTTTAAAATTCTTTTCTTTATCACTACTTTTTGTCATCTTAACTACCATGTGTCTTTTTTTTTTTTTTAAGATTTTATCCATTTGTTTGAGAGAGAGCAAGCTAGAGAGAGAGAAAGAGGGAGAGGGAGAGAGCATGAAAAGTGGGAGGGACAGAAGGAGAAGTTGACTCCCTGCTGAGCAGAGAGCCTGATTTGGGGCCTGACCCCAGGACCCTGAGATCATCACTTGAGCTGAAGACGGACACCAAACCAATTAAATTACCCAGGTGCCCCTACTATGTGTCTTGATGTGGACCTCCTTGGGTTGATTTTGTTAGGAGAAAGATCATAAGTTTTTAACATATAGAGATGAAATGTTTGTTTGCCATTGTTTGAAGATGTTGAATAGGTATTTTGATATATTTGACTGGAGTTAAGGTAAGAGGTCAAAGTTGGAGATATAAACTTAGGAGTCAGCAGCACATGGGAGAAGAAGAGGTGAATTGTTGGAGCAGTGCTGCTGAAGTGATGTAGAAGGTGAGATCTCGTACCTTGGGGCAGGTTTGGTTTTGAATAGGAGCATGAATAATTCCTCTATAGCAACAGGCAGAAAATAAGAGTGGAGGCACTGGGATAAATGTGGAGGTGGAGTCTAGATTTCCTCTTGACTGGTTCCATTTTGTGTGAAATAGTAAGCAAAGTCATCAGCTAAGATCAGTTTGGGAGGGTGATGAATAAGGGACAACTGTTATGTCTGGAGTATGTGAGATTGCTGATTCCAAGTCAGCCAGAGTTGGGGCTACATCTCTGGGCAAATGGTACTCTCTGGGCAAGATGAAGCAATGAAACCTCATTCATAAAGCATGCAGATACTGAGGTCAGTGCAAGGTTTTCAGGAATGATGGGTGGTAACATCACTTTCTCAGCTCTCTTTCTGAGGTGGGATGTTGCAATTATCTGAACAGGTTCAGGAACTCAGAGCTGGTGAGGTGTACATTTGGGCAAGGGGAGGCTTATAGTTAGGGACAACAAAGTAAAGCTCTGAAGGAGGTAGCATCCTTATCCTTTCTGCTATTCTGCCCTGAAAATTATGGGTTTTCTGTAACAGACAAAAATCACAATCTTCTGTTCTTAATTTGGGACAATATCAAAAAAGGTCTCCCCTTATCTTTTATTTATTTGGGAAAACAGATAATTTTTGTTCATTTTGTAGTATGTGTATATGTATATATATACCTATATGGAAATGTGCATATGGATAGAAAGAGCAAGATAGCAAGCTTGATTTATGAACAAAAGAGCTTTATACATGGCATTTGTAGACTTACATATTTCCCTTTGCAGATATCCAGATCAACTCTAGGAAAGAGCACAGGGACCTTGCTTAAGAATGATAATCACATCTGTTATCATCATTTTTCCTTCCTCTGAGGGATCTTAATATGTTGCTTTCAAGGAAGGAATGCTCAAGAGACATAAGAAAACATAAGTCAAACTGGCTTAAGCAAAAGGGGAATTTCTGACTCAGATAACAGAACAAATTGACTCTAAGGTCTGTCCAATCTAGTGTCCAAATGGATCAGCAGAATCCTGTTTCTTCTGAAATGACTCCATTCTCATGCTGGCCATTCCCTTATGAAGTAGAGTCCTTTGAGAAGCAGATGCCAAGATGGAATTAGACACAGTGATGATTTGGGTCTTCATGAATCAATGTCAGCTCAGGCCCTGTGTATAAAAGTCCTCAAAATATGAGGTATTCCTCTTTTTCCATGTTACAGTCACTCTGGTAAATAATTGCAGTGAATGGGGATGGACTGGGAGAATCATTATAGTATATTTTTGATGCAGTTGTTTGTGGAGTCCCTTCTAGAACCCAGACGCTTCCTCAGTCAATGAATTCTGGATTTGAAAATTGGCTCAAGTTTGGAAGCTGAGCAAGGGATTGAAACTTTTTACTGGAGCTATGCCCTCAGCCTCCTGCTCTTCCGTTCCTGCCTTTTTCTGATTGTGGATTAAGCAACACCCTTGCTTGATGGCCCTCTATTCTACCCCAAGGAATGCCATGTTCTTTTAACTATCTCCTATGATTCAAGCCCCCACTTGCTGACCCTCTGATTTTGGCTGTTGTTTTGATTCTTGTGACCTTCTGAATTCTTGTGTTTAAGAACCACCATTTGACCATTATTACTTTGGGAGCTCTATCATTCCCATTGGCGATAAGCAAGCCTAGCTCCCTTCTTCTACTGCTTCTACTATCAGTCTTGACCTGCGTTGGAGAGCCATCACTAAACACTAGTGCCCTCTTAGCAGCATGTTTCTTTCCTCCTTTCATTTTTTTTAAAGATTTTATTTATTTATTTGACACACAGAGAGAGATAGCAAGAGCAGGAACACAAGCAGGGGGAGTGGGGGAAAGAGAAGCGGGCTTTCCGCAGAGCAGGGAGCCTGATGCGGGGCTTGATCCCAGGACCCCAGGATCACAACCCAAGCCGAAGGCAGATACCGAATGACTGAGCCACCCAAGTGCCCCAGCAGCATGTTTCTGATGGCCTTGATGTTTTCTCTGGACCCTCTTCTGGAACATAATCATCTGGTGGTTTTTCTGACCTCACATAATGCATCTACTGGAGTAAGCCCAATTCTCTCAACCTTTCTATTCCTTCCTCTTCCTTCTGTGTAGACAACTTACATGTTATGACTTTCCTCCAGGTTGGCTCTCACTTTCTTTAGGCTTCTAAAAGTCATCCAAACAAAGAATTTGCCCCATCCCCGGGGATCTTGCTAGGCTATTAAATCCCGTGTCCTATGAAAGTATCCACAAGTCAATGAAATCTTACTTATTCAGTTTAACATTTCAGTGCTTTGATAAGCATTTTCAAATTTCAGTATCAGTGGTACTCACTGACTCCTGCCAATATAAGCTAATGATACTATGAAATATACTTTTTTTCCTCTCTTATCAGACACACTGTGTCTCATCTGGATTCTACTGAGTTTAACTCTAGCTATTGGCCTATCAGACAGGAGAAGGGGTAGTAGGGACTCCCAGCATATGGGGAGTCCACCTCCACAAGCTCTGACATTTCAGGGGGACCTGCAGTGTCAACATCACATCCTCAGGAGATTCCATCCATTTACCAAGGCCATCAGGAATATGGTGGTAAAAAGAGAACTGCATTATTAAGATGTTCAATATGTCTGCTCCATAAACCAAAACTAACAATAGAAACAGTCACAGAACCAGGCTCATTGATATCCATGGAATTAATGAGGTTCCCAAAGTAAAAGAAGCCAGATGGTGGTACTTAAACACAGAAGCCATGTTTCAGCCAAGCTTTCCCAGCCAGAATTCTGGCCTTTGCATGAGACCTGCCTGGCTTGACACATAAATATCTTTGGAACACTGTCAGTATCAGGCCGTCAGTCTGCTGCTTAGCTGTGTCCATTCCCACTACAGTAGATAAAGGCTACCAAAGAGATCCTCTGGCTTTCACACTGGGTCTTTTCCTGCTAGTCAGTAGCCTTTTGTTTCTCATTATCCCTTGTACAGCATTAATACAACTCTATAACCAACCCATTCTGCTGTCCTTATAGGCACCCACTCCCCTATATATTTCAAATGGCTGAATCATTATATCTGCCAGGACATTCCTCTCCATCAGATCATTTTCCTAGATGGAAAATATTTTACCACCATGATTTTTTAGCAATTCAGCTGTCATCTCTTTCCAGGGACTATTCATACTCCATATACTGCTCAAGATGGTATCATTTTTACCCATTGGGTAGTAACTGAATCAGTTTCAAAGCTTTACCTTACCATTTGCTTTCTCCGAACACTTCTAATAGTATTTGTGTTAATGTGTATCCTTCAAGGATCAGCTGCTAAGATGCGATTAGAAGTACAAGAGGTTTATTGGGAAACAGTTGGGAAAGATAACAGAAAGGGAGACAGTGAAGGTGAAGAGAACCTTCAAACAGTGATACAGGGATGACACCTGTAAAGGCGAGGTGAAGGAATGAAAATTTGTTTGGAAGGATTTCAGAGTACAGCCTAGTTCTAAGAAAGTTTCAGCCAGATTGATGGGGAGTCCTCAAGTCAAAATCTTCCATTAGAGGCATTCTGGACTAGTGCTCTTACCATGTTTAGCCTTGGCTGAGAGCAGCCTGTAGGAAGCATGGATTTGGCATGAATATGATGGAACATCTGAGGGACAGCAGCTGAGGCCATCAGTCACTTATGCTCTTAACTGGTCATTTTCATAGCCACACACTACATAGTTTCAAGATGGCTTTTTGCAGCTACAGGGCTCAAATCCTTTCAAGTTTGAATCTAGAGAAAGATAAATATCTTTGTCCTAACATTTATAGCAAAAGCTCTGAGATTAACTTGGATTGGACCAGCATGGGTCATGTGCCCACCCATCTACCTCATGGTGGCCAGGGAAGTACCATGTTCTGATTTTTTCAGGCCTAATTTTCATGCTCCACTTCCAGGATAGGTTTTGGGGTCCCATTCATACCATGAGAACTGAGCAGTGGTGAAGGGCAGATTCCCAAACAAAAACATGTACATAAAGAATATATATGTATTTTTACTTTTAATTGCTGTTGCCAGCTTGCTTTCCATAGGCATGATAACACTCACTGTTCCACCAAAAAGTAAAAAATGGTACTCTTCTCCATATCTTCACCAGAAATTTGTATTAGCTTTGTTTTAATATTTTTGCCAACCTGATGGACAAAGTGCTAGCTCATTATTACTTCAGTTTACAATTTCCTAGTACTAGCATATTTTGAAATATTTGTTCACACATTCATTGACTGCTTGGATTTGCCTTCCTATAATAGTGTCTTTATCTTTTGTCCATTTTCCCATTGTTTTTCTTCTTTTTTGTCCTTTTCTTGTCAGTTTATAAGAGCATTTTTCATATATAGCTAATAACCCTCGGTCTGTTTGTCCTCTGCATTCCAGATAGGGAAGGAAAAAGTCTGAAACTCTGCTCACATGTTGCCCATCTCCATCTTCATAATCAGTACTAGCTCAGAGTCCTCACGGTGCAGTTTAGATCAATATGCCAGGCTTGGGACAACTCCATCATTCTTGTTTGAAAAACAAAACAAGATAGGATCCAGTGAAACACAAGTTTCCACGCCCCAAACTTTCCCCTCACAGGGATAATAGTGCTCAAATTCCAGTCATTCTGGATCCACCTTAACAATTTTATCATATCCTTTAAATTTTGTACCATTATTTATATTTCTGAAACTCAGCACTTTAACATAGATTTATTTTTAAAATTTATGTTGTTGCCATTGTATCACTATACCCACTAGTTACAGTTTTCCAGTACTCATTAAAAATAAATTCACAGGAGCGCCTGGGTACAGCATTTGGTTAAGCTGCCCACTGTTGGTTTGGGCTCAGATCTCTGCTCAAGTAGTGATCTCAAGGTTGAGATGGAGACCCATGTCTTGCTCCACAATCAGCTCAGATTCTGCTTAAGTTTCTCTCTCCCTCTCCCTCTGCCTCTCCCCCTTGCACTTTCTCTAAAATATATAAATCTTTTAATAAAGAAATTAACAACTGTGAAAGTAAAAGATAAACGTCTGCATACCACTTAAAATGCACCATACTTTGGGAAACTACATCAAAGCCTGCCACAGGCCCATGAACCAGTCAAAGAGAAGATCAGGGATTTACAGAGCTGTCAGTTTCACTGTCTATAGCACAGCAAACCCCCTGGGATGGGGTGGGTGGTAATAGCTTCATTTATATCTGAAGAAAACAGCACAGAAAGGTACAATTGCTTTCCATACTATTGAACAGTGAACATTAGAATCCAGGTCTTGCTCCAAAAACAATTCTGTAGCAGGGATCTATCAAGTCCAGTGGGCGAACTTTACCTAGTGGTCAGGGCTCTAGGAAGCCTGAGCCCGGGGCAGGCCGGGATTGCATTACCAACATTCTGTGTTCTGGCTGGAACACTGTAAGTTCTAAGGTTCTGTGAATTATGCTAGGGTCGAGGGCTCAGAAGGGACTGCCTCAGAAGGTGCTGTGATTTGGTCGGGTTACAGTCCTGTCAGGGTCTGCCTGTCCAACCTGGTACCTGCTGCCCACTGCCGTCCAACTGGCCTGGAACTGGCAAAACCCAGGCTGGAGGAACGATGTGCTGGCTGCGGGCATGGGGCCAAATCTTCTTGCCAGTTTTCCTCTCCCTCTTTTTCTTTCAACTGCTTATCAGCTTCTCTGAGGATCATTTTTCCCACGTCTCCAGACAGAGGGGAAAACAGAGAGCAGAGTCTTTGGATGATGGTGAGTCATTCCAAGCCCAGAGGCTGATGTTCTACACACACCACTGCCACCATATTTCCTTTTGGTTGTGCCACTCTGGCAAGCTGAAATTTTCATCTCTAAAGTTGCTGTTTAGCGTCAGTGGGAAGATGTTTTTAAGGGCTCTTGATGTGTTTGGTGAAATCCAGTTTAATTGGACTTGAATTAATTTATCAGAAATGTGAAGAGTGAGTTAAAACAGTTTAAAAATTTGGAAAAGCATGTGCCTCTCTCCCTCCTCACTTTTTGCATGACCTATATAGTACATTTTTGCTCTGAATAAGCTGTAAATTAGCTAATCAGATTTTGCCCAATAATCATAGCTAGTCTTAGTGTTTTAAGGTTTTAATTAATAAATTGCTTGATTTGTGTCTTAAGGAAGAATGGGTTTGATCTGCAGACTTCCCTTAGTTTTCCTCCCCAACTGAAGAAATTTTGGAAAGTTAAAATTCATGCTGAGTTGAATTCTTGAACCTGGAAATAAGCTTTATAGTATCCTAGATTCAAATTGTATGGATAGAATTAGGACAGGATTTGAATTACTGGGAAAATGCCCTGTAAAGGCAAGATTGCTGTTTGTAAGAAGACTGTAAGAATTACTGCTATCTGGTTTCTAGAGTTTGAAAGAATGTTAATATCTGTAAGGAAATTGGTCTTCCTTGCTAAAATCAAACCCAAAGGTTTCCACTTTGTCCTGAAATAAGATTCCCCTTTGAGAGGATGAGGAGTAGGGAGAGGCTGAATCAAAAGGCCTAGCTTGTTTCCTTTGGTTTCATCTTTCCCATAGATTACTCTCTTTTGACCCCTTGGTCATCCCCATACATGCTCCAAGAGGGAACAGTGTTCTAGTGCCATCTCCACCATGTTCTCCACACAAACAGTGCCTAAAACCATAGGCCAAGCTTAGAAACAAATGTTTCCTTTTGTTCCTTAGCAAATTGGAGTCATACTGGGATTTTTCTAAAGACTTTCTTAAAATGCTGATGAAGATCTAGAAAGGAGTTAACAAAGATAAAAACAAATCAAGAATTATGGGTAACATAGTCTGGTCTCCAAAGACTGAAGTTTCTGATTATAGTTAGCTCAGTTCTAGGGCTGACCAACCCTGTTCAGTATTTCTGTGGAAACAGTGTCCCTTTGTGAAGGAAAGCCTGGTTCAGCCTGTCCTGGACTTCCCCCCACCCTCCAATGTTTGCTTCCTAGCCGAGGCATTTCCCCTTTGTGCTTGCATTCAACCTTCCCATCTAACAAGAACATGGTTTCTTAGACATCATTCCTTCAGCTCCAAATCTGAGAAAATGATTCCAATCCCTTACTATGATCCCCTCTGCCATCCTTCCTAGCACTCAGATTGATAGACCTTTCCCATAGGACTTTCTGAACGATCCCATAACAAGTGAGACCTACCACAAAGGGGGTTGCTTTGATCCCCAGAGCTTTTAACCCTGATATTCACTTACATCTGAGAGCTCAGTAAGAAATTTTCTATGAAGTTACAGTTGCACTTGGAACTTTGGGTTAGGAATCTTCCCTCCAATATCTAATATATATATATATATATATATATATATATATATATATATATGCGTATATATATTCACATGTAGAGATGTTCTTTCACCAGGAGCAACCAAACAACAAAAGGGGGATAGTCAAAAAGCAAGTGACAGCCAAGAGAAAAAATAAAGGAAAGATTCTGCATCAGAAAAGAATAGTATAACATGACAATGCTCCAGATACCACCATGATCCTTTAGAAGTAACTGGTGAATAACTAAATTCCAAGAATTTTCATTAATTCTCCTGGAACTAGAAAGATGCACATTGAGTGGGTATCCTATTCTTTACCATTCTGAAGAATAACAGAGGAAATGGTTACAGAGGAGAAATAAGAGAAAAAGAAAAACTGAACAATGGATCTGTCTCTGATGGAAAGGTCGGTTCCTGGGCTGCAAACTCCATTTAGGGGCAGATCTATAGTTCATTTTATGGACATGGGTAATGCCTCCAATTAGCTAGAATCCTGGAAGAGGAAAATGACAAAAATCTCAGAAAAGAGTGTAGAGCCCAGATATTCTAATGAAGTCTGTCATAGACTCACCTGAGTTCTTTCCAAGTTGTTCTTGCTGAGAACAAATGAATGAATAGAACATAAAATACCATAAAACTGTAGGTTCTCAGAAAAACATCTCAGGGATGGTTGTAAGGTGGTCAAGGTGTCACCTTCATCCAATAGAAGCACCAATAGAAGTTCTGAACCCAGCAATCCAAACATGAGTAAGATGAAAATAGACAACAGAACAACTATGCAAACACTGCATAGCTAACTAAATAATGAAATTAAGGAATTTGATAGCATGCAGAAAAGAAATAATGTATCCTAGAATGAAACATAACTCAAGGAAAAATGCAAATTTCCCCATAAGTGCTCTGAGCTAGAGAACCACCAAATAAGAAATAGATTCACGGAGGGGCACCGGTGTGGCTTAGTCAGTTAAGTATCTGCCTTCAGCTCAGGTCATGATCCTAGCATCCTGGGATGGAGCCCCCACATCTGGCCTCCCTGCTCAGTGGGAAGTCAGCTTCTCCCTGCTCTTACGCTCTTGCTCTTGTGCTCTTGTATTGTCTTTCTCACTCTCAAATAAATAAAATCTTAAAAAAAAAATAGAATGAATGAAACTAGTCTCAAAGTAAAGATAACAGAATGAGATAAAAAGGCAGATTTCTCTAAGGAAATTCATTGAAGGCTAAATAATTTGAATATGAGGCAAGGCTTCTAGGTTTTCTCCTTATTTCTTTGAGTACCCATTTATTTCTGCTAATGTTGAACACACCAAGAAAATTTGTCAGGACTTAGTGAAAAGAAACAAAGCTATGGACTTTATACTAACTGGAATGCTTTTAGATGCAGTGTGAGAAACCAAGATTTTATATATAAGAAAAACATAATTTGTCTCACTTAAGTGAAGCAAAAGAAATGCATGAGACCTCAGAAATGAGTGAATCACCATCATCTCTATATTTCTCCTTCATTTTCTCTCCTTTTCTCTGCTTATCAACTTCATTCACTCCTATTAGCTTCCTCCTCAGGACTTCTCCTATAGTCATTGGAAGCTCCGTCTTCTCAATTTTCCAAAGAGAAAGTGGCTCCCTGCCACCTCTTAACCCGCACTTTTTAATTTATAAATTGTCAGAGGAAGACTTTCATTTGCCTGACTTGCTCATATTCCCTCTCCCTAGACCAGTGAGTGTGGTCTGGGATTAGCCCCGTTTGGTTCAAATGTGCAGCGTTACATGCCTGCCTGGGACCAGGGAGTTTGTTGCAGGAGAGGGCAGTTACCAATTGCACCATGTGTCTAATGCTGAAGAAAGATACTCCTTCTTCAAGGAAGAATGGGTTATATTTCCCAGGAGAAGGGAGAGGTGCTGGTGGTCAAAACAGCTCAAATCCACACTCTTGTTACTAGCAAGTGAACTTCAGTGTGTTATTGACTTTTCTGAGGTCAGTTTCTTCATCAGTAAAGTGGGGATAATAATAGCCACCTTTCAGGAGTGTGAAGATTGGGTCTAATTGTTTTCTTTTTTTTTTTAAAGATTTTATTTATTTATTTGAGAGAGAATGAATGAGAGAGAGCATGAGAGAGGAGGTCAGAGGGAGAAGCAGACTCCCCAAGGAGCTGGGAGCCCGATGTGGGACTCGATCCTGGAAGTCTGGAAGATCCTGGAAGTCCTGGAAGACCTGAGCCGAAGGCAGTCGCTCAACCAACTGAGCCACCCAGGCGCCCTGGGTCTAATTGTTTTCAATAAGCACATGCTTAGAAATTGCTGAGTAAGGATTCCACATAATCTGAGAGTGAAGGCCGGTTTATATTTCCCATGAAGGTGGATTGATTCCTGGCTGTTGCTGCTCAGAAAGGATTTGCACTTTTCTAGTTGGTTCTTTCAGAGATTCACCTTTTCCTAGTTTACACAAAAATGTCCTATCTAGCAGCAGCCCTATGTCTTCAACTTTTTCTAATGTATATAATATAAAAAAGGTAAATGAAAACCATGTTGATACCATGTACTTGCTGGTATGACGTAGCAACTTCACTTCTGCAGTACTCATATCTTCAGTCTAATCATGAGAGAAACAGACAAATCCAAATTGAAGGATATCCTACAAAGTATTTGGCCAATACTCTTTAAAACCATCAAGGTCATGAAAAACAAGGAAAGACTGAGACGCTGTCACAGACTGAAGGAGACATGGTGACCAGATGCAATGTGGGATCCTGGATCTTGGAACAGAAAAAGTACATTAGTATAAAAACCAATGAAATCCTAGTAAAATCTGGAGTTTAGTTAAAAGCAGTATATTGGTGTTGGTTCCTTAGTTTTGGTAAATGTACCATGATAATGTAAGATGTTAGCCATGGGGAAAACAGGTGAGAGGTATATAGGAACTTTCTGTATAAGCTATGAAATTTTTCTGTTAATCTAACATTATTCCAATGTAAAATTTTAGCTGTGCAAAAAAAAGCTGTGGGAAACAAGTAGAATTTGGAGAATGGTGGCTAAGTCACATGCCTTTTTTTCTCCTGCTCCTGCCTCCTGAAGTAAGCCTAAAGCCACTGTCCCCAACATAGCTGAGCAGTAGCATCTTTCCCATTTACCTTGTCTTCTACTCAACTTCCCTTTGGAGGTTCCAAAATGATACTTTTGGGTAGGGAGAAGTAATATTCAATAGGGCTTAATTTGAAAAACTCCTCTAAGTCTTCTCCCAGCCAAATCAGATCTGTATCCAATAAAACAATTTGAAATTAAATAGAAAGGTCTGACCTTTCCCACACAGCTTATGAACACTGGCCCCCAAAATAATAGAGTGCCTTTATTGTTATTGCATCACATGAAAGCTAGGGTATTAATTTCAGACCCTACTTACTTTACAGAGATGTTAGAGTAAGAAAAAGAGCCATCAAAATCCTTTTTTCCAGACTTAAAGTTTTTATTCTAGAACTTTTGAATAATAATTATATTTTTTATTTTTTTATGAAATAGGAAGAATGAAAATCCTCACCTGGGAGAAGTTTTTAAAGCTTGTGGCACAACAAGATAGAGAATTAATTTTTTTAATATTTAAAGGACTGGGGCACCTGGGTGG
Source organism: Martes martes (assembly GCF_963455335.1). Lineage (NCBI taxonomy): Eukaryota > Metazoa > Chordata > Mammalia > Carnivora > Mustelidae > Martes > Martes martes. Next base: position 36,415,373 of record NC_137899.1, read on the forward strand.
CTCAGTCTGTTAAGCATCTGCTTTTGGCTCAGGTGATCCCAGTGTCCCAGGATCGAGCCTTGTCAGGCTCCCTACTCAGTGGGGAGTCTGCTTGTCCCTCTCCCTCTGCCTCTAAGGACTAATTAGCCAAGAATATCTTGACAAAACCATCTTGAATAACAAAGGAATTACTAAAAAAGGTTTTTAAAGTATAATATTGTAAATATACAGTGATATTGCTGATTTGTTTTTCCTTAATGTTTTTTGGAAGTTTTTGTTTTGTTTTGTTTTGTTTTTTATTTGATGGAGAAGGAACACAAGCAGGGGGAGTGGGAGGGGGAGGGGGGAGCCCAATGGGCTCAATATTAGGACCCCGGGATCATGACCTAAGCAGAAGGCAGATGCTTAACAACTGAGCCACCCAGGCACCCCTGGAAGTTATTTTTAAGAACGTACTTGGCTAATCAAAGTTGGATAATGCCATTTCATATTTTTCCAAGCAATAGTAGAAAATAAGAGAGTTAGGATGTAAATAGTACCAAAGGGGAAGTGTCTAGATATATAAAAATAATGAAATAAAACACTGGGGTATGGATGTGTGTGCCATTAAGCAGGAATGACTAAGTGAAATGTACTTTTATATAAAATTAAGCAGTAAATGGTCTTTGCATTTACATTTTTGCACTTTTTTTATAGCATGTACTATAAAGAAAAATTGTCAATTATGCACAGAAGATAAGAAAGTAAGTTAACTTTTATACAAGAAAATTGTTTTGGGAATGTTATAAAGTCACATAATTTACATTTGTAAATGTACTTCTAGAAAATTATGCCTCAAAAACAAAAACAAAAAATTTTGCTTGAAAAGAATTATACTTTCGGAAGAATTTTTTGTAAGTCAAGGAAAGTCAATCCCTTTGAGATGCAGTGAAAATTTCCGTATTCTCTATTACCCCACCACTAGAAAGGATGACACCTTGTTCCTTAACTGCAATGTAGCTAGGTTCCCTTCTCTGATGATTAGGTAGCTGACAACATTGTTCACTTCAGATTTGGAAGGAGGCAGAAATGCCATAAGAAATGAGGGAAATGATGTTACAGAGAGCTTTGCAGCAACCCTTACAAAGCCATTCAACTGGGGCGCCTAGGTGGGTCAGTGGGTTAAGCCTCTGCAGCTCAGGTCATGATCTCAGGGTCCTGGGATGGAGCCCCACATTAGGCTCTCAGCTCAGCAGAGAGCCTGCTTCTCTCTCTCTCTCTCTCTCTGCCTGCCTCTCTGCCTACTTGTGATCTCTCTCTGTCAAAAAAATAAATAAAATATTTTAAAAAAACCAAACCATTCAACCATAACTGGTATTGGAGAGCCGAAAATTAACACTGAAGACAAGGAGACATGAAATCATGAATTAGAAAAGAGCATACTCTAGTAACTAGTATCTGTCATAGTGATGTGGACACACAATTCTGTGCACCTTCTTATCTTCATCAAGGCCACTCCTTCATGTGATGGGCACCTGGGTTCCTGGCTCATGGACATCTCCACCCAATTCATGCTATTACCTACATGCTTTCCAAACTCGGTGAAGGCCCAGACACACTTGGTCCCTCAGGCTCCTGACTTCCTCAGCTCCACATTAAGAAGTCACTTCTGTGGCCACATCCTGAACCCTGCGCAATTTACAGAGGCTCCTAAATTCTCATTCCCCTTACACGTACTTTTTGGCATCAGTAAGACTGCCCTCTAGTCCTTTAATCTCTCATTTTTCCTTCAGCATATTGGCCCTCTCCTATGGACTCCTTCAAGCATCCTTCCTGTGAGTTCTCATGGCTGTTCACTTGGATGAAATATTCTTCCACATTTCTTTGTGTGTTACAATGGGAATTTTCAAACATGAAAGCAGAGAAAATGGTATAATAGAATTATATACCTGCAAGATTCATCTTAGCCGATATTATTTCATATATGCCCTCTGTCTGCCAAAATGGATTGTTTTGAAACAAATAAGGGTTTTGATACTGTATCATTTTACTTGTAAATATTTACCACTCTCTCCCTCTCTCTATCTCTCTCCTTCTCCCTCTCATTCCAGTTGTATATGTATATATATAATAGGTACTCTGCTTTAAAATATTAGAAGTCCATCATTACACCTAAAAATTAACAACTTCTTAATATCATCAAGCATCCAGGAAATAATCACATTTTTCTTGTTTCATAATGTTTTAAAGTTCATTTGAACGAAGTCCATACACTGCAATTGGCTAATATGCCCTTTAAATCTCTTTTTATCTGGGGCACCTGGGTGGCTCAGTGGGTTAAAGCCTCTGCCTTCAGCTCAGGTTATGATCCTGGGATCAAGCCCCGCCGCATCCCGCTCTCTGCTCAGCAGGGAGCCTGCTTCCCTTCGTCTCTCTCTCTGCCTGCCTCTCTGCCTACTTGTGATCTCTGTTCGTCAAATAAATAAATAAAGTCTTTAAAAAAAATAATAAATATATGCTCCCTTCTCCCTCTCTCTTTTTTTTTTTTTAAGGTTTTATTTACTTGTTAGGGTGAGCGGGATAGAGAGGGGCAGACAGAGGAAGAAACAGGCTTCCCCACTGAGCAGGGAGCCTGACTCGGGGCTTGATCCCAGGACCCTGGGAGCATGACCTGAGCCGAAGGCAGAGGCTTTAACCCACTGAGCCACCCAGATGCCCCTCCCTCTTTTTTTCTTTACTATAACTTATTTGTTATAGAAACTGAACTATTTGTTCTATTGCTTTTCCCACAGTCTGGATTTTGCTCTACCCCATGCTCCATAATGTGCTCTGTCATGTTCCTCTTTCCCTTGTTTTTTGTTCTTGTAAACTGGTAATTAGATATGGAGGCTTGATCAGCTTCAGTTTAATTTTTTGGCAGGAATATCTCATGCTGAGGACTTTCATTAGTAAGCAAATAAGTTTGTTGAACATTTTGTGTTGTCAGCAGCCCTTGGTGATCCTTGCCTATACACAGTTTTGTATTTCACTAGAGGTTGCAAAAATCACCACTACTTTAATGTCCTTGCCTTCTCATCTTTAGCTATGTTGGATCTACATTCTCTGGGCCTCATTGGTCCTTTGATCTGTCCTCTGATTTGCAACGCATTATTAGCCCGTTTTTTCTGGAGCATATTGCTTCAAAATCTACTTTAGTGCAACTACAAATTCATAGTTTCTCTTCTCACCTAAGCCCCAACACTACCCATTTCCTTCCTTTGGTTAGCAATATTCCGTCAAATTTCCCACAGCAGCAATTCCAAACTTTGTTGCCATCCTTAATGTCTCAATGTTATCTCACATTCACTCTTTCTCAACTATGGGTTTTTGTCTAATTTTATAGACAAAAATAGAGGCTCCCGGGGCAAACTTTACTCCCCATGCTGATAAAATTTCTGTCATTCTTCCTCATCATTATGCATTCTTCCCTTCCTTTTAAAGGAAGAAGAATACTGCCTTCAAATCCCCTCTATTTCTGTTTCAGATCTTGAACATGTACATTTTGGACCGTAACTCATATCATACAGATTGTTTGCTTATTTACCTTCCTTCCATTTTCAGTTCCCTGAGGACAGAGTGTATGTTTTATTCATCTTTGCATCTCTAACAACCTCACATGTTTCCCAGCACATGACAGTTTTTGATAACTATTGATTTGAATTAACACTTGAGCCATTAGAAGGCATTAGAAGTCATTAAATTACATTTAATATACTCTCTAATATAGGAAGTAGAGAATTTTATCTTAAAATATTTACAGACATAGCCATTATGACAATTCTGGGCTTATGACTATTTGAGTGTCATTTTTAATATATCCCCAGTACCTCATAGAAGAGAACTAAGGGATAATTCCGTATGGTTAACACAGAATTAGGGTGTCATCTTTTGGAAAAAGATCCCCTCCCCTCCCAGACTTTCAGTTACAGTGTCTGCCACCTCCCAGAAGGAATGCCAGAATTTATAAGTGTCAATTCATGAAGCAACCAAGAACATTTGAGCTCTTCTTGCACTATTGAGGACTGGAACAAATGGCCTGGTATGCCTAGGACTGTCCTATTTTATGGTGGTATTCACCACCATGGACTTGGTGAGATTATTATACTGACTCCTTTTCATTCCCCAAATATTCCAGTTTGAATTATATATTATATGCTTATTTTTCTTAACCATAAGGGAATCTTCCTCAGATTCTATTGGGAACATTTCCTTGTGATTTAATAGTATATGACTCACCTTTTTAAGAGTTAGAAAACATTCTTACCAAAAACAAGTCCATAAAAAGAAACTCATTTACAGTACTACCACCCAACACATAGCTCATAAACACAAGATACAAAAAACATTATTTCTTTATTGCTATCTTCTCTTCATAAGACATAAAATTTCAAAAACCATGCTAAGAAACTTAGTGCTAACTCTCACCTGGGCCTTCATTGCTGTTGAGAATCATTATGAATCACTGTTAACTCTTTGAAGTGATAGTTTTCAATCATGGTGTCACAATGTCAAAATGTCAAAAAAAAAGTAATTTTTTTTTTGCTAATGCTAATTAGAAGACTGAGTTTTGCAATTGAGTAGATTCTAGGTTTTCCCCATAATCACATCTTTCTCATTTATTGCATCTTGATATGGATTATCACTAGGAATAGAAAGGAAAAAAGTAATGGCAAACCCAATGGGTTTTTTGGAATCTTCCACAGACTACCTTATTTACTACACAATTCATAAGAAATGATCATTACTTATATGCTTGTAATATGTACTTATAAATCCCATTTCTTACATCCTACAAAGATGCCCACCTTGATATTATTTTTTCAGAAAAATTGTGTGTGGTGCGTGGTGTGTGTGTGTATGTATTAGGGCCTGGAGTAGGGGAGAGAAATAGGGTCATGCATCCAAATCTGGATATGCCAATGAACACGTGGATATCACCTGTAAATTTCTCAGCTGAAAAACAAAATATAGAGAACCGGGATTATTCTCCAAGTCAACTATTCCTCTTACCTGGACTTAGCGTGACCATCTATCTAATGGTAGATGATTTTTTTTGTCTTGAGCAGTTTAAGGCTCTCTGTCAGGCTCAAGTTCTCTCATTTTCTGAACTAATTCAGTGTCTTTTCTGTTAAGCTCTTTTCCACCTTAAGAAGTCAGTTCTCGGGGCACCTGGGTGGCTCAGTGGGTTAAGCCTCTGCCTTCGGCTCAGGTCATGATCTCAGGGTCCTGGGATTGAACCCCAAATTGGGCTCTCTGCTCAGCAGGGAGCCTGCTTCCCTTCCTCTCTCTCTGCCTGCCTCTCTGCCTACTTGTGATCTCTGTCTGTCAAATAAAGAAGTCAGTTCTCAGTTCCAAGGCTAACTTCTTGGTCTTTAAGTCCATTCATGCATTAGGCTTGGAAACGTGCACATTCACAAACTCAGAACCTTTCTCATTCCCTTGTTTCCTCTATTACTTTGCATTAGTTTCTTCCTTTCTCAGTTCAGACAAAATGGATAAAGAAAAAGCAAACCTTCTCTTGTTTCTTTCTCACCTCTCTATTTCCTTTACCAGCTCCTCTTTCTGGTCTGTCCTCATACCCCTATGCATTTTTAAATACCGTATTTCTGCCCTTGTGCTGTCTTATGGCCTCTGCTGGTAGCTGTATATAAATCCCAAATTCATATCCTTAGACCTAATGACTCCCTAGGCCTTGGGGTCACATTCAAAATTGCTTGACTGACATTTTTCCCTGGAATTTTTAATCATCTCAGGCTCAAATTTCAGATAACTAAATTTATCACTTACTTCCCCAAAGAACTTTGTTTTATTTACTTCTTTCTTTATTACTGGTGACATTCTCCCAGACCCATAATTTTAGAAGACTTTGGCTCCTTTCTCTGATTTTTTCTCTATCTACAGTTCATAAAGCCCTATCAGTCCTCATTCTTTGCTTTCGACTGGAACAATACTAGATTTCCTACCCCACAGTCCCTCCTGATACCTTAATCATGATCGTTGATTACTGTTCTCATCCTATCACCTTTTAGCTCAAAATAATTCCACTGATGGGGCACCTGGGTGGCTCAGTGGGTTAAGCCTCTGCCTTCGGCCCAGGTCATGATCTCAGGGTCCTGGGATCGAGCCCTGCATGAGACTCTCTGTTCGACAGGGAGCCTGCTTCCCCCTCTCTCTCTGCCTGCCTCTCTGCCTACTTGTGATCTCTGTCTCTCTGTCAAATAAATAAATAAAATCTTTTTTAAAAATAAAAAAATAATAATTCCACTGAATCCCTGTTAGGATAAAGCACAAACTCCTTAGTCTGGCATTCAAATCCCATCACAATCTGAGAGAAGTTTACTTTTCCAAGTAATTCTACAAACTTCCACCATGACAGATTGTTACTCCTGCCACCTGTTCATTCACCCTGTGATAGCTTCTGTGCCTAAGACTCTGTTCCTTCCTGTGCAGATTTTACCTTCTCCTTAAGGCTCAGACCAAGTTCGGCTTCCTCCCTGGAAGACACTTCATCTAGTCATTGAAACTACCCATGAATACTTTCTCTTCTGAATTCTTATTACATTTTGTATCTGTTCCACTCTTTTTGAAACTATAATATTCTTTCACTTAGAGATTTTGTTTTTTTGTAAAGTGTACATATTGCACCTGCTGATTAAATTGTCACTTTCTAAAAAGCACAAATAGGGGTGCCTGGGTGGCTCAGTGGGTTAAGCCTCTGCCTTCGGCTCAGGTCATGATCCCAGGGTCCTGGGATCGAGCCCCGCATGGGGCTCTCTGCTCAGCGGGGAGCCTGCTTCCTCCTCTCTCTGCCTGCCTCTCTGCCTACTTGTGATCTCTCTCTCTCTGTCAAATAAATAAATAAAATCTTTAAAAAAAAAAAAAAAAAAAAAAAAGCACAAACAGTGCTTTATATATCTGTGTAACCTCTGCTTTGCTTGATATTTGCCCATAAGTAAATGCTCTTTTGATCTCCCCAATGTCCATGACTTTAAAATCTCCCTTTGCACAATAACAGTTAATATTTTTGGTAAGTATAATATTGTTTGGTTTATAAATGTTAACAAACTGCTTAACATTATTATGTATCTTCCCCTTTCTGCATTTGTTTTCATTTTAATGATACTTGCTTATAAAAATGTTAATTTTTATGTCCATATGTGCTTATTGGAACAGAGTTCTACCCTAAAATGAATCCTCTAGCTTTCCCATGGGGCAATATTAACCATCATTTTAAAGTCTCTTAGCTGACTTCTCGGTTGTCACTCTCTTGAGAGTCAGGTTGGCATAGCTTCATATTTATGTGGGTCATTTTCCTTAGCTACAAAGAAAAAAAATCCATGTAATTTGTCTTAAATTGTGCATTACCAATTTAAGGATTTGACTATATTTTGCTGTTCCTCTGGATGACGTGAAGTTCTGCTCTTTGAAGACTTCTTAGACTTAGTTAAGGTGTCAGTCAAATCCTTTTGCAGCACGTTATAGAAGCCCAACTCCAACTAATTTAATAAACAGAAATCCAACTCAAACTGATTTTTATTGACTCATAAAAGTAGGAAGTCCAGGAGTGGCCTTGGCATCATACACAGCTAAATCTCCAAGGATATTTTTCCCATTTCCTCTCTTTTCATCTCTCAGCTCTGCCTGCCTCTGTGTATTGACCTCCTTTTCTTCTGTGGCAAATGTGGACATTTTCCATATAGCTCGAAAGAGCCTGGCTCCCCACAGGTATCTTCTAATGTGTATACAACTTCAAGAAAAATTCTAATTGGCTTTATTCAGGTCTTCTCTCCACTCCAGCACTAGTTATTGGGCCAGAGGGATGGGCTACCCTGAGTACCACTGACTGGGTTGGATGATTCCAGTAAGAAAGAAGTGATGGAGCAAAGCTCATTAACAGTGGCAGAAACACATAGAACTGAAGGACGAGAGACACCAATGAGAGATGGTGCAATTACCAGAAGGAGAAGGCTGGTGATACAAGTTGAGCAAAAGAGGAAAAACAAAAAACAAAAAACAAAAAAACTGTGATAGTCTCCTGTATTTCACCCTTTGACTTTTCAGGATGTAAAAGTCCTATTTTTCCCATCTCTACATTTTAAAAAATGCTCCAGGCAAATAATGCAAATAACTCTCAACTAAAATTGTCCTTACCCAAAGTCACTGTTAGGCATGGCCCTCCAGCTCCATCTGGAATCTCAGAGTGGTGTGCATGATGTGCGGATGTTCTGCTGAATTTCCCTGGCTGAACAGTGAGTTATTGGTCACCCATCTGGCTGCCTTAGGCTCAACCTGTGAAGGAACTCCCGGTTCCATTGTCCTCAGACCCTCTATCAGAGAGAGGTACAGGGGAGAATCTCTCTTTTGGGGACTGCACTGCTTTAGGAGCTCAGCTGATGTGGAGTTGGTTACTGGGGCCTGGGGATCAGCTTAGCACTGAGTTACCACAAGGTCCTTTCTGACAGGCTCAGGTTTTTCTGGCAATTCATCTCCCATGAAAACCTGCTAGATAGCATGGACTTGATTCCTAGAAACTCTGAGAACTCTTAACCAAGGTTAGAAGCCTCTGGGCTATAATCTGAATCTAGGCTTTGACTTTGCAGTTCTAGTCTTTAAGCAACAGTCCAAGAGTATAGGACCCGTTCAACCTAAGTGACTGCATTTGACTTCCGGTCTTGGTTAACAGGAGAGAAAAGCTGGCCTTTGATATACCTCCTGCTCTCAGGCAGTGACTAAGGGGTGGTTCTTTACTTGGAATGAGTCATTATCTCTGCTGGTCTCAGGATGTTCAGCAAGAAGTGATTTGGAGGAGTCTGGGATCAGTTTTATAAGATTGGTTACCAGCACAAAGCCAGACTGATTAGGTTTGAATCCAAGCTCCTCCATTCCTTAGGTTTGTGACCTTATGTAAGTAATTTGACTGTTCTGTGCCTTATTGGCCCCACCTATAAAGTGGACATAAGTTTTCTTAACTCACAGGGTTATCATAAGGATGAAATTAGTTAATACATAAAAGGGCTTAGAATGGTACCTGTGCCATGGTAGGCCCTATCTAAGTGATGTTTTTCCCACTCTGTCCTTATTATCATTGTTATTATTATTATTATTACTCTTCTGCATTCTAGTCTTATTTCCTGCAATGGTTTCCACCTTTTTACCTTCCTTTTGTTTACTTCAACAAGGGACTTAGAATTCACTTTTCCTGTTTTTCACATCATTATCTGAACACCAATGAGCAGAAGGGAGAAGGGCATGAGGCATGCCTGATTGACAGCCCCACCAAGCCCACATGTAACAGAGGAGGAATCCCCAGAGGAAGGTGTGAGTGCTATAGAAAAGAGGAATGGGAATGAATATAGGGGTGAGAGAGGGGAGAGAGAGAGAGACACACACACACACACAGAGAAAAACCCTATCTACTGAAGTTGTTATTGCTACTTTATGAAATAATGTCTCCAGTTTAGTTCTCTAAACATAGAGCCTGCGAAAGGGATTCATGTATATGTGATTTCTTGAATGATTGCTCTTTAGCAAAATTTTATGGAATAAGGGACTCAGGGCAAGACAAGAGTCAAAAAATATGGTCTTGGGACTCCTGGGTGGCTCAGTTGGTTAAGTGTCTGCCTTTGGCTCAGGTCATGAGGACATTGCTTTTATTTATTTATTTTTCTTTCCAAATATAGTGTTTTTGGTGCAGTGAAGAAAGCACTTGCAAAAAAATGTGTTTTCCATCTTTCGGGTGTCAATTCAGTTCTATATATTGGGCAAACTGTAGAGGTGAGTTGTCCTTATTTGAATTTATATGTACTTTTATTTTCCAGTTAACTTGCAAATACTGTATTTCACTGTATTTGGAGGGTTGTAAATTATTATATTTGCTTTATTAAAAATATAGCAGATCTGTTCATTGGTGTTGCCTTGGATACAGGCTGATACTGGTTGTTTCCAGCCAGTGTTGGTTCAAGCTAGGTCAACATTCATTCTGATTCGTGAGTAGCTTATCATACCAGTTGTTAAATACTTTAAATTTCAGCTCTAATGTACTCTAATGTATGATAACCATCACCTAGTGAAGGGGTGTTTGTGTTTTATGCTGTTTTAGGAACTCCAGGAGATTCTTATACACTAGTCCTGGGGTGAGGACATATTGAGCCCAGTAACATTACAATAACTTAACATTTCTTCAATTAATATATTCTATACTGACAATTGCCATTCAGAACAGTGACTCCCTAGGAATGAACAAAAGTTAATCATCTTTATATCTGTAATGTGTTTTGGGTATGTTATATGGTACTTACCAAAGCAGGGAAATGCGCTAGAACTTTATAAGGCGTTTCCAGAAAAGGCGAAATGAAAAGCTTTCCTAGTAAACCCTAACTATGAGAAAACCCAATCTAGAATCTATGTTTATTTCTTAATTGAAATGGAAGAAAAACACACACACACACACACACACGAATTTTGCCCTTATTTCCTGTTTTTTTCAGGTACTATCAGGTATATTTAAATCATAACTGATTATAGCAAAGAGCTTATAAGCAAGTAACAGTTCATATATTCAGTATGAATGGGAAGCCCGGTTTCCATTTCATGTTCTGCCCTTGTAGCTTCATTTGATGGATGTACATTGGAGGTGGGGACGATGGAATCTGCAAGTGCTGGAAATCTCTCTCCCAGCATGCATTTGTTGTCTCTTTGATAAGGAGCTCCTGAACTCAAACAACAAACCCGTCCCGGCTATCTGCATGCATCTTTTCAGAAACGGCAGACGGAGGATTCTGCTCTTTTCTGCTGAGATACTGCCTGGAACAAGTTTAGAGAGAAATACAGGGGAAAAAAAAAATAAGCCAGTGGCCTAGTAGTTTACCAATCTGGGGATGAAGGACATTAAATGCTACCTCCTTGTAGCAGCTCAGATTCTTTTCTAATGTTGGTGATTATTGTATTAATGGTAGTTTTCTTGGAATATACAATGATGTATGTTATACCATTTTCCATAATTTGTTAATTTGTATTTAAGAATCAAATTACATGATACTAGAAAAGATAAAAATATAAGAAATTATTGCTCTTCTATTAACTTAAAATATATGTCTTTTCATGCATTTCAGTTGACATGTTTGGATTCCTGATGATTCTACTCATCATAATATTAATTACAGCATTCGTTTGGTATTTCTGCATCTGTCAGTATGTTCATTTTCTCCTTAGTAAGAATGCACTTGGGGATGATATCACTGAAGAGAATGTTAAGCTAATTATCAGGAAGTATTTTACCTTTTTTATGTAATAAAAATTGCATATCTATATTATAGGGGGGAAAACATTCAGAAGGTAACAAAAGATTATAAAATGAAAAGGAAAATTTAACTTGCCCACCCTCTACCTCTGATACCTCTTCCCTAGAAGCAATCCTTCTAATATGACATTAATGTAGTTCTTCTTTTGATTACTTCCCATATTTGAGCAACCTGGTTATGGCTCCTCCTCATGATTTATTAACTTCGGATATTATTTCTTGAGTCCCCAGCATGAAAGCTGAAAATTTATCTTGCACTATCCATATTCTTCTGTTATTTTGTTCTTAGTAGGTATTATCATCTTGTTATTTATGAATTTTAACTATGGTTTTTCATTCTTAGCTCTTAAGATGTTTAATATTTTTTCTATTGGTTATTGTTTCAACTTGATTGACTTGATTACTTTGAATAATTGGTTTAGTGCTCTGTCTCTATATAATCCATTCTTCTCCCATTACTTAAATAAGACAATTTGGGACCCTGAACTTCTGTTTATCCTTTTCTCCCTCTAGCTCCTAAACTCTGTAAGCATTCTCACTCATTTGATCTCATCAAGTATATAATGTTTATGTTCTGTCCTGTAACTATATCTTTATATCTTGAAATGCTTGCTCTATAGTATGAATCTAAAATTTTTCAAATAATAAAAATAATTTTAAAAATCATGATTGTATAATATTGCTCAGTAAAGACCAAACTGAAAATAGAAAATGTAATTCTGTATCATAAGCAGTATTACTTGAAAGAGAATTATTTAATGTCTGATCAAATAGATTCTCTTTCCTTTCTCTCCATTTCTCAAAATCACGCTACATTTCATCTTGTTTCATGTTTACATTGTGACTTTCTTATACAGCTTTTTCATTTTCTAGGGTTTTATATTACCTTATTAGTCGTGTATATTTATTCCCATCACTGTGATCATTCATCTTAGTATTTGGAAAAATATTCTCATTTTCATCTTATAGACACTCTTCTAAAAGTCTTCTGAGTTTTTGTTCTAATTTTTAAAAATGAGTTTCTTCTCAGGCAGCCTTTTTCAAAAGGAGTTCACAGAAGATATGTAAAGTGTTTCCATAGTCCATACATGTTGAGAAATTTTCCTCCATTTTCCTTTAGCCAGCATGGCATTATTTGCTTTCCTTATATTGTACACCTTTTCTGAGAAATACCCATAGACAGGATAGAAAGACCCATAAATAAGGGACCCTAAATAAGGTAGGAAACAGGCTCATCTGTAAGGAAAATGTGCCTTTGAAAAGATCAAGATTAGCCGAATGTTCTTTCTTTACCTGAGACATCCACTTTGTCTAGGACTTCATATTTTTTTGGCTTTGAGACTTTATATCTTTTCCTTATTAACAAACAAGAATAAAAGAAGAGGTAAGATGGAAGATCATTTCTAATTCTTTACCTCTAGAACAAAATATATCCAGAAGGAAGAACCAATAGGGTGTATATTACATGTGTGGTAGGAGGTTGTGGCAAATACATTGTTCTTCTCTTTTTTATATTTTCTTCCCAGGATTCTGGCATCTTTAAAGTGTCATCCCTTTTTTTGTATAGTGCTGAGTAAAGTGGCAAATTATGCCCCTAAGAGAGTAGGGATCTGATCAAATATACATCACTGAAGCATCTTTTGTATGCAGTTTCAAAGGGAAACCCTGAAGTCTCTCAGCAAATATGGTCCAACAACTGTGCTCAGCTCCTGTTAGCTCTGCTATTCATCTACCATCTCTTCCCTTTCCGTTTCTTTTAGAGAGATCTTCTAGATCTTATTAATTCAATGAACACTGTATACTATTAGAGGAATTGTCATATTAAGGACTTATTGCACTTAATAATCCAAAAATCCTGGTTGGGTTCTATAAATATCCAGCTTTCGTTTAAAAAAATACCTTTGAGGGGCACCTGGGTGGCTCAGTGGGTTAAAGCCTCTGCCTTTGGCTCAGATTGTGATCCCAGGGTCCTGGGATCGAGCCCCAGGCTCTCTGCTCAGCAGGAAGCCTGCTTCCCCGCTCTCTCTGCCTGCCTCTCTGCCTTCTTGTGATCTCTCTCTCTCTGTGTCAAATAAATAAATAAAGTCTTTAAGAAAATACCTTTGAATGACTAATAGAGCATCAAAATATCAGTGACTACATTTGATCTAATATTCTTGTTATTCAGCAGATACGGTATAAAAGTTAAAGCACTTTTAAAAGTTCCAAATGTTAAAGAATATAAATGCTTAACTGCTAATATATTTATTGTTTCCTTGACTCACATCTATTTCAGCAAATATTTATTGAGTATTTATTATGCCCTAGGCAGTGGTGTTGTCACTTAAAAAAAAGATCACATCGTCACCTTCATGGAGCTTATACCATACTAAGGGGACACAGACAAGTCAACAAGCAATAATCAATTCTATTGCTAACTTACTGATATTTTCATTGATAGTCCACTTATTTTAATTTTTTCATTTTTTTAAAAAAATTAATTTATTTATTTATTTTAATAAACATATAATGTATTTTTATCCCCAGGGGTACAGGTCTGTGAATCGCCAGGTTTACACATTTCACAGCACTCATCATAGCACATACCTTCCCCAATGTCCATATCCCCACCACCCTCTCCCGTCACCCCTCCCCCCAGCAAACCTCAGTCTGTTTTTTGAGATTGAGTCTTTTATGGTTTGTCTCCCTCCCAATCCCATCTTGTTTCATTTTTTCTTTTCCTACCCCCCCAACCCCCGCACATTGCATCTCCACTTTCTCATATCAGGGAGATCATATGATAGTTGTCTTTCTCCGATCGACTTATTTCACTAAGCATAATACCCTCTAGTTCCATCCACGTCATCACAAATGGCAAGATTTCATTTCTTTTGATGGCTGCATAGTATTCCATTGTGTATATGTACCACATCTTCCTTATCCATTCATCTGTTGATGGACATCTAGGTTCTTTCCATAGTTTGGCTATTGTGGACATTGCTGCTATAAACATTCGGGTGCACATGCCCCTTCGCAGCACCATGTTTGTATCTTTAGGATATATACCCAGTAGTGCAATCGCTGGGTCATAGGGTAGCTCTATTTTCAGTTTTTTGAGGAACCTCCACACTGTTTTCCAGAGTGGTTGCACCAGCTTGCATTCCCACCAACAGTGTAGGAAAGTTCCCCTCTCTCCGCATCCTTGCCAGCATCTGTCATTTCTTGACTTGTTAATTTTAGCCATTCTGACTGGTGTGAGGTGGTATCTCATTGTGGTTTTGATTTGTATTTCCCTGATGCCGAGTGATGTGGAGCATTTTTTCATGTGTCTGTTGGCCATCTGGATGTCTTCTTTGCAGAAACGTCTGTTCATGTCCTCTGCCCATTTCTTGATTGGATTATTTGTTCTTTGGGTGTTGAGTTTGCTAAGCTCTTTATAGATTTTGGATACTAGCCCTTTATCTGATATGTCGTTTGCAAATATCTTCTCCCATTCTGTCAGTTGTCTTTTGGTTTTGTTAACTGTTTCCTTTGCTGTGCAAAAGCTTTTGATCTTGATGAAATCCCAATAGTTCATTTTTGCCCTTGCTTCTGTTGCCTTTGGCGATGTTCCTAGGAAGACCTTGCTGCGGTTGAGGTCAAAGAAGTTGCTGCCTGCGTTCTCCTCAAGGATTTTGATGGATTCCTTTCTCACATTGAGGTCCTTCATCCATTTTGAGTCTACTTTCGTGTGTGGTATAAGGAAATAGTCCAATTTCATTTTTCTGCATGTGGCTGTCCAATTTTCCCAGCACCATTTGTTGAAGAGGCTGTCTTTTTTCCATTGGACATTCCTTCCTGCTTTGTCGAAGATTAGTTGACCATAGAGTTGAGGGTCTATTTCTGGGCTCTCTATTCTGTTCCATTGATCTATATGTCTGTTTTTGTGCCAGTACCATACTGTCTTGATGATGACAGCTTTGTAATAGAGCTTGAAGTCTGGAATTGTGATACCACCAACTTTGGCTTTCTTTTTCAATATTCCTTTCACTATTCGAGGTCTTTTCTGGTTCCATATAAATTTTAGGATTATTTGTTCTATTTCTTTGAAAAAAATGGAGGGCGCCTGGGTGGCTCAGTGGGTTAAAGCCTCTGCCTTCAGCTCGGGTCATGATCCCAGAGTCCTAGGATCGAGCCCCACATCGGGCTCTCTGCTCAGCAGGGAGCCTGCTTCCCTTCCTCTCTCTCTCTCTGCCCACCTCTCTGCCTACTTGTGATCTCTGCCTGTCAAATAAATAAATAAAATCTTAAAAAAAAAAAAAGAAAAAAATGGATGGGATTTTGATAGGGATTGCATTAAATGTGTAGATTGCTTTAGGTAGAATAGACATTTTCACAATATTTGTTCTTCCAACCCATGAGCATGGAACATTTTTCCATTTCTTTGCGTCTTCCTCAATTTCTTTCATGAGTACTTTATAGTTTTCTGAGTATAGATTCTTTGCCTCTTTGGTTGGGTTTATTCCTAGGTATCTTATGGTTTTAGGTGCAATTGTAAATGGGACTGACTCCTCAATTTCTCTTTCTTCTGTCTTGTTAGTGTAAAGAAATGAACTGACTTCTGTGCATTGGCTTTATATCCTGACACTTTACTGAATTCCTGTACAAGTTCTAGCAGTTTTGGAGTGGAGCCTTTTGGGTTTTCCACATACAGTATCATATCATCTGCAAAGAGTGATAGTTTGTCTTCTTCTTTGCCAATTTGGATGCCTTTAATTTCTTTTTGTTGTCTGATTGCTGAGGCTAGGACTTCTAGTACTATGTTGAACAGCAGTGGTGATTAACGGACATCCTTGCCATGTTCCTGACCTTAGCGGAAAAGCTTTCAGTTTTTCTCCATTGAGAATGATATTTGCAGTGGGTTTTTCATAGATGGCTTTGATAATATTGAGGTATGTGCCCTCTATACCTACACTTTGAAGAGTTTTAATCAGGAAGGGATGCTGCATTTTGTCAAATGCTTTTTCAGCATCTATTGAGAGTATCATATGGTTCTTATTCTTTCTTTTATTAATGTATTGTATCACATTGATTGATTCGTGGATGTTGAACCAACCTTGCAGCCCTGGAATAAATCCCACTTGGTCGTGGTGAATAATCCTTTTAATGTACTGTTGGATCCTACTGGCCAGTATTTTGGTGAGAATTTTCGCATCTGTGTTCATCAAGGATATTGGTCTGTAATTCTCTTTTTTGATGGGATCCTTGTCTGGTTTTGGGATCAGGGTGATGCTGGCCTCATAAAATGAGTTTGGAAGTTTTCCTTCCATTTCTATTTTTTGGAACAGTTTCAGGAGAATAAGAATGAATTCTTCTTTAAATGTTTGGTAGAATTCCCCTGGGAAGCCATCTGGTCCTGGACTTTTGTTTGTTTGGAGATTTTTGATGACTGTTTCAATCTCCTTACTGGTTATGGGTCTGTTCGGGTTTTCTATTTCTTCCTGGTTCAGTTGTGGTAGTTTATATGTCTCTAGAAATGTATCCATTTCTTCCAGATTGTCGAATTTGTTGGTGTAGAGTTGCTCATAGTATGTTCTTATAATTGTTTGTATTTCTTTGGTGTTGGCTGTGATCTCTCCTCTTTCATTCATGATTTTATTTATTTGCATCCTTTCTCTTTTCTTTTTGATAAGTCTGGCCAGGGGTTTGTCAATTTATTAATTCTTTCAAAGAACCAGCTCCTAGTTTTGTTGATTTGTTCTATTTTTTTTTTTTTTTTTTTTTTGCTTTCTATTTCATTGATTTCTGCTCTGATCTTTATGTAATTTCTCTTCTCCTGCTGGGTTTAGGCTTTCTTTGTTGTTCTTTCTCCAGCTCCTTTAGGTGTAGGGTTAGGTTGTATATTTGAGACCTTTCTTGTTTCTTGAGAAAGGCTTTTACTGCTATATATTTTCCTCTCAGGACTGCCTTTGTTGTGTCCCACAGATTTTGAACGGTTGTGTTTTCATTATCATTTGTTTCCATGAATTTTTTCAATTCTTCTTTAATCTCCTGGTTGACCCACTCATTTTTTAGAAGGATGCTGTTTAGTCTCCATGTATTTGCATTCTTTCCAAATTTCCTCTTGTGATTGAGTTCTAGCTTCAGAGCATTGTGGTCTGAAAATATGCAGGGAATGATCCCAATCTTTTGATACCAGTTGAGACCTGACTTATGACCCAGGATGTGGTCTATTCTGGAGAATGTTCCATGTGCACTAGAGAAGAATGTATATTCTGTTGCTTTGGGATGGAATGTTCTGAATATATCTGTGATATCCATCTGGTCCAGTGTGTCATTTAAGGCCTTTATTTCCTTGTTGATCTTTTGCTTGGATGATCTGTCCATTTCAGTGAGGGGAGTGTTAAAGTCCCCTACTATTATTGTATTACTGTTGATATATTTCTTTGATTTAGTTATTAATTGGTTTATATAGTTGGCTGCTCCCACGTTCGGGGCATAGATATTTAAGATTGTTAGGTCTTGTTGGACAGACCCTTTGAGTATGATATAGTGTCCTTCCTCATCTCTTATTATAGTCTTTGGCTTAAAATCTAATTGATCTGATGTAAGGATTGACACTCCAGCTTTCTTCTGATGTCCATTAGCATGGTACATTGTTTTCCACTCCCTCACTTTCAATCTGGAGGTGTCTTCGGGTCTAAAATGAGTTTCTTGTAGGCAGCATATTGATGGGTTTTGTTTTTTTATCCATTCTGATACCCTGTGTCTTTTGATTGGGGCATTTAGCCCATTAACATTCAGGGTAACTATTGAAAGATATGAATTTAGTGCCATTGTATTGCCTGTAAGGTGACTGTTACTGTATGTTGTCTCTGTTTCTTTCCGATCTACTACTTTTAGGTTCTCTCTTTGCTTAGAGGACCCCTTTCAATATTTCCTGGAGAGCTGGTTTGGCCTTTGCAAATTCTTTCAGCTTTTGTTTGTCCTGGAAGCTTTTAATCTCTCCTTCTATTTTCAATGATAGCCTAGATGGATATAGTATTCTTGGCTGCCTGTTTTTCTTGTTTAGTGCTCTGAATATATCATGCCAGTTCTTTCTGGCCTGCCAGGTCTCTGTGGATAGGTCCACTGCCAATCTAATGTTTTTACCCTTGTATGTTACAGACTTATTTTCCCGGGCTGCTTTCAGGATTTTCTCTTTGTCGCTAAGACTTGTAAATTTTACTATTAGGTGACGAGGTGTGGACCTATTTTTATTGATTTTGAGGGGCGTTCTTAGCATCTCCTGGATTTTGATGTTTGTTCCCTTTGCCATATTAGAGAAATTCTCTACAATATTTGTCTCCAATATACCTTCTGCTCCCCTCTCTCTTTCTTCTTCTTCTGGAATCCCAATTATTCTAACGTTGTGTCATCTTATGGTGTCGCTTATCTCTCGAATTCTCTCCTTGTGGTCCAGTATTTGTTTGTTTCTCTTTTGCTCAGCTTCTTTATTCTCTGTCATTTGGTCTTCTATATCACTAATTTTTTCTTCTGCCTCATTTATCCTAGCAGTAAGAGCCTCCATTTTTGATTGCACCTCATTAATAGCTTTTTTGATTTCAACTTGGTTAGATTTTAGTTCTTTTATTTCTCCAGAAAGGGCCTTTATCTCTCCGGAGAGGGTTTCTCTGATATCTTCTATGCTTTTTTCGAGGCCGGCTAGAACCTTGAGAATCGTCATTCTGAACTCTAGATCTGTCATATTACCAATGTCCGTATTGATTAGGTCCCCAGCCTTCGGTACTGCTTCTTGTTCTTTTTTTTGTGGTGACTTTTTCTGCCTTGTCATTTTGTCCAGATAAGATTTGCTTTCTCCTCCTCTGGAATTCCGCTGTTCTTATTGAGTGAAGTTGGTCTTGGCTAGGTTTCTTGTTGATCTTCTGGGGAGGAGCCTGTTGTAGTGATTCTCAAGTGTCTTTGTCCCAGGTGGAATTGTACCGCCCTTACCAGGGGCCGGACTAAGTAATCCGCTCGGTTTCGCTTTGGGGAGCTTTTGTTCCCTGGGTGCTTTCCGTAGAGTTCTGGAGGACAGGAATGAAGATGGCGGCCTCCCAATCTCCGGCCCAGAGGAGCCGAGAGCTCGGGGTCCCATTCCTCAGTGCGCCCTCAGAGAAAAGCTCCCAACCGCCCCCACCTCCCTGGCCTCCCCTCGGGCCTGGAGGAAAGTGCTCAATTGCTCGCACTTGAAGAAAAGTGCCCGGTCGCTTCTGTCTCCGTGGCCTCCGGCCGTGCTCCGAGCCCACCTAGCCTGCGACCAGCTCAAGGTAACCCCGGGCTGAGAGCTCACTCCTCAGCTTTGTCTCTGTAGCCGGCTTCCCCGCTCTAATACCTGCAAGCTCTGCGACACTCAGACACCCCCGGTGCTTCTGTGACCCCACGGGACCTGGGGTTACACTGACCCCGCGTGGGCTTCCCCCTGGTTTAACCTCTGGAGTGATGTCCCTCTGTAGAGCAGACTTTTAAATTCCCGATTTTGTGCTGCGTTGCTCCGCCACTTGCTGGGAGCCGGCCCCTCCCCCCACTGTCTGTCTTCCCGTCGCTTTGGATTCACTTCTCCACAGGTCCTACCTTTCAGAAAGTGATCGATTTTCTGTTTCTAGAATTGTTGCTCTTCTTCTCTTCAATTTCCCATTGGATTTGTAGGTGTTCGCAATGGTTAGATAAGCTATCTAGCTGATCTCCTGCTACCCGATGTCATCTCAGCCTGCTACTTCTCCGCCATCTTGACTCCTCTCCAATTGAGTTTTTCTTAATCAAACACTACAATTCTCCTGGTGGATAAATAAAAGGAGAATTTAATTTAATAAAGCAATGGTAATAAAAAGTTGCATAAATACAGTCTAATGTAATGAAATACAGTTGACCCTTGAACAAAAAGTTGGAACTAGGTAAATCCACTTTTATGCCAGTTTTTTTCAATCAATACAGTGCCATACTGTAAATGTATTCCTTATTCTCTTAATAATGTTTTCTTTAGCTTGCTTTATTGTTAGATTACAGCGTATATTACATATAACATGCAAAATATGTGTCAATCAACTATTTATGTTATCAGTGAGGCTCAATAGTAGGCTCTTAGTAGTTAAGTTTGGGGGGAGTCAAAAGTTATATATGAATTTTCAAACACGTGGTTGGTACCCCTAATTCCCATAATGTTCAAGGGTCAACTGTAATTTCAATGATGACCTTAACTATTCTGAATATAAACCTCATTAATTCTAAGTTCATCATCATTTTGAACAGAACTCAAGTCTGTGTTCCTGGAAGACCAGCCGCATTTTATATTCACCGTGGCCCTACTGCTGGCAAGTGTTTTCATTTACTTGATGGGATGTCTCAGACCCTCAGTAACCCAAAGATGATAGTCTTGCCCTTACTTTTTTCCAGGCATCAAAATTAAAGTATGGGTACGAAACACAACAGTAGATTTTTTTGTTCTAATTTCTAAGACGCATTCCCATGATCTCAATAATTAGTCTAGGATGGGTAAAACCACAATGTTGATAGAGAAGAGGTAAACATTTCCAATCCAAATGGAATATTAATAGATTTCCCTGTTCCCCCAACTCCCACTCCACAAAAGCAATTCAATAAAAGATGACCTTTGCCTTGAGGAATTAATGTACTTCATCTTACCTAGGTGGCTGACCCTTTATCCACTCTTCTCAACTTGACTATTTAAAGTTTCCCTTACTTATAAAATTCAAATCTTGGCTTCCTTCAGCTCATCATGCATAGCTCCTGGGCAGGTTCTCCCACTCCCCTGCTACCCAGGCCTAGATCCTAGAGTCCCAACTGGAGTCAGAACTGTGCCCTCCCCACCTCCTTTCACCTGGGTAATTGAGCCATAAAAAATTTTAGATCAGAATATGGATGAGGAAGGAGCTTTATAATTGAAATACGGCAACTACAAAGTGCTTCATAATCACTATTAAAAATAACTTTGGGGGGCATCCAGGTTTTTGTGCTGCTCTGGTCCTCTAGGACATAATACTAAATCTGAACAAGAAGCAGGGTGAACCTTGTAGGGGTAAGGATGAAATGTCAAACACATACACACTCCATTGCCAACTCCTAGATCTTCTTATGTAGAAATTGTTTGGGTGGTGACAGGATTGTGAGCTGTTCCAAAAAGCTGTTTGAGTTGGGGAGCTAAAGTGCAGGGTGATTGCTGTTTCCGGGGTTGAAATCAAACCAGAGCACTGCAAAGAATAGTTCTGTGTTTCAGTTTTTCTCCCTCCATTTAAAACTTCACAGCAAACTGGGCTAGGAGAAACGCTTTGAAAAGAGCACAAGATTGGGTATTTATTTATTTTGGTAGAAACAGTTATCTATTCACAGATTGAGAACAATTAGTTACACTAGATTCATTGTAGGGAATACAATGTAATCAAACTCACAAGGCAGGATTATTTTCCACCCAAGTGAATAAACTGCAAACTCGTTGGGGGTGGGGGGGGAATTCTTGAATTAAAGGGTTGGTTAAAGGAGATAGGATTCTTCAAAAGACATTGAAGATGGAAAAATGGGAGATAGTGGTGCCATAAAGATTAAAAAAAAAGAGGGTCTGAATATGGAGGGAGAGAGATTCATGGGTGTCCTTTGGGTTTACAAATTAGGGAGTTACTGGTAACCTATTTGCTTGTGGTAGTCTGATGAGCATTTATTTGAGACATAGAACAAGCAGACTTCTGATTTATGGAAGAGAAAAATAAGGAACCTGAGAAACATCATATACTCTGTATTATTTGACCATGATGCTCCTCACCCACAGTTGTGTTCCATGAGTGGTGGTGATATCCCCCCTCTCAGTCCTTGGTCTATGCTTCTCTAGCAAGTGAATTCAGAAGATGATTTGCTGAGATTATGGGTTCATTGAGCCTCCACAGATTTTCTGTCATGGAGACAATTAGTCTTGTGGTCACCACAAAATATTTGACCTTTTCCTCTTTGTTAAATTCATATCCAGTCAGTTAAGACCTTAAGTCCCTCGGAGCCCTATATGTTAAAATTACAGTAATATTAAAATCCCAGAGTAGAGATCCTATTGTTATTTACAAATATTTTTTGTTTAGCATTTTAAAAGTTAGGTAAGTCATTGTTGACTTTTCAGAAAGACTTTGCAAAAGTAAATTGATTTTCTTTTTTCATAGACTATGGTGAATAGATAACTGGAAAAGATAGATTTCCAGAGGGAGAAAGAGGGTTTCTTCAACGGTAAGCTTCCCAGTTGTATTGCATGAATTGTCTGCATGCCCTTTCCCTCCTCTTATTAAGCAACTGTTAAGAGATATAATCAGAGTTATTAAGAAAGTAAGTGGAAACCAAATCTGTACAATGTAAATGATTTTCAGTGCCTGAAAACATTTAATAGAAGGCAGCAGAAAAAGGAAATATAACAGCTTATTCAGGCTGCCTTATTTGAAATCTGAGCTTCATTGATGAAGTATATCATATTGGACAGCTAACTAAATCTGTCTCTGCTTTAATTTACTCATTTGTTAATATTAACTAATAATAATGACTAAGTCATTGGATAGCTCTGAGGACAAAATGAGATTTTATAGGTAAAATTTTTGGAATTTTCTCTGACATTGTTACTACTGTTACCACCAATGTTACTAGCGTAGTCATAGAATCTTGGCACTTATATCTCAGTGTATAAAAGTCATCCTGCCTAAACCGTCATCCAGTTCTTGTACTGTCTTATCAACATCTCCAGCATGTTGGATGATGAACAGCTTGGGATTGTCACTTGGATGGAAACAGTTGCTAATTTGGCTTGGGGTGTGTGTGTGTGTGTGTGTGTGTGTGTGTGTGTGTGATGCAAAATAATTCATGAATTTAAATGATTTCCTCTTTATTTTCTTGCAACTTAGTTTTCCCCTCCTCTCCCTTTCCCTCCCTGCCCTTCCCCCTTCTTTCTCTTGTCTTTCTTGCTCTTTCCCTTTCTTCTTTTTCTTCTTTCTTTCCTTTCTTTTTCCTTCCTTCCTTCCTTCTTTCTTTCCTTCCTTCCTTCCTTCCTTCCAGAAGCAGACTCATCAAAGAGGAACTTGGTGATAATAGGATTGCTTAAAATGTTCAATGTCTTCACATGCTGTGTTGTTGTCTAACTTTTGTACCAGAGCATTTCACTTTGAATCAAAATGCTATTGCAGGGGAAAAATATTTGCAGAAGAGCTTGCACTATACAGTTGACCCTATAATAATCATATAAAGACGTTTAAGTACATAATGTTAAAGACACAATTTTTAATGCTTTTTGGTTAGATATTCTGTTAAAAGTAAAACAGTGAAATATTTTAAAAATTAGACCTGATATTCCAGTCCAAAACTTCAATATGGCAACACCTTAAAAATCAGAATATGACATTAAAAACATACTAGCACAAATTATAGAAATACTTACAGATTCTTTTTCATATCTAATTACTAAACTTAAAGAAAAGATAGTGGATTCTACTAAGAGAAAAGGAATTGGCCAGGCTTGTTAGGACACAAGACTGTGAGGAGAGAGACATAAAGAGTAAGACTGGGACTGGGGAAGCTTTCGTTTGGGTGATAAGAAGGGGTTGAGAAAGCATTTGAAGAAAGCAGCTGTCTTAAACTGGGTTCCCTGCTAAATAGGCTCCAAGGCAGAGATTGGCCTGCAGGACATCCCTGGGGAATGCTTGTAGGAAAAACAGTTGTAAGAGAGAGAAACAGACTTGGGCAGAGGGAACAGTTGAATCGTCATATGGTCACCACTAAGGCCTGGAACAATCTTATGGTGAGCTCTGGAACCTGAATGGCCTCCCTAATTGAGGCATAAGAGCCCCAACCCCAAAACAACCGTCTTAGATGTGGGACACTTTCTAAAAGAAGGCTTAATGTTGAGTGAGGCGACTCCCTCTGAAGGCAATTGCTAAAAAGAGTGTGGCAGCTGGAAGAATGAGTGCCATGATCCCGAAGGGGCGGTCTGGGCAGTGCCCTGGAGCATCTACCATAGCAGCTGTTACTGATTTGCGGGAATACTAAGAATAGTGATGCTGAGAAGCCAGGATTTTGAAATTTTCTACTGCTTATTAAGGACACAGTCCTCCTTTACCACTTTAATGCTTTCTATACAACCTAAGTAAATACTGACATTTCTTTTAATTCTATCTTTCCATCATCATTGAATTGATGATGATGATGATAATGATTTGACCCAATGCAGAGACTGGGTAAATGAGATCAGTTTTATTTTCTGATTAAATAAATTTTGGAATGGAATTAGTTGTGATAGTGACTGGGAAGAGAAAGATATATAAACTGATGATAATAGGTTTACTCGAAAAAGAAGGTAATTGAAAAATAGGATGTCTTGAGGAAGTAGAAACGAGCAGATCTAAAAGGACAGAAACTGGGGCGCCTGGGTGGCTCAGTGTGTTAAAGCCTCTGTCTTCGGCTCAGGTCATGGTCCCAGGGTCCTGGGATCGAGCCCCACATCGGGCTCTCTGCCGGGCAGGGAGCCTGCTTCCTTCTCTCTCTCTGCCTGCCTCTCTGCCTACTTGTGATCTCTGTCTGTCAAATAAATAAATAAAATCTTTAAAAAATATAAAATAAAAATAAAAAAAAATAAAAGGACAGAAACTGGGTGAGTAGATTGTGGCCAGAGAGTATAATTTCCTTCTAGAACACTGAGAGATACAACAGTTTAAAAGACAGAATAGCAAACATTTTCTATAAAGGGCTGGATAGTAAATATTTTAGGCTTTGGGGGTCTTATCTTCTGCTCAGCTTTGCTGTCATTGTGCAAAATTAGCCATAGACAATACATGAACGAATATACATGACTGTGTCCCAAAAAAATTTTATTTACAAAAATATGCAGAGGGCCAGACTTGGTCTGAATTATTGTTTGTGGACCCCTGGTTTAGATGACAGGAAAGACCACTAAATGGCTGTGCTTGACTAACTTGTTACACTGATTTGTGATTTTTTTTTTTGGGGGGGGGGTAGAGAGTAAGAGTGTGTGCACTAGCAGGGGAGGGAGGAGAGAGAGAGAATCATAGCAGGCTCCATGCTTAATGTGGAGCCCAATAGAGGGCTCTATTTCACTACCCTGAGATGAGATTATGACCTGAGCCAAAATCAAGAGTCAGATGCTTAACCAACTGAAGCACCCAGGCACCACTGTGACAATTTTTTTAAAGATACCAAGTAAAATAGCCAGAGGAAGATACAAAGAGAAAGCTAGAATAAAGTAGGTACTTGTAACTCATAATCCTATCACTTCTGTCACATGGTTGATTATGCACAGCCTTTCACTTCATGATTTCCTAAGTTCTTCATGCTTCACATTTATATGCTTACTTTGGAAATAATCAGTTTTTTGAGATAGAAGCAATGATTAATCCAACCAACATGTGCTGCCCTGATAAATCCAAATGGGTTTCAACAAACACATCCTAAGTAGCAGCTAATCTCATGATAAGAAATGTAGCAGCAACCCAAAGGAATAGATTAGACTTCTGGAATACACATGTGACAGAGAAGGGATCTTTCTACGTAATTTGTGTGGTTTTTGACAAATCTTTTACCCTCCTATACTTTATTTCACAGCTACCCGATAAAAACACATTTGGTTCTTTTCCAGAGTTTTAAAATCTATGTGACACATTTTAAACTCATTTGAAAAGGATGTTCAGTGCCTCTTTGGAATAAGGCAATATTTTTCACAAGTTGCCGCCCAGCCAAACCCACAGACAGGGATGTTACTAAGGAAAGCCTTTGTTGGACTACAGGAGAGAAGAGATTAACAATCACAATTGTATAGTCATTAGAAATTTGCTTCAGAATTTCATTCCCTTTTATAATTTGGCTGCCCAAGTAATTAAAAAGGGAGAATCAGGAGAAGTCTTTATATCTCTTAGCTGTCTTTCGGGAAACATGCACTGTTGAATTACATATTAGGCATACCAGAGCCTAATGAGCAAACTGTGACTGGTAATCGAGGAGAAAGACTTAACCTGTGTTTCCTTCTGGTGGCAGAGAGCAACATTTACAAGGCTGAGGGTGAGTGGCAGAATGACAATAGCTTTGTTAACCTGACTCTGTAGATTAGATGATCCTTGCCTGAAATGCCAGCGTCTGGTTGGCTATAAGAAAATGCCTTTTTCTCCTTTCACTCACCAGTTTTTCTCCCTCCATTTAAATGGTAATTACACATTTATAATGCATTGCAAGTGTGTTTAGTTTTACTCACAATCCTCCAGGAGCTCTAGAAACTAGTACTTATTTATAATGGAGGGGCTACTCTTTTGGAGTTATTTCTTTGCTTGGGAAGATTTTCTTTTTATTAATTTTCAACATTCACCTGCATTTTTCCCCATCAAAACCAATAGGATTTTCCCAAATAGTGAGCATGGCAAAATTGAAAATGACATTCAAGTCATGTGACTTTAAATAATATCTGTATTTTAAGCATTTTTTAATTATCTCAGTAGTTACTGCATACATGTTAATTCCATATTGAGTATTGTTTTCTCATAAATAAGTCAGGCAATTTCTAGTAAAATCACCAACCCCTAAGTTTTCCTTTTCAAAATTATATTCTTGTATTCCTTTAAAATCTAATGTTAATTCTGATCCTGCATCTTTCCTTTTCCCTCTGTTTCTCTCTGTGCATGGCATTTAGTTCAGATTCATTTTGGCATTTATATCAGTACCTGCTTATTTCTTTAGGTATAGTATTGTATCTTGACCTTCCAAGCTGAATGCAATAGAAGTATCAGGTGGGGTGCCTGGAAGGGTCATGATCCCAGGGTCCTGGGATGGAGCCCCTGCATCGCATAGGGCTCTCTGCTCAGCAGGGAGCCTGCCTCCCCCTCTCTCTGTGCCTGCCTCTCTGCCTACTTGTGATCTCTGTCTGTCAAATAAATAAATAAAATCTTAAAAAAAAATAGAAGTATCAGGCAAAACATAATGATCTGGTGAAATTAATAAAGACAAGTACTAAATATAGACTCCCTCAGCATATTCCTGACCTAGTTTTATTTATATAAGCAATCATTTTATATCAATAACTTTTATCTTTCTGATATAAAGATCATTTTAATGTTAAACTCCATCAAATTCTTGGAAGGACAAACTTTTTTTTTTTTTTTAAAGCCAAGTTATTTATAGGATTAGGTAGGATTGTGTGGTCAATTTGTAAAGAAAAAAGTTGACAAAATAGAACGCAGGAGTAACACTTTTTTCTATAAATGTATACAGTGATGGTTCTATCAAAAGGATATCTAAATGAAATAGAACCACATAAATGACACCCTGTGACTAATAAAGTAATAATAATTACTATTATAATTATAAAAGGAGTAGTATTTTTTTTTCTTGAGGGACCCCTAAAATATGACAAGTGATTTTTTTGGTGGGGGGAGCAGGGGAGTTAGGCGGTCGGGTTTAAAAGTTGCATCTGGAATTTATTAGCTGTGAGATGTAAGGTAAATAGCTTAACATCTTTGAGCTTTGATTCTTCACACATATAGGAATAATAATCATCATTTTGGAGGAAGCTTAGGAATAATGTAGGAAAAGCTCCTGAAATAAAATATACAATCAACAAGTGGTAGCTCTTGAGCAGGTGAAAGAGCCAGACAAGATACCGCCATCAAGTCAAAAGAGTCCAGTTCCCTGGGGCATCTGGGTGGCTCAGTGGTTAAGCATCTGCCCTGGGCTCAAGTCATGATCCCAGGGTCCTAAGATAGAGCCCCACATGGGACTCCCTGCTCTGCAAGAAGCTTGCTTCTCCCTCTCCCACTCCTCCTGTTTGTATTCCCTCCCTCCCTGACTCTGTCTCTCTGTCATATAAATAAATAAAATCTTAAAAAAAAAAAAAAAGTCCAGTCCCCAAACCAACAAGTTCCTGGGTTCTACTCTCTGCCCATTACCTGTAGCTAGTTAATACTAAACAAATTATTTAAATACTAAGTCTTCCTATCTAAAAGGGAAATAATAACACTATGAAAGTTGTGTGAAAAGTAACTTAAATACTGTATGTAAAGCACTTTTTTAATAGTACCTGGCACATAGTAAGTACTCAATAAATGGTTCTATTATTATATATTATAAGCCTATAATGTCACTATAGTTCTGTAGGCACTTGGGAACATATAAAGGAAACTTAGAGGGTAACTTAAGATACTTTAAGATCTTTTAAGGAAGTAAGACCTTGAGATAAGTAAAAGTTTCCATAGTATAGAATATAATAGTTTCCATAATAGGGGTCCACAGGTGCCTGAGAGTTGAGTTAAAGTCTAGAGAACCTGTGTTTGCAGGATCAAGAAGTGCTTACACCGTGGCCGTGGTTGCTTCTCAGCTGAGTTTGAGGGTGGACAGCATTATCTACAGGCAGAGATTGGAGCTGTTAGAGGAGGGAATTTTTGGAAGAGGGAGCAGAATATGCAATGAAGGTCATGAAAGTGAAAAAGCACAGATTATATGTGAGTTTTGGTGACAAGGATGATGTTTTTTATGTTGAATTTGTGGTGATAGCAAGACATGCACGTTGAAACTCCAGAGTTGAGAGCATGATCAGGGACAGGGGGAGCACCTGGCTAGCTGGCTCAGTCGGAGGAGTGCACGACTCTTGATCTCTCAGGGTCATGAGTTCGAGCCCCATGTTGGGTGTAGAGATTACTTACATAAAACTTAAAAAAAAAAAAAAAAGAGTTGGGAGCATGGGTGTGATATGGAGGAAATTTGAGCTAGAGACCTAAATGAGGAAATAGTCTATATGAGGTCACGGATGTGGGTGAAAATGACTGTGGAGTATTTCAAGAGAAGAACAGAAGGGCAAGGGTGGCTCCTCCAGGACGGCCTTTATCTAAGATGTGGCAAAAAGATGGAGGAGCAACTCACATAGTGAGTGAACCAGGAGGTAGTGATGCTGAGGTGAAGGAAAAAGGGTGGTCAGGAGCCCCACACACATGCCATAGGCAAGAGCTCTCCATACACATAGTCAGTTTTATAAACTGCAGTCATGTTTTTATACTAGTAAGATGTTTCAGGATACTAAAGAGCACTTTGCTTAGTACTAGGCACTATGGTAGCGGAAAATAGATGATAGCTTTCTAAAGTGCCTTCAATTGCAGGATACATTTGCTATCCTATGGGAAGGGTCATGTATAATAAATGGTTTATCTGACAGGATAGAGCTTGCCTGGAGCACCACGTAGGGAAGGAATCTGAGGAATGCTCTGGCTCCGGGGAAAGAACACTGGGATCTATTAGCAATATCTCCACTGGAAGAGGTAGGGAATACTGTGTCTGAGTTGGTCTTCCCTTGATTAGATGCTGTCTAAGGTATTGTGAAAACTCTAAATATCTATGGTTTTCAGAACCCCATGTATCATACACATCAACTAAAAAAAAAAAAAAAAAAGGCAGATGACTCTACATGATTTTGTAGCCCAGTTTTCCAGTGTAAAATGAAGGTGGATGTTGAGCTTTCTAGGGTGAATAAATGAAATGAAAAAAAAATTACGTGCATTCAGCAGAATATACATAAAGGAGAATGACCACATCCCTCCAACTCAGCTTTTAACTACCTAGTGCAAATGTGAAGTGTATGTGTGTGTGTCTCTGTGTGTATTCAGTTGTTTGGGACTTTAGGTAAGTGCTCTAATGGGAGTACAGTGGGACTATGTAAAGGGAATTGAAATTGATGGCTTTTTACTGTAAGAGGAGAAAATGTTATTTAAATTTTTCCAGTCAAGAACATTGATTATAGAAAGCCACAGGCGGGGAACATAAGGAGCGAATGCTCAGTTGAATTATTCGCTGAGGGTTATTTATGGTAACCACATTAATAAAGTTTTAGATGAGACTCTCCACTGTTCTATGTAAGTAACTGATGCAGAGAAACTTCTGTTTTATAAGTACTCTCTTACCGAAGAAATTTGCTCTCGTTTAATGACTCACTAGGTTAAGTGTATTTAGTTTTTTAATAGCCCCAATACAGAATAGATTGATTCATTTTATTTTTTCTTAATTAAAACATTTTTTAAAAATTGTAAAGGATTTTATTTATTTATTTATTTATTTATTTATTTATTTGAGAGAGAGAACACAAGGGAGAGAGCACAAGCAGGGGAAGCAGCAGAGGAAGAGGGAGAAGCAAATTCCCCGCTGAGCAGGTACAGGGCTCTATCTCAGATCATGACGTGAACCGAAGGCAGCCACCCAACCAACAGAGCCACCCAGGTGCCCCTAAAACATTTTTTATTGAAATATAGTTGACAGGCAATGTGACATTACTTTTAGGTGTACCACACAGTGATTTGATGACTTCATTCATTGTGCTGTGCTCACCACAAGGGTAGCCTCCATCTGTCATCATACAAAGCTATTATAGTACCACTGACTCTATTTCCTATGCTGTGCCTTTCATCCCTAAAATTCACTGTTCTCAGTCTTGAAAAGGTTGCGCATAAACGCCCTTGGAAAATGCCATTGTAATTTAAATACCTACTAGAATTAATTTTTAAATGATCTGCTTTGCAGAATTCTAGTGCTCTATATTTTTGTATTTCTTCTAACATATTTACTGTGTTGTAAGACTTTATACCAATCATTTCATCTCTGTGTCAGAATATCAACCACTTGAAGGCAAGGGCTCTATTTTATCACCAAACCATTGATATTACTTGTGTGTGGTGCCTAACCGCTCTCTAGTCTTCTTTGAGTTTTCCTCACGTCCCCTGATATTTTCAACCCCTCCGACAAAAGTGTAAAACATGGTACCCACCCTCAAAAAACTTCAAATCCAGGGGCACCTGGGTGGCTCAGTGGGTTAAAGCCTCTGCCTTCAGCTCAGGTCATGATCTCAGGGTCCTGGGATTGAGCCCCGCATTGGGCTCTCTGCTCAGCAGGGAGCCTGCTTCCCCCTCTCTCTGCCTGCCTCTCTGCCTACTTGTGATCTCTTTCTCTGTCAAATAAATAAATAAAATCTTTAAAAAAAAAAACAAAACTTCAAATCCAGTTGCTGAGAGAATAGCCACCAGAAATAGATAATGAACTGGGGAGATTACCAAAAACTTAGAGAATAGGCCCAAAGTAATTATTATCTTAAAAGCTTAATTATATTTTCATCCTTTTTTGATGAGAGACGTTCTCAGTGAT
The DNA here is from genome assembly GCF_963455335.1 of Martes martes. Classification (NCBI taxonomy): domain Eukaryota; kingdom Metazoa; phylum Chordata; class Mammalia; order Carnivora; family Mustelidae; genus Martes; species Martes martes. The sequence goes on from NC_137899.1 coordinate 36,446,817, forward strand.
AAGCAAAGACTTATCTTTGAGATGGGACAACACTTAAAAACTCTACTACCTCTATTTCCCCTGCACACTTAGTATCTCTTGTCCCTGTATCTTTGTTCTGTTTTCTTTCTGATAAGGGCCTCTTGCACCGATTCCTGGTATTCATTTGTCAAACCTCTTTTTTTCAAATCTCACCTTAATGTCACCAACCAGATTTTCCCCTTTGAATCCCTTTCCCTCTGCCCCACCCCCACACCGCTCACATGCACTCTCACTCTCTCAAATAAATAAATAATATCTTAAAAAAAAAAAAGAAATGGAAAGTTCTGAGGATCTAATATATGGCATGGTGATTATAGCTAATAATACTGTGTTATATACTTGAAAGTTGCTAAGAGAGTAGAACAAAAATGTTCTCACACAAAAAAGAAACGGTAATTATGTGAGCTAATGGAGATGTTAGCTAAGGCTCTGGTGGTAATCATTTTGCAATACGTAATTATCGAATCAACACATTGCACACCTTTAATTTACACAATGTTATATGTCAATTATATCTCAGTAAAACTGGGGGAAAAAAAGGAGGAAGAAAGAAAGACAATGATCCCAGAGTAGATACCAAAAAAAGTGAGGACCAAGGAATATAATTATATTGCTGGGAAGAAAAAATGAGACTGAAATTGGATGGTGGTGGAAGGTGGGGAACCTGCTTTAGATAAATAAGAAGGGCCTCTTTGAGGGAGTTGGGAGTAAGCAAAGACCAAAATATGATAGGGAGTTAGCCAGGAACAAGGTAGGGGGAAGGGACATTACCAGGTGGAGACTGGGATGAGACAGAGCTTAGAGCTTGGTGCTTTGGAAAAACTGAAGTTCAGTGTGGCTGGAGTGAGCAAGGGGTTGAGCTGGAGGCAGAGGCAAGGATCAGATAATGTGGGCATTCGTAGGCCCTTAGAAGGAGTTTGGGTTGCACTAGACTTGACTGAGAGGGTGTGATTTTCAGCTGGGCTTAATAAACCTATGTTAAATGTAGGGGAGTAGGTATTTGAGATGGAAGAGCATAGTCATGGGATTGTGTCTAAGAGTGGTGTCCAGGAAGGCAATAAACAGTGTGAAATGGAGGAGCCACATTGGTGCAGATGAGGGACTTCTCTTTGGGAGGGTGTCATGCAATAGCACAGCAGCTGCCTTACAGTAACCAACTTGGACGGGATTTTCTCATAGCAGACAAAAAGTCAAGCTGACGTGGTGACCTTTTGGAATAGATGGTTTCTTTTCTGAGAAGTTGAACCTTTTCTGGGGCTATTTATGCTGAGTGAGCTCTCTGACCTTTGGGCAGAGTGCATAAATGCTATCCTTCACCAACATTCAACTCTTTCCTTTCATGTCAGCAGAAAGAAATAAATCATTTATGTTAGTTTTGGTAATTGAAGAAGCTTTTCATTTCCAATTTACCCCCGTGTGTGACTAACTCGAGTTGATAGTCATTATTAACCATGTACAGCTTTTTAGTGGATGTGGATGGACCATGAGTTGGAAAACGTAGCATTTCTGTAGAAATTGATGTAAAGGCCTTGAATTTAAGCATTCTAGTCTAAACATGAAACCTGAGAGTTAACATTGTATTACATTTTCAGTAATGACTGTGTCCTTTTTCTTCCAGGCTTCCTTCAGGATTTTAATCATCCTTACAGCCTCTTTGAAAATGATTGAACTTTCAAATTCCCTTAAGTTAAAATTTTAAATTCTATCGAACATTTTTGTAGAGTATTTCATTACTTTTACATTATGACTTGCTCAGTAATTTGAGATCATAAGGGTTGAAAAAGCTCTTGAGACAAGATTTTATGGTTAATTTAAAAACTTTTTTAAAACTTCTGAATAATCTCCTTCCTAGCTAGTTTTACAATATTAATGTTCTTTCTTTTGGAACATAATGTGGTATAAATATAGAATGTTCAAGCATCCAACATGTAAATTTAAATATGGCGTAGGGATTGCAGGCTACACTCAAGATTATGCATGACGTTGTTTTCTTATCAGTGTTACCAGACAGTAAACACTCGAATTCTAATTTTGTTTAAATTTATTGTGACCAAAAAAAAAAACCTGCTTCCCTATTTAAAATCTTCCCTAGAATAGCAAATCTGAGGTAATGATTGATATCATTAGTATCTGTGTTGATGACATTTTGGGTGGTTTAACCAAAACACATTTTTAACACTATAGATACTTTAAAATAAAAGAGGTGAAGACTCTTAACAATTCAAGGAAAATACTAGAGGATTTTTAGAGCAAAATTATGCCGGGCTTCTTTCAATACCAGGTACTTTCCTCATTAAAATTCAGTAATGTTTTGATCAGCCTCATTCCTTGGTTGTAAACACAGTACTGGTTCTAAGACAGTGAGCAGACAGATAGGGCCCAGGAAGTTCAAGTTTTATTAAACTTGTTACAGACTGATGCTTTATTCTCATAATTCTAGGTAAAGGTGTAGAAAAATTTTGAAGAATAACAGGAGTACTTGTTTTCCTGTTTGTAAGATTACCATTCGCCAGGTTTAAATATATCTTTTTAATTAGAAAGATTCATATCTCAAAAGCATACTAACTTTCAGAATGTTAAAAATATATCCATTTTGTGTTAATTCTCTACATATGGCTGTTTCCAAAAACTACAAAATCTCATTAATTGATGTCTTTGGAGGAGTTTCATCTTTTTCTCCTTTTACCATAATAAATTTCGGTTTCATTTTTCAGTTCAAAACAATTCAGTATGGACTGTTATTTTCTGTAGTGTGTCATGTCACCACCGATAAATTATGAAAAAAAAATCATCCTTTAATCACACAACTTGAGTATGGCTCTTGATTTATAACCACCTGAAAAAAGACTTCTACAAATAAACACCAAAGGAAATATTAAGCCAAGTTTTATTTATTTTATTGTAATTATAGTAGAATTTTCAATTAATTTCTTCATAAATGGCCCTAATAATTCATTCTAAAATCTACTATAGTTCTGTATTTTAAAAGATTATTTACTGACTTTTTTCTGTTTTTTCCTTACTCACTTATTTTATATAATCAGGTTGAATAATTATCAACATATCACAAAATAATATATTTAAAGAATTAGTGATTTTGGATTTGCTTGGTGTTAAATTATGAATAACCTTGTTCTCTTGTGCTCTGTTTGACTTTTTTCTTTCATCACCTATCAGGGAATCTAAAAAAATAAAGTGCAACTCAGCTGGCTGTCTTTGAAGAATAACAATTTGAGTTGAGAGTAAGTTGATAGGGTAGTAATAAGGTCTGGTGATAGGTTTCCCAGGAGATGTCTTATGCAAAAATGATAGAGGGCTGCCCATCACTGCACACAGATGCTGACATTCTTGACTTTAATAGGGAAGCATTTATCTCTGGCACCTGCTCCAGTATCTGAGTAGCTGTCATGTACTCCAACAAAAGAGAGGAAAAATTGTCACTATCATTTAAGAAATATGCCTTGGCATAAGAAAAAGCAAAATATTTTGAGCACTTATAATTTATTTTTCTTACTCTCTTATGTCTGGCTTCTACAGTGAATTGTTTAAGTTATACTTAATAGTTTTAGAATTTTCCTATTGAGTTCATCAGTATGACTTCATCAGCATAGAAAGCTCTTTGAATTATTAAAGAGACCCTGTGTGTGTGCTATAGGAGTAAAAGGTTTTGCATTTATGATGACTGAATTTTCAGCAGTACCTAACAAATGAAACACCTAGATAAAATGTAAATGCAGTCTTTACAAGTATATCAGTAAGACATAAAAATTTAAAGTAGATGAAGGTAAAACTTATCTCAAACACTTCACTAATTAAAACAAACTGGCAAATCATGGAATAAATGCATATTGAAATTGATTATTGAAAAAATGAAGGATTCTTAAGGGTTTTTAATTCTGACAGGTTGACTATGGAGCCAGAGCCTTTAAATATGTTCGAAATATTGAAGTGTTATTGCTTTTTCTTTTAACAACATTTTTATTCCTATTACTGCTTTCTGGGTAAAATTACGAAGGAAGTCTGTCAGATCTCTTTTACATTTATATTTTCTCAGCAGGTATGCCCTCCCATGGTATTTTACATGCTAGCTTTTCTGCTGCTGCTGTCTTTCAATCCTAACTCTTCTTTTAAAAATATGCAAGAGATTCTACGATTATATATATACATATACATGCATAGTGTGTATCATGTATAAAGCATAACAAAAATTTAATTTGACTGATCTTTTTTTTACTCATTTTTTAACAAACACTAAAATTAAGTACCAAGATTAATTTTCTCCCATAAGAGTATTTACCATTAGAAATTATCCACTTATTTCAGTGCTGCTGATATTACTTAAAAACTCTTTGGACCTCTTCTTTTGAAATGTCCTTAAAAACCTGCAAAACATTTAAAATACATCTTTAGTAGTGGCAGGTCATCATTCTTTGAGGATGGCTGAGAATGGGAACAAAGAATTTGTTTTTGAAAAGGCAGAAAGGCATTCAGAGCCATATGTGATGAACAGGTAACTGATTGTTGCAGATAACCCATTTTTGGTCAAAGTCAGGTTTAGACTATAAAGAACTTGTGTGCACAGGAAAAGAAAAAATGGAAAAGCAGGGAGGAAAAGGGGAGCCTAAACTTACTATGATAGCCATTTGTAAAGAAAAATCCAAAATGGTTTTAGCAATTGAAAAAAAGCTTTGCTTTGTCCGTGGTGACTACTTTGAAAGAATGCAGTCATTTGGAAGTATTGGCAGCCCACGAAGCACTGAGGTTCTAAACGACTTTCATTTATAATTCTGAGCTCATTATATCCACAGTGGGATTTAAAGTGAAAAGCATATATATTAAAATGGACTTTGATTAACTCTTCCTAAGGCTCCTGCACCCATCTGGCATTAGTCTGGCCAAAAACCTTACTCTCTTTTATGTACCATCCTATGTGATTCTTACTGAGGAGACATCTTCTTAGCCTTGTTGAGTTTCAGAAACCGTGATTTGTGTAGGTAATGCTGAGTCAAGATGGCTCTAGGAAATGTCAGCTTTGGACAAAAGGAGTGAAGCAAATTTTAGAAAAGAGGAAAAAGGTGCCTAGATTCAGAGAGAGTTGCCACTCTAACCAAAACTTTGGGTGGTTTTCAACTTAGGAAGCTACAATCTGAAGAAGGATAAAGAAAGATCAGTTTAGGGGCACCTGGGTGGCCCAGTCGGTTAAGCCTGGGATTCTTGGTTTCTGCTCAGGTTGCGATCTCAGGGTCATGAGATTGAGCCCCCTTTGGGCTTGAAATTCTCTCCCTCTCTATCCTCCTCTGCCCCACCCCCAGTGTGTGTGCACGCACTCTCTCTCTCTCTCAAGGTAAATAAAATAAAATATTTTAAAAAGAAGATCAGCTTAATACCAGTTGCCAACTGAAATTTCATACTAATTATCCAAACTTCTTTGTCTTAGCTCATGAGATTGCTTGGAAGAAGAGACCAAGTTTTAGACTTGGACACCTAGTCTGATCCTAAATTATTTGTGATTTCTTGACAGATTTCTTCAAGGAAAGGTTGGTTTTCTCATTTTCTAATGAATCCTTTGAGACAGACAGGTTCTAGTGCCCCAATTGTCTGGATAAAGAATTTGAAAAACAAGCTCGCCACAGTAGAATGAATTGCCCAAGATCATTTGGCTTTAAGAAATGGAGCCAAGCTTGAAAAGGCATAGCTTTTGTCTCATAGGAAGCTGCTTCTTTGGGGCACCTGGGTGGTTAGTCATTTAAATGTCAGACTCTTAATTTTGGCTCAGGTCATGATCTTGGGGTTGTGAGATAAAGCCCGTTGGGCTCTGAACTCAACAGGGAGTCTGCTTGAGATTTCTCTCCCTCTCCCTTTGCCCCTCCTCTCTCTCTCTCTGTCTGTCTGTCTCTCTGTCTGTCTGTCTCAAAAATAAATAAATAAATAATTTTTAAAAAAACACTTCTCTCTGATGTTATAGCTAAAAAAATTTCCTTTAAGTTTGTCTAAAATCACACAAGAAAGAGGTTATTGTGTTAGAAAAAACTTTCTGTCAATGAAAGTGAATAATTCTGGAAGAAATTGCTTTCTCAACTGTTCAAAGGTGAAAATCCATGCTTGGTTATAAAATTAAGGATAGGTTTACTTGTTATTACCCTTTTAGTGCTCACTTCGGCAGCACATATACTAAAATTGTTATTACCCTTTTATTTGTATCAAACACTTCCAGGGACTTCCAGCTCAAATGTCTTCTTGTTTCATCATTGTGAAACTCCCAAAGCACATATTATTAAAGACAGTCTTCTAGTTATCTGAAAATCAAATACTAAAGACATAAGAAATCAGGTTCTATATTTAGGAATGAATTTATGTCAAGTTTTTAATCCTAATAACATTAAGGCCCTACTATGTACAAACCATTATAGAATAATTTCAGAATAAATAAAGCATTCAGAATAATTTCAATAACAGCACTGCATATAAAAATAGTACATAATGCCCTGGATATCATGCACTCTAGATACAGATTCTAACTGAAAGGTTATTTTCATATAGTCTTGCATAAACTTACTGCTGTAGATGAAGGTTATTTCATTTGAAAAGATAATTGCAACCAAAAAAAACCCTGAATGTTTATAAACATTTGCAATTGCCAGTATCCTATTCTATTCTTTTATTTCTTTTTTTCTTTTCTTTTTTCTTATTTTACAAGAGGGCAGAAGAACAAAACATCCATGTTTCAAAATGCTTAATCAAATGTCTCTCATTCTCTCCAATTGTCTCCTCAAAGATACTTGGCAAAGTTTTCCCAAAAGAACCCTCAGCATTCTACAGTCTTACACATTTGATTTGTAAGGGAAAAAGGAAAAAGAAAGGCTAGATTGCTTTAGGAGAAAGAACCATTTACACTGTTCTATGACATTTAGCCACATTAAGTACAATGTTATGAGATGATTACAGTATTTTACTATTTAGTATACGCCTTTTGAAGTGCTACAGTGTATGTCATTTGATATATTATTTATTTATATATAAATGTATATAATAATGGGTGTGTGTATATATGTGTGTGTGTGTGTGTGTGTGTGTGTATGTGTGTATATATATATACACACATTCTAAACATAGTGTTTTGCTAACTTGTATAAAAATACTGACCCTCGGGAACCTGGGTGGCTCAGTGGGTTAAAGCCTCTGCTTTCGGCTCAGGTCATGATCCCAGGGTCCTGGGATCGAGTCCCACATCGGGCTCTCTGCTCAACAGTGAGCCTGCTTCCTCCTCTCTCTCTGCCTGCCTCTCTGCCTACTTGTGATCTCTGTCTGTCAAATAAATAAATAAAAATCTTAAAAAAAAAATACTGACCCTCAGATCCCTTAATCAAGAACATAACTTTGCTGTACATCTCCTTTGTGAGAAAATGAATCAATTTAATTATTATTATTATTAACTTATACAATAACAAGGGTAAAATTTTGTGTAACTTTATGATAACAAAGCATTTTCAGAATCTTACAATCCAATGAGAAGCTTTTTTCTTCTTTCTCCATATCCCTCTCCCTTTACCTCCTTCATTTTTTTGTTTTTCCCTCAGTTTTATTGAGATATAATTGACATATGACCTTGTTTTACATTTAGTATTAGTATACAACATAATAATTTGATAAACATACATATTGCAAAACGATTGCCACAATAAATTTAGTTAACATCCATCACCTCACATAGTTACAATTTTTTTCTTGTGATGAAAACTTTTAAGGTCTACTCTCTTAACAACTTTCAAATATGGGGTATATAGTATTACTAACTACAGTCACCGTAGTATATATTATATCCCCAGAACTTATTTATTTTACAACTGCAGGTTTCTACCTTTTGACTACCTTCACCTGTTTTACCCACTTTCCACTTCCCAATTCTGGGACCCACCAATCTGTTCTTTGTACCTGTGAGTTCAGTTTTTTAGATTCCCCATATAAGTGTGATCATACAGAATTTGTTTTTCTCAATCTGACTTCACTTAACATAATGCCCTTAAGGAGGTCCATCCATGTTGTTCCGAGTGGCAGGATCTCCTTCTCTTTTATGGTTTGATAGTGCTGTATTGTGTGTGTGTGTGTGTGTGTGTGTGTGTGTGTGTGTGTGTGTATACATATATATATATATATGCCATATATATATATGGCATTTTCTTTATCTATTCATCTGTGATTCAGGTTTCTTCCATGTCTTGGCTATTGTAAATAATGCTGCAGTGAATGTAGGGGTGCAGATATCTCTTTCACAGAGTGATTTCATTTTCTTTTCTTTCTTTCTTTTTTTTTTTTAATTTTATTTATTTATTTGTCAGAGAGAGAGAGTGTGCGCACAAGCAGGGGGAGCTATAGGCAGAGGGAGAAGCAGGTTCCCCGCAGAGCAAGGAGCTCCATACAGGACTCTATCCCAGGACCTTGGGATCATGACTTGAGCCAAAGGCAGATGAGATGCTTAACCAACTGAGCCACCCAGGGATCCTGAGTGACTTCATTTTCTTTGAAGAAATACCCAGAAGTAGAATTGCTGGATCATATGATAGTTCATATGATAGTTCTGTTTTTAATTTTTTGAGGAAACTTCGTACTGTTTTCCATAGCAGCTGCACATTTACTTTCCTAGTAACAGTGCATAATGGTTCCCCTTTTCTCCACACACTTGTTATCTCCTATCTTTTGGATGATAGCCATTTAATTTATGTATTTATGTATTTATTTATTTGTAAAGACTTTTTATTTTTTTAAACTTTTTTTAAAAAGATTTTATTTATTTATTTGACAGAGATTACAAGTAGACAGAGAGGCAGGCAGAGAGAAAGGAGGAAGCAGGCTCCCTGCTGAGCAGAGAGCCTGATGTGGGGCTTGATCCCAAGACCCTGGAATCATGTCCTGAGCCAAAGGCAGAGGCTTTAACCCACTGAGCCACCCAGGCGCCCCAAGACTTTTTATTTATTTATTTGACACAGAGAGAAACAGAGAAAGAGGGAACAGAAGCAGGGGGAGTGGGAGAGGGAGAAGCAGGCTTCCCGCTGGGCAGGGAGCCAGGTGTGGGGCTAGATCCCAAGACCTTGCGATCATGACCTGAGTCCAAGGCAGACGCTTAATGAGCTACCCAGGTACCCCATGATAACAGCCATTTTATTTTATTTTTTTATAAACATATAATGTATTATTAGCCCCAGAGGTACAGGTCTGTGAATCGCCAGGTTTATACACTTCACAGCACTTACCATATCACATACCCTCCCCAATGTCCATAACCCTAACACCCTCTGCTTACCCCCCTACCCCCAGTCACTCTCAGTTTGTTTTGTGAGATTAAGAGTCTCTTATGGTCTGCCTCCCTCCCAATCCCATCTTGTTTCATTTATTATTTTCCTACCCCCCAAACTCCCCATGTTGCATCTCCACTTCCTCATATCAGGGAGATCACATGAGAGTTGTCTTTCTCCGATTGACTTATTTCGCTAAGCATAATACCCTCTAGTTCCTTCCACATCATTGCAAATGGCAAGATTTCATTTCTTTTAATGGCTGCATAGTATTCCATTATATATATATATATATATACCACATCTTCTTTATCCATTCATCGATAACAGCCATTTTTAAAGGCATGAAGCTAGGGTGCCTGGTTGGCTCAGTTGTTAAGCGTCTGCCTTCGGCTCAGGGCATGATCCCAGGGTCTTGGGATCTAGCCCCGCTAGAGGCTAGAGAGGGAGGGCAAGCTTCTCCCTCTCTCATTACCCCTGCTTGTGTTCCCTCTTTTGCTGTGTCTCTCTCTGTGTCAAAAAAATTGAAAAAAAATCTTAAAAAAAAAAAAAGACGTAAGGTGGTGGTTCACTATGGTTTTGATTCATATATCCTTGGTAATTTGTAATGTCGAATACCTTTTCATTTACCTGTTGGCCATTTCTGTGTCTTCTTTGGGAAAAAGTATATTGAGTTCCTCAGCTCATTTATTATTGGATTGTTCATCTTGTGCTATTGAGTTGTGTGAGTTCTTTATATATTTTAGATATTAACTCCGTATTGGATATAGGATTTGCAATTATGTTATCCCATTCTTCAGGTTGCATTTTGTTTTTTCAATGATTTCTTTTGCTGTGCAGAATCTTTTTAGTTTAATGTGGTTCCACTTTTTTATTTTTGCTTTTGTTGCCTTTGCTTTTCATGTCAAATTTTAAAAAAATCATCACCAAGACCATAGTCAAGGAGCTTACCCCTTATGTTTTCTTCTAGGAGTTTTATGGCTTCAGGTCATACATTCTAATCTTTAATCCATTTTGGGGGGTATTTTTTTTTGTATTTTTTATTAACATATAATGTATTATTAGCCCTATGGTTTAATCCATTTTAAATTGATTTTTATGAATGGTGTAAGATAGGGGTCCACTTTTATCCTTTGCATGTGGCTGTCCAGTTTTCCCAACACCACTTCTCAAAGAAACTGTCTTTTCCCCACTGTATATTCTTGGCTACTTTGTCATAAATTAATTGGCGATATATGTGTGGATTTATTTTGGGGCTCTCTATTCTGTTCCATTGATCTGTGTGTATGTTTTTATGCCAGTGTCATAGTGTTTTGATTACTACAGCTTGTAATATAGGTTGAAAACAGGAAGTGTGATGCCTCCAGCTTTGTGTTTTCTCAAGATTGCTTTGGCTAGTCAGTCTTTTGCGGTTCCGCACAAATGATAGGATTGTTTGTTCTATCTTGGTAAAAAATGTCATCGGAATTTTGACAGGAATTGCATTGAATCTGTACATTGCTTTGGATAGTACAAGCATTTTAACAATATTAATTTTTCCAATCCATGAGTTTGGAGTAGTTTTCAGTTTATTTGTATCTTCAATTTCTTTCATCATTTTTTATAGTTTTTATTCTATAAGTCTTTTCACCTCCTTGGTTAAATCATAGGTATTTTATTCTTTATGATACAGTTGTCAATGGGATCATTTTCTTAATTTTTCTTTCTGATCATGTGTTTGTATGTAGAAATGCAAAACTTGTTTGTGTATATTGATTTTGTGTCCTGCAACTTTACTCAATTCATTTACAGTTCTAACAGTTTTTGATGGAGTCTTTAGGATTTTCTATAATATCAAGTCATCTACAAAGAGAAACAGTTTACTTCTTCCTTTCCAATTTAGATGCTCCTTCCTTCCTTCCTTCCCTTCTTTCCTCCTTTTAAAAAAGATTTTTAAAATTTATTTATTTGAGAGCAAGAGCAAGCGAGAGAGAACATGAGCAGGGGAGGGGCAGAGAAGGAGGGAGAAGCAGACTACCCGCTGAGGAGGAAGCCTGACACAGGGCTTGATCCTAGGACCCTGGGACTACTTCCTCAACCAAAGGCAGATGCTTAACTGACTGAGTCACCCAGGCACCCCCTTCTTTCCTCCTTTTTGCCTGATTGCTCTGCATAGGACTTCCAGGACTGCATAGGACTCGGCATAGGTGAGTAAAAGTGGCAAAAGTGGACATCCTTGTGTGATCTTAAGAGGAAAAGCTTTTAGCTTACCATTGTTGAACATGGTGTTAGCTGAGGGCTTGACATGTATGGCCTTTATTATGTTGAGGTACATTCCTTTTGTACCTAGTTTTCTGAAAGAGTTTTTTTTATCATGAATAGATATTAAATTTTGTCAAATGCTTTTTTTGCATCTATTGAAATGATCATATGATTTTTATCCTTCATTTTGTTAATATTTATATCATGTATGTTATGATCAAGTGGGATTTATTCCAGGGATGCAAGGATGTTTCAATATCTGCAAATAAGTCCTTCATTTATGTTTGTTTAAGTCACCATATGTCCCAATTTTTCCAGAACCATCCTACTTTATACCTGTTGTCTTTGGGGTAGATAAAAATAGAACCCTCTCAAATAAGCACATGGAAACAAGTTCACCATTGTTATTCATTAGGAGTATGCAAATTAAAGTCAAAATGAGATATCACTACACACTCACTACAACGGCTCAAATTATAAACACTAATCATACCAATTGTTGCTGAAGATGAAGATGTGGAGAAACTATACTTTTAATACATTGCTGTGAAGAACGTAAAATGATACAACCACTTCGGAAAATTATTTGATACGTATTTTTTTAAAACTTAAATACACCTACCATACCACCCAGCCATTTTATGCCTAGATGTTTATATGTGAAAAATGAATACATATGTCTATATCAAGACTTTTACATGAATGTTCATAGCAGCTTTCTCTGTAATAACTCTAAACTGAAACCCAAATGTTCATCAATAGGAGAATGGACGAACAAATTATGGTATAGCCATACAGTGGAACACCATTCAGAAACAAATAGGAAAAAACTATTGATACACACAACATATAAGCATCTCTCTGTAAAAGAAGTCAAAGAGGATATAGAATACGATTCTCTTTATATAAAATTCTAAAAAAGCAAACTTGTGACCAAATTGAGGTCAATGGTTGCCTGGGAACAAAAAAGGGGGATGAAAGGAGAGATAACAAAGTGGGACAAGGAAACTTTTTGGGTTGGTATATATGTGTATCATCTTGACTGTGGCAAGAGTTTCACAAATATATGCCAAAACTTACCAAAGTGTAAATTTAAATGGGTGAAGTTCAATATATATCAATTATACCTCAATTACACATTTTTTAAAATGCCACTTTTTACTCTCAAGGGTATTTCAGCCCAAATGTTGGTAATATTCTTTCTTAATCTGAGTTCTGATTTCAAAGATTTTTAAGTTGGGTATTGGTTTCATAGATCTTTTCAGTTTGTGCAAATCTACTTATCATATGTGTACTTTTCTGTATATATGTTATACTCTAATCAAATAAAAACATCTCCCCCCTAAAGAAAAGCCTGAAAGATTCCCTGAGGGAAACATGCAGGAAGTGTTCCAGCTGGATAGTAAATTAAAGGATGACCCTATCCTTTGAATTTTTATTTTTTTAATTCTAGAGAAAAGAAAACTAAGACTTACAAACAACTTGCAAAAAGCCCCAAAATAGTAAATATTTCCATGGAGACTTCAGGTGGTTTTTTCTTTTCTAAAAAATCCATGTGCTTTCCTATGCTTTTCAGGCCAGTGAAAGAACTGGTCTCTCTTTAATGAAGCAATATTATGTTAAAAAATAATCATCTTATTTATGATCATCCCTTACATATTTGTGTCATAATTCATGATCATTCACATTAGATACATTCAGAGCCAAAGAATAATATTCATTTCAATATTCTAGCAAGTTTGGGGACACAAAGCAACTGATTTTTGTCGATTAGTTCAGTGGTACCACTGGTCTTTGGGACAAGAAGCTGTATTAGAAAAGGATTTTAAGAAAACATAAGACCTCTCGCTAGTGGAGAATATAATGCTGTAGATAGAGTGAAATGACCAGTAGAAGATAGTAATATATCTATCAGCATTTTGAGATACAGTGAACACTTCAGAAGAAAAAAATCCATGCATTGATATGGATTTTTTTTTTTAAGATTTTATTTATTTATTTGACAGAGAGAGCAAGAGAACACAAGCAGGGGGAACAGTGGGGAGAGAAAGGGAAAAGCAGACTCCCTGCCAAGCAGGAAGCCTGATGCAGGGCTGGATCCAAGGACCCTGAGATCATTACCATCTGAGCCACCTAACCATAGAGCCACCCAGGGTGGATTTTTGTGTATTTTGGTGCCAGCAACTTAGTGGAAATCTTTCCTTGGGAAGATTTTTTTTTTTTAACCAGGGTGAAAAGAAACAAACAAATCTTTGATATTAAGTAGCAATTTACTTTAGAAATTGATTAATATTATAAAATAATAAACTGACTTTTAAGTAATATGGCTTATAACATTTTAATAAACACTGTAAAAATGAAGTTATATTAATATGATGCTTTGCATATTGTAGGGCATCAAAGTGGCGAAGACTAATTTCGATTCATAGGCAGGTTAGGGGAAGCAGAAAGAGGAAGACGGTAATAAGGCAGATAGGGAAGAAAGGCAAAATAGGCATAGCAGAGAGACAGCAGAGAAAAGTTCTGCTTTCTAAAATCATTTTTAGTGATCTTCAGCTGTTACTTGAGGCTCTGAGCTACTTATAGAGTGTAGAATATTCTATGGGTTGCCTATTCAATATCTACTTCCTTATATACATATGTTAAAATGACCCTGATTTTGTTCAAATAGCTGTCCTCCACGTGACCATTTATTCAGAGAGTCCGGTTCCATTCCCAGCCCCAAAAGGTAAATCCTAATTGGTCTAGGGCATTCTTATTTTCCTTGCCAGTAATTGGTTTAGAAAGGTCACATGACCCAATTCTGACCAATCAGAAATGAGACATCTGGGGAAGTTTCTAGGAAAGGTTTTCTCACTTTTAGATAAGACACAGAAAAAGACATCTTCCTCTTCTTTATTTGGGTCATATTAGATCTAAATGTGATTCCCAGAGCTGCTTCCACTACTTTCTTATCATGAGACAAGTCTGGAAAAACTTGATACCTAAAGAAGAACAAAACTGATAATTGGAAAGAACCTAGGCCCTTGATGATGTCTTTAAAATAATTAAATTATCCAGCTTTGGAGTTGCTACTAACCAGCCAAATGATCTTGGAAATTGATCCGGGCATCAGTTTCCTCAACTATAAAATGAGAAAGATGAATTTTTTACTTGATCCAACTGGGACCTACAGCTCTGTTATCATCCCATGGTTCTCACAACCCGTAAACCATTTCACTGAAGTTACTGAACTTTTCTTGCTAGTGACAATATATAACCCAGGGAATGCAAATATCAGTAAACTCTAACGTGATTTTTTTCACAGTAATTTCTAGGAACACGAGTTTTAAAAGTTGCCTAGGGTCAAGCTATTAAAAGGTTTCCAAGCATTCCAAATATCAAAAGCTGATATGTGCTCAGTGTTGACGTAATGGAAGAAATAATTGGTAAGAAGCTCAAGTAAGTGCTGAGTAGCAGAACCTAGGCTGGAACTCCCAACATTCCTGTCATTATATTGATCACAATATAAAAAAAGAGATGGGCTAAGCCAGGCAATCTCACCTCACCCATTTTTCTTTGGGCCATTAGACCTTCTTATTAAGGTATTTTGTAACTTGGTGACTTTCACACTACTCTGACTTTACAGTTTTGAAATTTCAGCTTAAGTGAGGTGAAATGGAATTGTCTTTTCCACCGAGAGGTCATGAGGACTATTCTATCTCTTTTGCTTTCTGTGGTGTTGCTGCTACTACCTGGTAATTAATATCCAATGATTCAAAGCCATTTTCTCTTGCTCTGGGTGAGTTCATGTTTCAGAATTGCCTGACTTTTCAAGAATTTACTGTTATTTATTTTCAAGGCAAAAAAGAAAGAAAAGAAAAGAAAAAAGGATTTTACATTAAATGGGGTTTTAAGCTAAATGAAATGCAAGGCCCATCTCACTCTTGAGAATCCCTGAGAAGTAAACATTTTTCCCAATGGAATTTTTTCTATTTTCAGAAACAACCATCAATGTTTCCAAGTTATTGATAGAAATGGAAGTTTTTAAGACTTAATCCATCTAAATCAAATATTTGATGAGTCCCTGTAATGTACAGGGTACCATACTTTTATTTTATGCAAAAGTTAAAGTGTTATAGTCAGACAAGCCAATAGAAGTGTAGACATCACCTTAGAAAGCAGGTGATAGAGCTAGTGATAGGAAGGGATAGGTAGTAAATCCTGCAATTTGTGGCTTAAATTAAACTGTCTCTTAGTTCTCCATGTATATAATTATAGTACATTGAAAGCTTTTGACTATTAATAAAAGCTACCTGTTTATAAAGGGCTTAAAATGTTACAAATTACTGCAGAGCAAATATAAACTTGACTTGAGAATCTTAAAATTAATGGTATTCTCACCGAGCACTTTTTAAAAAGTGTTCAAACTCTCTTTGGGTCAAAATGATTCTAACATTGCAAATATCACTGTCAAAACCTCAGCTTTTCTCTAACCAGAGTCGTCTTTGGAAGTAATGTTAGGGAAAGCCAGCCATTTTCATCACCCTGCCTCATTTTCTCTGTCTTTTCCAAGGATGCCCTCTATCACAAGCATAATTCCACTCACAATTCTGTTTAGTCATAAATTCCACAGACTATCTGCTAGCTTTTCAGAGTTAGCTCATCATGTCAGACCTGAATCCCTGAGCTGTTCACTCAAACATCTGTTTTCAACAAGCCTGGAGTCTCTGCTGTGCCTTGGTTGCCTTTCTCCTCTCTCCCTTCCCCTGGTGGGCTTGTCCATAGATACAGCATCTGCCTCAGTTGCCCTGTTTGCCTTCTCACTTTGCTTAGCTAAGAGTAATGCCTCTCTTCCTAGGATCAGCCAGGTCCTGCCAGGCCATCCTACAGAACAAGTCATCGATATCTTAGAACTGAATACCAGACAATATTTTCCAGTATAATGGCTGGCCTCCTGCCTTAAACACAATTCCTACTCCTTTCAGAAGCAGTCCCAACTTTTGTTTGAGATCTGCCTTTGCCCCATTTTTGTCAAGTAGACAACGTAGGCCTCTTTCTAAGCCCTAGGGGATGAAGTTTCGGACCCAAGATAGCCTATTCCCTCAGTGATTGATTCAGAGGTGGGAATGTGACCTAAAATGACCCAAGCAGAGAAAATGATAGGGCTTCCCTAGAAGTTTTAGGATAGTTGCTTTTTCTTCTTTGGTTAAATTTAAACCTGAAAGGTTATAACTGGAGCCAGTTTGACCTTAATATTTGTAGGTCACAAAACAATAAAACAAATAGAGGTCTATGTTCTAAACATAGAAACATATGCCTAAATATGCACAAATTATAAAATCAAACACAATGTTAAATAAAAAATTGTTGTTTTCTCCTATCTGGATGAATGTATTTTCATAATGTCCTGTAAGTTCAGGTACAAATTCTCAGACCTAGATTTCTAATTTGGAACATGAAAAAATCACACATAGTTTGGCTCATCTGCTCCTCTCATTGCTGCCTCAATTCTGTACCATAAGAGGACTAATAAGCCATGTATGAATAGCTCAGACTGTTCATTCAAACTCTATACACATCTTCTGCCAACAACTAACTCTTGGACCTAAAAGTAGTCAAATTGGCAATTTAGTTCACCCTTAGGTGGATTAACTCAAGGAAGAGGACTGTATAGGGCTGAGAATTAGGTTGGAAATTTTTGGCAGAGAATTGTTGGGTCTGTGGTACCGAGTGTAATCTAGAGGGATATGAGAAGATTCTAGGGGAGTAATGCCTTTGGCTCCAGAGCTCTTTGCACCATGGGGAGAGGGCATGGCTGGAGGAGAGCCAGAGAAGAGCTCTCTATAGTGCAAAGTCCAGGGGAGGGGATAATTTTGCCTGGATCTAAGGGTAGCACTTAGATGCAGGAAACCATCTTATAACCATGAGGGTAGGACCTGTCTTATAATAAATCCAACATAACAGAGAGGAACGAGCCAAATCAAGAGATGGAGGTAACTGGGTTATGGTTAATATCACATGAGACTCCATATAAGCCACACCTAAAGCCAACCTTATCCTGGGACCATCCATTTTATGAGCTGATTCATTTGTTTTTTTGCTTAAGCCAATTTGGGGTGAGATTTCTGTCATTTGCCAACTGAAAGAATCATGTCTGATAGGCTTCTTAATGGTGTTTTATGTATGACTCATGTCTGGGCTGCTCTGCTTCTTAAGACTGTGGGATTAATCTTGATCTAACCAATCTTGTCAAATGAGAGGGTTCCCCTACCCCTTCCATATATACTGGTGGGGAGGGGGTTCCATGTCCAATGTCTTGACAATCTCTTCTTTGTCAGCCCCATATGCCTAGGGACCAGGCTGCCTCATACCTACATACTCCTAGTTTGTAAATGGAAGGAGCTTTCAACTGCCAAACAATAATCCACTCATTAAAGTATTGCTAAATTTATAACACTCAACAGTTGAGCCAACTGAAAACAGGCCTCAGTGTGATAAACCACAAAGACTCAAACAACCTAATGAACACTATAGTCTTGAAAGCATCAATTCTTCATTATCAGTGTCCTCAGTAAGGGCAGTCCAAACATGTGGAAAGGAAATAAATACTCCTATTTTGAAAACTGGTTTTTCTGTTTATTGATAGTTTGCATTAATAATTTAAGAAGATATGTATTTGTGTACAAAGTTTTGTTTCCTAGTTCCCATCTCCAATGGCCCATCTGATTAGCCCCGGTTAATAAAAGTTCAGCTCAGAATTCTGGCTCCCTAGAAATTAACTTCCTGGGGTCATATAGAACAGTACATGATAATGAATGAATGAATGAATGAGTGAATGAAAATACTTTATCAATTTCAATTGATATATCATTATTTTCCCTATGAAATCATGCCTCAGTGAAGTGTGTGATTTTTTTTTAACCAAGAAAAATATTGAGGATGGGATCATACATGTGTTTTTAAAAGTGAATATCACAACATAAACTTTTCAGATCATTCACTCAACTACAATGAATACCTAGTTATCTAAGAAACAATGTCCTCTGCTCCCATAGATCAAGGGTATGTCTGCTGTATTCATACACATGCCTCATCACCACTGCATTCACCTTTGGTCATACAGAGAAAGGGGATGGGAGCAGGGATAAAGTTGATGAGTAAAGAAACAAAAATGACAGACCTAGAGACCACAGAGAGACTTGCATACACAAAGCAAGAGTGATGGCCAAGGATCCTGACTGCTTTCAGTTCCTTGGTTCTACTCTCACCTGAGGTCCTCCTTCGATTCCTGCCTATTAGTTCTGAGAAACTCACTATAGAATTCCAAGAAAAAAAAAATTTTTTTTTCCCTTTAGGCTAGGTCCAGTAGGGTTTTGCTATTTCAAATGGAAATTCTTAACAAACATATGCTTTATAAAAGTTTGTCTTCTAATTTGTGTACAATCATGGATTTTTCAGCTCATTAAACTTTAAAGAAAATCTCAAGAGTGAGTTGTTTTGGTCTGAGCATATTCTGAAATTCTGCAATCATTGCCACTTAAACAAGAATTTGCTCTTAAATAAAAAGAACAAGAAAGTCCTATTTAAAACAGTCATTTTTATTGTGGATAGTGTGAGTAGTATAATTTGCAATGTTCATGGAATTTTAAAATAAAGATCTTTCCCCTGAATTTCTCAACAATAATTAGATCTCTAATCAATTGTTAAAATCCACAGTGACCCAAATCATCAGCAAACTTGAAGATATTGACCTTCACTTCTTGGTTTTAATGGTCTCTACGTACTCTATAGTTCAGTGATTCCAGCACACAATGAAGTTGTCCTTGAGTAAAAACAATTTTCTATCTGCCCTTTTTTTTTCTGACCTTAATTTATTCTCCATGCCTCCTTTTATTTAAAACAAAAAACAAAAACAAACTTCTATAAAAACCTCCTTATCATTTAAACATTTGTATTGGTTTGCTAGGGCCGCCATAAAAAGTAGCACAGATTGCAGGGGGGTGGGGGGCTGTTGTCTTAAGCAAGAGGAATTCATGTTCTCACAGTTCTGGAGGTTAGAAGTCCAAAATTGAGGTGTTGGCAGGCTTTGTTTCTCCTGAGGCCTCTCTCTCTGGCTTGTAGATGGCTGTGTTTCTCCCTGTGTCTCCACATGGTTTTTCTCTGTGCCTGTGTCCAAATTTCCTTTTCTTATAAGGACATCAGTCGTATTGGATGAGGGCCAGCCTAATGACATTATTTAACTTTAATCATCTCTTTAAAATACCTTATCTTCCAAATACAGTCATGTTCTGAGGTACTTGAGGCTTGAAACTTCAATATCCTAATTTGGGGTGTAGGTGGGAGGACAATGTAGCCCATAACAATACTTGATATTTTTTTGAGTACCTAATAGGAGCTATCTTAAAAATTGGGAACAGCGGGGCGCCTGGGTGGCTCAGTGGGCTAAAGCCTCTGCCTTCGGCTCAGGTTGTGATCCCAGGGTCCTGGGATCGAGCCCCGCATCAGGCTCTCTGCTCAGCAGGGAGCCTGCTTCCCCCTCTCTCTCTCTCTGCCTGCCTCTCTGCCTACTTGTGATCTCTGTCTGTCAAATAAATAAATAAAATCTTTAAAAAAAAATTGGGGAACAGCTTTAACCTCATAAAGGCTCAAATCTTGAGGGGCATCTTTTATTTACAATGCAGTTTAAGCCTCTGGGACAAAGAACCCTCAAAGTAGAATGGGTGGGAATTCCTCTCCCACATTAGAGCTCCAAGTTGAACAGCCCAGGCCAACTGGATGACTTTGGGTTATCCTAGCTCTGGTTTTCTCTCTGGCACTGGGTGGCTCCTCTGGTTCTCACCACCACCTCCCCGCCACAGCCGGCAGGAAGGAAGAAAGGGAAATGCACACTTCTTAAAAAGGGCATGACCTGGAAGTTGCACTTATTATTTCTGGTCAAAAGAAAGTCATAAATCCACTGGTGGCTTCAAGGAAGGCTGAGAAAATGTCCGTATCTAAGTAGTCATGGGCCTAGCTAGAACACGATTTCCCGGGGATAAAAGAACAAATGGATTTTAGGGGACAATTAATAGGGACAGAGGCCATAAACAGGTAATGACTTTATGTAATGTAGTTAGTGAGAAAGGGGCAGAAGGGTACAGAAGCAGCCAAGGCTGGCATAAGAAAGAGATGGAAAAAGACAGATGCGCAGAAAGGTAGAAATTAGAGACGAGAGACCAGAGACAGGGCAAATGAGAAGGAAGCTGCCTGGGTTTCCAGAGCTCTTTAGATCCCGATTCTAACCCCTCATGGGAGTACTCCCTCAGTCCTTATTTTTTAAAACTAAGTTGATTATAAATTCAAGTTTTTCTTTCTTTTCAGAGTGACTTTCCTATTTAACCTGCCAGATGTGTGCCTGCTTTCAACCAACAATTCGGCAAACTACGTCTTATTGCTCATTCTAACTGGAAAATAATTGCCATAATAACAAGTAGGGGAAAAGTCAGCTGCACAATTGTTTGATAATACACATTGATATTTTAACTACAATAGAAGGCATGTATTTTTTTAAAAAGAAGAAATGTATAAAAGAGGCTGAAAGTTACTGACAAGGCTTGCTAACCCTCTTAAGCCCTTCTATTTTTTAGTAAAACATCCTTTAAAAGAAATAGTCCTCTTAGGTGCCACACATATTAAAAATTGTTACCAATTGTTATTTTAATAATTATATAAATCAATAATTTATATAATTATTAATTAATTAATAATTTAATAATTATATAAAATAATTATTTTAATAATAAGTTTTTCCTATAGGGTATGATAAATGCATGCAAAATATTTCAGTCAAAATTTTGATCTACTAGTGCTTGTTGAAAGCCACAAAGCTCAGATGATCATATAAAAGTTTAAAAGGGAAATTTGTGTACTTTATTTATTTCCTAGATAGATTTCTAAATGGTAGTCTATAAATACTTCTGGGTAAAAAGAAATCTGAGATTCCAAAATTATTTACTCTGTAATCAATGTCAGTGAAAATGCACCTGAGATAGCTAGATTTTGCTCATGGGTCCTTGGACTTTGGCCACCTAGCATTCATTTGTCCTTCTCAACAGCACTCAGTCTCCTCTAAGGAAATTACTCCTTCACTTTGGAAATACGCCTGGTAAACTGGTATATTAAGGTCTCTTCCCTGCCACTATGGATTGGAAAGGGGCCTTTGGAGGCTCTTTTTCACCAGAGCCTTTTTTTTTTTTTTAATTTGACAGACAGAGATCACAAGTAGGCAGAGAGGCAGGCAGAGAGAGAGGGGGAAGCAGGCTCCCCGCTGAGCAGAGAGCTGATGC
The DNA here is from genome assembly GCF_963455335.1 of Martes martes. Lineage (NCBI taxonomy): Eukaryota > Metazoa > Chordata > Mammalia > Carnivora > Mustelidae > Martes > Martes martes. Next base: position 36,468,676 of record NC_137899.1, read on the forward strand.
AGGGCTCGATCCCAGGACCCTGGGATCATGACCTGAGCCGAAGGCAGTGGCTTTAACCCACTGAGCCACCCAGGCACCCCTTACCAGAGCCTTTTATTCTACAATCAGTTGGAGCTGGGGGCCAGCACTTGATATAAGCTACGTCAATTTAAAGCTAATGCCTGGGCATTTAAATCTGGAATAGAGTAAAAAAAAATGAAACTGACATTGATAGGATTTGCCTCTTCCTGCACTGGCAAAGTTGCTCATTGAATCTAGGCAGAGGTCTCCAAAGATTTGCATAAGTTCTATGAGTTTTCATATAATTCCGTTCTTATATTCAGCAGACTTGATTTGTGTTGTTTTCTATCTAAAAGCTCTGATTCACCTTCTATCTACTGACTTATAAATTGACCACATTGAATTATATACCAAAACTAAACACACACATGCACACACACCGCCATCACCACCACCACCAGCACCAACGACAACTTTACAACCTATGAAAGAATTTAGGCAGGAAGTACCAACAAATGAAAAGACAGACTGGCAGAGAGAAGTGTGAATAAAGCTGTTACAGTTTTCGAAGATCTTTACAAATATGGTAATTGTCCCCAGTAGAAAGAAAGGAGGGGGGAAGGAAATGTCAGAGCATCACAGAAAAAAATAGTTCAATTTTAACAGTAATCAAAGAGAAATAAAAACTAGATACCAACTTTTCCTCCTAAAATTGAAAGAGATTTAAAATATCAATACTGTTGAAGGGGTGGTGGGATAAGCATTTTCATAAACTTCTGGTGAGTGTATAACTGGCTATGAGTTTTCAGGAAAACAACGTAGCAATATGCAACAAGAACCATCAAAATACTCATAGATTTTACAAGTCAGACAGGTAGAACCATGATGAGGGTTACAGAAAATGGGATTTGTTTTATGAATAGAGCTGTTAGTTGTGGGGAAAGCCCAGAGAGGATTTAAGAATCAGAGAAGGAGTCACCAAGCAATACTCGTGCACTGAGGTGGGTGGACAAGGCAGGGAAAATCTGAGAAACTGATGTAGAAATGCAAAAGGGGATTTGTGGGGATATCTCTGGTAGGCCATTACCATTGAGGACTCCCAGCCAGACAGGATGGCTGATCTTGGGCCACTATCCATCAGCAGGGCCGAGGGACAGGAAGAAGGGCTGGGTGCCAAGGTGCCAGGAGAAGAGTGGGGACAACCAGAAACCTGCCAAGCAGCTCAGTTTCTGACAACAAAGATTTTCAAAGAGCCAAGCTGCTGCCTCACTTCTGCTGCCCAAACTTCACATGAGTTCCTCTTTTGGCCAGTTCTACCTCTCAGTGTGCAGGGTAAGGAATTCTGGGTAATATAGTTTCCAGTGTAATAGAACAACCCAGCACCCATATCTTTTGATCCCGTAGTCCCACTCCACACTTAGGAATGGATCCTAATGAAGTGGAAAATGTAGCCAAAGATTAAATAAAAATGTAATATGGCTGTCATAGTTAAAACAAACAAAATTAGATGTAAGTTAATTTCTAATAATAGGGGAAGTAGACTAAGGTAAGATACAGATAAGACTTCCATACAGTAATTTTAAAAATTATTTCAAATGTCCTTTTAATGACATGGTTGTGTCCTCATGTCCTCAAGTTACATGTCCTCATGAAACGGTAGGCACAAAATTATGGGTACATTAGAATTATGATTTTGGAAATATATGTGATTTGACTTTCCTTTTATGCTTCCTTATACCTTTCCTTATTCATTCTTCACAAAGCTAGCAAAGTCATCTTTTAAAAATGTGGACCAGACCATGTATCTCCTTTGTTTAAAATCCCAGTATGGTTTTCCAATGCACCTACAACAAAATCCCTTCCCACAGTCTGCAGAGTCCTTCATGGTCCTGCCTTTGCGTTGATCTCGGATGGCTCTTTGCTTGGCCCATTCAACTCCAGTTCCACTGGGCATTGTACAGTACCTAGCTGAGGCGAACATTCTCCCACCTTAAGGGCATGGCAGTTACTACTTTTGGTTAACATGCTCTTCTCCCAGATCCTAACTGACCCTTTCCCGTTATTTAGATCTCAGCTCAAATGTCACCTCCTTTCATAGACCTTTCCCCAAGCACCTCATCTATTGTGTCTCCATTCCCCATCCCACCAGCAGTCATTCTCCATCTCATTACCCTGCTCATTTTTTCCTTAACTAAAATTACTGTGCTTTTTACTGAGCAGTCTACCTCACTAGAAAGCAGGGCCCACAAAAGCAGGAACATTATCTGTCACATTCATTGTTATACCCCTGTGACTCCAACAAACCCACTAAGGCTCAGTATGTTTTCACTAGTTGAATGGATAAATGAGCAAATCAATTTTCTGAGTTTTCTACAGTGAGCGTCTTCCCTTTTATAGTAAAGAAAAGGTGTTTGGAAGGAATATGTTGCTTGAAGGGCAATCTTGTGTCAGGAAGGATTTCACCTATTACATAACTTAAGCTCTCCCAATTGTCATATGTAGTGACTATCCAGGACTATTTTGGCTGTTGTTTTCCTCTTAAAGGATAAGTAGGAGTCTCCACTCTACAGGGAAAAAAAAAAAAAATGTGAATTCAGTGTGAGCAAAAGCACAGGAATTTGTAAAGCATTCTCTTGGATAAATCATGTTGTGTGTAAGCATTCTCTTGGATAAATCATGTTGTGTGTAGCAATTAAGTAGCCAAAGCCCATTTTACCATGATAACCCTCTAGAACTCCCAGAGATCATGAATTCAAAGCCTGTTTTAGGGCTACAACAGCCTTCCCTTTTAGCTCTGTTTTCAGTGACTCTTAGCCCCTCTGTTTTGCAATGCCACCCATCCAGCCACAATTCTACTCTCTTCAAGACTCCTGGCTTTGTGTCCTGCCCTATCATGACCAAAGGGCCAACCACCCTGACTGGTTGATCCTAAACTTCCTTTTCTCTATCCTTCAGACTCCTTGAGAAAATCTCAACTATAGAGAAATCCAACTGCTTATCTTCTCCATGTTAATATCTTGGCTTTAAGCTGTCTTCAGAGGAACAAAATTTTATCTCCTTTGGTCTTAGGTTGCCTTTTTAAGTTCCAGTCTTTGGACGTCCCTTGTTTACTAGGTACTTAAATATAATGGAAGAAGTGTAGGAGGCAAGGCTTTGTGAGGTCAGGCTATGGAACCCAAACATTTTCACCTTCCCAATCCAACAACACACACACATGCATGCAAGGGTGGGAGACAGTATTCTCTATGTTAGGCTTTTTCAGAGCCTTCCTTCCACTGCCGTGGCCAGGCATCATCCAGGCAGCTGACATATGATTCACTCACTTGGCTGAGAACCAACAGAAAAAGGTAACACATATTCTCTGAAACCAGCCAGGCCTCTAGTCCGGGGAAGTGTTTGATTCATCCTCGGTTAGGGCTAAGTTTTATGTATAAGAAATGAAAACGTCCAAGTAGAGCTTTAATTAGATTTTATCCAGAAGGTAGAGTAAACAAGTGCACCTATTTCTCAAAAATTCATTTTGGGGTTTTTTCATAAGACAATCTTCTCCGAAATAATCAATGACAAACTTATAATGCTCTCCTGTGGCTGATGGGTTTAACTATCTTTAGCAAGCATGAATTCCACTGAAGGCAGATAAATAGACAACTTTATGGCAGGTAACTTTCCAGGCTGGCCTGTTTTGTGCTAACTTGACTCTGAGTTTTGTGGCAAATGAAACTCTGTGTGACAGGTTTCTTTTTTAGACTCTGAAACTGGCAGCTATTTTGTTCAGTTTTATGGTTATATAAATTTTGTTACCAGCCTCAGCAATTTTTCATGCTTTCCATGTCCCCCTAAGAGAAAGTAGGCAATCATCAGAAAGTAGCCATGGAGAACTTCCTCTTGCCTATTACTAAGTGCTGCTGGAGAAAAATCACCCTATTAGGCAGATTGATTTCTCTATAAATTTGTGGATACCCACAACAGCTGAGCTCACAGCATTCCCTGTCAATTTTCTGTTTCTGAATTCACTTCTTTCTCTTATTCTCAACGACTTTTTAAAATCTGATTCTTTATTCTCAGGAAAAGACTGTATAACTTACTTGGTATAGAAAATACAAGCCATCTGAAACACACTGTGTCCATACTCACTACAGTTATATCAAATTATTCTACATCCAGCTCTTCCCCCTTTCTTTCTATTACCAAAAAAGAGGTCTCACTCTTCGGCTTAAAGTTCATCACTCTGCAACAGGTGGTCTGTAAGATGGCTCCCAAGAAGGGTGCCTGGGTGGCTCAGTCAGTTAAGCAGCTGCCTTCAGCTCAGGTCACGATCCCAGGGTGCTGGGATCAAGAACAGCCTTGGGCTTCCTGCTCAGTGGAGAGCCTACTTCTCCCTCCCCCTCTGTTGATCCCCCTACTTCTGCGTGTGCGCTCTCTCTGTCTCTGAGTCTATAAATAAATAAAATCTTAAAAAAAAAAAAAAAGATGGCTCCCAAGGATCCCCACTTATTGATACTTATGCCCTTGTGGTATCCTTGCCCCTCCAAGGAAGATTGGAAGTAGGTGACTTATTCCAACAAATAGAGCACAGTGATGAAAATAATAGAATGTCACTTCTTGTTAAAAATGTAAGTTTTGTTTTGGCTTTCTCTAGTTCTTTATTGCTTTTTCACTTATTGACCCTGAAGGAAGCCAGCTGCTATGTTTTGAGCTGCTCTTTGGACAAGTTCATGTGCCTAGGGAGGCCTCTGGCTGACAGCCAGCAGGGAGCAGGGGTTCTTGGTCCAAGAGACTGTGAGGAAGTGACTATTACAATAACCACATGAGCAAGTTTAGAAACAGATCCTCTTCCTTCCCCCCACTGTTGAGTCATCAGATTAGACCATGGTCTAAGCAAGTAGCCTCACAGCGACTCCATGAGAGACATTAAGCCAGGTGCACCCAGTTAAGCTGTGCCCTGGTTTCTGACCTACAGGAATTGTAAGATAATAAATATTTGTTGTTTTATGCTGCTAAATTTGGGAGTAATTTATTATGTAGCAATAGATACCTAATGCAACCCTCATCTATGTTCTGGATCCTTCTCACCTGCTTCTTTTTTCCACATCTTCAAATCTTCCCTCTCAACCCACTTCTTCTTTATAGCAATTGCACATAGTAAAATGATTTTTTAAAAAAGAAAATCTTTGGGGCACCTGGGTGGCTCAGTGAGTTAAGTCTCTGCCTTCGGCTCAGGTCATGATCTCGGGTTCCTGGGATCGAGCCCTGCATCGGGCTCTCTGCTCAGCAGAGAGCCTGCTTCCCCCTCTCTCTCTGCCTGCCTGTGACCTCTCTGTCAAATAAATAAATAAAATCTTTAAAAAATAAAAAAATTTAAAAAAATTAAAAAGAAAATCTTCAATTTCCAATTCCCCTTCCAGCTATAGCTAATGTCTCCCTTCCTCTGAGAGCCAAATTTCTTGAGTTATCCACATGTACTTAATTTCCCTTCTATTCATTTTCTTTCCATTCCATTCACCCCCTATTCATTCTACTGCAATGTAGTCTTTAGCTCCATGACTGGCACAGACACTTCTCTTCCCTATGTCTCCAATGTATCCAATGGGAATTTTCAGACCTTATTCTGCTTGACATTCATTACACCTCATTCTTCTGAAAAATGTTTTCCTTCCTTCCTATAAATTATACCAGACTCCCTGGTTTTCCTCCTATCTTCTGGAACATTCCATTTCAGCCTCTTTTGAAGACTCTTTTTACTCTGCCCTAAAAGCTTGTGCTTCTCAGGGCTCATCCCCAGGTAGTCTGTACTTCTCACTCTATACACACCACTTGGACAATCTTACTTCCTATCCAAATTGATATCCCCAGCTCCTTCCTCAGCTCCAAACACATATATCAAATGGCTCCTCTCAGCAAATACAGAACTAACCTTGTCATTAAGTACTACCTCCATCCTCCTTTTTTTCTTCTATCCTAGAAAATGATATTACTGTTTGGCCATTCCTGCCTGAACTAGAAAAGTAGTCAGCTTGACTTCCAACTGTCTATGTACGCCATTGTTATCTTTCTCTTTTCTTAATAGTTTACAGTTCTGTCCACTTCTCTCCATTTCAGTGCCACAACCATGACCAGGACACCATTATTATCTATTGCCTAGATAACTGTAGCAGCCTTACAACTGGTTTCCAATTCATTTTTTAAAATTAATTAATTTATTTTAAAGAGAGAGAGTGTCTCAACCAACTCCTTGCTGAATGCAGCACCCCACGTGGGACGCAATCTCATGACCCTGAGATCACAACCTGAGCCAAAACCAAGAGTGGGAAGCTTAACCAACCGTAGCACCCAGGCGCCCCCAGGTTGCCTTTTTGTGGTTGATATCCATTACCCTTTTCAATTTTACTCCAAGCTGTAATATAACCTCTGTCCGAATTTCCCAAAACAAGACCTGGCTATAACTTTACCAAAGACTTGGAGACCTATGGAATGGAGACACTTGCAGAAAACCAGCCCTTGCACACAAGTGCTTCAGGAGTTCATAGCTACACCTTCACAAGGAATATTCTGACCTTTGGCTTTATTCCCTGACCTGTTGCTAAAATGCACTCCACCTGCCCCACCCTCAACCCCTGCCTTCCCCCCCAAGTTTATGCCTCTTCCAAATTACCACCTACCTGGAACACAAAGACAAAGAAAACTCTAGTTTTCCCCCTCTTGTCCTGGTGCAAAGCCTGCCCTGCTTCGTGGGTATCATTTGCAGTCTACCTCTTTGGAGCCCTTGAAACTCTCCAATCTAGAAGAGATTTTCGCTTTATCTTTGCACAGTCAGCAGGTCCACTGGAGGTTTCTAATCACCACTTCCCTCCCCCCACAGGTTTACTTGCCTTCAGAGGCACTTGGTGAAATAGAAAGATGCTGCAGTGTTTGAAAAACATTAAAATTGGGGCGCCTGGGTGGCTCAGTGGGTTAAAGCCTCTGCCTTCAGTTCGGGTCATGATCTCAGGGTCCTGGGATCGAGCCACGCATCGGGCTCCTGCTTCCCTTCCTCTCTCTCTGGCTGCCTCTCTGCCTACTTGTGCTCTCTGTCTGTCAAATAAATAAATAAATAAAATCTTTAAAAAAAATTAAAATTTTGGCTGCAGATAGAGTACCCTTTCCACATAAACTAGTTTTGTTCATTCATTCAGGTGATAGATCCAGCTGTCAGAAAGTCACATGTGTGATGGCTGTGTTTTTAAACAATATGAGCGGTCATTTGGGCGTGCCTGCTGTATGACTACAAAGAATGACTCAACTATGAATCAAATGCCCATTTTTCACTCCTCATTTCCTTTTTTCAGTTATCTTTCAAAAGTTTCCAGCTTTTTGACATGATTTCAGTGAAATTAAACTTGAACAAAGTCTCTTTATCAGGCAGTAAGGGAACAAACAGATATTCAATGGGAGTAAATGAAACTCAACTTATACCTCACAGCATGCACGAAAATTAATTCAAGATGGATTATAGACCTGCACATAAAATGGAAAACTATAAAATTTCTAGAAGAAATCATAGGAAAATATCTTTGCAATCTTGGGGTAGGCAAAGTTTTCCCAAGGAAAGCACAGAAAGCATTAGTCACAAAAAAGAAAACAAGAATTAGTAACTCAGACTTCATGAAAGTTAAACACGTTCAAAAGACACTGTTGAAAGAATAAATAGACAAGCCACAGACTGGGAGAGTATGTTTGCAACACATATGTCTGACCAAACACTTGTACCCAAAATATGTAAGAATACATACAACTTAATAATAATTTTAAAAACCCAGTTTTAAAAATAGGCAAAAGGATTTGAACAAACACTTCATTAAAAAAAATACATAAATGGCCAATAGACACTGGAAAAATGCTGGACATCATGTTCTTATACAATTTTAAAGCACAAGTAGATGCTACACACCCACAAGCTAGAAAGGTTAAAAGTAAAGAGAATGAAAAGTCTAAACTTTCATTTATTGCTTGGGGAAGTATAAAAATGATGTAACCACTTTGGAAAATTGTTTGGCAGTTGTTTATAAAGTTAAACATACACTTACCATACATTCAGCAATTGCACTCCTAAATGTATACCCCAGTGAAATGAAGGGAGATGACTGCCCAGACATACATACGCAGATGTTCATAGCAGCTTTGTTCCCAGTAGTGCTAGATTGGAACCACTGCAGGTATCCATAAACAGGAGAATGGGTAAGCAAAGTGGGATATAGTCATAGAGTAGAATATAACTCAGCAATAAAACTAACAATTAATGCAACAACAAGGATTAGTCTCACAGTATAATGTCCTAGTAAAAGAAGCCAGACTCAAAAGAATACATACTGTATAATTTCACTTACATGAAGTTCAGGAACAGGTAAAACTGATCTATGGTTCCAGAAATCAGAACAGTGGTTGCTTGGGGGTAGAGGTGGTGGGAATGACTGGGAACAGGCCGAGAAAGCCTTCTGCCATGATAGAACATTCTATCTCTTGTGTGAGTTTTGTCAAAACTGATTGGGAATTGGACACATAAGATCTATGTGTTTCCCTCTTTTTAAGTGATATCTCAATATTTTAAGACTTGTGCAGCTTAAAATAATATAATAACTGCATTTTGCCTTTGTTATAGCCATGGATCCATTCATTGATCCTGCTAATTCTGCCAATGGTCAACTGCTCAGTGGTGGTGATGGATAGTAGTTTATATGTGTTGTCTAATCAGGTAAAACTACTGTTGCTATGAACCATCTGAATTTTGCTAAGCATAGCTGCAGATTTATTTTAACTTATGTATTCAACTATAATAAATGTGGATTTGTTTTTAACTCACTTTCTTCAATGCTTTTCAACAATGTGTGACCTCCTTACATGTTTTGTTTATCTTTATTTTCTGATCTGAAATATTTTCAGCATGTTGTCCCTTGCAACCAAAATCCACCCCCCCCCACCCCCACCAAGTGCATCACAGCCCAGTTCAGGTGCCATTTCCTCTGTGAAGCTGTTATTCCCCCTGCAGCTAACACAGCTCTCAATTCTTTCCTAAACTAGGGAAGTGCTTTTTCTCTCAAGGACTAATTCCCATGATGATGAAACAGCTTAAAATACATTTGGAGCTTTGTTTCTGGAATGACCTTCTTTTCTAGAATGTAGGCCACACAGGGTTAGGCACACGGAAGGTACTCAAATGCTTAAATAAATATATGAACTAAAAAGTTTAATCTCATATAATGTGGATTTCTTTCTCCTGAACTCCGAGTATACATGCAAGAAGATAAATAATTTAAATGTGTCCAAATAGATCTTGCCTTAACTAAAAAGAATAATTATAGGAAAATTTGAATGATACTTTAATTTGTAAACTCCTATGGTAAAAATACATTGTTTTCATAACCAAGGTAATTTTATTCATTTACAATCATTATACTAGATAAAGTTCAACAAAATAAAGCAAAAGTGATTGACAGTTTTCTCCTTATTATCAAAATACAAGAGACTGGTTTAACTAGAAGTATCTGTTTTCAGTAGTAACGTCCTGCTTATCTTTGGTAGGAAGTTAAAAGATAGCTCTATATTTCAAATTATTTGGGGCAGTGACAAATGTTTAACCTATTCATTAATGAGAATATTTTATACTTTCCTTGCAGAGATTAGTTGTATTATGTGATGTGAGAGCCTTTAATATGTATGAGGGACTGTCGCCAAATAAATGTATTTTGGTTTTCAGTGGTTACATTCTGTACTTGATGATGGAGGTTCATATTAGTCAGTCCTGTATTATACGAACAATAACAGAGATATTGCTTGTAAGTGATGATTCATTACACTGGATGTACAAACTTCATGAATTTGCTAATTGTATTTCCCTGTTCTGGTCACTAGCCAGTCTCCATTCTTATTACATGAATATTTCAAAGGCCCTGCCAAATAAGTTCATAAAGAAAGTAGGAATTAATACAATATTAAAGTACAGTAATGCAAATATTCTACACATCTGATACGAAGGTAAAGATAGTGACTAAACTGAAAACCACCAGAGGGCAGCTTAATACAAAAGTGACAGATACTTAAGAGTATGGTAGTGTTTTTAAAGTTTAATTTCAGAAAGTTAAATACTATAGATACAGAGGAAAGAGAGTGACAAAGACACATTCAATCAAATATTTTAAAATTTCAATTGTAACTGATGTTTATGAGTTTAGCATATTTGTATATTCTATATTCTGTGTACTTTGTAGTTGATCTTCTAATATGAATGTGAACTAAAATATCCTCCCCCATTTTTTTGGCATAGCTAAACTGGCCAGGAGGTCAGGCCACTTGGCCAATATTAAAATTTTTTAAAATGTGATCTTACGTTTTTTTCCTTTCTGTGGTAGCCAGTGCTTTTCCTAAGGAAGAAGTAATTAACACCACTAGTTTGTTTCTTTCTAATTTAATGGAATTAAAAATGAAAAGTAAGATGATAATGATGATTCTCTTTTAAGTACTTTTTATAATTTTAAATAATTGATGTATGCAGCTGTTTGCTTTTTGTCTCTGCCTCTTGTTTGAATACTTCATGAGGTCAAGGACATATACTTTAAGGACCTTGCCAAGTACAGTGGCAAGGAGGTTGGCTTTCAGTAATTATTTTTTGTTTCAATTAAGTAATTAACTGCAAATTCCTAAGGGACTAACATATCTGGAGACCATTCCATGTTTTCATGTAGTCAATGGCAATACCTCTGTCCACTCATCCACACACCTATTTATCCATCCATCCATCCACCCATCCATCCACACAGATATCTAGCCCTCAAAGAGAATCTTCAGAACGGGTTCCTTTCTTCGTTTTTTTGTTTGTTTGTTTGTTTGTTTTTTAAAATTTTTTAAGATTTTATTTATTTATCTGACAGAGAGAGACACAGTTAAAGAGGGAACACAAGCAGGGAGAGTGGTGAGGGAGAAGCAGGCTCCCCTCTGAGCAAGGAGCCCAATGCAGGGCTTGATTCCAGGATCCTGGGATCATGACCTGAGCCCAAGGCAGAGGCTAACAACTGAGCCACACAGGCGCCGCCCTTTCTCTTTGGTAGTTGAAAAGGAAACTTTCTCAGTGAAGAATTTCCAGTTCAAAAATCTTCCTTCTAGAATACATAAAATTCCTTGAGGAATCTTTACAGTACTGGCAGCCTCATTTTTTTAAGAGACTGACAGCTTTCTTTCTAGTTGGCCAGTTCCACAGTGAGAGTACCCATGGGTTCATTATGCTATTTCCCTCCCTAGAGCTCTGGTTGCTGGTTAAGAACTATCTTTTTTTTTTTCTTTTCTTAAAGATTTCATTTACTGATTTGACGGAGAGATAAAGAGCACAAGCAGGCAGAGCGGCAGGCAGAAGGAGAGGGAGAAGCAGGCTCTCCGCTGAGCAAGGAAACCGATGTGGGGCTTGATCCCAGGACGCTGGGATCATGACCCGAGCCAAAGGCAGACGCTTAACCGACTGAACACCCAGGTGTCCCCAAAACTATCTTTTGACAAAATAAAAGATGAAGCCTTTCTTCTTTCACATGATTTATGTTATTTGTCTTGTAATGTGTCAGAGTTTCTGAAGAAAATTCATTGTCATTCTTGTGTTCTTAATAATAAGATATGAAATCTTAGGAATCTTCCCTGGACCATGATCTCTTCTCACTTATGAGCCCCACAGGCTTAATCATCACCTGCATGCTGATGCCTTAGAAATTTGTACATTAATCCCTGACTGTTTTCCAAAACTTCAGACTTTTCTAACCACCTGGATGATCCACAGCCATCTTCTACCCTAGTGAGAAGGAAAGGAAAGAGAAGAAAATGGAAGGAAAATGAGAAGAGGGGAGAAAGAATAGAGAGATAGGGTGTTTTTGTAGTTTACTTTCCACCTCTCCTCTTCCTTAAAAACTGTGAGAAGGATAGAAACTTCTAGAAATTTTTGGCATCCATCAACAGCAGAGGCTTGTCTTCCTTTCATCCGAATATCTGGGAGGACAGTGCTGTTCAGAAAGCCCAAAGATAGCATGAGGCAGCCGAGGTAGAGTAAACTGTCATTGTCTCATTTTCAGGCAAAAAGAGAGACTGAAGGAGGTACCTCTCTCCCAAGTTCTTCAAAGCCTACATGAGGCAGAGAGAAGATACAAATTTCCATATCTCGTGGCTTGGGGATGCTAAGGATTGAGCCAGTGGTCTGCCAAAAGTCACTTAAGGGCATCACCTAGAACTGGGAGCTAGGTGGCAGAAGGACATCGACCTCCCCAAGATGGCTGAAGGGAGGCAAGTCAAAGGTGTGATGGAGTGATGGGGTAGGAAAGGAGGGTCAGGGATTGGGGAAGAGAAAGGACAATCGTAGGTCCTTAACAGTGTTTGCCAGAGAAGAGACCATAAGTCACACTGTCCAGGTACTCGAACCACTGGCAGTGAGGGTGGAACCAGACACCCCTCACCTGTGGTCAGTGGGATCCAGCGTCTTGCCCCCGATGCCGTTATGTTCTGAAAATTGCCCCATCCCCCAGAGATCCTGAGAAGGGAGAGAATGGAAAAAATTTTGAGAAATGAGAGCAAGAGCTTACACTTTGTAATGATAAAATAGTAAGCCAGCTCTGACTGGATATTTACCAAAAGGCATTCAATTTTATGCTGAAAGTAAGCAAGCTCCGTATAATTGACAAGATTAAGTGTTTTCACTGTCACCGGAAATGGGATCTCACAACAAGTTGAGCTCAGTTTAAAGTAATAAAGTAATATTTCTATATAATGGAGATATGGTTGAACTTTGTAGCACCTACACAAAACTTATCCCAAGTTCTCTCATCTGTAGATGAATTGTATATGCCTGCTTTTATCCTGTCTTTTCTCTCTTGGCTATGCATAATACCAGATTTTTATAATGTTGGGTTAACATTTAACTATCTAACTAGTTCTTTTTTTCACTTAGTCAAGAATTGTGAAAATTTTTTCAAGTCACCAAATATTTTCCCTTAGTATAATTTTTTAAAGACTTAATTTTTTAGAGTAATTTTAGGTTCACAGCAAAATTGTGAAGCGGGGCTTTCTTATAACCTCACCCCCACACATGCACAGCCCTGTTATCAACATCCTCCCACCAGGATGGCATATTTTTTACAATTGATGGGCATACACTGATAGCTCATAATCACCTAAAATCAAGAGTTTATCTTAGGGTTCACTCTTGATGTTGTGCATTCTATGGGTTTGGACAAGTGTATAATGACATGAATCCATCATTATACTATTATACAGAACATTTTCACTGCCCTAAAAGTCCTCTGTGCTTTACCTATCCATCTCTCTCTGTAGCCCAAGCCCTAGCAACCCCTGATCTTTTTACTGTATCCATAGATTTGCCTTTTCCAGAATGTCATATAGTTGGAATTACATAGTATGCAACCTTTTCAGATTGGAATCTTTAACTTGGTAATACTCATTCAAGTTTCCTCCATCATCTTTTCATGGTTTGGTAGCTCACTAATTTTTAGAACTGAGTGATATTTTATTGTCTGGATGTACCAGTTTATTTATTCATTTACCTACTAAAGGACATCTTGATTGCTTCCAAGTTTAGGCAATTATAAATAACATTACTTTAAACACCCATTTGCAGGTTTTGTGTGGGCATATGTTTTCAACTCCTTTAGGTAAATACCAAAAAGTATGATTGCTGCATAGTATAGTCAGAGTAGGTTTAGTTTTGTAAGAAAATGCCAAACTGTCCTCTAAAGTGGCTGGACCATTTTGCATTTCCACCAGCAATGAGTGAGAGTTCCTATTGCTCCACATCTTTGTCAGCACTTGGTATTGTCAGTGTTCTAAATTTTGACCATTCTAATAGATATATAGTGATATTTCATTGTTGTCTTAATTTGCATTTTCCTGGTGACATATGATGTGAAGCATCTTCTTTGGTGATGTATCTGTTAACTTCTTTGGCCCATTTTTAAAAATTGGGTTGTTTGTTTTTCTAGTGTTTTAAGAGTTCTTCGTATACTTTGAATAGCAGTCCTTTATCAGGTGTGTCTTTTGTAAATATTTTCTCCCAGTCTGTGGCTTCTCTTCTCATTCTGTTAACATCATTATTCATAGATGAACATGTTCATCAGAATGTCATTGTTCAGCAGAAGTTTTTAATGTTGGTGGAATTCAGCTTATCATTTCTTTCTTTCATGGATTGTGCCTTTGGTGTTGTATCTAAAAAGTCATCTCCAGGGGCACCTGGGTGGCTCAGTGGGTTAAAGCCTCTGCCTTCGGCTCAGGTCATGGTCTCGGGGTCCTGGGATCGAGCCCCGCATCGGGATCTCTGCTCAGCAGGGAGCCTGCTTCCTCCTCTCTCTCTCTGCCTGCCTCTCTGACTACTTGTGATCTGTCTGTCAAATAAATAAAAATCTTTTAAAAAAAAAAAGAAAGAAAGAAAAAATGAGATATTAAAAAAAAAAAGTCATCACCACACCCAACATCATCTAGGTTTCTCCTGTGTTATCTTCTAGGAGATTTATAATTTTGCATTTTACATTTAGGTCTATGATCCATTTTGTATTACTTTTTGTGAAGGATGTAAAGTGTGTCTAGATTCACCATTTTGCATGTGGATGTGTAGTTGTTTCAAGTACCATCTGTCGAAAAAACTATCTTTGCTCCATTGTGTTACCTTTGAGCCTTTGTCAAAGGTCAGTTTAATTACCTTTACCTGGGTCTATTTCCAAGCTCTCTGTTCTGTTCACTGATCTATTTGTCTGTTCTTTTTTGCCAGTTAGTACTCCAACTTTGTCTTCTCCTTCATTATTGTGTTGGCTATTCTGGGTCTTTTCCCTCTGCATATAAACTTCAGAATCAGTTTGTTGATATCTACAAAATAACTTGTTAGGATTTTGATTGGGATTGCATCTACTCTATATCAAATTGGGAAGACCTGACATCTTGGCAATATCGAGTGTTTCTATTCACGAACACAGAATATCTCTCCATTTATTTAGTTCTCTGATTTCATTCAAGGGTTTTGTAGTTTTCCTCATATAGATCTCTTACATATTTTGTTAGGTTTGTATCTAAGTATTTCATTTTTGGGACACTACCATAAATGGCACTGTGTTTTTAACTTTAAATTCCATTGTTCATTACTGGCTTTCAATATAATTTTTAAAAGCAGCATTGTAATTAATCATATATGACTGTTTGGTAAGGTAATTAACTTACCTCTTTCTTTTAAACAATATTTAGATTGTTTCTGGTTTTCTGCCATTTTAAATACCAATAAGATAATGAACAATCCTATACATAGATCTTTAAATGTATCTAAGAGAATAGCTTTAGAATAAATTCCTTAAACAGGAATTTCTGAATCAAAAATTGTGCTACTTTAAAGATTTTTGATACATCCGGCCAAATTGGCCTTAAGGAATATTAGCACTTTAAATTCCAACTGACAGTTGGAATTTTGATTCT
The DNA here is from genome assembly GCF_963455335.1 of Martes martes. Taxonomy (NCBI): domain Eukaryota; kingdom Metazoa; phylum Chordata; class Mammalia; order Carnivora; family Mustelidae; genus Martes; species Martes martes. The sequence continues at coordinate 36,484,147 of NC_137899.1, forward strand.
TATACACTGACAGTGTATAAGAATGCCTCTTTCCTTATATCCTCAGTAATGTGGGGTGTTACAGTGTTTAAATTCTCTTTTGAAAAAATATTTTTGATTGAAAAGTTATGTTATTTTAGTTTGTAATTATATAATCACTGGGGAAATGATATGTTAAATCCCTCTATTTAGGATACCGATAATTTGCCAAATGCTGTCAGTATTTTCCACACTTTGGTATTTTGGCAGGTATTGAGCTCATCTGTGAGTACAGGAGGGTGGCATGAAGGTATGAAAATGTCAGTAATGACAAAAGCAATATGTATGTGCATGTGTGTGCATGTACATGTGTATAACCCAATGATTTATGCGTCAAAGAAGTGGTCAGTGAACATGGTATGAGATTCCTCTTTTACTGGGCCTCCCCGGTGGCTCTCTCCGTTAAGCGGCTGCCTTTGGCTCAGGTCATGATTGCAGGGTCCTGAAATCAAGCTCCACATTGGGCTCCCTACTGGGCGGGAAGCCCCCTTTTCCCTCTCCCACCCCCCCTGCCTGTGTGCCCTCTCTCGCTGCGTCTTTCTCTCTCTCTCTCTGTCAAATAAATAAAATTTAAAAAAAAAAATCTTCCTTCACTCCTCAAAAAGTTAAACATAGCCCAGAATAGGAAAATCCATAGAGACAGAGAGTACATTAGTGATTACCAGAGGCTAGGAGGAGGGGAGAAAAGGGGGTAACTGCTAAACAGTACAGGGCTGCTTTTTGGAATGATGAAAATATTCTGGAATTAGCGGTAATGATTGCACAATTTTGTGAATGTACTAAAACCAACTAGGGGCGCCTGGGTGGCTCAGTGGGTTAAAGCCGCTGCCTTCGGCTCAGGTCATGATCCCAGCGTCCTGGGATCGAGCCCCGCATCGGGCTCTCTGCTCAGCAGGGAGCCTGCTTCCTGCTTCCTCCCTTCTCTCTCTGCCTGCCTCTCTGCCCACTTGTGATCTGTCTGTCAAATAAATAAATAAAATCTTTTAAAAAAAAAAATAAAACCAACTAAATTGTACACTTTATATGAGTGAATTTTATGGTATGTGAATCATAATAAATTCATTATTTTTAAAAGTCACTGTGCTTATTTTTCAAGCATACAAGTGATAATTTGAATAAAAGGACAGTGTGTTTTAAATCATTTTCCCAAGGCAGAAGAAAGGTCAGAGGACTCTAGGCTTATTGATCCAACATTAATTCAAGGATAATGGGTGCAAGGTTTCCATTTAGAGTGGTAAAATTTTTTCTAGAATTAGATATTGATGATGCCTGCATTGCCTTATGAATATACTAAAACCCAGTAAAGTATACACTTAAAGTGGTGAATTTTATGGTATGTGATTTAAGGTCTTAATTTTTTAAAAAAGTGTTTTTAAAAGTTGACACAGAGGGGTACCTGGCTAGCTTAGTTGGTTAAGCATGTGACTCTTTGTTTTGGCTCAGGTAACGATCTCAGGGTCATGAGATCGAGCCCCATGTCCGGCTCTGCACTCAGCTTGGAGTCTGCTTTGGACTCACTCTCTCTCCCTCTTCCTTGGCCTCTTCCCCTCTCTCTTTCTCTGTCTGAAATAAATAAATCTATCTTAAAAAAAAAAAAGGTGACATAAAGTTACTATATGACCCAGTCATTCTACTTCTAGGTATATGCCCAAGAGAAATGAAAACATACTTCCACACAAAAACTTGTACACAAATGTTCATGGTGGCAGTAATTATAATAATAGTGAAAACAATCCAAGTGTCTACTTACCCACTTATAGAAAGAAAAACAATATATGGTATGTTCATACCACAGAATATTGCTCAGCAATAAAGCTAAATGAAATACTGATACACACTACAACAGGACGAATCTTGAAAATGTTGTGCTAAGAAGCCAGTCACAAAAGATCACATATAGTATGAGTCCTTTTTTGTGAAATGTCCAGAATAAACAAATTTCTAGAGGTAGAAAGTAAATTAATGGTTGTCTTGTGGGGAGGGGGAGCTCGGGGAGCAGCTGCTAACATGTAGGAGCTTTTTTGAGGGGTGATGAAAATGTTCTGGAATTAAATGGTGCTAGTGGTTACACAGTCTGAATATACTAAAACCCATTGAACTGTACACTATAAATGTGTGAATTACATGGTATGTGAGAATTGTATCTCAATAAATCTGTTTAAGAAAAAAATACTACCAAGTAGTTGCAAAATTTGGAACTAATATTGAAGACAGATGGTAGAAGATAGTCTTTGCTAATGTGATATAAGAAAACCTCAAAGAAAGGACCAGTCTGTTCCTTTCAACCTTCTCTGTGAATTATGGCCAACATTTACCAATATCTTGAATTTATAATGACTCCTTTAACCCTTTTCTAGGTCTTGAGTATATTACTTGAGGTTATTTCTGCCTCTCTCCCTTAGAGATTCACTGTTCCATGCCTGTGCACATGGCAAATGTCCTGCTTCTTCAGAGTTTATGGAATCTATGTGCATTTTATTGCCCAACATCATGCTGTAATGTAGAACAATGAAGAGTTTAACGCCATCTTCCCATTTTTACTTTTACCTTGCACTCTTTTTTAAATAACAGGCAAAATAATGTTGGTATTATGCACTCATGCTGGACAGTCACCACAGTGATTGATTTTGCCAGAAGAAGAGCATTTACCACATGGCCATGGTTCTTGTTATTATTAAACTCTCTCTACAAAAATTACATCTCCCTGGTAACTGGGTTGTTTTAGCCATTGTTTTGACTTTTAACAGCCTTGGAGGTGGAATCTTTTCAATGTTTTAAGTTATAGCACTTGTGACTTCCTTCAGCAAACAAAATTCAGTACCTATCATTGTCCGAGCATCATCTATTTATAATGTACAATAAAGAACTCCATAACATTCAAGTGAATCCTTATGAAGACACCTTGTCCCACTGCTTCTCATCTTCAGCTTTGTACTTCTCAGCTTCCTGGAGCATCCACTCAATGTCTTCCTTGCTCAAGCGGCCCTTGTCGTTAGTGATGGTAATCTTGTTCTCTTCTCCTGTACTCATCTACATCGGAGACATTGAAGATGCCCATAGCATCATCAAAAGTGACTTCAATCTGAGGAATGCCACGGGGGACAGAAGGTGTGTCTGTGAGTTCAAACTTGTTTGAATCTCATGCATTCAACATGAAAGCAACTGCTGAAGATGAAAAACTTCAGGGCAAAATCAACAATAAAGAAAAATAGAAGATTCTTTTTTTTTTTTAAGATTTTGTTTATTTATTAGGGAAAGAGTGCACACAAGGAGGGGGAGCAGCAGGCAGAGGGAGAGGGAGAAGCAGGCTCCCCACTGAACAGAGAGCCCGATGTGGGACTCGATCCCAGAACCCTAAGATCATGACCTGAGCTGAGGCAGACACTTAACCGTCTGAGCCACCCAGGCACCCCAGATAGAAGATTCTTAGTAAGTGTAATGAACTCATCAACTGGCTTGATAAAAACCAGACCGCAGAGAAGGAAGAAATTGAATGTCAGCAGAAAGTGCTGGAGAAAGTCTGCAACCCTATCATTACCCGGCTGTACCACAGTCCAGGAGGCATGCCAGGAGGAATACCTGGGGGGATCACTCCTGGTGGAACTCCTCTATCTCGTGGTGCCTCTGCTGGGCCCACCATTGAAGAGGTTGATTAAGCCAACCTGAGAATAGGTCTAGTATTGCTCCACACAAAACATTTGAAGGACCCAAATTTGTAGCGAATTCCATGGTAGTTTTAAAGTCAAGCTGCTATAGTAAATAAGCTGGGCATTCTTGGTACTCAAATATGGAATATATGCACAGGGAAAGGAAATAACATTACACTTTGTAAGCACTGTATCGTTAAGTGGAAAATGCAGTGTCTTAAATAAAAGTATTTAAAATTCGGACCCTCTCAAAAAAGAATTCCCGCTAATTAATCAAACTGATTTTCTCTTACAGATAATGGTAAGAGCACTTCAAAGATGTGAAGCAGGGCATACCAGGGTGGCTCAATCGGTTAAACAGCTGTCTCTTGGTTTTGGCTCATGTCGTGATCTTGGGACCCTGGGATCAATCCCTGCATGGGGCTCCCCACTCAGTGGGGAGTCTGCTCAAGGATGCTCTCTCTCCCTCTCTTTCTGTACCCCACCCCCCACTCACACTTGCACACTCTCCCTTCCAAATAAATAAATAAACCTTAAACAACAACAACAACTGGGAGTGAGATTAATTCAGAACTATTGCTCCTGACAGATAATCCAGTCTGCCTGCTGTTGAATGACAGGCAAAAAAGAAATTGGGTAAGAAGAAAGCTGTTTGAGTAAATTCTTCTTGCACTTGTAGAGTGCTTTTGTTTTTTAGGTTGTTTTTTTTTTTTTTAATTGTCATACAGTTGACATACAATGTTGTATTAGCTTCAGGTGTACAACATAGGGATTTGATAATTCTATACATTACACAATGCTCAGCATGTTAAGTGTAGTTACCATGTGTCCCTAATTAATGTTATTACAATATTGTTGCCTATATTCCTTATGCTGTACTTTTCATCTCCGTGATTTACTTACTTTACAGCTTGATGTTTATATCTTTTAATACCCTTCGCCTACTTTGCCCACCTCTCCACTCCCCCAGCTCTAGCTATACCAGTTGGTTCTCTGTATTTATGAGTCTGTTTCTGTGTTTATTGTCCATTTGTTTTATTTTTTAGATTCCACATGGGTGAAAATTCCATATGGGTGAAATTATACATCTGACTTATTTCTTTGTCTGACTTATTTTACTTAGCATGATGCCCTCTATGTCTAGCCATGCTGTTGCAAATAGCAAGATCTCACTCCTTTCTATGGCTGAGTAACACTCCATCGTATATATGTGTACCATATCTTATTATTCTACTCATCTATCAATGGGCACTTAGGTGGCTTTCATATCTGGCTATTGTAAATAATGCTGCAATAAATATAGGGGTACATATATCTTTTCAAATTAGTGTTTTCATTCGGTTTGGATAAATACCCAGTAGTAGAATTAGTGGATCATATGGTATATCTATTTTTAATTTTTTGAGGCATCTCCATACTGTTTCCATATACTGAATCAATTTACATTCCCACCGACAGTTCATGGGGATTCCCTCTTCTCCACATCTTTCCCAACACTTGCATTTTTTGTCTTTTTGATACCAGCCATTCTGACTGTTGTGAGGTGGCATCATTGTGGTTTTGATTTGCGTTTCCCTGATGATTGGTGATGTTGAGCATCTTTATGTCTGTTGACCATCAGTATGTCCTCTTTGGGGAAATGTCTATTAAGGTCCTCTGAGCATTTTTTAAAAAGATTATTTATTTATTTATTTATTTATTTATTTATTTATTTATTTTGAGAGAGAGCGAGAGAAAGAGGGCACATGAGTAGGGGCAGGGATTGAGGGAGAGGGAGAGGGAGAAGCAGGCTCCCCACTGAAGAGGGAGCCCGACATGGTGCTCAATCCCAGGACCCTGAGATCATGACCTGAGCCAAAGGCAGATACTTAACTGACTGAGTCACCCGGGTGCTCCTGAGCACTTTTTAATTAGGTTATTATCATTGTTGTCTTTTTTGATGTTGAGTTGTAGGAGTTGTTTCTATATCTTGGATATTAACTCCATATAGATATGTCATATGTCTTCCCCGATTCAGTAGGTTGCATTCTTGTTTTCTTGATGGTTTCTTTTGCTGTGCAGGAGCTTTTTAGTTTGATGCTGTCCCAATAGTTTATTTTTGCTTTTGTTTCTTTCGCCTGATGAGACATATCCAGAAAAATGTTGCCAAGGCTAATGTCCAAGAGATTATTGCCTATATTTTCTTTTAGGAGTTTTACGGTTTTGGGTCTTATATTTAGGCCTTTAATCCATTTTGAATTTATTTTTGTGTATGGTGTACAAAAGTGGTCCGGTTTCATTCTTTTGCATGCAGCTGTCCATTTTCCATTTTTTTAAACAATTTTTTTGTTTTTGATCCTCACAAGAACCATGGGAGTGAAGCTAGGCCACACTTGCCCCATTATTCTTCAGTGAATAAAGACATGAATTCAGGGAGGTTATGTGATGTGTTTGCTCAGAAGTACACAGGAATCCAGAAAGTTTGACTCTGTTTTATTTCAACTTGACCTCTAGAATCAAACAAGAATAATAAGCAAGCCTCCCTAACATTTTCTAAACGGTCTATTTTACTCAAACTTGATTCTAACTTAGAGTTACCTTTATGAGGAAAGAAACCCACTGAACTCTTTGTTTAGTGGGATCTGGTATTCCATCCTATCTCCATATGTCAGTATATAAATTGACTAAAGTTAAAAAAAGAAAACAAAATATTTCCTCAGTGTTTGGGGATGGTGAACCAGGAAATATTATCCATGAGGTATGAAAGAGATAAAGCATACCTCTGTTTTTTTTTGGTAAGAAAAGTTTAGAATTGACTGTGCTTTTTTTTTTTTTTTTTTTAAAGAAAGCAGTGTGTTCGGTTAATGAAAATTTCGCAATCCTTATATTTGGCTAGATATTAAGCATTAAAAAAATCCATCCATTCAAAATGATTGTTTAAATAAAATTATATGCAGTAAAAGCACATGGATCAGGGTCTTCATCTGTTGCAGACATTTTACAGCTTTAAACAGTGCCCAGATGGGTGTAACTGCTATATTTGGAACAATTTAATGATAATAATTTTTCACTTTTATCCAGCACTCATTGTGTAGGGTGTAGGAAAAAAACCTGTATTCCTCTTCCTGTGTATCTCTTTTACTCTCACACTCTTACCTCACTCACGGCACTTCTGACACCAGATGTGTGGGGTTTTTCCCACACCAGGTAGTTCTGTGATACCAGCTGGGTGTCCTACAAGTTAACTCAATTCTGACACCATATACCGGGACATAGCATCAGATTCCGTAGGTTCCCATGACCTCCTCCCCCTTGGATTCATTTATTTGCTAGAACAGCTTACAGAACTCAGGAAAACACTTGCTTATGTTTACCAGTTTGTTAAAGGCTGTGATAAACGATACAGAGGAGCATCTACGTGGAAGAGACATGGAGGGAAAGGTATGTGGGAAGGGGCAAGGGGCGTCCACGTCTTCTCCCAGAACCTCCGTGTGTTCACTGACTTAAAAACTCTTATAGGTCCCACACTTTTGGGATTTTTGCGGAGGCTACGTCATGTAGGCATGATCAATCATTAACTTCATTTTTAGACCTCTGTCTTCTCTAGAGACCGGAAGATGGGCTGAGAATTCCAAGCTTCTAATTGTGGCTTGGTCTGCTGGTGACCATGCCCCCTCCAAGCACCCACTAAGAGTCACCTCCTCAGAAAAAAAGACAGTGCCATCACCCAGGACATTTAAAGGGATGTGGGAGCTCTATGTCAGGAACTGTGGTTACAGACCAGATATTAGAACCAAAGATGCTCTGAATGCCCTTGTCACTTAGGAAATTGCAAGGGTTTTAGGATCTCTGTGCCAGGAACTGCAGGCAGAGACCAACATATATATTTTCTATTATCTCACATGTACTAAGAAGTATTATAAGTGGTGTTTATAAGTATTAACTTCTCTAATTCTCACACAATGCTGAGGTGAGCTCCATTTAACATAACATAATAATGAACGTGATGTTACATGACATCATGTAATTAAGCATAGTATGTCTTCATCTTACAGATGAGAAGATTGAGCCAGAGAGAGTAAGTTTATTGACCAAAGTCTCATAGCTTTTATGAACCAAGGTCAAGGTTTGAACTTAGGTACTTAAGGACTACCTTATTTAGATCAACTGCTTTCATGTTAAGCACACATTCTTAATTCAGGTATTAGCCGCTTCCCCCATACTTACTGAAAGCAAATAGTTCACCAACACCAGGGCCTTAGCAAAGATTGAAATCTTTCTTTAGCATCTTTCCATTTTCCCAAATATATCTGTAAATCCTTTCTTTTGCCCTCATCCACCCTTTTCTATCCTCCCAAGGGCTCCAGCTCAGACTGCCAGACCCAATCCAGGACAGTTCTTTTATCTAACTGAACTGTTCCTTCTTTTTTCTAAGTCTATATGGGCCTCCCTGTTGCCTCAGCTGTTATGAGGAAAGTCCAGGAATATTTAATGCCTGCAGAGGAAACTGTTGATGAGGCCACAAAGTCTGGTCAGGATTTGAAGGTGACCAAAAGAACGAGTTCTAAGGTTGTTTTCCCTTTGGCTTATTCCAACGTAGCCAACAAACAACATGAGGGATAGATAAGAAATGAAGGACGCAAAGGAGTGGCCGTGACTATTCACTACCTCCTTAGTTTCCTACGGGGTGTATCTGAAACTAATGGAATTTCCTGACTACAGTGAAAAAGACCTAGGTCAGAGGAGCCCAAACTCCAGGTTCATTGCCTTTGACATGTGCGGTAGGGGAGGGAGTCCCATCACGCCTCAAGGGCCCACAATTTTTGCCCACTAGGAAATGCTTGCAAGCTCCATGGTCACTTAATTCTTTTCCAGGTTTTGGGGCCTACAGAAAAATTTATCATCGAGCTAACGAAGTTTAATCTTCAAGGCTCTTCATTTCCCCAGGCCCCTGGGAGTGGCGGGAGGTGCTTGACCTTGGAGACTGTTCAAGGTGGGGAAGGGAAGCAAGGCTGCCAAGGAAACGCGTCTGTGTAGGCATTTCTGGTATGTGTCCCAGAGACCTCAGACGAAAAGGACTTGAACATTTCAACTCCAGTATTTTACTGTGATTTCTTTTCTCATTCTAAATAAATAGCCAGTTTGTACTCAATTTATAATTGTAATTTTGTTTAATTCATTAATTAATATTTGCAGAGGGCTCATAAAATTGCATCAACATAAGGCCACACCTGGAGCCTGCGTGGTGCTTCTTATCTTAGCTGAATTTTTTTTTTAATTTTTCATTTATTTATTTATTTGACAGATAGAGATCACAAGTAGGCAGAGAGGCAGGCAGAGAGAGGAGGAAGCAGGCTCCCTGCTGAGCAGAGAGCCCGATGTGGGGCTCAATCCCAGGACTCTGGGATCATGACCTGAGCTGAAGGCAGAGGCTTTAACCCACTGAGCCACCCAGGTTCCCCCTAGCTTAGCTGAATTTTAAAGGAACTGAATTTGTTGGAAAGAGATGTGGGAGCTAGCTACCTGTGCTGGATATTCTGTTTGCCACTCCAGACCCCCTCTCCACCCTTCTCTCCCCTAGTTTGTAGCTCAGAAGACTATCCTCTTCAGATGCATCCCTGGATCCCTTGCAGTCAGGACCCCCCACAGAAGCTGGGATGACAGGAGGAAAGGACACCCATGCCCGGGGCTCCTTTGCCTGACCCCAGGTTGGCAGCAGGGTGTGAAACCTGTACAGTCAGTAGGACCCCGTGCTCAGAAGGGCCCTGTGCTTGACTTAATGTTTTGCTGACACAACTGTGAAATTCTTCATTTTATCTTTGAATGTGTGTTTTGTTAGTGAAGTCTGATACACAGAGAAGATACACACAGTATGTGTCTCCCATTTCCCGCTGCCCCATCTGCATGTAGCATCTCCAGTGCTCCATGGTAATAGGATTCCTGGGAATCTGGGAGTGCGGTGAGATGCAAAGCAAGGACAAGGTAAAGCATATCCCATATGACTGATTAAACTCTAAAATGCCTCTTTGCATTTGAACCAAAATTTGCTTTAAATTCAAAAGAAAGGTGATGACATTCTGAGACACACAAACAACCAAAGAACTCTAATCATATTCTTTCTTACTCATGTTACTTCCCTCTATTAGCCAACCACTTACACTAAAAGTGATGCCATAGAAGGAAAGGGAAAGAAAGGGTAATCCACAGTCTCTTTTCCTTTTAGTTCCTCTTTACCCATCAGTAAGCCAAAGGCAGAGAGTGTTGGAACACTGTATTTAAAGAAGTGAAATGAAACAATTGAGGTAGTTTTGTGCATATATTTATGTTTATACTGTTTATATGCTTAACATATACTGTTTTTTATGTTTTTATGTTTATGCTGTTTATATGTTTATACTGTTCTAATAAAAAAATATATATGCGGAACTATAAAATACACACCATATCATTTTGGTGATTTTGCATATGTGTTAAATGCTCTCATATTGCATCTAAAACTAACATTGCACATTGTAGGAGTGCCTGGCTGGCTCAGTTAGAAGAGCATGTGACGCTTGATCTCTGGGTCATGAGTTCGAGACCCATGTTGGGTGTAGGGATTACTTAAATATATAAATAAATAAGTAAACTTAAACAAAACCAAACTAACATTGTACTTTGCAAGTCCCAAGATTCATGTTAATGATTTAAACTTCTCCTTTTTCTTCATTTAGAATGGTGTTAAACTGAAACATTTAAAAACATGACCAGTCAAGAGAAACTGTGGAAGAAAAGCAAAGCTTTATAATGTAGGACTTTCTTTTTTTTTTTTTTAAGATTTTTATTTATTTATTTGCCAGAGAGAGAGAGAGCAGGAGAGCATGAGAGCACAACCATGGAGAGTAGTAGGCAGAGGGAGAGGGAGAACCAGGCTCCCCGCCAAGCAGGGAGCCCGAGGCAGGACTTGATCCCAGGACCCCGTGATCATGACCCAAGCCAAAGGCAGATGCTCAACTGACTGAGCCACCCAGGCGTCCGTCCCTATAACACAGGACTTTAACAACATTTTTCTCTTGCTTTTTTCAGTTTGCACTGAGCTTCACATAGTGTGTCCTGGGCCATGGTGGCCAGTGGCCACATTCCTCCAACGAAGGCTGCAATTCCTGACAAGTGGCCCTTTACCTACTTCCTCAGGGCTTCCTGGCTGCCAGGAGTTGGTCCCTTTCCCTTGTGCCTTCAAGCAGCTACTGGTAGCATTTCCCATTGTTGCCACTCCCTAGTTTCCCTTGAACTCCTGCCCACAACTTTGCAAAAAATTTTCATCAGTCTCCCTTTTACACTCTTCTCCCAGTTTTTATATATTTCACTATAGACAATGTCACACATAGACAAATACAGAGAGACGAGGATAGTGGACACCCACATACCTTCTATCCAGCTTCAACAATACTTCTTTCGCTCCTTTGGAGGGTGCCCTTTGTGTCCTGCGGGGATCCTGGCTGACGGAGGGCCTTCCTACGCCTTTGACTGTTCACCACAGCCATCTCTTCAACAGGGAGCAACAACTTGGCAGCTTATTTCTGAAAACAACTGAATGGACATTATTACCCCACAGATTAAAATAAAGGAAGTGGTTTTAGCCACCTTCCCTGCCAATTCCATGAAACTTGATTCCTTAACTCCTTTCCAGGCACCCTAGCTCATCTCAAACCGGGCTTTGTTTTGTACACAATACTGCAGAGAGAGGACGTTTTGGGTGCTGTCTGAAATAAGTGAATCACATTGATCAACAACATTTATTCCCACAAATTAATAAATGCTTTATCTTTTCACTCATGAGACAAAAGGAAACACTTGGGGAGAATTTTTTTTTCTTTGTGAGGAAGTCCTTTTTATGAGAGGATTGATTATGTGGTCATAGATCAGCAAAGTATTTGTCTTCTACAATTTCATGAAAATAATTTTGTCATTAATGAGATTTGCTAGTAAGGCAGAAAGGTCATATCTCTTAAGGATAGAGTCATTTGTAATATGAGACCCTGGTCTCCTTTCTCAGCAAGAGAAAGCGTCATTTCAGATTTAGTCTCTTTACCAGTAGATACAATAAAAGTAATACACAATTTTATAAATTAGTATTTGGAAATAGACTCTTTTTCATCATGACCCATCAGGGGTCCATAGAATTGTCTAAATCAGTAGGAAGCTAGAAAAGGAGGACATGGGGAAAGAACTAATTTTATTGAATGCCTTCTTTATAAGTGCTGTCAGCTTTATTATCAACATAATCCTTGTAGTAATCCTAGGAGGTAGATGTTATTATTCTTGTGATAGAGAGGAGGGAAGTGAAGCTCAAGGAGGATAAGGTGCTCCAAAGCCCACAGCTGCATCATGACAATAGCCACTATTTCGTACTGCTGCGTTAGACTCTATGCGAAGCACTTTACATCCTATGAAATTTAACCTATGCCCATATACAGATGAGGTCGCTGAAGCATCTTGCCCATGGTCACATAGATGAGGACTGGCAGAGTCAGGATTCTGAGTCAGTCCTGGCTGATGTCAATCCTTACTATTCTTACCACCCTCTGTTGGCTCCCAAGAGAGGTGGGTTGGCTGTTCCAATTTATTTTTCCATCTCCAGCTTCTCTTCCCCTTTACCAGTATCCATTCAATCATTCTTTGTTAGATCTTTCACTTTGATAAAGGACACGAAAGCAAATGTGTGCAGACAGGTCCTTTGTCATCATATTTCATTACACAATCAGTCTCAACAGTGAGCCTCTTCTTTTCTTGCTCATTTTGTTGTCCAACATAATTTTCTCCTTTCATTGTCTCCAGTCATTTGCACTCAAGTACTCCTAAAATATTTTAAGATGCAATAAATTCCTCACCACATTTCTAACTTGATGCCTAAGATTCTTTATCATGCTAAAAGAGCTGTAAATATACATATAGACACATGTATATGTATATAAACATATAAATATATATATATACCTATAGTGACATTTAAAAATAAACTGTCACACCACTATTTGAAAACTATCTAGTAAAGGGGTGCCAGGGTGGCTCAGTGGGTTCGGGCCTCTGCCTTCGGCTCAGATCATGATCCTGGGGTCCTGGAATCGAGCCCCACATCAGGCTCTCTGCTCAGCGATGATCCTGCTTCCCCCCCCACCCCTCTCTCTGCCTGCCTCTCTGCCTACTTGTAATCTCTGCCTGTCAAATAAATAAATAAATGAAATCTTTAATTAAAAAAAAAACTATCTAGTAGAATCTAAATAATATAGCAATTTGATGTCCCATGATACATTGTAAGTGTACATAAATGAGTTCTTTACCTGTAGGAAGTTTTCTTCTGTTTTTCTTCTTGAAATTATATTTCCATTCTACTTCCTAATATATTTTTATACTGCAACATATTTCATGTGTCACATACTTCTATGCAACAAAAATATGTCAATAAAGGGAAATAATTTTAAAGTTTTTGTTACCAGACAGTTTAAGTGTTAGAAAATTCTACACAATTTCTCAAAATAGTATAAATATATTACAAGTATTGATGAATAATTACTAGACATAAAATGTAAAATTCTATTGGGATTGCGGCTTTTAATGAGATGAGTAAAGTCTTTCTCTCCAGATATCCAAGGATAAATATAACAGGCTTCAGCGTTAATGCTGAATGTAAGATGTGTAGGTAATGAGTGCTGAGAAACTCTTCACCTAAACAAATAAAAAGGAACAATAGAGGTTTGTTAGAGCAATAAGGCTCAATTCTTTGACTTCTTCTCAGTTCTATGCCAAAATTTACATGGTAGTCTGTCATCAAGATTAGTTTTAGTAATTTCTCAGCTGACAGTTCAATTAGGCATCATTCCCTCTGTGGAAAGCAGAGGATTGGAGTCCATCTGATTTCCAAAAGGATTAATTACCCTATCATTGGAGTCATTCATTCCCCCTTTCTTGAGTACCCTAAAGGTTCTTCTAACCCAGGCAATGACTTAGTAGGTTTGGGAAGAGTGGGAGGTATGCCTTGCTATCATCAAGTGATACAAGAAAGGTGACTGCGGAGGACAGAGAGGAAGGGAGAGACAGCCTGATAGGAGCTTTCTTGTGTCATTCCATTTTAGGAAAGCTTATCTGAATCAATCCATAGCCACTTACTCCCTCCCCCACCCTACCCCCAGCCCCCGGAAGACCACATACCTCCCCTCCCGCAGTGGATCCTGGTCTCTTGCAGGTCTCTTGCATTTGTTTTTCAAGCCTTTGCTCATTTGGCACTTTATCACTTAGTACTGGTGATAAACACTGTGGCCAGGCTTTTTTTTTTTTTTTTTTTTTTTTTTTTTTAAAGATTTTATTTATTTATTTGACAGAGAGAGATCCGAAGTAGGCAGAGAGGCAGGCAGAGAGTGAGGAAGGGAAGCAGGCTCCCCGCCAAGCAGAGAGCCCGATGCGGGGCTCGATCCCAGGACCCTGAGATCATGACCTGAGCCGAAGGCAGCGGCTTAACCCACTGAGCCACCCAGGCGCCCCTAGGCTTTTTTTTTTTTTAAGATTTTATTTATTTATTTATTTATTTGAGAGATAGGGAGAGCGTGGGGGGAAGGGGAGGGGCCAAGTAGTAACAGGCTCCCCTCTGAGCAAGGAGCCAGATGAGGGCTTGATCCCAGGACCTGAGAGCATGACCTGAGCTGAAGACAGACACTTAACCAACCGAGTCACCCAGGCGCCCCATGGGCCTTTTGCCTTCCGATCTTTAGCATACATTTTCTTAAAGTTTTAGGTAATTCCAAGGAGCTCCCCTTAGGGCCTTGTAAATAGGGCAACTATATAGGCACAGATGTTTATCCTGGCCAATTCAATTGGGAAGAAAGAAGAGAGGGAAGGAAGATCACAAATACTCTGGAAAATAGAGAGGGAATTTTACATTATAAGAGGTTGAACCTGTATAGAGGGGCTGTACATCAGGCTACAGTTATTCAAGCCTCTTAGGCTTACATAGAGACATTGTTTGGTTGCCTCCATTCAACATCTATTCCTCAGTTTCCCCAGCAAGAACACCCCTGGCTTATTCTCAGTCACCTGGGTTTGGTGGTTGATCCCATCTCAGTTCTGTGGTTGAGACCTGGAATCTGATGTTCCTGGCTGTAGGGATTGATTAGTTCAAGATAGCACATAATTCAATCCGAGGGATTTTGCCCATGCTTCTAGAAAGAAAGAAAACATTTAAAAAATTTTAAATATATGTTTTGGCATATGGTACTGACAGATGTGCTTTCTTTGCTGCTGGACATGAGTGAATAGACGTAGCTCCAGGAATCTCTGGTAGCCATCTTTCAACCACAAAGGTAGAGGTCTCTTAAACGTTATTTGTTTGTAGAATAATTTACTTTTCCATCTTGAGCTTCTCAGAGCTCTTGGGAGGGCCAAAAAATGGAGAGGAATAAACCTGGGAACTGTTGACCTGGGATTAACCTCTCGCTGATGTGGATAAATTCCTCAATATTCAGTTATATGAACCAATGAAATTTTCTTATTGCTTGTTAATCTGAACTGAGCTTCCTATTACTTGCTACATTAAAAAGTAGTAGCTAATTTAATCACTACTGTAATCAGAATATCTTTGCATGTATTTTGTTAATCATTTTTTTTTCGCATATTGGGACTAAGACATAGATGGTTTAAAGAAAGGATACCATCATTTAAGAAGACTGAAAAGCCTAGATTTCCATTCATTTCAGGGAAGATATTGGTGTTTGTCCGGTCAATATATACTGCCTCTCTTCTCTCTACCTGATCTCTAAAGACATTGAGATCCAGATCAAAATGTCAGTGTTCTTACTGATAGAGCTGCCGTGGTCATAGCTTAGCTGTATCATCCCAGTGAGCTTCTTAATACTTGAGGCCTGAACTGGACTTCGCATTCAGCCATAGACACTGAACCAGCACAGGCCTGTTCTTGTGAAACTCCTGACAAGGGCACGAAGACAGATACACACTCAGTAGATAAGCTGGCTTCCAAGAAAGGGGGGGGCGGGCAGGACTGCAGCATCCAGTGTCTTAGCCCAATCAGCAGTTCAATCTTCTTATCTGGAAGGACAAGGGAGGGGCCGGGGCTGAGAGTCAAGAAAGCAAACGGACAGAAGTCTGTAATCAGAATTGTCGCAAATACAGGGAGGGAGACAAATAAGGCCTTGTATAAAAAAATTAAATGAGTGGGGTTGCTTTAAAGTGGGTAAGCTGGAAGTCTCTCTGAGATGATATTTAAACTGAGACTTGGATGAAAAGGAGCCTGTTATTCAAATGAAAAGGAGCCTGTTATTCAAATGAGAGGTGGAGGTTGGAGTCAGAGAGCTTCGCAGGTAGAGAGCAAGGTAAGGAAGAGTTGGTGGGGGAGTTAGGCAGGGGCTGAACCATGTGGAGCTGTGAGTGACAGTCAGGGGTTTGGATTTCATTCCAAGTGCAGCAGGAAGTTGTCAAACCATTGAACAGTTTAAACAGGAATCAGGGGAGTGACATGAACTTTCATGGTTTAAAGAGATCCCTTTGGCTGTTCTGAAAATGAACTGGGTTAAGTGCCAGAGCAGAGACAGAGAGGTCAGTTGGGAGGATATAGCAATGGTCCAAATGAGAGATAATGATGCTTTGATCTAGAGGAGTAGCAGTGGAAATGAACAGAAGTCTGAGACATTTGGCGATAGGTTAGACACAGTTTGCTGGTGGATTAAATGTAGTTAATCATATTAAAATTATGATTGAATATGGGAAGTAGGGGTGCCTGGATGGCTCAGGGGGTTGGGGCCTCTGTCTTTGGCTCAGGTCGTGATCTCGGGGTCCTGGGATCGAGCCCCGCATTGGGCTCTCTGCTCAGTGGGGAGCCTGCTTCCCCCTCTCTCTCTGCCTGCCTCTCTGCCTACTTGTGATCTCTGTCTGCCAAATAAATAAATAAAATCTCGAAATGAATAAAATCTCAAAATAAATAAATAAATAAATAAATATAGGAAGTAAGGGGCATCTGGATTCTTGCTTAGAGCAAAATGTGATCCTTCCTTTCTTCCTTTTTTCCCTTTCCTTCTCCTTTTTTGTCTTTTTATTATTATTCTTATTACTTTGAGTATGAAAAGAATACATCAGTGTTTTATTTGTAGACATGTTAAGTTTGAGATACATAGTTGAGACTCAACTATATGGATATATGAGTTTGGAATTTACATTTGGGGTATAGATTTGGGAATTATCAGCAGTTAGATGGAATTCGAAGCTATGGGAAGGATTGAAAGGATCTCCAGGGAGAGCAGATAAAGAGAGAGGCCAAGCAATCAGAGGGTCCTCAACATTTAAAGGTCTGAAAAAAACAAAAGGGCCAGAAAGGAGATTGAGAATGAGTAGCCAGTTGGATAGGGGGGGAACTAGAGTATAGCATCACCAAAGTCAAGAGTATTTCAAGGAGGGAGTGGCCAACCGTACCGTGTGTACTCCCAGAGCACTGTAAGATAGGACAGAGAGGGCTTCTGGATTTGGTTCCATGGAGGCCTTAGCTTGCCCTTGACAAGAGTGATTTCAGCAGGGGAGAGAAACCTAACTAGTGCACTGAAGAATGAATGGGAGATGAAGAAATGGAAACAGAGTTACAGGTGACCCTTTGGAAAGATTTTGCCATGAAGGGGAGTAGAGAAGCCATAAAGTTTAGGGAAGGAAATGTGGGGACAAGGGAGGTGTGTATGCGTATGTGTGTTTAAAGACAAGAGATTTTAAAGCTGTTTGTTGCTGATAGAGATGGTCCAGTAGGATAGGAGACTGTAACATGCAGGAAGGAAAGGTTAAGCAAAGCAGTGAGGTCCTTGAGAAGGAGATTGAATCCAGAGCACAACGGTAAAGACTGAAAAGTGAGAGGAAGGGCCTATCATCTACCTTTCAGGGCAGAACAAGGAGTTGGGAGCAGAAGTGAGCAGAGACGAAGGAGGGTCCATCTGATCCTTCCGTTTTCTTAACGGTATTCAAGACCTTGGATAGAGTAATATGTTTATATCATCCCCAGTAAGTCCCTTGTCTTATAATAATATTTTTAATGCTGCCCTAGGTAAATCAAAAAATGGTCTAATTTATAACGTTGTGAGACTTTTCACAGATCCAAATTCACAAAGAAAAACAAATTTCTTGATCAAAGCCTGTGTGTAAATTTTTTCACTAAAAGTACATTCTGATTGACCATATTTTGAATTAAATAGAACCAAGAGCATTCTACAATTATGATGATAGATATGATTACTGACATTTGGAAGCAGCTTGCCTGAGTAGACCAGACAGTTAGAATTTCACATGAAATAGGCTGAGGTTCAAACCTATACAGGACTGAGTGCTTTGCACAGAGAAGAATTTCCATGGCGGAGAACTGCATTCTTAACCTGTGCCAGGTATTTTAAAAACATGCTGTTTTGGTCAAAGGGAGCATAGGGAGGAGGTGGAACGGGTGGGGAGAGAAACATTACGGATGACTTTGTGCAAACTCATCACTGCTATTGGAAAAACAACACAAAACCACAACCAAGTCAGTAACATTATCTTTGGCCTTTAAAGAATGGTACATGTTTTTGGCTGACTATCATCCTCAATAATTTATCTTGATGTTACATAATGCGTTCCTTAAGAAAACTCAAAAATGCCCTACACAAGTTGCTTCATTTGTCTTCATTGCATTATGAAGCTGAGAGCAGAAGGGAAGTTGTCTAGACCAGGGCTGTCTAATAAAAATATAACCCAAGCCATGAATGAGATTTAAAATTTTCTAGTACCTACATTTTTTTAAAAGGTAAAAAGTAATAGGTTCGAGTGCTTGGTCGCCACATGGTATCTCAATTCTAGAGAATAATAGAAAGGATGATGGTCACAGAATTCAAAGTCTGGGCTCTGTTGCAAGTTAATAAAATATGAGTAAGAGTTTATCACTGTCCTGCTCAAAATCCTCCCAAGACTTCCCATCACTCTTTTTCATGTTGTTTTCTAAATATTTATTTATTTGAGAGGGAACAAATATGAGGGGGGGATAGGGGCAGAGGGAGAAGTAGACTCCGCACTGATCAGGGAGCCTGACATGGGGCTCCATCCCAGGGATCATGCCCTCAGCCAAAGGCAGTTGCTTAACCAACTGAGCCACCCAGACACCTCTTCCCACCGCTATTAGAACAACAGCTAGCTCTTACCTGTGAGGCTGACTGTGATGCAGCCCCATCGCCCTTACCAACTTTATGGCTTCCAGCTTCCCCTGGATCTTTCTGTGCCCATTCCCGCCTCCGCCCTACTTCAGAGAGTGCCACTTCCTCCTCCTTCAGCCTGGAATGCATCTCCTCACGGCTTAGTTGATGAATTTATTCAAGTTTTTGCCGAAGTGTCATCTCAGGAAGACTTACGATCTAAAATAGCAATTTTCTCTAGCCACTCTCCAGCAATGCACCCTGCTTTCTTCGTGTTCATTACACTAAATTCTGAAGATATGCATGCATTTTTAAATTTGTTTACTATCTCCTCTGACAGAAGGTTAAGTTCTTTGAGGTCAAAGACATTGCTTTGTACCTGTTGGAACACGAGCACCTGGAATAGTGCCTGGCACACAGCGGGCTTGTTGAATGTATGAGTGAATGGTGTTATTTATGGCAGATCATTTAGAGGGTATAGTATAATGTTTAAGGGTATACATTCTGGAGTTATACTGCTTGAGATCAAATTCCAGCCTGTCTTCTTACTATCTATTCCTTTGAGTAATTACTTAACTTAAACTTCAGCTTCCTCATCTGAAAAATGGGAATGTTAATAGTAGCATCTATTTCATAGAAAGGATATTGTTTGGTTTTGAGGGTTAAATGAGATAACGTCTATAAAGGACCTAATACGGTTTCTGGCCGGTAGTAAGGACTCAAGAAAATGTCCCATTATTACCTGTGAAATACAGATTGAAATGAGTGCCTTGGCTCACAGGCCTCCCTCGACCTACCCCCCTGCTCCAGAGACATGGTTCTTGTCAGGGTTACCAACACTCCTTTCCCTTTGCCTCTGTGGTGCATGCATTCCCATTTCTAACGCAGCCATCCTTTTAACTCCATTGGATACTGTCAAACATTTTCTCGGACTTCCATAGTACATAGGCCCTCCTACTGCTACTCTGCTTGTTCTCTCTCCCTTCGTTTGCCGACTCCTCCTCCTAGCCCCTTGTTTATGCTCCTCCAGGCTCTGCTTTTGAGGCTGGTTACTCTACACCGACTCCCTGAGCCGTCTCACCCATTCCTAGGATTTCAATTGTCATTTCTCGGCTGCTGATTCCAGATCTACATCTTTAGCCCAGCTTTCACTCCTGAGCTCTAGGTCCATATCCACAGTGGACTTGTAGCCGTTCTGCTTGGATATCCAATACTGAAATCATTCCATTTCCTCCACACCTGCTCTTCTTATGGGTGGTCTATCTTAATCAGTGCCCCCCGCCCGCCCACCCCGTGTTCAAACCAGAAAATGCAGTATCAGTCTTGGGTCCTCCCTCTTCCAGACCGCATTCCGATCTATCACAAAGTACTCACAAATCTTTCACCTTCTCCTGTTGTCATACCTGAATTCAGGCCAACATCACTTCCTGTCTAGATTCCGGGCAGGACTAAGCTTCCTACTAGACCCCTCTGTATCCATTCTCTCCTCCCTCTAATTGTCTACAAAATAGCTAGAATAATCTGAATAAAATGCAAATTCAATCTCACTATCATGCCCAGAGCCTCACTGCTTAGTGATGCAAGGTGATACATAGCTCCCCATTGCCTTTAAGGATAAAGTCAAATTTGGTGGTAATTTAATTATATGTGTTCAAAAGTTATACACACACACTTGTTACAAACAAAACAGCAGTCCTCCAAATATCCTCCACATCAGTGTGCATCACCTCTTATGCTTCGGGTCCCAAGAGGCAACCGCTATCGATTATTTTACCTGACTTCTTCAGAATCATTTCTCTAGAGAACGTGTTTATGTTGACATTTAAAAAAAATTAAGTGATTTCCAACTCTAGAAGTTGAAGATTCAGCTTATTTTCACCATCCCCTACAGTACTTATCATATACATGAACACTTCCCATTCTTCATCTTCTCAATGTGGCTATAACTTAATTTTATTACATTTAGTATTTGCACTGATAGGGCTTTGTAAATCATAGTGTATACTAAGCTATGAATATTTATCTTTTCCTGTATAATTTTTTTCCTTGTAATTACTGTCTCCCCCCACCCCACCTCCCATAACTTGGTTTTTGTAATAAGAGGCTTGACTCCATTTGATGTTTGTTGACAGCTTTCAATCTCGTCCCCTCATTTCCTATCTCCCCCACATCTGGGCAACCAAGAGAAGAGACCTGTGTAGGCCTTTACCACTAAGAGTCGATGGGAATTTCAAATATAGTGCAGGCTCGAACCTATGTTAAGTGGAATCCCCACCATGCTGGCTCTACTCTTTAATCACAATCAAAACCCCAACCACTCCTAGCCCTTTGCTTATTCTCTCACTGGGCCCCTGAATGAACCCTTTCCCTGCTGGGAAAACCCTGCTAAATGTTAGTACTAAATATGGCAGGTGCCCCAGTGACCTAATGGATAAGGCACTGGCCTCCTAAATATACTTCATTTATATTCACTGGTGGGTGCATTGTATCATGTGTCTGGACACTCAAATAAATTCCTGAGTGGTGATTATGCCTACCTCTGGGCAGACAGATCTCTGTACTTTCTACATATTTATCATTAATACACCCCCAAACTGCCCACACCCTCGGTTTTATAAATTTTCCCTCAACATACTTTAAATGCCAGTTACCTTGTCTGTGTCATTTTCTTGATGATCTTTCTCCTGGGGCCTTTGCCCTGCTCCAGCCCACCAGATGGGTTGATCTTTAAGTTTCCTCTAGAGCCACAGTCTTAGATTTTTTCGTTCACCAACATCCTGTCTTTCTCATGTATTGAAATCTCATTTCCTGGATTCCGTTTTCTCTTGTCTTATTTTGGTTGAACAAATCCTCTGATAGCTTCCTGAGAAATGGACCTATGAAGCAATATTTTTGATCTTTCACGTCTGAAAAGGTATATTCTGCCTTCCCACTTAATTCATAATTTGAATGGGGAACTCTACAAGTTACTTTCTTCTACTATTTTCTAGCATCTGGTGTGGCTGAAAGTCTGAAGCCGTTCTGGTTCCTAATTCTTTTTAGATCGTGTTTTTCTTTTCTGGAAGTTTTTAAAATATTCTAATACCACAGTAGGTTTTGCAATTTTATAATAAAACAACGTAGGTTTGTTTTCATCCATTGTCTTGGAGCCTGTTTCAATTTGGGAAGTCATGTCCTTTCATTTCAGGAAGTTTTCTCAAATTGTTATTTCTTTGATAACTTCCCCTCTCCATCTTCTCCATTCTCTCTTTCTAGAACTCCCGTTATTCAGATATTGAACTTCCTGGAGTAGTTTGTACCTCTCTCATTTTAAAAAATGTCTTCTTCTCTTTCCATATTTTTGTTTTTCCTTCTAGGATGGTTCCTCATCTTTATATTTTATGCCTTCACTTGAAGTTTTCTTTTATACTATGATATTCTTAATGTCGAAGAATTAATTTTGCCCTCTCGCTGCTACTTTTAAAAACATTTATAACGTCCAGGGTCACCTGGGTGGTTAAGTATTTTAGTCGGTTAAGTGTATTAGTCGGTTAAGTATCTTATTCTTGATTTTGGCTCCCATCATTTGCCCATGAACGTGGGTTCATGAACTTGAGACTCGAATTGGGCTCTGCGTTCAGCTGGGAGTCAGGTTCCCTCCCTCTCCCTCTCCCCTTCCCCCTGCTCAAATAAATAAATGAATCTTTTTTTTTTAAAAGATTTTATTTATTTATTTGACAGACAGATCACAAGTAGGCAGAGAGGCAGGCAGAGAGAGAGAGGAGGAAGCAGGCTCCCTGCTGAGCAGAGAGCCCGATGCGATGCGGGACTCATCCGAGGACCCTGAGATCATGACCTGAGCCGAAGGCAGAGGCTTTAACCCACTGAGCCACCCAGGCATCCTAAATAAATGAATCTTTAAACAAGACAAAGCCAAAAAAAATATTTGTAGCATCCAGTTCTTTTTTTTTTTTTTAAGGTTTTATTTATTTATTTGACAGAGAGAGACACAGAGAGAGAGGGAACACAAGCAGGGGGAATGAGAGAGGGAGAAGCAGGCTTCCCAGGGAGCAGGGAGCCTGATGTGAGACTCTATCCCAGGATCCTGGGATCATGACCTGAGCCCAAGGCAGACGCTTAATGACTGAGCCACCCAGATGCCCTAGAAGCATCCAGTTCTTACCTAACAATTGCAATACCTTATACTATTTCATATAATTGAAGATATTAATAGTAAGATTTTTTTTCCCTTCCTGTAGAGTCTTTATTTCTTCCTGGTTGCTTTTCTTTTTCTTTTTTAAAGGTTTTATTTATTTATTTGTCAGAGAGAGGCAGCACACAATCAGGGAGAGATGCAGGCAGAGAGAGAAGCAGGCTCCCTGCTGAGCCAGAAGCTCCATGTGGGTATTCAATCCCAGGACTCTGAGATCATGACCTGAGGTGAAGGCAGACATTTAATTTCACTAAGCCACACAAGTGCCCCAGACACCAAATAATTTTGATATGACTCATGCTTACAGGTGGGGAATATTGTATTAAATATTAGTTATGACCAAGTTGCTTTTTATTAATCCATTACCCTGATGCACGCTGCAATGGCTCAACAAGTCATAGTCCTAGAATGTTTAGTTCATTTACAAACACCAATTAGAGTAGAAAGGAGCCTCTTTTTCAAAGTCAGTTGTATTATCTTTCAATACTGTACTTTTAACATTTCCCTTATGGTAGAAAAAAGCAAAAGACAGCACTGGAATTTAGGAGCTTTGACCCATCCATTAACCTGCGTGACTTTGATTGGTTTTTTGAACTCTGACTGCTTCAGAATATTTCCTTTCTATACAATAAGGACAACCCTAATTATATCCAAAGTGTAGCAAAAGAAAAAGAAATGTCATAGAGCATGCTGCAAAAATGTTTTTTTTTAAGATTTTTATTTGTTTATTTGACAGAGAGAGAGATCACAGTAGGCAGAGAGTCAGGCAGAGAGTGAGGGGAGAAGCAGGCTCCCTGCTGAGCAGAGACCCCCCCAACTCAGGACTTGTTCCTAGGACCCTGAGATCATGACCTGAGCCGAAGGCAGAGGTTTTAACCCTCTGAGCCACCCAGGCGCCCTACAAAAATGCTTTATAAAAGAAAAGTTTTTGGTAACCAAACAGTGTCTCAGTCTAAAACTGGATGCTGTGTGATGATCTTGGGGATGGTCTCTTGGCATCTCTAGGCCCATTTCCTTGTGTAACATAGTGCTAATGATAATGTCTCTTAGAGTAGTATAGGCTAAAATGAGATCATCAATTTATACCCTGTTATAAAACTGTAAGTATCTTAATTACATTTAAAAATAATAAATAGTGAGTTTAGCTAGCAAATGCGATGTCTGATGATACCATCAATAAAATTGTTCTGTGGACACTTTTTCTGGCTAATAAACACTTGATTAGAATAGGCATGTGAGGGGCTCCTGGGTGGCTCAGTGGGTTGGGCCCCTGCCTTCAACTCAAGTCATGATCCCCGGGTCCTGGGATTGAGCCCTGCATTGGGCTTCTTGCCTGGTGGGGAGTCTGCTTCTCTCTGCCCCTCTGCTCCTCTCCTGCTGCCCCTCTCCCACTCGTGCCCCTCTCCCACTCTCTCTCTCAAGTAAATAAGTAAAATCTAAAAAAAAAAAAAAAAAAAAAAAAAGGCATGTGAATGCAGATGAACTGTCAAAGGCCTTGGAAAGAAAGGTTAGGATTTTTTGATGGAAGAGCTGCGTTTCTGAACGTAATTGCCCATAATAGAACTCGTCTAAACTGACCAAAAGGCATGAGGTTTTGATTCCCTAAAGCATTAGCTTCTGACCACTTTCACATCCATATCTAGAGATCAATTACAGAATTGATCCCTGAAATTTAATTCTGATGGATGTGGAACATGATGCAGTGAAATGAATGACGGTCATAAATGGGGACCCTTTCTTAATGACACATCTATATCACACATACAAATAACACCAAAGGGCCTAATTAAGCGACTTGTGTCTTCATTAGAAATGGTGGTTGGTATTTTCTTATATGGACTTCCATTGTACAAATTACATAATGATGGAAAGCAGGAATGAGGTAACGATATTTATTTAAGCATGGTTTAATATGACAGGGCAATTTACCAGTATTTCAGTGCATGCTTTGACCCTGGTAGTTTATTTCCTTCAGAACTATTCTGAGCTAATTTACGCTTGACATCATTTGGATGTTTTGGCAGCTTCTTTGTTCTTACTACAGCCATTTGCAAGCAAATCAATTACTTAGGTCCCTAGGTCTCTTGAATATACGATGAACAACTATAGAATTACCTATAAAACTATCAGACAATATAGGTTTTATTTCTGCACAAGCCTGGAGATTTGTGGCAACAGTGAGTGATTCTGTAAATGTGAAAAAGATTGAAATTAGGAGTCACTAGGCAATGGATGGCTTTAGAACAGGGTGAGGGAGGGTTGGGGGGCTCCATTTATATGAGTTTGAATACCCTGGTTTCTGCAAACTTCCATTTTCCTCCCCCTTTTTATTTTAATTTGCTCTATGTCAATGAAACAAAACAAAACAAAAACCCTTAAAAGCCCCAGGAACTCTTTTTTTTTTTTTTTTTTTTTTTAAAGATTTTATTTATTTATTTGTCAGAGAGAGAGTACACACAAGCAGGCAGAGAGGCAGGCGGAGGCAGCGAGAGAAGCAGGCTCCCCGCTGAGCAAGGAGCCCGATGTGGGACTCGATCCCAGAACCCTGGGATCATGACCCGAGCTGAAGGCAGCGGCTTAACCAACTGAGCCACCCAGGCGTCCCAGCCCCAGGAACTCTTAAGGCTAGACATTATCCAGGAATTGGAACACAAATGTTGGTGACAAGAGTTTCGGATTCCATGTGCCAGTTTCACTGATGACTCACTGGGAACTTGGTATAAGTCTCTTAACATTGTGCTACTTTAGTTCCTGCTGGATGTGTTCAAAAAAGGAGGATGATATTTGATCCTAAAAATAATTAACTAGGGTGACTGTTTAGATTTCTAAGAGGATGTCTAATTATGTAAATTTCTACCACTTTAGTAATCATAACCTGCTTGTATGTCTTAATATTTACTCTTTGGCTAAATTCGAAAACTTTACATTCATAAACATGCATTTTCTCTCTTTCTCTCTTTAACTTCACTTTCCAACTCTATGCCCCACGTGCTTGGCATTCTTGTTTTAGGGGAGTTTGTTTTGTTTTGTTTTGTTTTTTACTTATAATATTTTTTCATAGTGTTTCAGATCAGTAAATCTGTTTCTGCTTTTGCTGGATTCTAGATTCTAATCAAATCCTCTATATTCCATCTTATTTGGATTAGGAATCATTCCCTTAAAATTTACTGCCAGCATATTAGCCTGCTATTTTTCTTATATGGACAAGATCCATTTATAATAGATGAATAATTTATGTATAACAGAACTAGAAATAATGTAACTTAAATTTCACATAATTTTTGTTGATGGTCTCGTCCATCTTATTTGCATGTTAATTACTCCTCATTAATATATCCATCTTGTATATAAGCTGGGAGAGGAAAAATTTCACCATTCAACTCAAAATCAGAATTTTGCAGCTATGAATGTCCCTTGAGGTCATCTAGTTCAGGCCCCTCATTTTACAGGTAAGAAAGTGGGCAAGTCACTTACTTATCTAAGGCCACACAACACTAAGAGTTGGATGTCCAGTCACTGTTGTTACCACTCAAGGTCTAATTAATACATATGCATGCTTCAAATTTTTTTTTTAAGATTTTATTTATTTACTTGACAGACAGAGATCACAAGTAGGCAGAGAGGCAGGCAGAGAGAGATGAGGAAGCAGGCTCCCTGGTGAGCAGAGAGACCGATGCAGAGCTTGATCCCAGGACCCTGGGACCATGACCTGAGCCAAAGGTAGAGGCTTTAAGCCACTGAGCCACCAAGGCGCCCCCAAATGCATGCTTTAATTGATGAATTTGATTAAGGTCAACCCAGGCTGGGTTCAGCCTCTAGGTAAGCTTATCTGTTTATATTCAGATTCTCCACCTTTAATTCAGGCCAGCCAAAACTATAACCTTGTGAACCGAAGTTGGGATGGAGAACTGGCACAGATCCATCCTCCCACTGAAAATACATATGCCACACAGATGCTGGATAGTCATCTTGGTTTCTGAGGACAACACATCACTTCTCAGTGGCAGCAATACATTCCACATTCATTTGACATTTAATTTACAACCGCTATGAAATAGACATCGTACTTTTTGTATCTAAGGTCCCTGCTCTCAGTGAACTTACATTCTAGGATGAAGACGTGTATGAAACAAACAACTGTGTAAAGAGTCGAGTCCTATAACTGTTCACAGTTTAAAAGCATCCAGTTAAAAATTTCCTTCTTTGTGTCACGGTTTCTTGCAAAATTAACCATTTTAATATATAGCCAACAAAGGGGTTGTTAAGCATAATTGGAAAGTTGGTTATTCATATTTGACAAAGTTTATTTGGTCCATTACTGTCTCTCCTGTTAGGTCTATTGTATACTATTAGGTATACTGTTAGGTATACTATTGTATACTATTGTGATTAGGTGAAGCATTTTTAGAGGTGGGAGAGCTGAAGTTTTGGAGTGGGGTAGATAAAAATGCAGTAAATATTACTTTTATGTTTTAAATTACTATTTTTATTAGTATTTATAAGTAACTGTTCTTTGGGTAAAACATTCAAATTATACTTAAAGGTATAAAGGGCAAAGGGAACATTATATCTGGGTATGCATGCTTCATAGTTCTTTGTTCTTTTTAAATTTTTCTTTATTTATTTGAGAGAGAGAGAGAGTGAGCACTGTATGCAAGTGGGGGAAGGGGCAGAAGGAAAGGGAGAGAGGCAGAATCTCAAGGGGATTTTGTGCTGAGTGCAGGACCCTATGCAAGGCTCTATCCCATGACCCTGAGATCATGGCCTCAGCTGAAATCAAGAATCAGATGATAAACCCTGGGCCACCCAGGAGCCCCTTTGTTCTTTTTAAAGAGAAATATCCTACGCACATAGAAACATAAGTATATTTCTTTCCACAAATGAGTTGATGATTAATATGCTTTTTATTCACTTACCCTAGATATATTTATACATCAATACATACTGAGTTATCTCATTAAAAAAATGTTTACCTACTGTACCTTTGTATGGATATGCCATGATTTACTCAGGCAGAAGCTGACCTTAGTTGGAAATATTAAATACTGGGGAGGTGAAATGGAGAATGTATATCTGTATGTGTATTTACGTATATGAAATAGTCACTGTCAGAGTAAATAGGATAGGCACAGACATACAGTAGTCAAAGTTTATTCATTTATTTTTTTAAGATTTTATTTATTTATTTGACAGAGAGAGAGAGCACAGGCCGGGGAAGAGGCAGGCAGGGGGGGAAGGAGAAGAAAGCTACGCTCTGAGGAGAGAGCCAGATGGACCTGAGGCTTGCTCCCAAGACCCTGGGATCATGACCTGAGCTGAAGGTAGACACTTAACCGACTGAGCCACCCAGGCGCCCTGTAGTCAAAGTTTATTAAATTAATAACTATTTCATCTTTGTGGACTGGTAGATAGAACCCATTGGTATTTTGATTGGTTGCTTTTTGTCTTTTTATTCATAGCTTCTGATAACTTTCTCCCTAACCAACTGGAGGAAGTGGTAAAAGTCAAACTTTTTCCTGTTTGAGGACATACTTGGTGCAGCCTGTAATATCTAAATATGGTCACTGGGACCCAACATCCTTGCATTTTTAACTCATATTCTTGATGAATTCCCCACCCTCCTTTGCTCCCCACTTGGCTTGACTTCCTGTCTTTTATCAGCAGCAATCTATCAAGACCCTATAATGTGCTCAGTACAGAGCAGAACAAATCCAAGTGTTCTACCTCACAATTTAAGGAAGGCAGGGGGCTAGTTTTTGTTTTAAGATAAAAGTCTTTTAACAAAACACAAACTCCCCAAAACTTCCTTTAAACCAAACAGGATTGTCACATGCTCACAAGCTCTTATTACTTACACAGCCAGATGACTCAAGATTACTAAATTTCTATTCATAAGGAGTTTGCTGGCCCCAAATCAACATTCAGGCCCTCCCCCATCTTCCTTCTCTCTCCCCTGGGAGACTGACGTTTGGAGCGCTCGCTGCACCACGTTTTAACAGAATGAAGACAATGTGTGTTTGCTGCCTGAACTGTTTGTTCTGGGATTTTAAAAAACCTCCCCTAACCCCCTTCTTTTAAAATTTTATTTTTTTGAGGGGAGAGGAGAGGAGGTCACAATCTTTTTGGCCTCCAAGTCTTCCAATTTGGAAATACATTCTAAAACTGATAGAGACGAAGGACTTCTGTTTGCTATTTACCATGGAACTGGGTGTTCATATCAGAAATTAGCTACATCTACATGCCCATCAGTCACTCAGAGTGACACAGGGGTGAAGGAAATAGCACTAGCTCTGCCTTGGGGGGTTGGAGATGACGCTTCCACCTTGCACTTGACCCCTAAAAAACGGGCCCACCTTTCCCTTTGGATCTTTCACTTCACAGTCTCCCGGGCAAAACTGGAAAAAAAAAAAAAAATCCCCGTCAAACCTGAGTGGTCCCCAGGCCTTTCCATTCCCGGACTCAGAGGCAGTGGTGGCGGCCACCTCCTTCCCCCAACTCCTCGCTCCTTTCACACGCGTTCGTGGCAAGGAGAAAACCACTCAGATAAATGACCGCGATCCAGAGCCTTCCCTTTAGGGGGCCTCCCCACAGAGTAAGACGGAGTCCCAGTCGCGGCCAGTTGCCAGCCCTGCCTGTTCGAGGCCCTCCGCCGGGCCGGGGGCCGGTCCGGGAGAGAGCGGGCGGGGCGGGGCGGGCAGGGCCGGGGGAGGCGCGCGGGGGCGGCCGGGAGGGGGCGCCGCGGGGGCGTGAGCCCGGCTATGAGGCCCGAAGAGGACGCGGACTCCGAGCCCTGGAGCCGAGGTCCCGCGGGGGGTTCCGCGCCCGGGGTCCTTTGCCCAGGAAAGGCGGGGCAGAGGCGGCGGGAGGGGCGGGGAGGGTGGGGCGGGTGGCGGTTCCTCGCCGCGGCTCTTTTCTCTCGAATTTCCGAAACTCGGGGCTGAGAACTTCTCCCCGCCTGTGCCCCGCGTACCCTGCGACCCCCGGCTCCCGCACCTCGTGCTCAGCCCGCCCCCGCCCCGCCTCCGGCCGCGCCACCCCCACTGCCGGCCGCCCGCCGCGCTGCTCTCGGTTACAAAGGAGGGAAAATGAGCCGGGCGGCGGCGGCGCGGCGCGGGGCCACGGCGGCGGCGGCGGCTGCGATGGCGGCCGCCCCCGGCACCACGTAGAACGCCCCCGCCCGCCCAGCCGCGGCCCAGGCCCGAGAGGAGCCTGCAGCTCGCCACTCGCCTCCCGAGCCCAGTGCGTCGCCTCCTGGCCGGAGGAGGAGGTAGTGAAGGAGGAGGAGGAGGAGGAGGAGGCGCCGCCTTCTTGCCGCGCGCCCTCGCCGTTGTCTGCGCTTCGCTCTGGACCAGTTTGGGGAAGTTGCCGGAGCCCAGTGTCGCCCAGATGTGCGACCTCATTGAGCCGCAGCCCGCCGAGAAGATCGGCAAGATGAAGAAGTTGCGGAGAACTTTGTCGGAGAGTTTCAGCCGCATTGGTGAGTGGCGCGCTGCCCCGGGCACCCGGCCCGTCGCCTCCGGCGCCGGTGCCTCCTCCCCGCGCTTCTGGCACCACCAATGCAGCGGCCACCCGGGCCAGCGTGGGGTGCGCTGCGAGCGGTCGGTGGAGGGAACAGTGCCCAGACCTGGGGGGAGGGCGACAATGGAAAGGAGAGACACCCCTCTCCTTTAGGATCTCGGGGTTCGTTTGTGGATGATCTTAGCCTACAATTTGGGTTCCGTCTCTCGCCACTGGCGCTCGGGCTGTCGCGCCTGCGGTGGACAGGCGATGGGACTCCCCGGGCCCCGCTGCGCACCCGGCTGCGCGGTCGCCTGGGTTACTTCTTATTTTTTTGCGCGCAGGCTCTGCCCTGGGGGTGTTTAGTCAATAATTTAGCTTTGAAAATTGGTGAGACGCTGAGCTGTGCCTTGTTATTGTTTAACACATCCAATCTAAAGGGAAGTGGGGCAGATACCTTGGGACCTTTTGTTCGGTACTTCGGGTCCTCGAAAGCGAGATTTGGCTGTTCCGTCCCGAGCTCTCTGAATCTTTCCATTGCAGCAAATAAATGCGCGCTGTGAACTTCTCTGAACATTTAGGAATAAGTGTCCCGAACTTCTTATATTTACCAGAGCCAGAGCTCCAGAGCTATTGTCTTTAAACCAGCCAGCCAACCAACCAACTGATCTACAAATAAAAAACGACTGGGAAATGTTTAGGACATTTAAGAATAAATCCATGTCACGAACTATTAACAGGGTGACAACAGTATTATGTGGAATGGGTTTCTTAGCTTTTTGGGATTGGCCATAGAAAACCCCCTTTAAAACGGTGGCTGCTTCCTCTAACATTATAACCTTCATTTATATAGGTAACTGTTCGCAGCAAGAGAATCATACAAGCACTAAAAATAACCCCTCAGATTCCCTAAGAAGCTTTCTAGCCTTTGTTTCACTTATTTAACATGTCATCCATGTTAATGAACGTGTTAATGGAAATTAAGCATAAGGTACTTAATTCCTTAAAATAAACTCCTGGGGTGCATATGAGTATTGTAGTCATCCTTCCATCCCTTCCTTTAAAAATCACTCTATAAGTGCACTCTAAAATATGCAAACTTTGTTCAAGTAAGAGAAAATAATGGATCAAAATTTAGCCAGTTTTCTTTAACTTAAAATTTCTCATTAGTATACAACGTCTCTCCCAAAATGACTGTAAAGTTATGGTGTGAAACCAATATTTAATCCTGGTTTTACTTACTACATGTATTGGGTATTTGCAGTTTCACTTTTACTTAGGGATGTATATGAAGAGTTTCTACATGCAAATGAAGTTTGAAGCCAGGAGGAATGTGAGAGAGCAAGGTGTTGAGTTGGTGTGCATTTTTGAGGAGGATGTCCAGCTCAGGACCCAAACCATTACAGAGGCAGGTTCTGGAGTCCATTAAGCCCTGTTCTAAAACACATTAACTGTATATTTACTAATGCTAATGACTCTGTTGGAGCCCTTCCAGTTTGTGTTAAATAATTCATTGCAGTTGAATCTCAGTAAGAAACCAAGGACATTAATACAAAAATTCCTTATGTTTAAGCGATTTCAAGATTTTGATAGACAATCAGTAAAATTTGGATTAACTACAATGCAGCAAATGGGGGTATTACAGTTAATTGGATTTTCTAGCTTACTGAGATTTAGTGATGTGAAACTCCTTTTGATTCCAGCACTTGTTAAAATATCTTCTAAGATCTGGTAGATTTTACTTCCTCCCTTTCAGAAACAATACAGTGCAGTGAACATAACTGATTGTTTCTTGTATTGATGGAAGGTCACGATTCTGCATAGTAACTCTAATTCTGGTGTACTGTAAAAGGAGATAGAGAGGTCTTATGTGGTTATGCTTGTATAGCAAACCCAAGACATGCACTGGAAATGGGGTTACAGAAAAACTAATCTATATTATCTATGTATTTTCTTTATGTTTTATTTGCAGAGTTACAGAGCAATAAAATCAGTTTGATTATGTAAAGATTTTAAGGTGCTTGAGGCTATTGAATGGAATTTTTACTCTGGAATTATGTAGTGCATAGATGAAGGGTGTGGGCTGTGTGTGTCAGACCATTGGGGATTTGCCATCTTGCCACTTGTAGCTATGTGACCTTGGACAGGTCCCTCAACTTCTGAGCTTCAGTTTTTCATGTACAACTCAGTTTTGTTACTGGCACTTAGTAAAATAATGCATATGATGTCCTGCGTGGTATGTAGTGCAGACTCAATAGGTGTTTGTAATGTTATTATTATTGGTGATTATATCATTGACGTAATTGATCTTCTAGGTTGGAAGCAAGAGAAATGAGGGCTAGAAGTGGCTACTGACTTTATAGTCTAAAAACAGGATGGGTTTTGAACCCTGTTTTCCCAGCTTGCTGTGTGTGTGCCTTGGGCAATTAGCAGAATATCCCTAAACCCCAGAGTCCACATGTATGAATTTTCTCAAGGTTGTTGTGAAGAATAAATCAGGTAGGATACATAAAATATCTAGTGCAGTATCTGTTACATGTGAAGAACAGTACTGGGGGCTGATATTCTTCCTTCCCATTTCTGTTTATTCCCTGTCTTCCTCTTGTCTTCATTGGTACTTCATGAGGAGATCAAAGAGTGAATGGTTTATTCTTGTTGAATAATCTGACATTTCAATATATTCATTCCCTTTAACCAATCTATGATGGCTTTTGAAATAAACATACTTACTTAATTTTGCTTTTTTAGTATGATTCAAAAGTATAGCTTGTTATATGGCAAAATATACAGTATTGTTGTTTAACCATGAGAAATTAGTCATCTATAGAAAATGAGGATAATTTTTGAAAGTATGTGATATTCAATGTTTTTTATTAACAATTTTGACTATATTAAAGTGGTAATGCTAATGTTAAATTTTTTCATACATGAATGATCATGTCAACTTTGTCACTACCCATCCCAAATACAGCTGATCTGAGATTACTATATAATATAAGTTCTAATAAAACACATTTGCTTTCAAGCCATAGCACTCTAATTTATGACATCTGCCAGAGAGTGACTTTAACACAGTTACAGTTCTTTAAAAGATGGGTGTAATTGAATTTCAAAGTCATCCTCTGATTTCAGTGGTGTTTATCGTTTTCTGTTAAATAGTGTCAGTGTGTTCACTTATTTAGGAACTCCTGCAGTTGTCTCATGTTTTTCTTTCTTTCTTTCTTTTTTAAAATTTTGATTAGCATAAAAAATGACAAATGGGTACTTAGTTGTTAAAAAGTTTATATTAAAATCCTTTTCCTCTTTTCTTTTCTTCTTTCTTTTAATTTTTGAATGATAGCCTAGGAGGAGGAAGGTTTTCTGTAATATCTAGAGTAAGATTAAGGTCAAACTGGCATTTCTTCATATTCATTTGAATGCATTTCTTCATACTTGGATTAATTTGTAGAGAAAGGAAGTTTATACTCTGTGATGCTAGAGATGAACCCCGTCTATACCATTTCTTTAAAAGGTGTAGTTTGTGAGAGAACTGAATGAAATGAAGAGGCTATGGATACACTGAATTTTGGGGTTTGTTACCTTGTGCTGAAGTGTGTAATGTGGGGTCCAGCTGTCATTTGCTAAGTCCATTCTTAAGGGTAAAGTTTCAGGCACAGAATTTAGATATAGTACCATATTCTCTCCCAATGTAGTGTCAGAAGATTTTAATTTGCAAACTATGAAATGGAATTTTTATCTATGATCCTTTTGTAACAGAAAAGTGTATATGGTTTTCATATGCCAAAACTTTAGCATTTGTGTCTCAAAATGTAAGAGGCTATGATTTTGCCATTGAGGTAGAACTCATTAATTTAACAAATAATTGTTGAATAGCTTGTATGTGCCAGTTAGTGTGCTGACATTCAGACTCAGCGGCCACTGTTACCAGTCCTTGAGGACTTTAAGAGAATACAGGCCAATGAATGGGCATTGGCAATATAGAGTGACAGATTTTACCAGGAAGATTAGCATGATTTGCTGTTGGAGAATATAGGAAGGATACCACTTTAGTCTTGGTGAGATCTTGGAAAGCTGTCTAGAGGAAGCAATGTCTGAGCAGAGGACTAAATAGGATACCTGATTATCTTAAATGATTTAATGTATACCCCTTTGTTAACCTATAAGAATGTGATATGCTTGCTATTCCAAGACATCGTCAAAGACAGTTGTGAGTTTACGTTTACATGAATGATTAATGACAATCAGGGAATATAATCAATAATGAGATGTTTTGTGCTTGTTTAGGTCAGAGTTTATTCATCAGTGACCTGATAAATATTTGGCAGAGGCATCTTTAATTGGCCTTTGTTGTTACTGTTAACTGCTGTTCAGGGCAAGGATTCAATATTTATAAGAAACTGAATAAGGTGTCGATCTACTTATAAAGGGTTTCAACAAAGCTGTAGATTTTTTAGGTCTTAAAATATTCTTCCCTGTGGTATGTTGGGCTTGAGAATAGAGTGCCAGGGAGAGAATTTAGTTTCCTGCTCCTTATATTTTAGAAAATACACCTGCAATTCCTCTTCTGTTTCTTCCTTCTCTTTTTGCCCTCAGACCCCACCTCTTATCCAGAATGGTGAAGGACTTAGGAGGCCAGCAGGAAATAGTCCTGTCCGGATGTTGAAGACATTTTAGTTTTTTGCTTTCTCTCACCTTGAGGGTCTTCATTCTGTTCGCAGTTCCTCAAAGGACTGTATCGACTGTAGTTCCAATTGGATGCTTTGCTTAAGAAAACCCATGGCTAAATTTGGGAACTTTTATCATGTCCCAAGTAAATAAAGTATAGAAAGTTTGTGCTGTGAATTATAAGCTTGGTGCTTTAGCTTTGCATCTTGCATGACAGCCACATATTTTTTCATTAATCTTTGTTAATCTTTGTTAATGAGCTGGGTATGAGGCTGTACAGTGATTGACTTTGTATTTGAAGTCAGTGAGGTAATCAGTTCTCATCCCCCCTTTTTTTTTTTATTTTTTAGGTGGAACAACTTGCCTATATTTCTGTAGGTCACTAGTATGTTATCTAGGAATCCCTACTCAAGTATGTTGATTAGAGGACATGCCTTAGGTTTGAGGGAAGTGAGGGTTGTAGTTTAGTAACATGGTTGGCTGATATTTAAAGAGAGCCTTCTAGATTAGAAGTTTTACATTCTGAGTTAAAATAAGGCCATTAAGAATCATCTAGGCTCTTATAGCTTTCCATCAAAATAGCTTATTTTAGATTTAATGTAAGTTAAAGCAAATACATAATAAAATGTGTGTAAGTAATTGAATGCAAGATAAGCCATTTGAAACTAGGAGAAAGGACTGTCTTTTAATTTTTCATTCAGAAGAAGTTGTCCTCCAATAAAGCAAGTAGAGAAATTTATTACAGATCAATTTCATAGGCAAAAAAGAGAAAAACTAATCATTAAACTTTCAGAAACATTTTATCCCCCTCAGTCTACCCTCATCCACCTTAACTCTCTACAACCACATCTATAGTAGGAAACAGAAAATACCTTTTCAAGATTGCTCGGCTATATAGAATAAGCTCTGAAATGATGGCTTCAGTTTAAGCACATGACTTCTCTCAGAGCTTAATTGCTAACATAATTTGCTTCCATTGCTTTTGTTAGAACATAGCTTTCCAAGTAAGAGCTACACAAGTGCTTCTATCCTGACTAGAACACTCTACTATAGACCAGTAAACACCTTTGCGCAATTCTATAAATTGGGAACATTTCTCCAACTAGTGGTTTCAGCTAAATTAGTTCCTTTGTGCATTCTCCTTAATATGAAACATTCCAAGTAATTGTAGGATTTAAGGAACTAGGGTGTTTGCCAATAATGCATGAAATACTTCTCTTTCTCTTTAGAGTAATAAAATTCCAGTTCTGAAGCCATGCATATTTAAATAAATTTTAAGTATTTGCTAACTCATAAAATATTCTGAATGTATCGTTTCCTTTGGTGATACTTTGTTGTAAAATAGATCATGCTGAAATGCTTGAATTATGTCTGAGCAGTGCTTATTTTACATGCTTAGTCTTTACTCACTGTATTTAAACTTCTCACAGCATGAAAATCTCATTCAGGGCACTGTGCAGAGGGGGTGTCATCCTGACAATTGGTTTGGGAGGACCACACACCGTGCCTGATGAGATATGCTCAAAACCCAGAAGTTGAAGGGGAAATTTCTTTACGATTACTTTTTGATGCTTTCCTACTTTTCATTAAAACATTTTCCTACTAAAGAAGAGCTAGGGGAAAGATACACATACTTCTTTTCCATACTTGGGAGGATCACCCATTTACATATTTATGAAAGTGTTTCACAAAGATGCGTGCTGTGCCATTCTCTGTCTCATTTGCAGCTTTCCTATTTGTATGATAACATTGTTATTCAGGTTGGGGTACAGTTTTACTTTCTGAAATGAAAACACCATACTGCTTTGTTTTCTTTCTGTTTTCTAGGGCTTAGATGCTTAGTTTCTTTGAGATGTTTCACAATAACTTTCCTTTCCCTTTTTATTTTATAGCTTTGAAGAAAGACGACACCACCTTTGATGAGGTAGGTTAAATTTCTTTATCTAATGTTAGATGTATTTAATTACTGCCAAGTACAGTTAATAGGTACCAACTTCGCACTTAGGAAAAAAAATGCCTTAAAAAAAAAGATGACATCTCTCTAGTTACATTATATTATTTTCAGTTTTAAGTAATCATTCCAGTGAGTTTTGGTAGGAGTCAACAGAAATATGTCTTTTTAAATGAATAAAAGATACCCGCGGGCCTTTGTACTGCTGCCTTCTTGATGGTGGTGGAGCTGGCAAAGCCTAGTGGGATGTGGGTGCTTAGGGCAAGTCTGGAGTTGTTGGTGAGATGGGCACCACGGCTCCCTGCAGCCCTCCCCTGAATCAGGGTGTGATGTGATGCTGACGCCACATATTGTGTGTCAGACTCCCAGAGGAGAAGCTGACTTTTCCTGTTCTAGTTTTTCTAGTCTTTGTATATCAGATCTGTCTTTATCTTCTTGCTACAAAGTAGCAAAAAAAAGTCTGTTCCAATAAGGCTGAGGGTTCCTATGTAATTAATAGCATATTGAATGTGATTTTTAAATTGTATTCTTTCCTGAGTTGTGTGTAGTATCAGTGGGAATCACCAGAGACAGAGTGTGTTTACAAAATATTCTCATGAGTGCTATAGAGTGAAGTGTTTCATTGTCACCATCCAAAGCCACAGTTATTGATCTGTGTTGTAAACTGGGCCATGTGTGTATGCATATTGGGAGTTTATTGTGAACACAGTGGTATGTATACACACAATGTGCTTATCCTGCAGCATAATGGAGCCTAGAGTAGTTTGGCTGTGGTTGTTTGATTTAACATCTGCCGGTTCCATGAAATATGCTACCTGTCCTCCCTCTGCTGTTGTGTTTCAGAGAAGTGAGGACATCTGTGCTCATGGAAAGTTCCCTTGACCTTGTGGTTGGCCGTGGCGTAGGGCAGCACCACACAGGGAGAACCTGCTCCAAATTGGGATTTCTGGATGGGGCCAGTGACCTTTGGCTCTCACGGTTGGCTGTTTTGTCTGATGCACCTGTTCTTTTCTTCCTGGTGCCCAGCTCTATGGAGCTTCATGTCCCTGGACTCCAGAGCAACTTCCCCTACCAGGAGTCCTGAAACATCCTGTAAAACTTAGTTATTCTAGATCTGAAGCAATAGAGGACTATTTTCCTCCCTATCTGTAGTGGGTAGTAATGATGTTCTCCTCTAAACCTGTATTTCTGGAATTTCTGCAGTGTTACGGAGATGTTTTTAGGAGAGTATTTATTTTCTTCTCAGAAGAAATCAGTGTAAGAATGTTGGACACCTTTTTTCTCTTTTTAAAAGAAAAGTCTCCCCTCTAATTATGGAGGTAATTTAAGCTTACATAAAAAAGAAAAATAAGGAAAAGGAGAATGAAAAATCTCCCAATCCTATTACCTAGCTACAACCACTGT
Source organism: Martes martes (assembly GCF_963455335.1). Classification (NCBI taxonomy): domain Eukaryota; kingdom Metazoa; phylum Chordata; class Mammalia; order Carnivora; family Mustelidae; genus Martes; species Martes martes. Next base: position 36,522,676 of record NC_137899.1, read on the forward strand.
TGAATGTTCTTCATGCTTCTTTCTCCTTGTTCAGAAACAAAAAAACATAAGCCATATATTACATCCTGCTTTTTTTCTTGTAAGCAATAACGTGGTATTTTCCCATGTTTTCATAGAGGACTTCTAATCATTATTAGGGATTTGAAAAACCTCCTGTTTAGTTTAAAAGCCATTGTTAATGACTGCATGTCATTTTGTCATGTGGCTCTGAGATTAGCTTTCAAAAAACTCTGAGGCTGGAACCCAGATGAAAGTTACGGATATATCAATCCCATAACAAGCTACCCTCCTTTCCCCGGAAACCTCTGCACAAAGGTCTGGATTTTGTAATTTGGGGCAAAGTTATTCTTAGCTTTTACAAAGTATTTCCTTTCTCTGCATCATAAGAGATTGGTTAAAAACCTCAAATTAGTAAATTACAGAATGGTATACCTGGAAAAGATGTTGGAAATCACGTGGTCAACTTCATCATTTCATTGATGAAGAAACTGAGGTCCACAGGGGCCAGAGAATTTCCAGTTAATTTATGGTAAGGGCACGGTCAGGCATCTAGGGACGGTAGTAGTAGAGGCATGCCTGGGTGTAAACTGGAACTCCCGGAAGGCGACTACCCTCTCAAGGGCAATTGACTGACTTTTTCCAAACCTTTTATCCAGTAGAGGTATTTGTCTCCCTCCTAAGATTGTTGTGAAGATTAAATAAGCTAAGTATGTAAAGGTTACAGTTAATGATGGACACATCGTGTCTCAATTGGTATTGTCATGTCCTTGTGTTCCTCCTGTTGTCATCGCCATCTTCTTCTTCTTCATCATCATCAGCATCAGCATCATCATCTCCTTACCGTTGTTCTCACCATAACATCACCTGTATTTGGAAGGGCTATAAGGAGGAAGGAAAGATTTAGTTCAAAATTAATTAGAGCTATAAGGAGAGTTACTTTCGGATACTTCTATGAAATTCCGTATGAGGCTTCATATGATGATTTACATATTAAAACTGTGAAAATATCTGAAACCCATCACTTTTTAGGCTCCTTGAGAGGATGCCTACTGTTCAGCTTTGTAATCTTCAGGTGTCTTGCACGTTTAACATTCTATAAATATCTGTTGAATATGAGTGAATATCTGTTGCTAATAAGGAGAGAGAGTGTTAAACCGAATGTTAGACCAGGTGGATTCTCCTTTGCCAGTTTCTAGCCATTTAGTTTTCTCATTTGTAAAACCAGTCAGGTAGATGATCATCTTGAAGTTGCTTCCTGAATCTTTAGATGTGGGCAAAAATCCTTCATAGCCTTCAATACGAACCTACAGTTCTACTAAGATCAGAAAAGAGCACCAGGTCTATGATTAAGTAAACACAAAGTCATCAAGTTCTTCAATGAGTGTCTTCAGACGACACTGTTAGACGTTTTCTTGAACCCATGTCTTGGTCTTCTTTTCCTCTTGTAGCCTGTTGGAATTCAGGAAAGACTTGACTTTTGAGACGTGGGGGCTGGGTCAGCTTCTTAGATATGCATCAAGGTGTGGCAACTCTTCTTACACAGTATTTATGAGACAAAGGGCTCCTTACCTCAAGGCTAGAGTTTAGTTGCTGCTCCCTGATTGCTACAGAGGTTTTCTCTAGGGTGTGTGTAAATGTTTGACCTTGAAGAGGGGAGAAAAAGAGATGTATATCTATTTGAAATGCTTATTCATTTATTCTTAAATAGGCTGAAATACCATGACTGCAGATTTTTATAAACAGCCTGGAATTGTATTCAGGAACAGTGTTCTAATGGTTATTGTAGAGAGAGATGAGGCACTTTGGAAGTTAAGTATGAAGGCATGTTTACAATAGGCATTTTTGTTGGAGTAGGAACTTTTGTTGAAGCCCATCATATTTTGGGACAGGACAGTCATTTTGCCCTTCATTCATTATATATTTGGGCCCTGATTAAAATAGGAAGCGTTTTATGTTCTGTAGGCTTAATTTATATATTTGATGGATAGACTAACCATTTATAAGGATATCCTTATATCTTTCTATAAAGTTGCAGAACTTTCTGAATTCTTTCTCACCTTTTTGTCCCTAGTAGATGTTGTGGGCCATGTCCCCCGAGTGGTCCTATTTTCCCTGTGCCAGTGAACAATACTGTACTATGACTTGAAGGAAGGTTTTGAATCTTATTTTTTTATTTAGTGATTTGCTTTAAAATGAGACCTAAAATATAAAAGGTCAGAAAACACAGTTAATCTCTTCCAATGTAAAAGTACTCCACATAAAACTTTTCGGACTTTAGAAGTAAAAAATTCGGAGTAAGTATAAATATATGTGTATAGAAAGAGTTAGAAATGTCTAAAACCACAACATTTTATGAATTGTTCTTGTGTAAATTAAAAAGGTTAAGTTGTGTAGTTTTTGTTCTGCTTCATGCCTTTGTTATTTTAGCTTCAATGAATTGCCAGAACAAAGTGTTGACTCTGCTTGGTGATTGAGTGAGACATATAAAAATTCTAGTGACTGGAATAAACCTTTGAAATGCAAGAGTTTTGTTTGTTTGTCATGGATAATCCAGATAATTAAGCACTTACTTGTTTGGAAAAAAATGAATGGTCATTTACAAGTTTTCTAATTCTTCTGTGCCCTGGTCAGTTCCCTGTTTGCAAAGTAGAAGGGGCTGCCAACACAGGTTTTGGCATCTTCCAGCTGTTTTATTTTTTGTATCCTAAGGGAATGTGTAGAGAGCATCTGAATTGTCTTAACATTTTTACATCTGATCTGTAACTTCCTCAAGTACATTTTTACAGGTTAACTTGCTTCCTCTCTGCTTAATATAATAATTTTGTGTGATAGATGGGGGTAGTATGCATTGATCTTTGCTTCTAGTCCAAGCCCCTCTTTGTAATTTTGTTTAAAGATATGCTTGTAATACCAGAGATGATAGAAATACAGCAGGGATTTTGCTGAGAACAGATTCTAGGAATCAGGTACAAATATGATTTGGGGATACCCCTGGGCATTATTTTCCATGCACTGCAGTTGGTGGGAGCTGTTGCAGGTTTTCACCACCAAACTACTGTTATCACCTCAGGTTTCAGAGTCTGTGAATAACGTATTACATTGTATACAGCCGTCTAGCTTCGGACTTCTCTGACTTCCTCATCGAAAATATCAAATCCCAGTAACAGTCTTTCCCTGTTAGCTTCCTCACTCCCTTTATCTCTTCTTTGTTGGCTCCCTGTTTCCAGATGACCCCTTCCTTCTCCACCTTCCTATCCCGTTCTTCATCCCACAGCCCATTCCCCCTCCTGTTTCCTTGTCTGTTCGCTCGTGGTACATCACTCCCTTCCCAGTGGCCTCAGTGGCCATATCCCTTTGTACTTCGCTGGTAATCTACCCTGCCAGCCCTCGATTTTGATCTGGCATCTTTTCCTCTCTTACCCAGTGGCTGCCAAGAGCTGCTTGAGGAAATCACTCCGTAAATAAATTTATTGTCTCCGGCCTTAGCTGGAACCCGAGGCAACTGTGCACAGTCTTGCACTGTGTGGCTGGCTTGTTTCCTGCTGAAACCTTTCCACTTCCCTCAAACCTTCTAGCTACCCTTCTCCACCCCTCCTTCCTCTAGGAGATGACTTTCCCTCTGTATTAGTTTGCTAGACTCGCCTTAGAAAAATACCACAAACTGAGTGGCTTGAACAGCAGAAGTGAATTGTCTCATAGTTCTGAAGACCAGAAGTCTGAAATCAAAGCATGGGCTGGGTTGGTTACTTCTGAAGGCTCTGAGCGAAGGATACATCCCAGGCCTCTTTCGTTCATTTGTAGATGGCCTTCTTCTCCCTGTGTGTCTTCACATCACCTTCCCTTAATGAGTGTCTGTGGATCCAACTTTCCCTCTCTTATAAAGACACCAGTTCATTAAGGAGGGCACGTGATGTAATGAGCACTGAGTATCATATAAGACTGATGAATTGCTGACCTCTATCTCCGAAACCAATAATACATTATATGTTCATTAATTGAATTTAAGTTAAAAAAAGAAAAAAAAGAAAAAAGAAAAAGACACCAGTCATATTGAATTAGAGGCCCGCCTGCCTCCAGCATGACCTCGCCTTAATTTAACTAATGACATCTGCACTGACCCTATTTCCAAAGAAGATCACATTCAGAAGTATGGGGTGGCAGGTAGAGACCTCAACACTAGAATTGCTGGTGGGCATAGTCCAACCCGTGACACCCTCCAACTCCTTTGAATACTTAGTACTATTAGATGTCAGCACCTTGCCTGCACAGATACCTTGACTGGCTTCAATTTTTCTTCCCTTTTTCCAGTCTTAGAGGAGGAGGTGTCTTTTCTCCTGTCCTAGGCTAGTTCCTCCTATTTCCCCCTTCATTCCTGTCGAGGCTTTCACTCCAGAAGCTTGTGTGATTGATCCTTTCTTTCCTTATCTACTTATCTTTTCTTAGCCTGTCTCTTCCTCTGTGCAGCATTTCAGCAGAGGCACTGAGCAAGGGCAAGTCTTCACCATCTCTTTGGTGGCAGCGGTAGCCCTCCCTGAGGAGTCCATCCGTTCCTTGCTTTTGGCTACTCCCTTATTATACTCACATGCATGTGGCTGACCTCACTTTCTGCTCTAACTCCACACCCATATGTTAGATGTTTCTGCCTCTGTGTCACCTTGTCATCTCAGTCTCAGCACATACAAAATATTCCTAAACCTGTGCCTTTTCTCTTTCCCATGTCAGCGATTTTCCAAGGCAGAAGCAGCCTGACTCCGTCCTGAGCTTCCCTCTAAGCCCCACATCCTGACACTGGCTTGGTCCTTGTTGCTTCCTGCCACCTCCCTTCCCCCTCCTGAGCCTCTTTTGCCTGGGCTTGTGGTCATCTCCTCACCGGCTTCTCTGTCTATAGCTTGCCTCCTGTTCCAATACTGTAACAGATCTGAAATGCCAAGCGTGCTTTTCTCTTGCTTAATACTTTGAAAGCGCTCTCTGCTGCAGGTTCAAGTCCAGACTCTTAACTTGGCATTCAAGGCCTTCCATGATCTAGCTCTGGCTCACATTTCCACCCTCATCAGTCATCTCTTATTTTAATGCTTTCATTATCGTTCCCACTGCTACCACTTTAGTTCAGGACTTTATCACTCTTACCTTTTTTTTTTTTTTTTTTTTTTTAATCCCAGTGACCTCTGAATTGGTCTCACTGTTCCATCTTCTCACTCCTCTATGCCACCCTTCCCCAAATATCTTTCTTGTCATGATACTTCCTGATTCAAAGATTTGTGCAGCATATGCTTATTGATGTCTGTTTTATGTCAGCCTCTGGATATGCTCTGAACCTGACTCTCAGTCTAGTAAGTTTCACAGAATTTAATCCCCCTGGCATGTACCTGTTGGCTGGCTCCTGTCATTCTTGGAATGTTGGGCCTGGGCACAGAGTCAATGTCACTCTCAATAGTGAGATTTTACATGACTCTATATCCGCTTTTATTTTCACAGTGGTCACGTCTGACATCCCTGGAACTGGTCCCATGCAAGAAGCGTAGACTACAGACTATTCTCTGATTGTGCCAGTAACCTGGTACATAGTAATTTTTCAAATGCAACATTTTAGGCTGCTGACAAAGAACCTCACTTCCTCCTTCATTCTTTCATTGAAACTTAGTTGAAATTTTTGGATTCTTGAAACTTTGTGCTTTAGTTTTTCCTTTCTGTAAGTGTTTGATCACATTTACTGTCTCCCTAATTATGGTAGACATGATTACAATAATTATGTCTAGTCCCAGACAGTGGCTAGAATGTCTGGGTAGTGCTGTAAAAATTCAGAGAGGAAGTACATGTCAGAAAATGTAAAATCTATGACATTTAAGAGAATTAGTCACTTCCATATTCTTAACTCCCAAGAGATAGAATGTTCCAGAAGTTGAAAGCATGAGTAGGGCCCGGTTTCTTTTTGTGAGCTCTATGCCTCCTGGTGGCAGACCTGTTAACAGAACCAATGCGAAGTCTCTCCTGTAAGGTGCTTGGGGTTCCCTTACTGGGTGTGCTTTGATCTGCATGTTTGGATTCTTTTGTAGAGAGCTGACCTTTGGTGTAGGGAGGATTTTTAATACAACTTATGTACTTATGATGTTCTTCAACAAGAACAAAATGGGCCCAGCCATAGGGAGTATGTTATATCCATTTTCTTTCTCACTGAAATTAGAGCCAGTGATTTATAATCTACAAATCCTTAAATTGCTTGGTTGCATTTGAGGTGGCCTCTTATTCTGGGCACCATAATGATAATTGAAATCAGCTAGGCCGGGGTTGAAGGTTTTCAGAGGACTGGAATCATGCTCTGTACTTGATCCTGGAGTGTGATGCCCTTCAGGTCAGTGTGACAGACATACCTTTCTAAGTGGCCCTTATCTGAGAGATACACTTATTAAATTTTTTTTGTAGTCTAAAACACACTTAACTCTTTTTATTCTCCTTGTCATAAAATGTACAAAAGGCACGATTACAAAAAATTGGAACCAGAAAATTGGTCTCCATTTTGCAAGCTTGATTCCTCTAGGATGCCTCAATGTGAGTTTTTTTTTTTTTTTTAAAGATTTTATTTATTTATTTGACAGAGAGAGATCACAAGTAGTCAGAGAGGCAGGCAGAGTAGGAGGGAGAAGCAGTCTCTGCTGAGAAGAGAGCCTGCGGGGCTTGATCCCAGGACCCTGAGATCATGACCTGAGCCAGGACGAAGGCAGAGGCTTAACGCACTGAGCCACCCAGGCGCCCCCCTCATTTTGTTTTGTGAGATTAAGAGTCTCTTATGGTTTGTTTCCCCCCCAATCCCATCTTGTTTAATTTATTATTTTCCTACTCTCCAAACCCCCCACGTTGCCTCTCAACTTCCTCATATCGGGGAGATCAAATGATAGTTGTCTTTCTCTGATTGACTTATTTCGCTAAGCATAATACCCTCTAGTTCCATCCATGTCATCGCAAATGGCAAGATTTCATTTCTTTTGATGGCTGCATAGTATTCCATCGTGTGTATGTATATGTGTGTGTGTGTGTGTGTGTGTGTGTATACACACACATACATACCACAAATTCTTTATCGATTCATCTGTTGATGGACATCTAGATTCTTTCCATAGTTTGGCTGTTGTGGACATTGCTGCTGTAAACATTCAGGTGCATGTGCACCTTTGGATCGCTACATTTGTATCTTTAGGGTAAATACCCAGTAGTGCAATTGCTGGATCATAGGGTAGCTCTATTTTCAACTTTTTGAGGAACCTCCATGCTATTTTCCAGAGTGGTTGCACCAGCTTGCATTCCCACCAACAGTGTAGGAGGGTTCCCCTTTCTCCTATCTACCAAGACAAATGTCATAGGCAATACTTACACTTGGCACATTTCCCATGGGCAAACTCTGGAATATGCCAAATGCCTGGTACTCTAACTGCAACTCAGCTCCTTTCTTTCCCACTCAAGAAAATACTCACCAGCATCTGTCATTTCCTGACTTGTTAATTTTTCTGCTTAATTTTTAAATGATGTGTGATAAGTAGTTTTTTTTTTTTTTTTTGTATGTGCAAGTCTTTCTAAATAGTGACTTTAAATTCTAAATTCCATGATATTATATGCAAGCATAAGGAATATGTGGACCAGAAATTTTTTAAAGGCTCTTACGACTAAAGTAGAAAAAAATTGTTTTAACATGTAATTTTCTTTTTGAAGTATTTTATTTATTTGTCAGAGAGAGAGAGAGAGAGAGAGAGAGAGAGAGACTGAACAAGCAGGGGGAGTGGCAGGGAGAGGGAGAAGCAGGCTTCCCGGTGAGCGAGGACCCTGATGCAGGACTCTTTCCAAGGACCCCAGGATCATGACCTGAGCTGAAGGTAGATGCTTAACTGACTGAGCCACCCAGGTGCCCCTTAACATGTAATTGTATATTCAGCTTAAATCGTGTCAGATAGAATACTTAGTTGACTTTTCACTGATAACACATTTTTCTGACCTGGCAGATCAGACTCCTAAGTATTGAAAGAGATTTGGAATTGAACAGTCTTGGAGGCTTGGAGTCACCAGTTCCTTGTGCTTATTTGTGTTTTCTCAGTCTGTGTATACTCTCATGTGAAATGTCTCTAAAGTGTGATGTCTAGAAGGTGTCTTCATATCCATTGTATGGGAATTAGCTTTCTAGTCTATACAACCTCAAACATGTTACAACTCTATGTTCTTATCAGCTGAAGTATTAAAGTGTGGAAATAATTTCCTTAAAAAAAATGTAGAGCAGATTGATGTCAGTCTCTTAATTGTTTTTTGGTGTATTTTCTTGAGTGGGAAAGAAAGGGGCTGAGTTGCAGTTAGAGTACCAGACATTTGGCATATTCCAGAGTTCGCCCATGGGAAATGTGCCAAGTGTAAGTATTGCCTATGACATTTGTCTTGGTAGATACAAATTAGTCTGTTCCTCTGCTCTGTTCCTTGCCTTAAAGCTAGGCTTATGACTTTAACTTAGTTACTTCAGAGCATTATTTGTTCTATTTTAAAGGATTTTGGAAAAAGATTGTACCAGCTCTATAAAACACTGATGAGGGTGGAGGGTGAGTTTCTAAATGCCTCCTAAAGATTTCAGTGCACTTCTCCCACTAAAATCACACACTTTGAGAATACTGCTGCTGCACTTAGCCAGGCTTCTTTTTCGGGAGTATGTCGTATCCCACAGGTATGTTGAGATGATGGAAATGGCTGAGAGCCGCCTTTCTGTATATCTGTTATTGAACTATTAGAAAGGAATTGAAGATGGACATTCATATAGTCACATGTGCTCTTAATTTCAGATTATGCATCCTGATTTTTGGCTCAGAAAATACAGTCCTAGTTCTACAATTGTGTGTTTCTTCATATCTCAGTTTTCTAGATATTTTAGCCAAAAAAAACTAAGACAGTGATGAAGAATTTTTTTTAACAAGGAAGGGGCTAAGTAGACATTCTTCTTCAACAGCAAAAAATGAGTAAGAATAACTTAGTTATTTTTTTCAGTTTTAATGAAAATTTCATTGATTAAAAAGTTAGAGAAGAGAACAGATTGATGAGATAAAATTGTGTTAGTAATCATCATTCAAAAGCATGAATTGCAACTTTTTTTGTGTTATGTTTATTTAAATCTTTAGTTGTGTAGATCTTTTTATATCATCTTCAAGTGAAATGATGGGGAACATTCTGCAGTGCTCGATTCTCTTCTCTTAAAAAACAGACTACTTAATTTTGTAAATGAGCATCCTTGAGTCATTAGATATAGGGGTTCAGGTGTGCAAAAGGCCTGGTAACATATGGCCTGTCCCCAGATGCCCTAATTGAGCTGAGAACTTTCCCCAAGAGGTTTGGATTACTTTATCTAAATGATTTGTTATATGTGCCACAAAAGTGCTTTGGTCATAAAAGGAAGAAATAAATAATTACATACTTTCAAGATACATTGGTTTGCCTTTATATTAATTTCTGTACAGTTATTAGAAGATAAAAATCTTAAAGCCCATATTATTGACATTAATTAGATGACCACAGTTTTGGATGATTCACTTTTAGTATCTATATAACATTTCCTTTATTTTCCTTATAGTATTTTTTAATATATACATTTATATACATATAATATGTATTTTTATATATTCAAATATATTTCTATATTTTATATATATTGAACTCACCCTGGACTTCTTTTTCAGGTTCAGAATTTTTCCTTCTTATCACAGTTGCATATTTTTCACTGAATAATTTTAATACCTGCTATTAAGAAAGTAATCATGCTCATTGCAGACAGTTTCTTAAATATTTAAAAGCATAAAATAAAACTTATAATGTTGAGTGAAAACAACCATTACGTGTAGAGTAGGATCTCAGCTTTGTAAAACATGTGTATCCCTCTATGGGGAAAACATCTGCAAAAAGGAAATAAAACAAAAGGGTAATATGGAAATTGAGGCTCATTGAAGTTGTGACTTGCGCGTCTAGCCCTCAGCTAGACAGTGATCTAATCCATGATTGCAGCCCAGTCTCTCTGACTCCAGGGTGTGCTTAGGATTTTACTGGGCTGCTTCCCAGGAGAAAGGAGAAGAACAGCACACAGACCCTGTGGGTGTACTGTGTGGTGTATAGAGGGGGGGGGGGACCTAAAGTTCTTACAAGGATGCAAGGATGTTTGGTAGAATAGTGATTTTCCTGATAAGGATAAGAGCAAGTAAACTTAAAGGATTCCTGCAGTAGATCTGTGTCATTTTTGAGTTGACTTAACACTCATTTTACGGAGAGGAAACAGGTCCAGGAAGATTAAATAAGTTGCTGAAGAGAAACATGGTTAGTGTGAGAACAAGGAGGTCTCTTGTCTGAATTATTCTTTGCATTTTAGGTTTCAGTTTCAAGGTTATGTTAAAACTGTGCTTGTATTTCCATTTTTATCTGGATTTGGGTGGGGATTGGATGGAATTATTTGAGATATAAGCTTGATTCTTCTGGTAGTAGGAGTTGAATATAGATTTCCAGCTAGACATTAGGGCTCCCGTAGACGGTGAAGGCTATGGAAGGGTGACATTTGGACCAGGGACCACGGATCACCAGCCTGCCTACAGATTGGTTCCAGCTGGGAGACATTATGAACTTGATGCTGGCATGTGTTTTAACTGGCATGGTCAAAAAAAGTGTCAGAAGATCTTCCAATGGGTGTAAAATTGCCTCCTTGAACAAGGCAGGTAGTTAACATTAAACAGAAAATGTCAGATGATAAACTCAATTCTTTTCTTTAAATCCTGACTACACACACACACACACACACACACCACGGGCATGTGAAGTGACTCTAGCTTTATTTTTATTTCGTATTGTGACAACCAAAATCTTTATGCGCGTTAAAAACAAGCAGAAAAAAGCAACTATTTTTAATATTTACACCTAAGCCAGAAAAAGAAAGATTTTAGGTGGGCATGGGGAGAGACGTTGGCTACTTTGTATTCCTTTTCAGTTGGTAACCTGGGAGCTGCTAAGAGAAACAGACAAGTTTTTTCTCTCTTTCTCTTCCTTTTCTTCTACATTACTGGGGTTTCTTCTTTTCTTTTTTCCCTAAAACTGCTTGGTCTTGGTGGGGACCGTGAGCTTTGTCTTGTCTGAAGCAGATGGTTCAGCTGCCCCCCAGCACAATGCTTCTCTTGCCCCGAGCCCCTTCACAGCCCGGGCAGTGGGTCCCGGCTGCTGACGACCTTCAGGCTGCCTGTGCCATCCTTCCCCTTTGACCGACGTAGTTCTGTTCTGGTTCGTGACTGGGCGAGGGAAGAACAAGAACACAGCAGTAGGCAGGAGATGCTCGCGTTTTATAGTAATTGGCCCCTGTTCTACAATGACCAGAATGATGACCCCTAAAAAAAGACTTGAACTTCCTTATTCTCCGCACTGCATTTCATGGACTGGTTCTGGCCCATAGATTGTTTGATTTGTCTTTGTTTACCAGCGGTTGAGTGGGGAAGATCTGAGGGCACATACATAAAGAGTAATACTAGATTCTCTTCTCTGATACAATTTGGGCTTAGAAGCAGGAGAATTTGTGCCTTCTTAGTGTTTGCTTATTTTCTGTTTATTTATTTGTTTATTTTTCTTTTTGATGAGAAGGATCTGAGAAGTGAAAATATCAAGAGAGCAGAATCAGTTTTCCGGTCACCAAGCTCATTAAAGTTAATATTTACTTTAAAAATGAATGTATTTGCCAAGCCTTCCTGCTGTTTGTTTGGGGAGCATTTAACTTACATGGGAGAGCCTCTAACTAGTTCCACTATCATTTGGGCATTTTTCCTCCACGGCCAGTGGTGTTTGTGTGATGTGCTGCTGAGCTCAGTTGTAACACCTATTTTTTAATTTTTTTTTTTTAACTTTAGGTTGCATTTATCTTGAGGGTAAAGGAAGGGAAAGAAATGAAGCTATTAGATTTTTCCTATTTCTCTGTGTTTACTGCTCAGTCTTGTTTTCAGTAACTCAGTCGACACACTCAGAGGTTTATGAAAACTGGAAATTTGATTAAAATACAGCCTTGAAACTCAAAGATTACATTTGAAAACTTCGATTTTTATTGTTAATTATAATACTGTTGTATTTTTATACATAAAATGACACCTAGCCACTCATGAGAAGATAAAAAAAATACAGATGATAAAAAAACTGAAAATGTAGAAAAATGAAATTTCATACTTAGTTAAAAATTACCTTGCAATACTTTTTAAAAATTAAAAAAAATTTTTTTAATTAACATATAATGTATTATTAGCCCCAGGGGTACAGGTCTGTGAATTGTCAGGCTTACACACGTCATAGCACTCACCATAGCACATACCCTCTCCAGTGTCCATAACCTACCTTGCAATACTTTAAAAAGAAGATCCTTTTCACTTTACAATTTGTGCTTTTTTTTTTCTGTGTAGGAACATGGTATGGGCCAGTACTGTTCATGTTTTATCTTTTTTAAATAAAAATCTCTTCATAAAGTACATTATTGTGGTTTTCTTAATTTGGGGGGTTGCTTTTTTTATTTGTCATTAATGTTATTTTAAGACATCTCTTAAAAAGTAATTGCTGATTAAGGATGAGAATCAATTTTTATAGTTCTTGTTCCTGTAGGATTTTATATATTTATTTTCTGTTTTGCTATTTTACTGAACTCTATGGGTTCCAGTATTTTTCAGGGTCTTCCTTTGGGTTTTCTAGGTATATAATTATATCATCTACAAATGATTTTTTTAATCTCTTTCTTTCTTGTATTTATCAGTTTTTTCCTCTTGACGATTGTAACTTTCTAAATGAAAGCTGTTTTTTTCTTTAGGTCTCAGATGAATATTTTTCAACATAAAAATTTTTTAATGAATGTTAAATATTATTTCAACTTCTCTAGACATTTAATAACCAAAGGATAGAGTAAGTTTGGTTGCTGAGGTTTTAAAGTATTCTGTGTTGGAGAAATGTTGATTAGGTTTAAGTATTTGAAGGTTGTTTTGAGTAATGTTTAAATTTATATGTTTAAGAAAGAGAGATACTATATGTCTCTTTAGTACCTTCAGTTTGACATTCCTTTGCTATTTATTTATTTATTTGACAGAGAGATAGAAAGATCACAAGTAGGCAGAGCAGCAGGCAGAGAGAGAGGGGAAGCAGGCTCCCCACTGAGCAGAGAGCCCGATGCTCTGCTCGATCAGGACCTGAGGTGAAGGCAGAGGCTTAACCCACTGAGCCAGGCAGGTGCCCCAACATTCCTTTGCTCTTAAAAGTCAACTGTTTAGTATTTCTGTAGTGAAAGCCACAAGTGTGTCCTGCAAGATGGTACAGTTAGTGCATAGTATTTTTGTCCAGTTAGAAATCTGAAAAATGTGTATGAACTTTTAGTGGGACATCTGCCACCATTTTGGGGGTCAGCAAGGATCACCAGTTTGGGGATGAGAAACAGGAATTATTGATTTGATGTTTGATGGGCTAGGTATTTGTCTTTGAGAGTTGATTTATTTTTGAATGATTAACTGGTTGGTACTGGCTATCTTTGGTTGTGACTGTCTGTGTTCTCTTGTGTGTTCTCATGGGCTGTGAGCCCATGCCTCTCCACCCCAAGCCCCCTCTAATGCAGGGTGGTGAGTAAAGTCACAGGAGGAGAATCTGTGGGATCTTGCTGCTCCATCTTCCAGCTGGGTTGCCCGTTTCCCCCCACATTCAATCTGTGTGCACCTCCTTTTCTTTAACTGTACAACAAGGATCGTAATCTCTACCTGGCAGAGTTATTGTGATGATCACTCAGATAATGCTTGTAAATTCTTTCATAGATCTTGGCACGTAGCAGGTACTCTTCTTCATAGAACTCGATTGTGCCACTCACAGCACCCATCACACTTGGTGACGTTTATGTCATCCTTCTTCTCATACAAGCTGAGGGTCACATGGTGCCTGCCCAGCTTTGTCGTGGGACACCAGTGATCTAATGTTAGGAACCTCCTCATTTTAAAGATGGGGAAATTGAGGCTGGGAAGTCCAAACTTAGACTTTTTTCTGCCACTGTTCCCCTCCTCCTCTATCACAGTGGCCTTTCCATGACCACGTGCTGACTGATCTGTAGAACGCAGCGTCCACTGGTGGGTTTGTCAGCTCATGGGCTTTGGGGAATGGGATTTTATATCCCAGAAGATATTCAGGAACTCTGCAGTGGGACACTTTTGGGTTGGTGACTATCCTTTCGCCTCTGATGATGTTGATGTGGTTCTCTTTCTTGGTTACCAACCTTTTCACGGGAACCTGTGCATTGTCTTGGCAAGGGTAGCCCTTTTGTCCCTATTCTGTACTCTGTGTCCATGAGTTGATGAATTGGGAAATTTTCTCCGTCAGGATGTTCTCCTCTCATAGGCACTTATTATCATGATCTTGGGACCTCTTGTCTGAGCAGATTTGCATCCTTAGGATTTCCTCTTATTTCTCCCCAATGGGAGCATGTGGTTCTTGGGGGCAGAGGTACATTTCTACCTCCTTCTGCATCTCATTTGCTCAGCATAGTGTTTTGTACCTGGTATGTGCTAAATGTTGCTTGAAAGTATAAATGGACACTAGTATTGGGGTCTTGTGGTGAGCTTATTTCTATAATTCAGATATAAGAGTTCTTTTTTCCTTATTTTTCGGAGGGCCATAGAAGTTCACCAATCGTTTATTGATGGTGACACTTAAAAAAACCCCTTAAATATAAATAAAATAAAATAAAATAAGTACATTATTTAATTTTCTCAATAACATTGACATTATTATTTCTAGCTTTACAGATGGGGAAACTGAGATTTAGAGAAGTTAAGCAACTGACACAGGGTCGCAGGGCTAGTGAGGTGTTGGAACTGGAGGTGACCTGGACAGCCCTGTGGGCCACAGCTGAAGTGGGCGGAGGGTGCTGGATGCCTCCTGGACTGTGGCCTTTTTAAAGGAGCCTGGAAAGTTCCTTGCATTTAAATGATGGCTGAACTACATTTACTGTTGAACTGTGTGACTTTGAAGTTGCAAATGAATGCTAAGAGTGTGTTAGGGCAGCCGTTGGCTGTGGGACTAATTGAGAAACAAAATGCAAGTGCTGCAAATAAATTGATTTTCCTACTTAGAGTAGGTGCTCACTCCACTTTTACCAGTCCTGTGGCATTTGCCTTCAGGAGTCTTTCTTGTCTAATTAAAAACTACAGGCCAGATGTTGTGTGCTGTCAATAATTTAGTACCCATAACCACCCCCCCCCCCGTTGTTTGTTTGGAAACAGTTTAGAATAATCGGCACGTTTTAAAAAAACCTAAAGTGACTCTCCGTTTGTGTGGCAGTGTTTTTACTCATTTAGAACGTAAGGATTTTCTGGGCTTCTCTTGAAACTATCCTCTGGAAAGACTGTGGTGACCTTTTCAAGAAGTCTCTAGTTTGGGAGGGAGAATCAAGCTGTGATCCAAGAACACATGTGTTGGGGTTAATTGTCTTTGTATCTTTGGTTTTTCCTCCTCATTCCCAAGATCTATGAAGATCAAGCATTTGATTTTTTTTTTTTAATATTTTATTTATTTATTTGTCAGAGAGAGTGAGCACAGGCAGAGGCAGAGGGAGAAGCGGGCTCCCTGCTGAGCAAGGAGCCCGATGAGGGACTCGATCCCAGGTTGCCGGGATCATGACCTGAGCCAAAGGCAGCCGCTTAACCAACTGAGCCACCCACGCATCCCAAGATCAAGCATTTGAGATCGCAACTAGTGCCTTGGGTTTTCGTTGGGGACTGTCCCTTCCCTAAGTGGGGAGGGAAGATATTGGGAGGGTGCGGCAGTTTCATTGACCTTATCTGTGGTTCGGGAGATGTATTATTCTAATTCTTAACGTCTTAAGCAAAGACTACCCTGACTGTGTTTTTACTGAAACCAGTTCCTGTCATTCTGGGTAGTTTATACTGTTTATTTATTTACCTTTGTGTAAGGAAATTCCTTCTCTACGGTCCTATCTTATCTTCGATCAAAGTTTCCACCCAGAGACCCTTACTGAAATAGTACTGTTCAAGGCTTGTGTGTGTTTTCTTTCCTTCCTTCATTTCTTCTTTTCTCTTTGAAAAGCTTGTGGAGTTTTTGCCCCATCTGCACTCTGGTTTTCCTTCATTCTATTTATGACTATTGTGTAATGAATATTCATAGTTGCCATTATTAATGTAGTAGCACGCCATTTGTCAGCCAGCTTACTGGCTCCTTTGTACTATAATTTAAAAAAATTGTTTCTTTTATTTATTTTTTAATCTTGTCATCTTTCTTTGTCTTCTTAAATTTTTTTTTCGAGTTTGTGCTCATATCAGTCCCTGGCCCCTAGCTGAGACATATGTGCAGGTCTAAAACTGCACAGGACAGGAAAGATGTCGAATGGCTTAAAAGGATTTCTGTTGTGGACTGAAAGAGTGGATCTGTGCCTTCTGACCGCATGAATACTACTAATTAGACATCTTTTATTTTAAGAGAGGGGCAGCTGTTACTGTAGTTGAATTTGAAGATCTTTAGTTATTTTGCTCCTCTCTTGAAAGGGCTCTTCTCCATATATGCTTCTCCTTGGCAGAGTTGATTGCAGACCCAGTTACTGGCATGTTGATAGTGTGAAAAAAGGAGGAAAAAGAATTTGACAAGGAAAATCTGAAATGTTCTGAACATTAGATTTTTAGGTGTTAGGTTTGTTTTCCTAAGTCTTTTTTTTTTCCAATTTATTGAAAAAGAGTAAAACACCTAAGCATTGTACATGTCAATTCCTTTTGAAGTGACTTGAAGATAGAATTTCCATCGTCTTGGACTTGATCAGAAGGTCTAGCAATGAAAGGTCCCCTAGACCGCCCGCAGCTGTCCCCTGGAGACTTGATTAGGATGGCATTTACAGTGATGATTGTGCCTTCCTGGATTTTCAAGCTTTTTATTTAAATCAGTGCTTATTATCTCTCATTGTTGTTTAAAAAAAAAAAAAAAGCTCCTGAACCTTAAAATCCAGTGATGATGTCACCTAGAGGGTTGAGTTGCTGAGTATGTGGTGTTAGAGGGACAGATCTCTGTCTCCCTCTTTGCCAACGTCACAAGCCCTGAAACCCCTATGCTTGCTGGGTAATCCAGGCAAGAGTGTCACTGCATAATCGTAGCAGATTTTGTAGGGCTTCAAAGTTTACAAAACAATTTCATATGTCATTTTGGAAAATTCTTGCAACAACCCTGTCAAGTAGTGGGTAAGTATTTTCATCCCTGTTTTGTAGAAGAGGAAATTGCATTTTGAGAAGGTGAGCACTGTGCCCCAGGCCACAATTTTCTGTTCTTACGGTGGAGCTGAGTCTGGAGTCCATGTTTCTTGCCCTCCTACTTTCCCCCCATTATTCTGCTTCATCTGACAAAGTCAGTATTTAAGGACATTGCATTCAGGATCAGACTAGGGAAGGTGTGTGACCTAAACACCCTAGTAATATGGATTTCAAAATGTTAGTTATTTCCTCGGTACTTTAATGACAAATAATACAAGTTACCCACTAATTTGTCCATTCAGATAAATGTTTTTTATTTCCCGTGTTCCATGACAGACTTACAGGCCTAAATGCCTAAATTTACATTGCTGTGAAGAACGTTAAGTCCTACTTTGTATTCCTCACATGCCTCAAGAGCCAGCAGCTCAAACTATGGTACGAATAGCGACAGTTTTGGTGAGAGGGAAGAAGGGAGAAGCATGGCTAGCAATGATCCTCTAGAGAATAAGAAGAAACGATGATATTTTGGACAACTGTACAAACTGGAGCAAAGGTTTGGCGAAAACAGGAAGCTGCCTTTGAGAAGAATTTAGCGTCAGATACGGATTCGAATCCATGTTCCACTACTTAGCCTCTTTGTCACAATGAACAATCAGTCTCTCTGCCAGCGTCTCAGTGTCCTTATCTGAGAGGAAAGGCTATGAGGCAGCTTCACAGACGGGGTAAGAGGTCAGGGTGCCCCAGCCGAGCAGCCAGCGTCCAGTTGTGTCCAGGCGCCAGCGCTTCGTGGCTGTGTGGTTCCTGACCTCCTGTCATCTGGAACCCAGGATAAGAATGATACTTGCCTTTTAGGGTTGTTAGGATCGCGTGAGTTTTAATACATGTCAATTCCTTAGAACCATGGATGGCTCATAGTGAATTCTCTATTAAAAGTCAGTTATTTTTAAGTGGAATGAGGTAGGGAAGCCCCTGATGCCTCTATTACATTCTCAGTATGTTAGTTTTTTTCTCTTCTATATAGATTTGTTAAGATTAAGCCCAATGAAAGGAATTTAAAAACCACCAGTATATAATCTTTTTATATTGCATCAGATTTCATTCATGTAGTTGTTGGCCTCTTACACCTTAGACATTTATTTTTTAAAATGTGATCTTTTTGTATGGTTAATCACTTAGAATACTGTGTTATATCATGTCTAGGAAATTCATTATAAGCCTTTCTGAGAGAGAAGGCTTTGTGATAAAAGCCAGCTGCCCAGACATTTCCACCCTCCTCACCCATCCCCCAGCCGACTGAAGAAGCAGTGGGTTGGCAGAGATCCAGCTTTCCTAAGCGATGGGATTGTTCCAGGGGCCAGGAATGAGAGGAATCTGCCCAGATTGGAGATGGCTTCGGCTCCTCTGCTTGCTTCAGATTCGCAGACTTGTTCCCAAACTGACCCAGCACCATTTTCCAGCGTTTTAGCACTGGCACGTGTGGAGGTCTTCATACAAAAAAAAAATGCTTTTTGAATCTGTTTTTTAATTCCCTGGAAGTTTTTCTGTTTTTCTTTGTACCCTTGGAGAAGAGCTGTGAGTTCATTTTAATTTACAGTTACCTGTCTACCAATCAATGTGGGCCGCCTCTGGCTGTTTTCCAAATGTGGCACCTTGCTTGATCTGACTCAAGTGTTGAGACTGTGGTTTCACCTTCCCCGGTGTACCTAGGGGTGGGAAGGTTCAGTTATTTGACTGGCTTAGGTCAGGAAATTATTGGCTATTGTCAATGGAATTTGTTTATCTTTTCCACTCCTCGGCATTCCTAGACTCTGAGAGAAGTCATCATCACTGTGATTGCATTCCATTCTAACTCCTCCCCTTTGTCTATTTTTATTAAATGCTTGATATTTCTCTTTTTTAGATATAAATTCAGAGTCCCCCATGCAGACCTTTCAGAAAGGGGTCCCTTGATCAGCAGTTGTTAAAAAAAAAAAATCTACCAAATATCTCTTCTGTCCCCTTTTTATTCGGCTACTGCCGAATAAAAAATTTTTTTTTAAATGCCGAATAAAATGTTTTCTGCAGGTATTCTCCAAGATTTAGGATATGTCCATCTACATAATTTTTTTAACTTATGGTCAATGCATGCGTAATTCTAATGCGCTTCTAGACCACTATCCAACAGAACTAACACAAGCCACATACAATTAAAATCTTTCTAGTAGTCATATTATAGAAATAAAAGAAATAGGTTATTTTAATTTTACTATGTGTTATTTAGCTCAATATAGAAAAATATTACAATTTGGACGTGTAATTGATATAAAATTATTATTGATGTGTTTTCTGTTTTTTGTACTAAGTTTTCAAAATCTGTGCAGCATGTCTCAGTGTGGGCAAAAGCACATGCATGTGGTCAGTAGCCATATGTGGGCATATGTCATATGTCACCACGGATCTGTACTGGAACTTTTCTTCTGTCTGGAAGAGCCAGTGTGCTGCACTGGTGATTATTGGCCCATCACAGTGGCTTAGAAAACAGGCATGAATCTATGCCTCATGTCTTTGCCCATAATTAACACATGCCTATAAAGATTTCCTTTGTTAGAAAAACTAACTATGGAATAAAGTATCCTGAAACGTGAATTCAAAGTAGCATGTGTCAAGTCACCAGAACAGTTGGCTGACTTACTGCCTGCTAGTGATAAAAATTGCTTTGTCTTCTGGCAGCACTCAGTAGTCAGAACAGGACTCAGCATTTAGCACAGACCCTGGACATCTTCTGTCCCCGGAAGCCGTGGAACTTAGGTTCCTGACGGCGGCTGCAGCGCTGCGCATGTTTGTGATGGACACGTCACTGTCTCTCCTTACTCCTCATCCCCGTTACTGTTCAAGGTCATGAGGTTCAAAGGGTGAAAGGTGATTGATGTTTAGGATGCTAGCGCCTATGCTTTATGCTTCATCTTGTGCCCTCATTTTTCCAGGACCCCTCAATTACCTTCTTTGAGAAAATGGTTATTGAGTGTTAAGGATCATTACTGAGTCTCAAATGTACATGGTTATGGCTGAATTTCAGCCACTGGAGGGTCAGTATAATCTATTTTAGGACAGCGTTTCTCAAACTTAGATGTAGATGAGAATCACCTGGGGATCTTATTAAAATGAGATTTTGATGCAGCAGGAATGAAGTGGGGCATGTGAGTTTGCCTTTTTCAAAAATTCTCAGGTGATTCTGATGTTGCTGGTCCACAGACCACACTTGGAGCAGCAGGGATCTTATGGTAACAAAAATGCCAGTCTGTGATAAGTTTTTATCCAACCACAGCAGAAGAGAAAAAAAATAATATAGTGAGTGAGGTTTTCCACCCCTTTAGCTTTATGTTTTTTAAAATTCAAAGATAATTTCTTTTCTGCCTTCTTGTTACCATGGTAATTGTAAATGGTAGTTATTATTTAAAAAAAAAAAATTTCATTGCAGAATTAAAAAGCTGACAACCCTATTTATGTTTCCAAGTTAATAAAAGAAAAAGAATTTTACTGATCCACAAACTGTTAAGAGTCTGATGCCACCACCACCTAAATTAGGAATTGATAATTTCCTTTCCTAGCACTTGTAGTATTTTGAATTGATGTAATTAGTTGGGTAGTTGTTTAATGCCACTTTCCTCACTGTGTTCTAAGCCCCCCCCCCCCCCAACTACTTTGTCCCTACTTCCTAGCACTGGGTCTGATACCCTGTTAGTTTCTAATCAGTATTTTTAGGACAGTTTTATTCAGTGGGCCTTAGCGGGAGTGCTACTGCCTCTCCTCGGGGAGTGTATTAGAAACTGGTGGGAACTAATTTTGGTTGTCCAAAAGAATGGAGTATGCCATTGGTGTTTGATGGGTGGAGGACCGGAGGTGCTAGACCTAATTCAGGAGTATACAGAAAAATAGCCAAACAGTGAAAGCTTATTCTGTGCATTCTGCACAATCTTAGAATGTCTCTGTTGAAGATTCAGTTGGTGAGAAAGCTGTTTGTAATTACCTGAGCCAAATATCTAACCCCACTTAACATATGAAACAAAAACTTTTTTGGGGGGGGGCCCAGTTTTAATATATTCTATAATTTTCAGGAATGTAACTGCTGAGTGTGTCAGAGTTGTATTTTGATTTATTGGAGACTTCCCAAAGATATAGGCACCATTTTGGCAAATCCCATCACCAGAAGCAGTGCTGCTTGTGGTATTTAAATGGTGCCAGTACACATTTATGGACTGTGTGATGAATATGGATCTATACATATGTACACACACACACAACTTTTTTTTTTTAGAGATTTTATTTATTTATCTGTCAGAGAGAGAGAACACAAGCAGGCAGAGCTGCAGGCAGAGGGAGAGGGAGAGGCAGGCTCCCCACTGAGCAGGGAGCCAGACGCAGGACTCGATCCCGGAACCCCGGGATCATGACCCGAGTTGAAGGCAGACGCTTAACCCGCTGAGCCACCCAGGCGTCCTTATACACTCTTTATTTAAAAATATCCATTAAAGAGTATTGAAAGTATGCAGGTGAATGTCTGTCTTTTCAAATTTACTCAGTAAAAATAGTTGCAAGCATCTTACTATCTCATTAAATCATTTATTGTAGTCATGTCTATTTACATATTAAGATATGTATACATATATACATACACTTTACACATTTGAAAGGCAGTAAAAATTACTTCTCTTCATTTTGCCTCTGTGTTACAGTTTTCTCTCTCTTTCCATGTGTATAATCACTATCTCTGGATTTCAAGTGTTTGCTGTGAAAAAGTGGCACTGATCTGAGAGGGCTGAAAATCTCTGTTCTCATGGGAGCATCAAGGAATCAAACACTCCTACAGTCTGGCATTAGCTTATTTCTCCAAGCTGCTCATTCAGGGGCTGGGAATTTGCTGGGTGATAGACATCATACAAGAGATAGTAAGTTTTTTGTGAGTTACTAAACACACAGCGACATGCCTTAACTGACTTGGTTACTCTGCCTAGAGCCCCTGAGAAAGGCACACTGCTCACCTGAGACCCACTGTTGTGCTTCCCTTGCATTTTCCATTCCGAAAGACCATCTTAGAGGAAGGGGTTTGACAAATGTTGATGATGGGGGTGGGGGAGTGCTGGTAGTGGTGGTGGGGTGTTTTAATGAGTTAAAGTTCAAGTTTGTCAAGTGAGCAAAAGTAGATTATGTTTTATCTTTCCAAGAAGAATTTCAGATCTTTGGATACTTACATTACTATAAGCATTTTTGGACAATTACATGTTTGTCTGTTTGAGAGTGACTAACAACAAAATCCATTAAGACTCACAGCCTTGGGAGACTTGCGTGTCTTTCTCAGGGTTGGCTTGCATGGGCTACCAGGCACAAAGGCCGAAAGGAAGTACGCAGTGCACCCATGGGGCCAGGAAAGGGGACTGAGTTGGGGAAAGACGGCAGTGGGTTCCACAGCAGAAAGCCCCTTCTCACACAGATAATTCCAGTAGGCTTAGCTGGCTAGCATGTTGCTTATTAATTGGACCTAGGAAGACATAGGAGGCTCAAGGGTAACTGGAAAAAGTTCACTGAAGGTGAATCCACTTAAGATGGAGATCAACATTTCATGTCTCATAGGCATCCAAGGTTTAATTGAGATTTGGTCCTTATAGAAAACAAACTGATAATCATGAAAATAAAGTTTGTTCTGTTTTTTATTTGCAACTGTGTGCTGATTTTTAGGGGAAAAAATGAAGGAGTTTTTTTTGAATAGTCTGAAAATTTTATGATAACATATTTGTGATTCATCATTTAAACATAACCATAAAGGGTCCTTTTAATTAATTAATTTATTTATTTTTAAATTTTATTTATTTATTTGACAGACAGAGATCACAAGTAGGCAGAGAGGCAGGCAGAGAGAGAGGAGGAAGCAGGCTCTCGGCTGAGCAGAGAGCCCGATGTGGGGCTCCATCCCAGGACGCTAGGATCATGACCTGAGCCGAAGGCAGAGGCTTAACCCACTGAGCCACCCAGGCGCCCCCCTTTTTGTTTATTTTTATTTTTACAAGGGATTTTTAAAAATTTGGTTTATTTCATTCTTTTGAAACATCAATAGAAATTATAGATAGTTTACATCTTTAATTGTTAATTATATAGAGGGTCCTGAGTTCCTCATTTTCTCTTTTTTTTTTCAAAATCTGTTTCATTGTTCTCATGAAATATTGTCTATTTTGCAAGATTGTAGTTGATATGTTTGAACTTTCATGCTAGTGGCAGGAAGAACAGATTGCGGGGGGGATATTTGACTATGAAACTGATTTTAGAAGTCATCAGTTCTCCAGAGAATATTTTTGAATTCTGACAACCTAAGTTTGGGGATAAATATTTGGATCACAAGTCCCCTTATAACCCTCAGATTCTTTGTCTATTTTGTGATGCCAGTTTGGCAATAGAATCAAGGGATGAAGTGTGTTTTTCCTCCATATCTCTATCACCGAGTTTTATGCAAAATAATTTTTTAATAAATGCTGTTGAATGGAATTGTTGAATTTATATCCTTCTATGATTTCATATTTTGAAAGTTTCTCTGTGTTGCCCAAGGTTGTTATAACATCATTTTTGTTATACTTTATAAGGTATCATTTTCATCTGAAATTTGGATCATGACTGTTAAACATTTGCTTCAAAGAGAACGCTTTGTTCTTTGAAATTAATAATAATTAAACACACACACACGCACAGGATAGCATCTGCTTAGGGATCTTTCCCCTCAATGTTATGAGCAATTATGAATCATGACCAAAGAGAGAGGCCTTGTAAATTATGAATATTCTGAAAACAATGAGGCATATTCTCCTGCTACAAAGCTAACACCGGAGTTAATGGAAGCACCATATGCCTAGGGGGAGATGTCATCAAGACAAACATGTAGTTCGTCAAAGTGACATTTAGACGAGTATAAGCAGTATTAACCCAGTCATAAGCTCTTGTCAAGTTTAAATCTGATTTTAAAAGTAGCTGTTTTAGGTTTATTTGTATATTTCTGTCTGGTGTAGTGAGTGACTTAAAGCCATCAAACTTTTGTAAAAGACAGTGACATTACAGTAATCAGTAGTAAGATCTCTTCTCACCAACTGCTGTATGCAAACCTCCTTTATTATTTGAAGTGTCTTGACTGCTTTGACCCATCCTATTTTATTATGAAATTTTGGATAAAGTAAGCTGCTTTCTCCACTCAAGATACCACTTCTGTTCTGTATAGACAAAGGTGTTAGCAAAGAGAGACTTTGTGTAACAAGACAAGTATTCATTGTGCGTAATCATCCCAGGCAGCATGAGACCCCCTCATGCAGCTGTCTTCCAACTGGGGAACATGTACACTTCGGGGAGTAGAAAAAGAATTCCCAAGAGGTATGTAGGTTGGATAATTTTAAGAAAATCTCTTTGTAGATCCTTATTATTAATTGGATGTATTCTTTCTGGGAATTGCTCTCCTTGAAAACACACCTTCCCTTGGGCATCATGCAGACTCTTCTTTCCCACTTTTCCTTCTACCCTAGCCCTCTCCTATTTGACAAAAAAAACTCTCCCCCATCTGTAATCTAGCTGTAGCATGTTGGCCCCAGGTTTTCAAAGCCCTGGCCATCAAATGAAGGCCCAACCGGTTCATAGTTTTGATTCAGGCGTATCTTAAGGCTTCTTAACTATCTCCTATCCCATCTATCTTATTAAGCAATACATTGCCAAAAAAATTTATTCCTTATGTTTTTTTTTTTTTTTTTTTTTTTTTTAAAGTCTTTTTTTTTTTTTAAGATTATTTATTTATTTATTTGACACAGAGAGAGAGATCACAAGTAGGCAGAGAGGCAGACAGAGAGAGAGGAGGAAGCAGGCTTCCTGCCAAGCAGAGAGCCCGATGCGGGGCTCGATCCCAGGACCCTGAGATCATGACCTGGGCCGAAGGCAGAGGCTTAACCCGCTGAGCCACCCAGGTGCCCCTATTCCTTATGTTTAATGACTATTTGTCCCAATAAACAGTGTACATATTGTGTTCTATTAATGATAATTACTTATATTAAAAACATATTAAAATAGAAAAATAAAAAAATAGAAAAATAATTATAACTGAATGCGTAAGAAAAATATTAAAGCTTAGAGTTATATTGTCACAGGAAATCAAAGGCATTTAAGTATTGTGACTTATGTATTAAACTTTTTGCAGAGAAGCATGATAGAGTATTCATAAATTGGTAAAAGATTTTCAGGCATAAATATATTAGGATAAAATTCTGAGGGAAAAGAGGAATGAGATAATGATTTCAAAGAGAAAAGGGGATGATGTAAGTTTTCTTAGCACTTGTTCATGTACATTTTATATGGATGATGGTAGGAATTGGTATGGATTTATGGTAGGACACATTTATTTATTTATTTTTTAAAAAAGATTTATTTATTTATTTATTTGACAGACAGAGCATAAGTAGGCAGAGAGGCAGGCAGAGAGGCAGGCAGAGGCAGGGGGTGGGGGGGGGAGAGGGAAAGCAGGCTTCCCACTGAACAGAGAGCCTAATGCGGGGCTCGACCCCAGAACCCTGAGATCATGACCTGAACCAAAGGCAGAGGCCTAACCTGCTGAGCCATCCAGGTGCCCTGGTAGGACACTTTTAAAAGAATGACATTGAGAAAGTGCTAAGACAACATGGGAAGAGACAAAATGGGAGAAAATTTTTGTGCATGATATATTTTATAAGGCACTAGTATCTAGAATATATAAAGAAGTACTCAACAATAAAAAGAGAATAAAATTAATTAAAAATTGGCAAGGGATCTGAATATATATTTCTCTAAAGAAGATATACGGATGACCAATAAACATAAGAAAAGATGGTCAGCATCATTAGTCATCAGAGAATTGCAAGTCAAAAACCACAATAAGAGGGGCTCCTGGGTGGCTCAATGGGTTAAAGCCTTTGACTTCGGCTCAGGTCATGATCCCAGGGTCCTGGGATGGAGCCCCACATCGGGCTCTCTGCTCAGCAGGGAGCTTGCTTCCTCCTCTCTCTCTGCCTGCTCCTCTGCCTACTTGTGATCTCTGTCTGTCAAATAAATAAAACCTTAAAAAAAAAAACCACAATAAGATACTACTTCACATACACTAGGATGACTAGAATAAAAAAGACAGACAATGACAAGTGTAGGTGAGGATTTGTGTGGTTCAGCAGCTTAGGAAAATAGTCTGTAGTGTCTCAAATAAACATAGAGTTATGATGTGATCCAGTAACTCTACTCCTAGGTATATAGTCAAGAGAAATAAAAACATGTCTACACAGAAACTTCTATACAAATGTTCAGAGCAGTATTATTCATAATAGCCCCAAAATGAGAACAATTCAAATGTCTGATGAATGGATAATAAAAATGTGGTATATCTAGGGGCACCTGGGTGGCTCAGTTGGTTAAAGCCTCTGCCTTCGGCTCAGGTCATAATCCCAGGGTTCTGGGATCGAGCCCCGCATCAGGCTCTCTGCTCCGCAAACAGCCTGTTTCCTCCTCTCTCTCTGCATGCCTCTCTGCCTACTTGGGATCTCTGTCTGTCAAATAAATAAATACAAATCTTTAAAAAAAATACGGTATATCTATATGGTAGAATATTATTAATTAATAAAAAGGGATGAAACATTGGTAGCTGGAATGACATGAATGAACTTTGATAACGTTATGCTAAGAAGCCAGTCACAGAGGCCTATATATTGTATGAGTCCACTTAAATAGGTGGATGCCAAAATAGGTGACTCTTTGGAGACAGGAAATAGATTGATGGTTGCCAGTGGCTGGGTGGGAGGGTCATGAGAGGATTGGAGAGTGACAGCTAAGAAGTGTGGACTTTGTTTCTGTGGTCACGAAAATACTCGAAAGTGATTGTGTTGGTATTTCCACAACTTTGTGATTATACTAAAAGCCACGGAATTATATACTTTAAATGGGTAAATTGTATGGATGTGAATTATACCTCAGTAGGATTAAAGAGATACATAATCATTTTTTTTTAAAAAGGTGAGTGTTGGCAATATGCCAGGAATGACATACTTTGCATCCTTTAAATTCCTATTTTTTTTTTTTAAAGATTTTATTTACTTATTTGACACACACACAGAGAGAGAGAGAGAGAGCGCGCACAAGCAGACAGGGTGGTAGGCAGAGAGGGAGGGAGAAGCAGGCTCCTGCTGAGCAGGGAGCCCAACGGTAGGCTCCCAGGCTTGATCCCAGGACCCTGGGATCATGACCTGAGCTGAAGGCAGATGCTTAACTGACTGAGGCACCCAGGAGCCCTCCTTTAAGTAAACTTATGATGAAGTGTTCCAGACATAACCTTAAAAATTAAAAAAGTATGGGGCGCCTGGGTGGCTCAGTGGGTTGAGACTCTGCCTTTGGCTTAGGTCATGATTTCAGGGTCCTGGGATCGAGGTCCACATTAGGCTCTCTGCTCAGCGGGGAGCCTGCTTCCCCCTCTCTCTCTGCCTGCCTCTCTGCCTACTTGTGATCTCTGTCTGTCAAATAAATAAATAAAATCTTTAAAAAAATTTTAAAAACTAGTGTAGACTATTTCTGCCGTTTTAAGTTTCAGTTTTTTGGTTATGTAATTTTTCATTGAGTTGATGCATACTACTTTGCTCCTTCTCCTCCTATATAAATACTTCCTTATATTTTGGTGTTTTAATTAATGAAAATTTCTGTGACACTTTAGTTACTTTTATTTTTTATTTTTATTTTTATTTTTTTCTTTTTGCTGCTTCCTCTGGAAACAATCCTAGCTGACTCTCAGGAATGAAAAGCTTGCTGAGATTTTTAATAGGTATTGCCGTGCTACTTTTCTGCAGGGTTGAAGTAATTTTTGTCATTTAAAATGAAATTTTACTCTTGTGTTAAATTTATAATGTTCCCTAGTGTAGTAAAAGTTGCTTTACATTGTATTTCCTTGACTAAATTGTTTTGAAACCTGTGTTTGTTTTGCATTATTAGCTCATGAATGATGAGCATTTTATTTATTCAGTGAGGACTTCCTGAATACCCACTCTCTGTCAGGCCTTGTGCCAGCTACTGGAGATACAAAGATGAGAAAGACTTGTTTAGCCTGTGCATTCAAAAAAATTTTGCATCTCATGGGGAAATAATTTCAGTAGGTAAAATGAGGGCTTTATTCAAAGTATACAAAAAGTGCTTGAGGAGGAATTTGGGGGATGCACCAGGGTAGGAGGCAAGGTGATACATGTGTACAGGTTGGAAGATGAACCAGCCTTTGCCTGGAGGAGAGATGAGGAACAAAGAGAGGGCATTGAGTGGAGTGGGCAAGGAGTCCCCAGAGAGTCTCTCTGGCTGACAAGTGGTCAGCTCCCTTGGGATTCCTGTTGATTCACTAGTGCACGCAGTTGCTGTTGATTTTAATATGCTTCCACTCTTTATATCCCATCAAATATTAATATAAGTTAATCTTTGCCATGTTTAAGGCAGATATTTTATTTTAGTCTGTTCTTTGACTTTTATTTTAGTTACTTTTCATCTTTTACATTCTCATCAATAGGATTATAATTACTTGTTTTGATGTGTACATATGGAAATTTCTTAATTCATAAAGTTGTAGATTTGGCTGATCCAGTAGTAGCACAGTCTTGTTTCTGAAAGTGGTTTTCCACTATGTGATGAGAAGAGTTGTGAAATGTATATGGAGCTGTATTTCCCCCACCCAAGCTCTTTTTTTGTCTGACCCCTTACCATAATACAGCCTGATATTATTCTGCCGGTGGAGTCAGGAAGCCACGAGACCATTTTCCCTTTACTTGCCCATCTTCTCAAGGTGGAGTGGCTTAATTATGTGACTCAAAGAGAAAACTGGCAGCATTGTGCTGTAGGGGTCTTTGGTGGCAGTGAAGGGACAAACTTGTTCACTTCTCAACAGCCTGAGTTTTTTATTCTTTCAGCAATATAGTAGATACTAGGAAGGGAAATAACAGAAATCAAGGGGAGGGGACTTGAATTATGACTAAATTATGTTCCCCTAGAACTCCTGTGCTGAAGAAGCCTTAACCTGCAATGTGATTGTATTTGGAGATGGGGCCTTAACGGAAGTAGTTAAAGTTAAATGAGGCAAAAGGGAGGCTCTGATCTGATAGGGTTAGTGTTATTATTGGAAGGGACACTGGACAGCTTTCCATCTCTCCCTCTTTCCCTCCATTGTGAGGACACAGTGAGAACGTGGTGGTCATCTGGAAGCCAGGAAGGGATCCCTCCCCCACCTCACTAGAAACTGAATCTTGCCAGACTATGATCTTGGACTTTCCATCTTTCAGAACTGTCGTTTAAGTCATCCAGTTTATGGTATTTTGTTATAGCAGCCCGAGCGGTCTAAGATAGGTGTATGATAATAATGAAGACAATCACTGACTGCTTGATATGTATTAATTTTGGATTTCTTTTCAGCAAAGTATGAGTTAAGTCATATCTTTATCTCCATTTTACAGGTGACGAATCTGATGATTATTAAGTGACTTGTTTCAAGTCTCAGTGCTGGGAAGGGAATCTATAGATCCTGTTTAGCTTATGTCCAATTTGAGGAAATAGCTCTGTGTAGTTCATTTACGAAGCGAGTGGGGGAAAAGACCCAACCATAACTACACGTGCAGATTACAAAGTGTTTGCTGCTCAAAGAAGCTTGGGAAACTTACATCCTTTTCTTGGCAGATGCACATTTAATACTCAAGTTTCAGAAATACTTCAGTAAAGAAGCTTGTTTAGATTTACACTCATGTTTCTCAGGTCACTTCCCAGGGGCATCCCCAGTGATTTGCTGTGAAGCAACATCTCTTGGACACCCACTTGGGCATGCAGCCCGGAGTGGTCATCAGATTCCTGCATTGACCACCAAAGGCCAGTTCAATTTATAATGTGCTCAAATGTTCAGTGAACATGGATGGATACTTATTATAATTTATTGGATTAAAAAATGTAATGAGGGGCGCCTGGGTGGCTCAGTTGGTTAAGCGACTGCCTTCAGCTCAGGTCATGATCCTGGAGTCCTGGGATCGAGTCCCACATCAGGCTCCCTGCTTGGCAGGCAGTCTGCTTCTCCCGCTGATCTCTCTCCTCTCATGCTCTCTCTCTCTCTCTCTCAAATAAATGAATAAAATCTTAAAAAAAAAAAAATAAAAAATGTAATGAGATTAGTTGGTTTGGGGTCTGACTCTTCATTTCTGCTCAGGTTGTGGTCTTACAAGGCTATATGCTCAGGGCAGAGTCTGCCTAAGATTCTTTCACCTTCGGGGCCCCTGGGTGGCTCAGTGAGTTAAAGCCTCTGCCTTCGGCTCAGGTCATGGTCCCAGGGTCCTGGGATCGAGCCCCGCATCGGGCTCTCTGCTCAGCAGGGAGCCTGCTTCCCTTCCTCTCTCTCTGCCTGCCTCTCTCCTTACTTGTGATCTCTATCTGTCAAATAAATAAATTAAAAAAAAAAAAAAGATTCTTTCTCCCTCTGCCCCTCTCTCCTGCACTGTCTCTGCCCCTCAAATAAATAAATAAATATTTTAAAAAAATGTAATGAGATTGTGTTCATGTTACTTCAAAACATTCAGTTTAATTTAACTTTTATTTTTGCATAAAGATTAGGCCAAAAACTCAAGGTAGATAGTTAGAAACTTTAGACATCTTACCTCTAAGAAAAGAAAGTAAATGCCTTTATAAAAATGAGCTCCTTTGATTTTAGTGAGTACCTGTCATGTGGCAGGCATTTTATAGGAAAGAATGAAGGTCCCAAGCTCATGAAATTTACATTGTACAGAGTTGTGGAGATTAGAGGTTACATGTGTCCTTTTCAACATGTTTATATATATCCCTACAAATTGTTATAGTTAGAAGGTTTTCTACACATTATTACTTTGGGCACTTGGCCTTTTTTTCTTGATAAGTAAGTCCTTACTTTTTTCAGGCACTAGTGTTTTGACTATGGAAACTCAATTTTGGGTCCTTACTTTTTACAGTGTATCAGTCTATAAATAAAGCTTATATCTAATTATTAAAAGAACTATTTCCCTTTTCAACAACCTTAAGATGATTTAAAATCTCTAAAAGAGACTGGTTAGACTGATTCTACAGTCTGCCTCCCCCCAGCCCCCTTCTTTTTTTCCTGTGACTCAATAGGAGCTTTAAAATTCTAGACATTTGCCAGGTATGAACTGAGAAGGAATCTAAACATCTGGGTAAAAGTGTGGCAAGATTGTTTAGGGGTTTTCTATCTAGTCTCATGAAAGCATTGCTACAATAATCTATTAGGGAAATTCTGGGTATTTTCTTCCTTCTTAAATAGGTCATAATACATATTTATCACTTAAATAAATGTTTTTGGATAGCTATAGTTTAGTTAGATTAACAAAAGTGCCCTCACCTGTTAGCAAACACAAGTCCATTTGAAGACATAAAGTTCTCATCTTTAACATATCGGCCCAAAGAGAAAAAGGATGTTCTTTTTAGAAGCATGTTGTCCTACATCAATTTCTCTCTGTGTCGCACACACTGAGAATAATTAACAGCTACTTACTAGACTTCTTTCAAGCAGATCACTGATCTGGGAAGTGGTCACTTAGTCTCAGAAAGGGTTTGGTCACTGGAGAAGAAAATCGCATCTGACATTTATGGGTGGAGGCAGTGGGCAGGAGCAGCCTGCTTTTTGACAGCAGTTGTGTGCTCTGATGACTCCCACCCGTTTAAGTGAGATGAATGCTGACTTCTCTTTATTTCTTTAACCTTTCCACTCTTCGCCTGAGCATTCAAAGAAAGGCAATTCTCTCACAGTTCATGAGTCGCAAAGCTGAGAGCGGTAGATGTTCATCTTGTGGATGCCCCTAATCCTTGAGTTAGTGGTTTGCATTAAGATGGCAGAAGAGCTTTCATCCCCCTAATTAGTGGGAGGCACGCTGACAGTGTGAAGGACCTTTGTACTCCTGGAGATGATTTTTAACGGTTGAATGTACATGGGAGTGCCTTAAGCCCAAAGGCAGACCCTGGCTGTTTTGGACTATGTTATAAAATTAGTTGAAAAATAACTATCACTTAAACCTCTATTTTTTTTTTCTTTTCTGTTCTTTTTTCATGGTAAGCTCTTCCCCTTACTTAAAAATTAGAAATACAGGGGTGCCTGGGTGGCTCAGTGGGTTAAAGCCTCTGCCTTCGGCTCAGGTCATGGTCCCAGGGTCCTGGGATCGAGTCCTGCATTAGGCTCTCTGCTTAGCAGGGAGCCTGCTTCCCTCTCTCTCTCTCTGCCTGCCTCTCTGCCTACTTGTGATCTCTGTCTGTCAAATAAATAAATAAAATCTTAAAAAAAATTAGAAATACATGCATTCAGTACAAAAGAGCAGTCAGTAAAATGTTTTTCTCTTCCCAAGTCCCTAGGACTCCTCCCCAGAGACAACTATGAACAGCATTTTTTAAAACTCCTTTCTGACACTTTCTAGGCTTATCTGCCCTCCTTCCTTTTTATACTGCTGGGGCATATCTTGTTTTTCTTCCCAATAGTATCTTTTGGTGGTGTTTCATGTTAGCTCATACATAGCTCCAACTCGTTTTGTTTATAGGTGGCGTGCTATTCATTGTACTGTTGCATTACAATTTATTTACCCATTTTTAAAATTGATGAACATTTAGGTCATTTATAGAATTTTATCCTGACAGACAGAGGTAACTGGATAGTTTGGTTCACAAATGGAAGTGCTGAGTCATGTAGGCTATGTATAGTTGAAGGTTTAATATATATTGCCAAGTTACCTTTAAAGAGTGTGCACGGATCCACACTCCCACCCGTAATACCTGTGTTTCCACCCTTTACCCTGATGTGTTTCCTGAAACTTGCAGATTTTTCCAGCCTGGCCCATGAAAATTAGTGCTTTACTAGTTTTTTTAAATTTGCATTACTTTAATTATTAGTTGGGCGGAGCATCATAAGTTTATAAGCTATTTTAATTCTCTCTCTTTTTCTTTGTCCTGTGAACTCCCGGCTACTTTCAGTACTTAGTTGTCCTTGGTGATTACTGCACAGATGAGCTGGGGGACACCGAGAGACTTTGTCTTAGAACCTTCTTAGTGTTGCTGGAAACCTTGGAGGTCATGTAGTTCCACCTCCCCATGGATATAAAAAATTTTTTGTAATCTTTGATCATCTGCTTGAATGCTTCCAGTATTAAGGTGGCTTAAAACCTCGTGGGCATCTAATTCCTCTGCTGGCTTTGTTTGACAGAAAATTCAAGATATGTTAAAAGAGTAGTGGAATAGAGAGGGTGGGAGCAGCTGGACTCTTTAAATAAACCACATTAATGAGGTTAGAAGATTCCTTCAGGCCCAATCAGGGGACCAGGAGCGATGTATGTTAAGTGAGTCTTGTCCATTTGACTAAGGAATGAGAGAATATAACCAGGGAGGGCTTTTGAGGGTATGTATGTTATCACTGGATAATAAGTTATCTATAAACATATGCCTTAAAACAATAATAAACATCTGTCAGATGTTTATTTAGAGTTAATTAAGGTTTAATTAGAGTAAATTAGAGTTTCTGTTGGTCAGGAATTTGGGAGCAACCTAGCTGGGTGGTTCTGGCTGAGGGTGTCTCAGAGGTTGTAGTCAAGATGTTGGGGGTGGTCCTCTGAGGGCTTGACTGGCCCAAAGGGTATACTTGCACCGTGGCTCCCTCACGTGGTTGTTGGCAGAATGCCTCCACTCCTTGCCGCATGAACATCTCTGTAGAGCTAGAGAGGCTGTTTCCAGATTCAGGCAACCAGCTTCTCCCAGAATGAGTAATGGAAGAGAAAGCAAGATGGAAGCTGTAGCGTCTTTTATGACCTCAGAAGTCACGCACGGTCATTTCTGCAGTATCCTATTGGGTATACAGATCATCTCTGTTCAGCGTGGGAGGGGATAACACAAGAGTGTGAATACTTGGAGGCAGGGATCACTGGGGGCTTTCTTGGAGAGCAGCTATCCTCTGGCCCCCAAAGATTCACATCTCTCTTACCTGCAGAACAAAATAAATACAGTCACTTCTCTCAGAGGCCCCAACTCATCGTATCAGAGAATTAAGAGATATTTAAAGAGATTTTAGACATGCTAGGAATCTATGAAGAATTTTTCTTCGTTGGAAGAAATTGTTGTATTTGGGCAGTGTTCTCCGTTATAACAGTATTTCTGTATGCACTTTATGAAAAGTCTGGCCCAAATAAATAGGAAATAGGTTTATAATCCTGGCAGAGGAAAGGAGTTCTAGTGAAATAGTCCAACTTATTTTTAGTCAAAAAACTTTCATGACATTAACGAATTCTCAAAAATCAGCGTTAGGTTCTTGGAAAACCCATATCAGGGAGTTCTCAGTCAAGGAACTTAAAACGAGAATAGGGAAAATATGGATATCAAACTGTGCTGGCTATTTATTTGTGTTTTCAGCTTCAGGCCCACCATCTCCTACTTTGTTTTGTAAGGCTGCAAAATCCACTTCCCAGATTCCCTTGCCAGCTGGATTCCTGTTGGTTTCTGGCAGTAGGAGACTCTGGTAGGAAGATTGAAATGGAGGAGGAAGGCAGAAGAAGGATTTTGCTGTTTTCAGCTCCTGTCAGCCTTTCTCCTGTGGCCAGCTATAGCTCAAGTCTATAGTTTCTTTCAGAATTTTTGACATCAGCTTTGCCATGGCCCCTAACCCAGGTCTGAGGGTTAGTTACGCTGTTGTGTGTCCTGTTCCTTCCACCCTCCTTGCAGTCTCTTACCAGCCCCTTCTTGGGGCACGTGGGTTCTGCTAACTCCACATCTTCCTTTCTACTTCTTCAGTCCCAAGGTTGTAGGTGCTTCTAGCAGTTACTAATATTGAGGTTATCTCTGTGTTTCCATCTTATTCGTCCAGTCTCCCAACACTTGTGTAATCACTTTCTTCTATTAAACCTTTGCCGTTTAAAATACCCAATGTCTCAGATTTCTGCATTCCCACTGACTAAAAGTTCCTCAGGTTTCTGGATTCATCATGCCTCTTAATTACTATGACCTGTTCGCGGTTAAGTTTTCTTTCTTGCAAGGTCATAGCTAGAGGCCACTGTTCTTCTTCTGTTCTTTGTCCGAATGTTTGGTGCTTTTCTGATTTTTTTTTTTTTAAAGATTTTATTTATTTATTTGACAGAGAGAGATCACAAGTAGGCAGAGAGAGAGAGAGAGGAGGAAGCAGGCTTCCTGCCGAGCAGAGAGCCCGATGCGGGACTTGATCCCAGGACCCTATCCCAGGACCCTGAGATCGTGACCTGAGCCGAAGGCAGAGGCTTAACCCACTGAGCCACCCAGGCACCCTTAATTCAGTATTATTAACTGAAGTCTATAGATTACATTAGGGTTCACTGTGTTGTCCACTCTGTGGGTTTTGACAAATGTATAATGATATGTATCCACTATTATAGCATCAAGCAGAGTAGTTTCATTGCCTTAAAAAGTCCTCTGTGGTTTACCTGTTCATCCCCTCGCCCCTTCTCCCGAATGCCAACTATTGATCTTTTTTACCGTCTCCACAGGTTTGCCTTTTCTAGAATCTTTAATGAGTTTGAGTCATACAGTATGTAGTCTTTTCAGATCAGCTGCTTTTACTTAGCAATATGAATTTAAGGTTTCTTCTTGTATTTTTGTGGACTTGATAGCTCATTTCTTTTTATTGCTGTATAATAGTCCACCGTCTGGATGTACCATAGTTTGTTTAACCATTGACTTGCTGAAGGACATCTTGGTTGCTTCCAGATGTTGGCAAGTACGAATAAAGCTGCTATAAACATTTGTGTGCCGGTTTTTGGGTGGACGTAAGTTTTGAAGTGGTGGTCCCAGGATTTAAGAGGTAAGTGGAGATTGGGAGGGTCTATCAGGTTTTGGGTTTTTTTTGTAAATAGCTAGGAAAAATATTATTTTTGTCTCTGCCCATGTTCAGTTCTCGTCCTGTTACAATGGTGTGGCTGATAAGGCGAGGACATAGCATCAAAAGACAATACAGGAAAAGGAAGTATTTCTCGAGTAAGCTACCCGTTCTCTGCTGTGAAGTCCGGTCTCTAACCCTGAAAAGGGGTTTCTTTGAATTAGTCAGAGCCAAGGGCAGATACTGGCTTTGTTGCCAGAC
This sequence comes from Martes martes, assembly GCF_963455335.1. Classification (NCBI taxonomy): domain Eukaryota; kingdom Metazoa; phylum Chordata; class Mammalia; order Carnivora; family Mustelidae; genus Martes; species Martes martes. Next base: position 36,559,048 of record NC_137899.1, read on the forward strand.
ACACTGAGGCTGAATTAATCACCTAATTAATCACATAGTTTTATGGAGAACCTGAGAATTAGAGTTGAAATACAAACTGAATACCGGATCTACTAAATCAAGTAGAAAATACTTAACTGTTTTGTGATTTTATATGAACAATTTACTCAGGGACTTTGATTTTAAATTGAGGGACGTAAACACATTACAAATGCATATCTCGTGTATGGACACATCTTTGGGATGTTAATGTGGCTCTTCCTTGCTCTTGAGTAAGCAAAGAGCCATTCTTTCAGGACTTCCTGTGGCCACCAATAATTGTGCCAAGGGGTCCCACATCTTGGGAATCTGCCAGTCTTTCTTCTGAGGCTTTGACTCATGCTGAAACCCCCTCAGGGTTTCCAGTGGTCTGTTTAAATCAACTGGTTCAGTGTACGTGGGTGCTGAGCCAGAATATATAAATTCCCATCTCGAAACTCCTGAGTGGTGTAACTGCAAGAAAATCACTTCAACTTTTTTGTGTTTTAGGGAGTACCAAGCCTGTCTCTGCTGCCTGGGGATATTATAAAGGTGGATTAGCCCAAGTTTTTAAAGCACTTAAAGCTTCCCAGGGAAAAGTGCCTTGCAACTTGCAGGCATAATTACTGGCTCTATTCCAGCTGGAATAAGGCAGACAGAGTGCACTCACTTTAAAGCCAAACGCTCGCCCTTTTCTTCTGTGGGCTCCATTTAGCTCCCTCGTGGAGGTAATGTATCTTGTATGTGAAAGCATTTGAGGTGCAGTGAGGGATATTTTAATTATTATTCAATATTCCGTCGTAGATTTGGACTCATCATTTTGTATCCAAACCTAAAGACAGCACACATAGTGGCCCAGAATCTTCCTTAACTTAAATGAAAGTGGACAGGTGCTTCTCCTTCATGTTTCTGAAGAGCACTTAGGCTAAGCTTTTTGATCCGGTTTTTCCTGTTTTATGGAACCGTTCCAGCCTGCAACATTCTGCATGAAGTTCAAAGCATCCGGTGTGATAATAAAAGTGAGAAACATTAAGGAATGGCTTTCTCATTTCCTACAGTTATTAGTAAAAATCATAACCAAGAAGATGGTTTATATTTATAAAATATTTGTTTTGGTTTCATAGGAAATTAATGGCAAAAATATCACACAACATTTCACTGCTCTTGGAGAGATAAATTTAAGCCTCCTGTGTTGACACCAACAGATAACGTGGGAATTGGAAATAGCTGCAGAGAAAGATATTTTCAACTATTTTCTAAAAAATAATTTATGGAGGAGAAATTGATGTCACAGACATTTGGTGGATTACGAAGATCACTGTTGCTCATTTACTGAATTCCTTCTCTCTTTCTTTCCATAGTAGTAAACCCTAATACTGGATGGGCTCATTTGACAGCCTGGACCGTTCACTGCGATGAGGACTTTGCTTGCAGTTTGAGTGGGTTTTGTTCTTCTAGCTTGAAATATATTTGGCAAATTTTTCAGTGACTTGATTTTTCCCTCCATCTTACTACTGTCATGACAGAACTTTTGGTAGTTGATGCTAGCAGTTCGTTCGTTCCTTCCTTCCTTTCTTTCATTTTATCCATTCATTTGACACAGAGAGAGCACAAGCAAGGGGAGTGGCAGAGGGAGAGGGAGAAGCAGACTCCCCACTGGAGCCCGATGCGGGGCTCAATCCTGGGACCCTGGGATCATGACCTGATTTGAAGGCAGATGCTTCACCGACTGAGCCACCTAGGCGCCCCTGTGCTAGCAGTTTCTTAAGTTCCATCTAAAAATTCAAAGCTAGATGTAAAGTTTAACATGATAGTTCATTTGTGTATCTTTAGGTCTTTAGTTAAGGGATGGTAGAAATGCTCTAGATCTACAGAAATTCATTTTTTGGTATTTTTCTGGATCTGCTCTGTCCAGTACTGTAGTCACTACACATTAGTGATTATTCAGCATGTGAAATGTGGCTTATGGGACTGAGAAACTGAATTCTTAATTTTAATTGATTTAAATTTAAATAACCACACATGGCTAGTAACTGCTGTATTGGACAGCATAGCCCAAGTGAGTCGTTTGGCTACTAAAGTCTTGCCTTAGATTTTATCTAACGTCCTGACAGATGCAGCAAAAACAGCGAAAATAAAAATTGATTCATCTGTTTGCTTTGTGCTAGAGATTTCATTGGATATTTAATTTTTTATGATTTATAACAACTCCATGAGCTCCTGTTTTACTTGGAGGCATCCAAGGCCCAGGGAGCCTAAGTAACTCAGCCGAGGTCATAGAGTTAGTCCACATTTGCTCTTTCTGTTTTATCACAGGATATAGTTTTGGTTCAGATTGTGACATCAGTTTTTTTGTGGAACACCTCTCAGTTTGGGTTTGTCTGATGTTTTCTTCTGATTATATCAAAGTTTTATAGTGTTTTCATCACCCTAAATGAAATCCAATACCCCCTAGCAGTCTTCTCTAGCTCCTAGCAACCATGAACCTACTTTCTTTCTCTACAAATTTCCCTATCCTGAAGGTTTCACATAAATGTAACCATATAGTACAATATGGTCTTTGTGATTGGCTTCTTTCCTTTAACATAGTGTTTTCAGGGTTCATCCTCGTGGAAGTATCTATCAGTACTTCATTCCTTTCTATGGTTGGGCACCTGGGTGGCTCAGTTGGTTGAGCGACTGCCTTCGGCTCAGGTCATGATCCCGGACTTCCAGGATCGAGTCCCGCATCGGGCTCCCAGCTCCTTGGGGAGTCTGCTTCTCCCTCTAAACTTCTCCTCTCTCATGCTCTCTCTCACTCATTCTCTCTCAAATAAATAAACAAAATCTTAAAATAATAATAATAATAATATTACATTGCATGGATATGTCACATTTTTTTTTTTAAAGATTTTATTTATTTATTTGTCAGAGAGAGAGAGAGAGCGAGCACAGGCAGACAGAGTGGCAGAGGAAGAAGCAGGCTCCCTGCGGAGCAAGGAGCCCAATGTGGGACTCGATCCCAGGATGCTGGGATCATGACCTGAGCCGAAGGCAGCCGCTTAACCAACTGAGCCACCCAGGCGTCCCTGGATATGTCACATTTTGTTTATTCACTCATTAGTTGGTGGAGACTTGGATCATTAACTCATTTTTGGTTATTATGAATAATCCTCCTGTAAATATTCATATATAAGCTTTGGAGGCGACATGTGGTTTCATTTTGCTTGGGTGTATACCTGGGAGTGATTGTTGGGTCCTGTGGTTACTCTGTGTTTAGCATTTCTGAGGCAGGGGTGCTTATTTTTTGATAAATGTATTTCGTTTCTATTTTCCCTTGTGATTTCCGTTCACTACTGAATTAGGGTTGCAGTGAAGTGTAGATTCAAGATGGCAGTAATAGTGGATCTGTACCCTCCTTCAGTACCACGCAAAACATTTAAAAAAAAAAAAAATCAGTTCTTGTTTTTACACTCCTGCATGTATGTTTGGGATTAAAAAATGGATGATGTTCTTTCTCTTATATCTTTCTTATACTTTTGTTTGGGAAAAAAAATTATATATATATATTTCTATAAATAGTATTCCCAGTGTAACGTGGATAGTAGGGGTCTACAGATTGTTGGTAGACTATCAGTTGAAATAAGAATTTGTACTTTTTTTTTTTAAGATTTTATTTATTTATTTATCAGAGAGAGAGAGAGCACAAGCAGGCAGAGTGGTAGGCAGAGGCAGAGAGAGAAGCAGGCTCCCTGCCGAGCAAGGAGCCCAATGAGGGACTCCATCCCAGGACCCTGGGATCATGACCTGAGCTGAAGGCAGTGACTTAACCGACTGAGCCACCCAGGCGTCCCAAGAATTTGTACTTTTGAATAAGTATTCAAGATAGCTGTGGGGAAAATTTATGAACTTGAGACAGGGCAATCTCTTTTGGTTTATGGCACTTTTCTGGACCTTACTATGTTCAGACCCTAAAGGATTAGACTACGTGCCTCCCTGCTGATCTGTCTGCAAGAAACAGCAGAATTTTAAGGCAATATGGTTTTTTTTTTTTGTCGTTGCTCGATAAATAGACGTTTCTTGCTGAGACAACGGAAGTCTGAAACTACTTCTTAAAAGTACACATGGTTTAACTCTGCAAATGTTGCCAGAAATGATGTTATCAAAATAAGGTTATGATGTATTTTGGCCTCTAAGAATATAACTGAATTACAGCACAGTTGATCTAAAAAGAAAGAAAAAGTCCTGAGATAAAGATCCCCACACTTGTGATATTTTCCTAATTTCCCCTGTTTTATCCAGATATTTCCTATTGTATATTTTTGGTGCTAGGTGCTAAGAAGCTCTTAAAAGTATATGTATTGTTTTTGTCTTTAAGGAGCTTATGCAAATAATGTTATAAAGCAGAAATGAAGAAATGGTTCCAAGGAGGATACATGGAGATGTGGAAATGTTTCAAGTGGTTCAGAAAGGACTGAGCAGTGTGGGGTCCTCAGATGGGATGGAATTCTGGAGCTTGGGTCTGTGCGTGTGTATGTTTATGTAAATCTTCTGGGTTGACTCCCCGCTCCCCCTTCCCAAAGACTTTTTGTTTGGTGTTAGGTTTGCAGTAAAATTGAGAGGAAGGTACTGAGAGTTCCCGTGTAACTTCTGCCCTTACACATCATAGATGGCCTCTTCTGTTATCAATATCATTTTTCACCAGGGATGAACCTTTGATTGACTCCTTGTAGTAAAAGTACAACCATATTAACTTGGACTCCACTAATTGGGAACTTTTTGTGAAATACTGGGTAAAAGTTGAGCTTTCACAGATTATTCCAAGAAATTAATAGCATCAGTGACAAAAAGTAAATTAATGGCATCAATGACATAAAGTATATGTTCCCCTGTTTAGGAGAAGAGAATGGCTCAAAGTACTTTTATAATGGAGGAGTCATGCATAAACATTCCAGCAGCATTTACTGAGTAATAGAATGGTGAGAAAGAATGGTGTGATGGCCAAGAGCTTAGATTCTAGTATGAGACTCCCTAGGTTCAAATATTGGCTCTATTATTTACTAGCTCAGTGTCTCAGGCAGTTTACATTAACTTCTCTAAGCCTCAGTTTCTTCTTCTGTAATGTGGGAATAATAATCTTGCCTTCCTCATAGGCATTGCTTTGATGATTGAATGTATTAGTACACATGACATACTTAGATCCATGCTTTGTACCTGATAAGCATCCACTAAGTGATAACTTAATGTGTTCCTAGTGCTGTGCTAAGTGCAGTGTAGAGATAGAAGAGAATTTCTGGTGTCAAAAATCGTACAGACTAGCAGGTAAAATAACACATATTGATATATGACATACATACAACTTCACTATAATATAATTCAGATAAGTGTATATTTTCTTTCTGATTAGTGTAAACCTGTAATCAATTTAATGGACTTTGAAAGACCTAGCTCAAATCTTTTCAGATAACAGAAAGAAAACAGCCATTCATATAACATGCTCTGTTGTTAAGACTTTCATAAGTCTGAATGACCTTCCCTAATTGGGTTGATTTAGTGAAATTCGACTAAGCCCGTTGGGGAAATGCACACTAACCTTCACCCTCACTTATCTGGTGCATGTATCAGTTAGGAGAAAATGCTCCTGTTTCTTGAATATTTTCTTATAGCCCAGCTGCAAAACATTGGCTTTTGAGCCTAAGTAAGTAGATACTGGCAAAACCATGGAGTGAAGCCCCTGCGTGAGATGCTCTCAGCCATACCACCTGGCACCTAGAGACCGAACTGATGTTGGTTACTGGGTCATTTCCCAGTGATTCCTGAGAAGTGTTAGGAGACAGGCAAGTTGAAGTCTGTGTCTGCTACAGGAGTCCTGCAGAAACTTTTCAGAGGCTGAGATTTGCCCTTTGAGGTCTACTCAAGCTGAAATAAAGAACTAAAATACTTCTATGCAATTTCTGTTGGCAAAAGGTGCTTGTGGCTACTGTGGCTCCTTTTTTAGCTTTGTTGTTATTTTAAAAGTGTGCTGAGGGTAGCTGTAGTGCACAACTCCAAGGGACAATACTGGTGGATGGTTTATGTAAAGTGTGCCCCCTGGAGTTGTGCAGTACGTGGCCTTTGCAGCTGCACATGGAGGGCCTAGTGCAGCATTTGGCTTCGTCTTATCCTTAGAACCTGTTGTGACAAGTTGTTTGGAATGTGTGCTAGTCTTAGGAGTGAAATTGGGGCTCTAACTGGATAAGGTCTTGAACTCTAAATACTCAGATAACCCTGTATTTAACTGCATGCCTTCTCTGTCCAGGGGCATTAACCCAAACTTCAGGATTATTACCCAGGTTAGTATGACATGTCTTATCATGGTAAGGCTTCTGGTGACTGGTTTATCAAGGATTTCTAGCCCTTCCTTGTGTGCTGGGACCACGAAGCATTCTTCACTTTGAAGCCTGATTTTTGTTACTATAGCCACGGCTGCTGGGATCGAATCTTCTGTTGTCACGTGAAGGTCTGGGCGGGTTATAAATGTACCAATGCTTGTGTGCAGGCTCGATCTCTTACTGCAAGATGGGCCTCCAGCTGCTCTAGGCGGGGTCTTGGGGTCTGGAGCAACTGCGCCAGCTGCCCTAGGAGTCAGCAAAGCCCTCTCCCGCATTACAATAGGATTAAATACGCTCTTTGCTAGAGCTGTGTCTGGCAAGAGTCTTAGACCACTTCCAGGAAAGAAAAACACAATTATATTTCACAAAGGAGTAAGAAAAGTTGGCCCTGATCTCCATGAGGTCACTTTACTTCATACAAGAAGTTTGTGCTTTTCATTTTAACCAACTATGTCAGTGCTTTGAGGAAGACAAATCAAACTTGTGGTTCTAAGTTAGGGAAATTGGGAAAATAACCAGTAACGTTGGGGTGATTAGAATCAGGATGATGTATTTTGCTCATTTAGGTTATTACTAATTTATATTTACTACTCAGCAAATGAGATCACTGTTCTTATCCAGATTTTTAAATTTTACATGTTTGGTAGTTAGGAGTATTGGTATAAAGTAAGCTGCTGATTTAAACCACAGACATCTAGAACTGGAAGAAATTCTGATACCATTTATCACAAGCTGCTTATTTTACAGTTGTCCAAGCTGAGAACCTGAGAAGCTAAGTAACTCGTGCAAAGTGATCAGCCGATCATCAAAGTGACCAGCACCGAGCAAGGAGGCCGTGCTGTGCTGGCAAGACACGAGTCACGCTCCCTATGACAGGCGCCCCTGGAGAAGCCAGAGACCGGCCTGGGCAGTTACAGAATCCCTCTGTGCACCTGAGGTGATTCTCATGTCAACACTTGATTTGAATGGTGTGGCATAGTGGTTATAAAAGACCCCCAGGATCTATTGCAAGAGTGAGCCTGCTGTTGCTTAGCTTCTCTGTGCCTCAGCTTCCTAGACAGTAAAATCGCATTTACTCCACATACAAACTCAAGGATGCTATGAGCTAATACTCACAAAGTGCTTACTACAGTGTTTGGACCATAGTAGGTACTATGCAGCCATGAGCTGTTAGTTAGGGTCATGTATTGGAAGTTGCCTTCTAATTTTCTAAAGCCCAAGTGTAGGAGAGGAAGTATGTCTAGAGAGGTGATTTAAACAGTCATCTTGTGATTTTGCTTGCGAGTTTGAAAAACGGAGCAACTTTGGCACCAAGTGATCATGGTTTGAATCTGGGCTCCTCTGCTTTCAGCTATTTGACCAGATTCAGCTTTTGCCACAGTTCATCTGGGTTACCTCCCAGCTGAACACCCACCAGCATCTTCATCTATCCTTTTTTCAATCACTGTTTTTCATCTCAGCACCTCTGTGTCAATGCTTTCTGCTGCTGGCTTTTTTTTTTTTTTTTTTGAGATTTTATTATTTCTTTGAGAGAGAGTAAGAGCCAAGGGGCAGAGGCAGAGGGAGAGGCAGGCTCCCTACTGAGCAAGTAGCCCCATGTGGGGCTCTATCCCAGGACCCTGGGATTGTGACTGGGTTTGAAGGCAGCCGCTTAACTGAGCCACCCAGGTGCCCCTAATGCTTTTTGCTTCTGATCTCTGAAGAAAATCTATTGTTCTTTTTGTTTGTTGTTGTAACATAAGAAACTAGAGCTATTCCCAGTCTTTGAATTTTTATTAGCCAAATTTCTGCTTAAAATTTTTGGTCATACTCTTCTATTCAGAGTGTCTCTCTAAAAATTCATTACAACCTTCAGTCACCCTTAATGAAAAGCAAAACAAATTTCTGTCATTTTCATGGTTCAAGAGCTCCTTGATAATGCTTTCATTTTATAGACCTTTTCTCTGAGGAATAGGGATTACTTTTTTTTTTTTAAGCTTTATTTATTTGAGAGAGAGAGAGAGAGAGGGAGAGTCATGATAGACAGGGAAAGAGGGAGAGGGATAGAAAATCTCAAGACTCCATGCAGAGCTCGGAGCCTGATGCAGGGATTCATCTCAGGACCCTGAGATCATGCCGTGAGCTGAAACCAAGAGTCAGACACTTAGCTGGCTGTGCCACCCAGGCGTCCCAGAATAGAAATTGCTTTTAAGGAAATATTTAGTTTTTAGAGTCTGAAGCCAGTGGAAATTGTTTACAGTATCCATCTGGAGGGTTTTAAAATACAATATTTTCTAATATGTTTTTTGTAACACATCTTTTTATGTTTCACATTTGGTGTAAAAACTTTCTAAATGCATTTTTTCTCTGTTGCTTAAAATTATGTTGTTAATAGTATTTAAAGAGCATTCATTCATTTTGCATTATGGCAGGTGCTGTGCTAGGTTCTGAGAACATAGTGAATGACACAAATTTGGCTTTAGCCCTCTAGTAGTTTATAATGTAGTGGAAAATAAGAAAAAAACTGGTCTTCAAATGGGTGAAGAAGGGTTAAAGTCAACAGAATTCTCTTAACTGTACTAGTTCTGAACCAATGAATATTAAAGGAAGAACTGTTCAAGAGGGGATGAGCTGTGAAGATAGGTCAAGATGCATGTATTTTCCCCTGTATGATCATTTACTTTTGCAAGGACTATAGCAGTTTATTTCTCCAAACTTTATGTGGCACAGAACTCAAAGGATCTTAGATATTTTTCTGTAACCATCTGAATCTGTGACAGATTCATCCTCATCGGAGCACCGTGTTTGAACTTCATTGTGCAGCAAAGCAAGGGACAGGGAAAAGCACACAGACCACAAGGTGACTCTTCTCTTTCCATCAGAAAATGGACAACCCTACAGATGAAAATTTTGGTTGCCTTTACTCTGTGCTACATGCTTATCTGATGGTTATAACATTGGATTATCACAGACAATCCCCCTCCTGAAGGCAAAAAAGAACAAGCAAATAATCCTCAAGTCTGCCTTGTTTCTCCACAGCTTGATGGCACTAGGAAAGCTCACATCCGGTATAAAATGTTTTCTTTGCTCTTTTCGAAAGAGGTGGGAACTTAATACGTTTGATAAAGTTTATGACTTTTAAATGATTTATGGCCTTGATCTTCCGTTGGGCATTACCTACAGGGATGAGTTTGATAACCCTGTAGCAAGAGCCTCGAAACCTGGGGCCTGTTCTGTGCTTGAGAGAAAATGTGCAGATCTGAAGAGTAAAGCTATTTGAAGGGACTCTACTTTTGGGGGTAATTCTAATAAGTTCTGGTAAATCTCAGCTGATGATCAGCTTAGCTCTGTCTTAGAAGTCTAACATTTTCCCCTTAGGTAAAAGAATACAAAGCCATGTTTTACCTAGGCCAGGTCATGATTCAGCTGCAGTAATGACTGCATTTTATGTAATTGTGTCCACCAGATGCCTGGGAAATCGATTTGCTTGTTCCTTTTAATTGGTGGGTATTCTTTTTATTTGTTAATTATCCCATGTTACATATTTAACTTGATAAACTGCATTGGGGGGATGATATTAGATCAGCATAATCCTACTTAATAAAAGTAAAACCAGGCATCAGAGTCCACAGTGCCTGAATGTAAACAAATGCACAGAGTGCAGAGTGGGTAGGGTGCCTGGTGTGTTTGGAAGGCTTATCCTTTATCTGTAGCTGTGTATACCTTGCAGCAAATCCAAGCTCAGTATTATCAGGTCTTTAAAAATGTCAAAGCTCTCAAGAAATCCAGACTTCATCTTAAATCAAAAGATGTTTAGGGCGCCTGGGTGGCTCAGTGGGTTAAAGCCTCTGCTTTCGGCTCGGGTCATGATCCCAGAGTCCTGGGATCGAGGCCCACGTGGGACTCTCTGCTCAGCAGGGAGCCTGCTTCCTCCTCCTCTCTCTCTCTGCCTGCCTCTCTGTCTACTTGTGATCTCTATCTGTCAAATAAATAAAATCTTAAAAAAAATAGATTTTACAATATCCGTAACTAATTAATTTCTCTTTCTTTCACTTCTTCTTTCTTTCTTTTCTTTCTTTCACTTCATTTCCTTCCTTCCTTCCTTCCTTCCTTCCTTCCTTCCTTCCTTCCTTCCTTCCTATCTATCTATCTATGAGCACAATGGATGGCAAACAAACCAGTTAAAAAGCAAGTCCCTAGCCAGGCAGCAAGAGGACGGTTTTAAACCTCAGCTGCAGTCGGGGTTGATAATTGAAAGCGCAACACAGGAAATGACTACAGAGCAGCTTTTAAGTAATGAGGGGGAAATTCTTTCAAGTGGCAGTGGATCCTGGAAGCTTTCTCCTCTTTCTAGAAATCCAAGCTTAAGAGGAAAACAAGAGATTCTGGAGAAGTATTTTCCGCATCTGCAATATGGGAGAACTGTGAACAGGAGAATTGTTAAAGGCAGACAGTCACAAATGTCTGCATGTATAGCTGATAGTAGGGTGAGTTGGAACGGTAGTAGTATTGCACGAGTGAATTACACCTCGGCTGAAGTTTAAATAGTTGTAGAAATGGAAGAGGAAGTTGCTTCATTTTGCAAATCAAATCTGATGTGCACATGTGACTTATCCAGGGCAGATCATCGTGCTTCTGGGTAGATGTATATCTCCTCGGGGAAACCAGAAGGAATTACAAGTTTGACTACAGAACACCTCTGTTTAGTCCTTCAGTGGCTTTCCAGACTTTGTAGCCCAGCAAAGTCCTTCTCTGTCTGACCCCTTCCTGCCCCCTCAGCAGCAGCATCTGCCAATCCTTATCTCCTCATGTATTCCCCCTTTTCAGTAATAGGACGCCTCTCTCAGTTCCCAAATGCCTCATGGGTCCCTTTGCTTTTGCATCCCTGTGTCTGTTATTCCCTTTGTCTTGAATACAGTGTTGCCTGGTTAGCTTCTCTGATTTCCAGATTCGGCTCAAATATCTTTTCTTAAGCAGAATCTTTCTTACATCTAAGTCAGCATTTCATAAACTCTAGTTCAGGATGGATCTTAAAGAAAAGACAAAAAATTTTATTAATATCAGGCTCAGAAATGATTCTGACTCTCTGCCAACGTTTGCAAGAGAAGTATTTCATGAGCTTACTAGGTATGCTGTATAAGTCAGGGGTTTACATGAGTTTCCCAAATTAGGCATATTACAGCTCCTTTTGGATGACTCACAGTACACTTGAGCATATTAACAGCTCTGAGAATTAGTGTAGTAAATATATTAACTTTGTTTGACCCAGTGTTTCTCAAACTTGCTTGACGGTGGAACACTTTGAGAACATCTGCTAATGTTTTGGGGACTGTCTGATTTGGGAGTATAGTTTTGGAAAATACTGCCTTAAAATATGGTTTTTGTTAATAACAGGAAATATCTTAGGAAGGAATGTCCTAGAAGTAATGGAAATAAGAGAGAGTTTTTGTCCATTTCTTTGAGTGGATTTCATGACTTGGTTTCAGTATTTCAGTATTTACATTATCAGTGGAGACCCTTTAAAGCTCTGGCTGGCCTAACTGCCTCGTGGTATGTCCCACAATAAGAGATGCAAATTTATTTCACAATCTCTTAATGATTTTTACTTTGAAAAATTTCATACACACAGAAAAGTAAAGAGGGGGTGTGTTGAACCCACATATACCTATTATCCAGCTACTACAAGAAATTTGGGACTTTTATTCTTTATCATCTACACTTTTTCTGCTGACCTATTCTGACATATCCAAGATGTCATGTCATTTCATGCTTACACTCTTTAGTGTGCATCTTCATAAAAGGGGATGTTGCCTTTCATTACCTCAATAATGTTGTTGCACTTATGAAAATTATAATAATTCCTTAGTAATGTCTAATATCCAGTCCATATTCAAATTTTTTTAAAAAATTGAGGTATAATTCACTACACCATAAAATTGACTCTTTTAATATACAAGTCCGTGGTTTTTAGGATATTCACAAAGTTATGTAACAATCACCACTATCTAATTCCAGGACATTTTTACCAGCCCCAGAGAAAACCTGTATATTAGGAGTCACTCCCCATTTTCTCCTCTCCCCACTAACCTAATCCTTCTCTCTAGATTTTGCCTGTTTGGGGCACTGTGGGGTCTTTTGTGACTGATTTGGGATGTTTCAACTTTTTGGTTATTACCAAAAAAATGCTCTTATGAATATTCATGTATAAGCTTTTGTGTTGAGATTTTCATTTCATCCCTAAGAGCGGAATTGCTGGGTCATATGGCAACTCTATGTGTGATTTTTTTTTTTGAGGAACTGCCGAACTGTTTTCTAAAGTGATGGCAACATTTTACATTCCCACCAGCAGTATACGAGGATTCCAGTTTCTCTACATCCTTACCGATACTTGTTATTGCCTATTAGGTTTTAGCTGTTTGAGTGAATGTGCAGTGGTATCTCATTGTGGCTTTGATTTGTATTTCCCTGATGACAGATGATGGCAAGCACCTTTTCATTTGGATATTGATCATTTGTATATCTTCTTTGGAGAAATATGTATCCAAATCCTTGCCTAATTTTTAAGCGGGTTGTCTTTTTATTACTGGGTTGCAAGAATTCTTTATATATTCTGAATATATTCTGATAGTCCTTTATCAGATATATTGATTGTAAATATCTTATCCAATTTTTTGGGTTTCATTTCACTTTCTTGATAGTGTCATTTGAAGCACAAAATTTCAGAATTTTGATCAAGTCCAATTTACCTATTTTTTTTTCTTTTGTTGTGGTTTTGGTATCATACCTAGGAAACCATTGTTTAATCCCAAGTTGTGTAGGTTTATGTCTGTGTTTTTTTCCTGAGAATTTTATAGTTTTAGCCCTTATATTTAGGTCTTTTGATATATTTCTATTTCGCTTTTGTATATAGTTTAAGAAGGGACCACACTCTTAAGAGTAAAATATTAGCTTCAGCCTTCAGGGTGACCTAGAAAGATAGCTGTTTTCCCTTTGCCTCCGTGTACTGTTTACCCGATGCCCCATTCCACCTCCTCCATCCTTACTAATCATGACATAATTCATTAGAATCTATTTGTGTACTAGGGAGCAGTATAATCAGAGTCTATGAGAGGACAAAGTCTCTATTGCACATGTGATTACATTTAATTAAGCAAACAACCACATTGTAATGGACATCTGCTGTTTTTGCCTTTCTTGCCTACTCTTTCTGTTTTTCTGAAATGGCACTTGGTCTGTTCTTTGTGCAGTCCCCTCCTGACAGTCTCTGTCTCTGGGCTGACCTTACAACACATACTCCTCCTCAAGGTGTGGGCAAATTGGCTGACTTAGCCAATGAGCATTTTATCTCTAGAGCCATAATGATTGGTTCAGAGATGGACATGGACCCAAAAAGGGTCAGGAGAGAGATACCTATAATTAGTGAGAAAGAAAACTGGTATAGGCTGGAAGTACTACTATCTTATTACCAGAAAGACATGTCTGCTTGCTTATAAAAGCAGCATGAATGGAAAGGTGAGCTGGGAGATGGCTTCTTGACTACCCGTTAAGGGACGGAATCTAGCTTTGCCTGAAGCTTAGACTGCTCTGGACCTTTCAGATACGTGAGTCTGTAAATTCCCTTTTATATTCACAGCTGAGAGAGTTGTGGTTGTTACAGACAGCTAGAAGCTGAAGACTCAAAATATATAAGATACTTTGTGCCTTCATGGACTTCACAGCCTAGAAGGGAGGCAGTTTTTTTGATATTTCATATCTTCTATTTAGACTTGTTCTTAAGAGAGAACCCCTTTCTTAACAAAAGCTGGTACGGTTTGCAGTAAAATTCTTGAGGAAAAAGGAAAGAATTGGGGGAATTTTATGTGGATGAGCCTTTTGTTTAGCAAATTGCCAGCTGGATGTTTTCATCCTTTGGAGTTTGGTACCCAGGCTCCACTGGAATGGCTGGATGGCTGCCATTTTTCATCCAGATGGTGCTCCCTGTGCCTGTTAAATCAGGCGGGAAGTTGTGGTCCTTGTGTAGATTGGCAGCACACCTATTTCTAGCACACAGGATTTCCAGCATACTGAATTTGAGATCTAGCAATTATTAGAAGTCACAGATTCTTTTTTTCTGTCTCTCAGGAGATTATTTGTTTTCTTGATTTTCTTACTGAGCTGCCGTCTTCTCTCCTCTGCAATTCCCATAATTAGAGGGTCAGACAGACTCACTGTAGCTTGGAATAAGATGATCAGAAGTCAGTATGAAAACAATAAGATTTAAGCAAACAAAGTAAAAAAAAAGTGAAGTCAAACAGTATTTTTTTTCTTAAGAAAAATACCAAGGCTGATGTTCGTGCTGTTCCAGGGGCAAGCACTCAAAATCTTTATATGGAAGAGGCTCAGAAGGGGAAATTGGTGTGGCAATCAAGATGATGTATCTTGAAGTTTCATTTGGACAGCAAGACCATATTTTCTCATTTTGTACGTTATTTGGGGTGGTGGAGTCAGGGGCAGCTGATGGATCTGTGAGTGAAAGGGTGATTCTCTTCCTTCCCCGGCCCCCCCTCACCCCCAACCCCCAGCAGACTTCCAGTATGTACTGCCGCTTCTGTCTTAGATCATTCCGAGGGCTCAGTGGCATTGTTTATAATGAGTTTGCCACTCTTGTCGTTGTGAAACTTGCCTAACAAAGAAGTTGTTCCTTTGGCACATTTACTAGTGGTGTGTAAAAACAAAAACTAAACCGGCATGACATATGCCTGCTAAAAGATTGCTATCTAAAACTGAGGATGACGCGAAAAGACGACTGTGTTGAAGCTGGGCTGCAGATTCTGTTCTCTTTGGTGTCCAGGAGCCATTTGTCAGAGCTTAGGGAACAGAAGAGCCTTTCAGTTATCCTCATGTTGAATGTAGTTTATTTTGGGGGAATAGGTGAGGGGAAAATACAAGTTTTGGAATTACTCGGATCTAGTGTGAAAAGGTGACTGGAAGAGATGAAATCTGAGTAAAGCAGGGAGAGAAGACTATAGAAGGAAATAGAAATATAGAAAATACTACAATTTATTTTTAGTCATAGCTTTATTTAGATATAATTCACATGCTATACAACTCATCCATTTAAAGTATATAATTGAGTATTTTTTTGTACATTTGCAGAGTTGTGCAACCATTATAGCAATAAATTTTAGAATGTTGCACCCCAACATTTTTTTACATGTATTTTACTAGTATTTATGTATTATGTATTATATGTGTATAATGTATGTATGTATTATGTATTATAAATTTATATTTACTATGTATTTACATGTATTTTACTATTTTACTATGGCACCCCTATTGCCCTTTGTCTTCTCTCCTCCTCAAGCCCTAAGCAACCACTGATATACTTTCTGGCTCTATAGATTTGCTATTCTGGACACTTTTATATAAATGGAATCATATAGTTACAATAGTGTGTGTCTTCTTTCACTGAGCACAACGTGTACAGGCCCCCTACCTATTGTAGCACTTATCACCACTGCATTCCCTTTTATGGCTGAATAATATTTCGTTGTAGAGACTTATCCTATTTTGTTTATCCAGTCATCATTTGATGCACATTTGTGTTGTTTTCATCTTTGGACTATAAGGAATAGTATTGCTCTAAGCATTTATGTATAAGTTTTATTCTTACACGGATGTAATAACAGGTCAGTGGGAAACTATTCCAGCCAAGATGTCAGAAAACATTTAGTTGCCATAGTTTCAGTGCTGGTTGATCTTTTATCCACAAAAACTGTGACTTACTTCTAAGGAATAGATACGAAATTCAAAAAATTGATTTTTAGTTTAAACTATGGAGCTGGAGCTTTGAGTGGTTCCATTCTGAGGAATTACTGAATTTACTCCCTTATACACATCTCTGTTCAAGGCAGTGGTTCTCACACTCTTATCATTTCACTGTGCCTGAGGGAGAGGATATTCTTCCATCACATACTGTGAGGCTCTCTACTGGTGATTCTCAGGAGCAAGGAGGGGCAGTAGTAGATGAAATAAACGTGAGGATGTCCTTCTGTGTGATCAGTACCATCATGGTACCCCAGTGATAGGAGAAAGAAGAGGGATGGTTGCCGCCATTCTGGAAAAGTCAGAAAAGACTTCACCTCACAGATGTGGCTGCACTCAAATTTGAATTTTTTAAAAAATGAGCCAGACACTGGCTTTTGTCACATTATAAAATAGCTGAAATTTTTGCTCAGCATTTTTTTTTCTCAGTATTTTTTTTGTTACCATCATAATCACTATTGTTTAGCACTCGATTTTTTTTTTAATGCCATTCCTTTTGTTAGGGAAAAAAAATAAAATAAATCATGTTTGTATAACTAACTACCAAACTGTGTCAGTTGAACAGAATTAAAAATTTTTTTTCTATGAACTGTTATTACTACTTTCTTTTGAGCTATTTTATAATCAAATTTTGACTGGCTTTTTCGTTCTTCTAACCAACTGCTAAACAGAAAACTTGGAATGGAGTAGGTGCAGCTTTATGTGGCAAGATGAAGTTCTTAGTGTTGAAATAACAGATTTCATGAGTTTAAAAATCTCAGTTCCGGTGTTACCATTAATGCAGATTTCTGCATGTTTTCTCAGTATACCTTCACCATAGAAATGACGTTTTGAAATGTAGGTTACTGTTTAAGGAACATTATTGTTTTATAGCTGTTATGAAAATTGCTTAGCTTATTATATTAAAAGCTATAGAATTTGGGAGAAACTCTTAAAATTGATTAACCCATTGCCCAGAGACACAGTAGATGGTGCTTTTTGACAAGATTTTCTCTAGAAGTCTCCGGCTTCAGTATGATGATGATTTCAACACATGTCATTACACTGAAAAAAAAAATTGTATGTGAATAACCACAAATCCATCTTTTATAAATCACAAAACTATAAATATTAGTCTGTATTTGTTATTTAACACCTTCTTGCTTTGCTTTCATAGTTACTACTGATTGTACCGATAAAATAATGGAATGCTATGATTGATGCATTTTTAAAGGATTTTGACATCCTTAATTTTTTTTATCAAAGTTAAAATTTATTTTTATAGAGATAAGAATCGAATAGACTGAATTAGCAACTTATTTGTCACTCCATAAACATACCACTTACTGTTTTTTTTTATAGACTCTTCAGTCATGCTGATTGCATTGGGATGAAGGCTTTCTTATGGAAACACTCTGACATTTGGGCTTTTAACTAAGTTGGTTTCTTGTTCCATAGGGAGATGGTCTATTGTTCATAATGAAGGGGCCTCCAAAATTGTAAAGCAATTTTGAATGAGTCTTATGAAAAGGCTGCTTCTGAAGATAGAACAGTAGTTTTAAGAATATGGTTATCTATAGCAAGAAGAAAAATACAGCCTCTAAAACAAAGCCATGTGTTCCTTATCAGGCTGTGGGTCCCTAGCAGGGTTAGATCACGAGGAAGAGGAGACTGTAGAGTTGTGCCTCCGGCTGGGGGAGGTAGCTGGGATCACTCAGTGGGATTGTCCGTGTGGGTTGGAGGTTTCAGTGCAAGCAAATGCTATCAATAGAGAGATCCTGGTCATAGCTAGAGAAAGACAGTCAGTTGGAGAGGTAGAACCACAAATTCCTCTAGAATAATATGAAAGATGAATTTCCACAGATGTAGAGTTGTTGAAGGTGAGAAGAGAGACGAGCCGTAGACTAACTTCAGCACCTTAATTTGCTTCCATAATTATCCTGAGAAACGTGATGGTAAAACAAATTTGAACTTTTAGATTTAGATGTTTTATGGGTGATTCTTTTCTCAGAGGTCTAAAAAAAATCATGCAATGCATAATTACGGTCTGTGCAAGCATCTTTTTCCAAAATGTTTTGTCTAGGCAGTTTTACAAATGGTGAATAGAAACCACAGTTGCACCTTTGCCGCCCCCCCCCCCCCCGGAAGCACTGCCCCCACCTACCCTGCACACAACTGGCAGCTCCAGGCGGCTAACGGGCAAGACCTCTCTCAGCGTTCCCGGTCTAGCTGCAGGATTAAGCCAGGTTCATTTCTTTCCTCTCCTTCCCGGCCTGAAGGGGGCGCCCCACTCCAACCTGAAGGGAGCTCCCCCCAACCCCAATCTGGGATTTATGTTGGTACATGGGGTAGAAGATTGAAAGAGTACTGCTTCTCCCCAAGAGTTGATTTTAGAAGACCTGTTTACTGAGTACAGTTCATTCTCATTATGTAATGTTTGGTTATGGTTGGGAGGAGCCATGTGGGCTTATCCATAACATGGATCTCATTAGTACTGAGATGGGGTTGGTGATGGTTTTGAGGGTCAGAAAGCCTGGAATCTTGCCCATTAAACCCTCCTTTTCCATATACTAACCATTTATATATATATATATATATATATATATATATATATATACACACACACACACACACACACACACACATATATGTATGTGTATATATATATATATACATATAGCAGTGTTTTTTTTTTCTTGAGATATTATTTTCTATTGGTCTGTGTGTATATTCTTTTTTTTTTTTTTTAAGATTTTATTTATTTATTTGACAGACAGAGATCACAAGTAGGCAGAGAGGCAGGCAGAGAGAGAGGAAGGGAAGCAGGCTCCCTGCTGAGCCGAGCAGAGAGCCTGATGCGGTGCTCGATCCCAGGACCCCAGGACCCCAGGACCTTGATCCCATGACCTGAGCCGAAGGCAGAGGCTTTAACCCACTGAGCCACCCAGGTGCCCCTGTGTGTATATTCTTGTGCCAAAACTGCGCACTTTTATTTCTTATAGGCATATAACACTTTCTAATTCTTGGTGTGGCTAGTCTGCCCTTTAATTCTGTTTTCAAACTTCTTTTAACTATTTTCTTCTGTTTGAATGCTTTGCTTTTACGATCTGAGTATAGGCCCTCTCCCCCCCCCTCCCATTTTGGCACAGACTATTTAGAACATTTTTCTTGAAATGTTAATTTGGCTACTTTAGCAAAGTAACAGTAATTAGGGGGTATCATGAAGTTGATAGGAAAGGATGTGCTCTATAAAATAACCAGTCAACTGTAACTCTATTAAAAGGGTTTATATGCTCAACTTTTAAACAGCACCTTCTTGAATTACACTCAGAAATAGAACCAATTGAATGCACCAATGTAATTTTTTCCTCTTTTCTATATATGCAAGGAGATGTACAAATTGGCTGTTTTCTTTATCAGTTAAGTATCAACCACCTCTCTGTGAGCTTATAATATAATTCAGAGATTGCAAAAAAGGTGCAAAACAGAGAAAGAGAAACTTTCATGGGGACCATGATCTTGCTTCTGTATTTATTGATTTCTTTACATTCTGCTTGTTTTCACAAAAATTTCAGGTTACTTACAATAAAAGTCCATTTAAAAAAAATATTTATTTGAGAGAGAGAGTGATAGAGTAGGAGCGAGGTGGAGGAGCGTAGGGTGAGGGAGAAGCAGACTCCCCACTGAGCAGGGAGCCCAATGCAGGGCTCCATCCCAGAACTCTGGGATCATGATCTGAGCCAAAGGCAGACGCTTAACCAACTGAGCCATCCAGGCGCCCCAAAAATCCATTTTTAAAAACACCTAAAATAATGAATATAGGAAGAAGAAAAGTAGGAAGGGATGGATGTTAAAGCTGTATGCCAAGAACTTTTGACTAGGCAAAGGTCCCGTGAGGTGAGTTTAACAGACTTCACAGCTCATCAAAAAGGCAGACTGGTAGACCAGTCTAAGAACAATCTTTATAGATTCCTTCATTTATTCAGGAAATATCTCTTGAACACCTACTGTACGTCTGGCATTGTTTTAGACATTGGAAGTATAGTAGTGAGCAAATCAGACACAAATCCCAGCTCTCATAGAGATTAAATTTTAGTAGAGAAGCGACAATAAACAGAACATATAATCTATGTGATTATGTTTTATGGGAAAAATTGCTAATGAGAAAAATAAATTATGTGTGAAAGGAAGATAGGAGGTATTGCTTTGTGGGGGAATGCTTACCATTTTGATGGAGTGGTGGAGGGAAGACTTTCCTGAGAAATTGATTTTGGAAAAATGGCCAGAAGATCATGTTGGAACAGTAGGGGTGTCAAGGGAAGAGAAGTGCTGGCAGAGAAGTTGGAGCCAAGGCCTTGGTGTGGTTGTAGGAGGGGAGGAGGGAGAAGAGGCAGGGCAGAGTGAGTGAGGAGGGACTGGTAGCCCAGTGCCCTTATGTCTTACAACTCCAAGACCAGTCCTAGATGTTTCAAGGCTCTTCAGGCAAGAAAGGCCAGGGCCACAGATAGAACCGAAGAAACTAGCCAGCCACGCACACCTTCTAACTTTTGTTCAGTTGTATCTCAGGTTTTTTATGTACTCTGAGTTTCCAGCACCTTGAAGAATGAATAGTAATGGTGTATAAAGGTACAAGTTTACAGTTTCTTTTCTGTTTACTGGGACATAGACCATTTTGAAATACTAGTGAACATTTTAGGATGTACTTCTAAATTTGATATATTACTGTTTCTTTGAGAAACAAATGAGAAAATTCTGACTTCTCTCTGGATGCACTTGGCATTATGAATACTTAGACAAATACCCACGAAGAGAGTGTTGTGCTCTCTGCTTGTGAACTCTATGGTTCGTAATCTTGTTTAAGCAGTCAGAGTGGCAAGTAACAATCCCTCAAATATAGTTTCCTGTCATCTGCCTACCTGCCAATTTCCCCCTAAATTCATGGGTTCTACAAAAACTTACTGTGAAACTTGAGATGCTTGGAATAGTCAACTGCCGATTAATTTTGTACTTCTTTCCGGACAAAGGTGTCTTAAAATGATGCTGCTGGAGTCCTGTAGTCATTTTCACACTTACGTTATTGTTGGCTGTTTGCTGTTATTGAAAGAAAATAGAGTGATGTTTATAAAATAATGATTCCAGTTCTGTTCCAAAAGTCTGACTGGATAGTCGTTTTGCTGAGGTCTCTTCCGTGTACTCACTAAAGGCGAAAACACCAGATCACTCTGCCTTTTCGGTGATGGGGAAGAATACATAATATATTTTCTTGGAAGCTGTTTTTTTTTTTTTTCCTTGTGAATAGGAGGAGGGAAGCCTACCATCTGTGCCTTGATGCATGTATAATCAAGCCTGTTTCCTCTGAAATTGATGTTTGGTGCCGAAGATGAGTTGATTTTTCCATTTTAGTGACATTTGTGATTTTTAATCACTCTGTCTGTGGAGAGGGAGGTGAGGGCGAGTGTTATGAATGTCAGGTCTCTTGTGGTTGACACATTAGTGCCCTGCCAGGGCACGTTGTTTCTTGAGGCTGTCAGGGGAATGGATGAGGAAGGTGCCCAGTGGTGCCAAAGGTGTGGCTGGCCAGCAGCTGGACCACCGAGATGCCTCTGTGGCAGAGTCAACAGTTGGGCCAGAAAGGCTGTGGCTCAGTGAAGAGTAGAAACATTGTTTAGTTGGAATGATTAGGAGCAGAGCTTCTGGTCTCCCAGTTATTAGCTCATGGAAGAGTAAAGCAGAGGAAAGGGGCAGCCTTTTTTGGAGAATGGCACTGTTTGGAGCATGGAATATAGAGGCTTTAAGGGAAGCCACTTAGATCTAGAATATGGAATGGAGCCACAGCTTTGGAAGACAGGCACTTGGCGGGTTCTACAAGGCTGAACAGAGGGACTAGCAGAGGGGAGAGAGGGAAGGTCGTTTGCCTGGCCCTCTTGGCCAGTGCTTGGAATAAAAGCAAGGTGTTGGTTGCTGAAAGCCTTCACCATCACATTATTTGGTACATGAGCAAATAAACTTGATTGAGAGCTTTAGTGGGGAAGAGTGATAGCAAGAACCAGGACAATAATTACTGCCTGCATTATTATTTACGTTTATATCTTCCCCACTAGACCTTGGATGTCCTTAGAGTTGTGTTTATGCTTAGTCATTTTATTTTATTTTATTTTTTTATTATTATTTTTTCATGCTTAGGCATTTTATATCACCACTGTATACTGAAATGAACTGACAGGTGGAATGAATTTCTCCTTTTTTAAAAAGATTTTATTTATTTATTTGACACAGAGAGAGAAAGTACAAGCAGGGGGAACAGCTGGCAGAGGGAGTGGGGTTAGCAGGCTCCCACCAAGAAAGGAGCCCGACGTGGGGCTAGGTCCCAGGACCCCGGGATCATGACCTGAGTCGAAGGCAGCCGCTTAACAACTGAGCCACCCAGGTGCCCCTGGATTTCTCCTTTTAATACCATTTTTTTTTTAACCTCTTCAGTTTGAGGGTAACTTGCTATTCAGATATATTTTGAGGAGCCCACAGTATGTAACATCACTTTTCTTCCTTTTAAAGGTATGAGATTTAATGACAAAGGATCACATAAGGGCAGAGAGCAGGGGCGTCTTCATGTAAATGCAGAAGTAATCACTGGTTCATTGTATATCAGTTCATTCATTCATTCATTATTCATTCATTTATTCATCAGACACACACTGGGCACTACTTATCATGTGTCAGGTGCTGGGGACGCAACAGACAACATAATCAGTCACTTAAGAAGGAGCTTGCTAGTTTCTGTGTTTGAAATAGAAAGAACAAGAGAATAATCATCCACCTAAATTGTTTCCCAAGGAATTGTATTAGGAAGAGTTGCAAAGAGAATTGGGAATAATTCTTAAGAAACCTAGCTTAAAAAAAAAAAAGAAAGAAACCTTGCTCAGAGACAATATTGTGTGATCAGCTTAAAAGTATTAACCAAATTAACTTGAATTAACAAAATAATTTCAGTTACATATTCAGACATTTTAAAGCTTGTTACTTAAGACTGATTTTTCTGATAATATATGCATAGTATTTTCATTAGTGTTTTATAATAATACTAATGACTTATTAATATAGGTAATACATTATCTCCTTATTGGTCTGTAATGGAAGTTTTCTCAAACTGAATAAAAGTACATTTTGTCAAATTGTTTACTCCTTCCAGGGACCTCTAGAAACATCAGTCCTGAAAGCATTTTATTTTAAAAGAAAGTTATAGGTCATATTGCAAAGAATGAAGAAAGATCCAACTAGTATGTTTTTTGTTTTTTGTTTTTTTTACCTCTCAAAATACTCTGCATGTTGTGGATGTGCAGGAAATGCTCTTAGTGATCCCAGTTGATTTATTGAATCATAAGAGGTGGTTTTCCTTTTTACAAATCAATCTACTTCTGTTGGCATAGTGCAGCTATGTTGTATGATTTGCTATATAAATCACTGAACCTCTCATTTTTAAGAATGAATTTTTTAAATGATCTTTTGCTGTTTGGATTCATAGCCACCAGAGGCTATTGAAGAGGCTGCCTTAGAGTGTTGACGATGGACGTCTACAACTCAGAAATGTGCTGAGCTCTCAGAGGCCATGATCTTCATTATCTTTCTCCTGGTGCTTTGGATGTGATTAAAAATGATTCTATGTTGGTCAAGTATGAGGTGCTTATAGCATTAGCATCTCCTTTTTGTTTATATATGTATCTATATATATTTGTTTATATATATGTATACATAATGGCTTATATATATTTTACACACATAATGTATATTTATGTATGCATATATGTCTATATATAGTGTGTATGCATGCATAAAACATATATACATACCTATCTATATATGATAATTTGACAACTGAAGAAGAAAGTATCTAGTCTTGTGTAGCATCAGAATTTCTTTATGTTGTGCAATATTAGCTCTACTAATGCTGTTCATTAGAAGGACATCAGTTTCTATCTGTCTTGGATTTCATGACAGCCTCTTTGAGGTGAACTTGAAGTTTCTTACATCCTTAGACATATTTTCTAAGGTCTGATTAAAAAAATACTCAGTTTATTTTGTTATCTTAGGTTGTCAGATATTATTTAATTAAATTTCTTCATCCATAAACACTGTGCATAGAAGAGCACCATAATAATTTCTCATTATGGGAGAAATAAAATATAGCATGAATAATAAATTTAAAGTCATGGTGTAGAAGAAGCCAGATGAGACCCTGGAGTCAAGCAGAATGAGTTTCTATTTGTCTTGCTTTCACAGACACTGTTATATGTTGGAAATCTATTGGGCAGATTAATCACGTTCCCTCTAGAGGAGGTCGGAACAAGGCAGTGCATTAAGTTGCATGTCTCGTCATCGTCGACACATATCACATGTGCATGATGCGTCCTGATTTGGATCAGCTGTTGGAGGGCTTGGACACTTGTTCCTTGGAGTCCTTGAGGGTAGAGAAGAGGTGGGTGAGAGAAGTTAATTCTGGGTACCCTGACAGTTATCATTTCTTTATAGGTACGGATTTCTGATAGAGATGCAATTGTGATCACAAATTAGAAGACCGAGTAACTTGTTTTTAATGGTTTAAAACTTTGCGAGGCAAACCAGACTTCAGCCATGCCTGGGTGCACTTTAGAATATGACCGTCGGCACAGTTGACACATTTTTCCAAAAGCTCTGTTGGAAAATTGAAGTGTCTTTTATGGATTCTGTGAAGAGACCAATTCCTGCATTTTGGAGACATATATATGTTCAAAAGTGTGGATATTTGGATTTATTTTATGGGAGAGGATCAAAGAGTTTTAACTTCCCTCTTGTATGTTCTTGTTATTCCCTTTTTATTTGTACATTCATTTTTTTATGAAATACTTTCAAATTTGACTACTTGGGGCATACATTTCAAACTATATTACCTAGCATCAGACATTTCTGCTCTCATATTGCTGGGCTATGAGACAACAGGAAAGCTCTTAAGCTGAGCCTACTTGCCTGTAAACTTGATCAAATGTCACCTTAATCCCTGTGCACTTCTGGCAAACTAAGAACTATTCATGCAGTGCTTAGTTCACTTGTTCGAGACGAATGTTTCCATTATATACTTGGTGGAGGTTACCCCATTTGGGTATCTACCGGACAACTCCTAGCTGATCTCCACTTAATAGACGTGTGGATTAACAGGCATCCCCCACTTCCTCTGAGAGCATACTGGCTGGCAGTCCTTAGCTACTTTCTAGGAGGCTCATGCACGGCTGCTCATTGGCTGCCTGCATATTTTTGCTAATTGTACTTAGGTTTGTAATAATATGATTAAGTAACAATAAACTGGTAAGATATAAGTGCATAAAGAAAAAGACTGGTTGTTGCTCTGAAAAGTAAGCTAAATGTGTTGGAAAGTATGATACAGGCATGTTCTTTTTTTTTTTAAAAATTATTTATTTTAGAGAGAAAGTACACACCAGTGAGCAGGAGAAGGGGCAGAGGGAGAGGGAGAGAGAATCCCAGGCAGATTCCCCGCTGAGAGTGAAGCCTGACGCAGGGCTGCATCCCACGACCTTGAGAGCATGACCTGAACCCAAATCAAGAGTTAGATGCTTAACTCACTGAGCCACCCAGGCACCCCAACACAAGCATGTCCTAAACATTTTTTTTCTGTTGACTTAGGTACAGGAGAGCTAACTCTAAAGATTTTACAAATTGAGAAGACGTTAGCCCAGGTGTCTTTAAATCTTTCCCTTATGAAACTCGGTAGTGGAATTTGTAGATGATGTGGAGAAGAGGAAAGCCTGAGTTCCTGGACCATCTTCAAAGAAAAATCCTTCGTTCTATTTCAAAAGATACCTATGCAAATGTCCATTTATAGGAATTAAGTAAAATGTTTAAGGAATACATTATGCTTTTTTGGGTGAATCGTTACCTTAAATAACATCTTTTTTTGGTACTGTTCATTTAGGAGTGGTATCTATCAGGGGGTAAATTATTAAATTACATTTTACATTAACTTACCTGTGCCTTTTTTTAAGCACTGAGGTTATATTTGAGCTTCATTATTTTGTTATTTTTAATTCAGATAGCGCCCCCAAATATTGAAGTTTATATATTCGCTGTCTAGTAAGAAAATATCTAGAAAACAGTAATAACCTAAAAAGGTTTTCAGGGAGAATGTGTAAGTATCTAAAAGAAAGCTTTTCTTGTATATGTAGAAGAAAGCTAAATACATTTTAACCTTTTTATTTGGAAATAATTTAATGTAAAGGTTTTAAGAATTAGTACAGAACTTTAAAATACTCTTTACCATTTGCTTTGTTATTTGTTCTGTCTAGCTAGCTAGCTGTCATTTATCCAGTGTGTGTGTACAAATAGATACAGATTCTATCTCTGTCTTTCTCTCTTTCTCTCTCTCCCTCTTTTGTTCACACACAGATACACACACACACACACACACACACACTTTCTCTCTCTCTCTGTTTTTGACCTATTTGAGAGTAAGTTGTATATAAGGTAGTATATATTTCCCAAGAATAAGAATACCCTGTTACATTACCACAATGCAGGTATCAACTACAGTATGTTTAACATCGATCCAATACTTTTTATCTAATCTGTGGTCTTTTTTCCAATTTTGTCAGTTGATCCAGTTACCTTTTCAAGGCATTTTTTTTCTCCTCCAGTGCAGAACAAAGACTAGAATCACACTTTGCAATTAGTTGTCATGTCTTTTAAGTCCTTTTAAATTTAAACAGTTTAAATATAGTTTCTTTTTCTTTAAAAAAAAAAATGGAACGTCTCTCGTGTTATGTTTGTGTGATGTTTTGCCGTGTTTAGATGCAGGTTATGTGTTCCCTGCTGGAATGTTTCATAACTAATGATGTGGCCTCAGGATTTCACATCTGGAGGCACACGATGTCCATCTGCTCCTCAGTTTTGATGTTAATTTTGATCATCCACTCAAGGTATTAGCTGACTTCTAAATACTACTTTTCCCCTTCCTATTTACAGGCAGTTTGTGGGAACATGTTATTTCCATGCAAAGATCTTGCTCCTCCTCAAAATATTCTTACCTAGACATAGTATCCATTGATCATTCTTTACTGTGGTGGTTGCAAGATGATTTTTCCTCTGTGTTAACCCATCAGCTCTTAGCCTTCTTACATAAGCAAGGACCCTTCCTTTTTTGTCCTTCATTTCTTCAACTCCTTATTGGTGTGAACTCATAGTTTCCCATTTTCCCCCTCTGGTTTATGATTCATTACTATTGTAAAAGTTATTTTGGTGCCCAAATTGCCTGAATGGGTAGTGGGAGCCTCTGCAAGTTGTCTCCTATCTTTGTGATATGCCAGCCATTCCATTTTAGCTCTTTCTTACTTTATGACATAATTAGGAATTATGGGTTTATTTTATGCCTTCCTGCTCCAACATTTCCGCAAGAAGCCCTGAATTCTTTTTGAGTGGGGAATGATGTTAGAAACCCAGGTTCTGAGTGGGTGTTTTCATTGCTTCTGGGGAATCTGCTGTTACGCCCTTTGAACAGACAGAGCTAGAAAATGAATGCATGCAGGGGCACCTGGGTGGCTCAGTTGGTTAAGTGTCTGCCTTTGGCTCAGGTCATGATCTCAGAATCCTGGGATCAAGCCCCGAAGAGGGCTCCCTCCTCAGTGGGGAGTCTGCTTCTCCCTCTGCCCTTCCCCACCACTTATACACGTGCGCGGTCTCTCTCTCTAAATAAATACATAAAATCTTTAAAAAGAAAATGTATGCATGCATATTTTATACATACATGCATATATACATTCACAATCCATATATGTATATATGTATGCATGTACATACCTATATGTGTACATATTTTAGAAATCTTGAATTCACAGCAAACCCTTCGCAGAGTTTTTCTTTGTGTTTCTCCATTTCATATTTGTATCTCTCTTCTTCAGTGGTAAGAACCCTAGCTCCCAGCAACTTCATTTGTTGAAATCTTTAATATATCTAAAATAGTTTCAGAATTGTTTTGCCCTAACACTCTAAGTCAAGCCTAATAAAATGAGACATTTTATCACCACCATGTAATGTTTATGAGTCTCTAAAACCTGTCTGTTGGGGGGCACCCGGGTGGCTCAGATGGTTAAGCCTCTGCCTTTGGCTCAGGTCATGATCTCAGGGTCCTGAGATCTAGCCCCAAGTCAGGCTCCTTGCTTGGCAGGGAGTCTGCTTCTCCCTCTTCCTCTGCCTCTCCCCCTGCTTGTGCTCTCCCTCTCTTTCGAATGAATAAGATAAAATCTTTAAAAAAAAACCTGTCTATCTAGTGTACATATTTATATGTTTAATTTCAGATTCCAGTTATATACAAACACCTGATGAGACCATCTATGCTGTATAATACAAATGAGGTTGTCTTATACTTACCTTTTCCAATTATAATATGCTGTGCCCACGAGCGTATTAAAGTTTCTGAGAAACTTTTTAAAAATCAAACCAAGTTTTAAAAATTTTCTTGACCATAGAATTTCCCCCTACTTCTCTATCCCTAACTTTTTAATAATGTTCCAAGGAGCTAGTACCCCTATACAAAAAACTTCGTTCTGGTTTCATTAAGCAAAGTGCTTGCTGTTGTTTCAAGTCTCTTCATCATGTTCAGTACGTTTCTTTTTATTACTGGTTGGCTGGTTTTTTTTTTAAGTAGCAGGACTGTCTTAAAGTTACCAATTATTATTATTATTTTTACTGTTATAGATATTTTGTGATATTCATTGGACCTAATTACTTCCATATATTCCCTAATGTTGGACAGCCTTACAATCTTGGAATGTACCCTATTTCATCTTAAATCTCATTTGCCAGTGTTTTATGAATTTTATGTTCATATTCATAAATAAGACTGATTTAGGGTTTTACAGTTTGCGTTGTGTTTGCATATGAGGGCTGTGCCAGTGATTAAAGAATTATGTATTCCATGAAGATTCAGTAGTCTTGCCTCAAAGCAGCTGGGTCTGGTACCATTTGGAATGATAGATCTTTGATGACTTTTACATTTCTTATGTTGTACAGCTTGCTACATCTTTTAGATTAATTCTGGCAATTTAAATTCTTAGAAAATCCTCCATTTAATCTACCCCACCCCCCACCTCAAAACGCTCATTCCCAAGTATTTCTCCTATTTTATTACTCCATAAACATCAATTTTTGCTCCTGTTTTTTTTTTAAAGATTTTATTAATTTATTTGAGAGAGAATGAGAGAAAGAAAGAGAGAGAGGGGAGAGAGAGAGAGAGAATGAGAGGGGAGAGGGTCAGGGGGAGCAGACTCCCCACTGAGCAGGGAGCCAGATGCAGGACTCCATCCTGGGACTCCAGGATCATGACCTGAGCTGAAGGCAGCCGCTTAACCAACTGAGCCACCCAGGCATCCCTGTTTTTTTCTTTCTTATTCCAGTTTTCTTCTGTCTACTTGTTTGGGGGTAAATTATATATGATGGAGATCTGCTATTTCATCAAAAAATGTAATGTACATCTTTTAAATCCACTAAATGCTTAAAAATCACAATTGTGATACATCCTTATTTATTTAGCTAATTCTCTGGTTATAGACAATCAGGTTCTTGTTTTTCTTGCTATAAAGTCAGGACTGTGATTTATATCCATGTACATATATCTTTGTATATGTTTTATCTCTCAGAATATATTTTGAGAGAATTTGTAAGTCAATGTGAAATTATGCTTTAATGGAAAATGTGAAACTGTTCTCCAGAAAGATTGTACCAGTTGTATGAGAACCCCATACCATTGCAGTTTCTGGATCCTCTTAGCTTTTACCTAAATTGACGTGATGAAAGTATTTTGTTTCTATTTCTATTACTTTGATTTCTAATAAGGTTGAAGTATTTTCATTGTCTTGATGGTCATTTGCTTTTGTGTGTATGTATGTGTGTGTGACTAGTCTGTTTCTGTCGTTTGCCAATTTTTCCATGGGTAGTGATTTTTTCTTCTTATTTTAGGAACTAATTGTTTTTCTAGGGACAGTAGTCTTTGCTTTCCATATCTAATTTTTCCCGGTTTGTTATTTTTCTTCCAAATATACATAATGATTTTTTTTTCATTTTCAGGGAATCAAGTCTATCACTGGAATTGTGTTTATAAAAGTTTTCCCTATACTAATATGAGAAAAATATCTACCTATATTTTCTTCTGGTAGTTTCATTTTTTACATTTATACTTTTTAGTTATCTAAAATTTATTTTAGTATAAGGATTGAATGGGTAACTCTTCTTTCCCTTTCTTTTAAATTGCTTTTCAGTTGTCTCAGTAGTGTTTATTGAATGATCCATCTTTTCCCCACTGCTTTGAAGTGCCACCATTATCACAAATGAATTTTCAATATGTACGTAGGCCTATATCTCAATGATAATATTACACTGATTTTTCTTTCTTTTCCTGTGTCAGTACCACTCTCTTTTAATTACCAAAGCATAATACACTTACTGTACATTGAGTTTTCCAATAAATATTAGAATTTCTTTTCAAAATTAAGACCATTTCCTATTTAGATTTTGATTAGCATGGCATTGTACTTAAAATTAATTTAGGAAGAATTGATTTTTTTTAAAGATTTTATTTATTTATTTGACAGAGAGAGAGAGATCACAAGTAGGCAGATCAGGCAGAGAGAGAAGGAGAAGCAGGCTCCCTGCTGAGCAGAGAGCCCAATGTGGGGCTCAATCCCAGTACCCTGAGATCATGACCTGAGCCAAAGGCAGAGGCTTAATCCACTGAGCCTTCCAGGGACCCCAAGAATTGATATTTTTAACATGTTTAAGTCTTTCTGTTCAAAATAAATTATTTCTTCAGTTACTTGTTTTCTTCTCTGTTTCTTATTTGCATTTTCTCATTTTCCTCATATATTTATTCCTTGAATATTTTATGTTTTTTTTCTTGATATTTTGATTATGCTTTTTATTCAGTTACATTTTCTGTTTGAACACTTTAAGAAAGCTGTTGTAATTTACACGTTAACTTGAACAAACCATATAGCATAGTATGTGTCTTTGGGCACGTTGCTTGCTGCAGCTTTCTCCTAGAAAGATAATGGTTGTAGCTACCTCATAGGGATTGTTCAGAGTTTAAATAAGATGATACTTCAAAGGAATTAATGCATAGTTCTCAACAAATGTTAATTTCCATTATTAAAATAATTTTAGTTTCTGACCATTTTTGTACCGAATTTTCTTGTTACCAGTAGATTTTTCATTTTCTTCTCTATAAATATTCAGTCATTCACCTCTAAATAAATATTTTGCCTTTTCTTTCCAATTAGGTAAGATTTCAAAGTGCCTTTCTGAAAAGCAGTTTAATTCAGGGAAAAGGTCTCTTGGATCATTACCATTTTCAGCTGCCTTTGACTTACTGATCAAAATGTCAACCATCTCCTAAAGTGAATGAATTTGGTGAATGAACTTGTGAAAAATGAATTATATGGTATGGTTTTCTTTATTTTTTTTTTGAGAAGCCCCTGGAAGACATGGTCTGTTGTCTAGAGTGTCTTCATTAGACCCTGAAGTCAGCGTTATCCTATTAAAAGAGAAGGATTCTGTCTTGTTCCTCAGTGTATTCCTTCTCCATGTAGACGTACTAGTAAATACTGTCAGTTAAATAGAATAACCAAAGATCATTATGTGGAGTGCACAAGATGATACTAAGAGAATTTTTAAAAAAGGTTTTATTTATTTGAGGGGGTGATGGTGAGGGGAGGGGCAGGAAAGGAGGGCGAGGGACAAGCAGACTCTGCTGTGAGCCTGAGTGCGAGCCCGACAGTGGGCTTGATCTCACGACCCGAGATCATGACTGGAGCTGAAACCAAGAGTCAGACACTCAACTCGCTGAGCCGCCCACATGCCCCAAGAGTATTTCTGTCATTATTTTCTAAAAGTAAGATGTTGTCGGGAAAATGACAGATCCAAATTGCTACTAGTAGCTACCAATCTGAGATAGAGACTGGTTGAACTCAGTAGAATGTTATTTTGCCTTCAGTTAAAATTTTCCATATATTAAATACTCTGTTGTGGCTAAAATGAATTTTGAGTACTGTGGCTTCCTTATATTGTGTGTGTGTGTTCCTTATAATGTGTGTACATTAAAATGAATTTTGAGTACTGTGGCTTCCTTACCTTGTGTGTACAGAAAATGAAAAACTCTATCCAAATACCGAATTGTTCGTGAACTAAAGACCAGGGAGGAGGAAAATCTCAAAAACCCATTTATCATGTCCTCCTCTAATGAGAGAATGCGTGATCTAATCGTGAATGATTTTTTTTTTTTTTTTAAGCAGCAGCTATGAGTTACGCAGTTTAGAAATGTTAACTTGCAACTACATCAGACCTTTCATATCAGGGCAGAAGGTATGATTTATTCAAAAAGGCATTTCAGTATTTCTTAAGCCATGATCTGGGTGGGCTGCAAACCACACATAAACCTGACAAGTAGAAAGATTTAAGGGATGGCCAGAGTAGTTAAATATGTTCCTTTTTTCCTCTCTTAAACCTAAAATACCATCTTCAACATGGGTATGTTACATTAATCAACCAATGTTAAGGGTCCATTTAGAGCTGCTTTGAAAGTCAGGCTGGGTATGAAGAAGCTCTGGGCTACTAGACTTTTGGGTTGAGGGACGTGAATTAAAACAAGACTGTGAGGGAAACGTCTTTACTGAGGAGGTGGAATTTAAATTGGGTTCTAAAGGGTGAACAGGGTTTGAGGAGCAGGTGAAAAGGGAGACACAGGGGAAAGATGGGAGTGGTGGGATTGAAAATAGGAAAAATTATGGGCTGGGTTAGGAGGGCAGGAGTGATCCCAATACATATTAATGACTAAATGTGTAGTGGAATGGGGAAATAGGGAAGCAGTGTGCTAGGGTTTTGGAGTGTCTTGATGAATGGGAAGGTTTTTACCCCAGTACTTTGGGAAACAGTCTTCCCCACGCCCCAAAGAAGGATTAAGGCAGGTATTTAAAACACAGCATTTTGCCT
This sequence comes from Martes martes, assembly GCF_963455335.1. Classification (NCBI taxonomy): domain Eukaryota; kingdom Metazoa; phylum Chordata; class Mammalia; order Carnivora; family Mustelidae; genus Martes; species Martes martes. The sequence goes on from NC_137899.1 coordinate 36,592,176, forward strand.
TTAAGAGCTAATTAACTTTTTCCAAGTGAATGTGTAAGAGAAAGGCATTATTAGTCTTGAGGAAACTCAACATGGATCTTAATTTTTGAGATAATTCTGATAAAACTGAAATGGTGGCATCTTTTGCTGATGATGTACAGCAAATAGGAACAGTTGCTGCAGCTCAAAGCAGTAACTGCTGAAGGACAGAAAAGGCAGCCAATAGAGGCTTGATTAAAGTCGCCAGATTTGACAACCGAGAAATGTGACTTAGAATTATGATTTCTTTTTTCACGGTGTCATCTAAATCAATACCAACAATGTTAGAATGACAAAGTATAAAATTAAAAAGCTTAGACCATAAGGAAACGATGAGGAGAGGAGTTCCGGAAATCCAGGCTGGATTGTGGTAATCACGGAGCAGTCAGAATACACATGTACAACGCATTCCTGTGACCCTTCCCTGCATCTAAAATGAGCTGAATCAAATTACTGGTTCACAGATTTCCTGTAGACATCCAATATCTGTTTTTGACACCTGGGATCAGTCATAGACCAGTGAATACAGATTTCTAATAGAAATCAGTAATGACACCTGAGAAAATAAACAAGACAGAAATATAAATAGAAATGGCGTGTCACCTGGTGATCATGTTTAAAAGCCCAATATCTTGAAGAATTGGTTTTTTTTTTTGTTAACTTAGGTTATAATTAACCATTACCATGTGTCACTGCTATTAAATTATTTAATTAAAAACCTGTTTAATAATTTCTACTTCATAAAACATTGTTTTTTCATTGTTTATATAGCTCACGGAAATGACATAACAATCACATGTGTTAAAAGCATTGAGCCAATAATTCATGTGCAATGACAGTAACTGCTATTAACAAAATATCCACTGCTAACAGATTATTGCAAAAGTAAACTGGAGAACACAGTATATTGCAAGTAAACACAATATTAAAAATATTATTGTCATAAAAATGATCTTACATAGTGATCTAGCGGAGGAGAATGTCCTAAGACAGGATTTTTGAGACAGCAGACATTAAAATCTGTGTTGGTGTAGTCCATGCTGACTTCAGAGACAGTTTCAAATAGCTTAGAAACAATATTTACAATGTGATTAGATTAGGCCACCAACTCAAACATCATAATAAATTTGCAGAGTCCTTCTCTTTCTTTTTCTTTCTCCTCCTTTCTTTTCTTTCTTCATCCCTCTCTCCTTCCTCCATCCCACCCACCGAAACGACTGTGCTCCTAATTTCTATCAGACAGTGTGATCATGCCCTCAGTAGACAAGACGGAGAAGAAGTTAGTCTCTCGCCCTCGCATGGTGTTTATCTTGTGGAGCTTGAACTCTGCTCTTGTGTGTTCTGCCAGTGCCCCGGTTTTCAGATGAGTTGAACAGGCAGTTACAGTACGGTGCTCATATGATTATTGGAGTCTTGGTATGATTATCTTGAATCCTGGCACTCCAGGAGAAGCAAATATGGCTAAATGTGGTTGAAGAGGTAGAAAGACTAGTGGAGTTCTTAAAGGGACATCTGGTGGCTTTCAGGAGATGATGGTGTTGACTTTAATGACTAATTCAACCTTAAATTTATGGTTTTAAAAATATTTGGCACTGGTACCAATTAAACACTACCTTTATGTTTATCTATTATCATCGGGATCATTTGTTATTTTATGACTGAAGAGATGTTTACGGAAGCTGGGTGTGGGTAGAGAATTTCTTGAAGTTGTCGAACCAAGAAATGACAGAGAATGGAGGCAAAGATTAAAGTGGGAGGATATGCAGGAATGAAAATAAAAAGGTAAAATTAAGTGAGCTGTGGTCTGTGAGTCTTGGATCTCCCTAGAGGAGAAATATTGGAGTCATTTTTACAATTTAGGTCTTCCTGTACTGGTCCCCGGGGGAACTGTTAACCTAGAGGAGTTTAGTTGCCTACTGGGAGACTGTCCCTTGTGAAAGGGTAGCAGATCTGTGGTTGTTGGGGACAGGTGGTGTTTGGATATTCAGTGTGTATAGACTGAGTTTTCCTAACTAAGGGAATTTTTACCTCAAAATAATATTTGAAAATCCATTAAGTTTGCTCCAGTTACTTGGAAGAGATGAAATATACCTTATCTATTTTTGGATCCTTCCCTAGGTAGGTTTTAGGCACTTTGTCATTGTTTGCTGAGTGAATGGAAGAATTTGAAAGTTGCTAATAAATTGTGAATTACTTGGAAATCATCCTTTGATGATCTTTAAGAAGAGAAACTTTGGGTCTTCTTTGAGGAAGTTTTTATAGAATTTCAGATTCATGATTGATGTTAGAGACTTATGCAGTCTAACTGTTCTTTTGATAACTTACATTTTATAAGATTTTATTTAAAATTTCTGAAGTTAGGAGTGCCTGTCTGGCTCAGTTGGTAGAGCATACCAGGGTTGCTCTACCCTTGATCTCAGGGTTGTAAGTTCGAGCCCCGCATTAAGTGTAGAAATTACTTAAAGGTAAAGTCTTAAAAATTTTTTTTAAAAGTAAATTAAATTCTTAAAGTTAATGGATACATATGAAACTGCATTAGAACAACCTATTCTGAGCATCTGCAGTTTTAATCAGGTGATGTACCATCAAAATTGAGGGCACACATGTTTAGACTGTAAAGCCTCTAAGGGAGATATCACCCTGTTTTTAATGCTCTGACAGGCGTGCAAGGTGAGTTTGCTTGGTATTTGCTGTCTTAGAAGAGGCAGGTAGTGTCACACTTAAGCATGTGGGTTTGATAAGGTGTGTTCTGGCTTGAATTCATACTATAGTAGGATTCTGCTAAGTGGCTTATTTCATCAGTGCTCTAGTTTTCCTCACCTGCAAAATGGAAATAGCAGTGTACCTACCAACCTTAAGAGATTTGTGTACAGATTACATATGGCAATTTGTGTAGAACAGAATGACTTAATGGACTTATTATTAACGTTATTATTAACTTACATCACTATGTCTATGTAATTTTTTATTTAGGAAGTGTTTCTTAAATGAATTTAATTAAATACCACACCTTTATTTCGTCTATGAAGGAACTTCCTTTAGAAACACTAAATACTCCATTTGTAACAGTATTCGATATAATAGTGTGGTTTCTCTCTTATTGAGCCAGATGGCGTTCTCTAGCTACATACAGAATAAAGAATTCTTTAGCTGTGTGTCATTTTTGGAGTAATCACACACATTACTTTAAAATGAAATTAACATGGAATTAAAAGTTGATGTATGGTAACTGTATAGAATTTTCCCCTTATTTGTAAGAGAATTATTTTTGCTTCTAGATATTTTAAGAGCATCAAAAAGATTAATTAAAATAATTACACCTTTAAGAACTTGTTTTGGCAAAGATTACTTTAGAAAGTAAGCAAATAAAAGCAAAAACAGAAAAATACCTGTAAGTTCAACTATAAATGTGACCACAGTTCTCTCAATATTCAACTCAGGTTTAAGTCTTCAATGTACTCTGTATTGTGATTTTTCTATTTCATTTTTATTCATGGTAATAGTTACTTGAAAACTTTTTTTTTTTAAAAATACTGAAATATATTCTTTACTTGGTCACATGCAGTTTGGTGATTCGCAAATAGAAATTCACAAATACAGAATATCTAGTGTGTGTTTATCTCAGCTCTGAACCGTGAGGCTAAAGCAGTGAACAAAACAGACAAAAATCCCCGCCATGCTGGAACCTAATTGTGAGGGGGGACAAGTAGTAAACACACAGGTGAACTTTATTTGTCTGACACTGGGTAAGTACTGTGGGGGAAAATAAAGCAAGAGAATACAGGGGAAAATTCAGGGGCGCCTGGGTGGCTCAGTCGGTGAAGCATCGGACCCTTGATTTCGATTCAGGTCTTGATCTCAGGGTCATGAGATCAAGCCCTGGGTCAGGCTCTCACCTCTCCTCCTCCCCACTGCATGTTCTCTCTCTCTCTCAAATAAATAAATAAATCTTTAAAAAAATTAGATAGAATGGTCAGAAGAGACTTCACAGGAGATGTGGCTTTTGAGCATAGACTTGGAGGCCATGAGGGAGTGAGCCATGTGGATGCATGAAGGAAGAGTATTTCGGGTAGAAATCAGCAAAGAAGCCATTGTGGGTGGGGCAGCGTGAACAAAGATGGGCAGTAGGAATGATGTCAGAAACATAAGCAATGTTGTATGGCATTGTAAAACTGACTTCTATTCTTAACAAAATGGGAAACCATTGGAAGTGTCTTTTTTTTTTTTGAGAGGGCACGTCTGGAGTGGGGGCAGGGCAAGGAGGGAGAGGGAGAGTGAATTTTAAGCAGGCTCCATGCCCAGTACAGAGCCCAGTGCAGGACTCAATCTCCTGACCCTAAGATGATGATCTGAGCTGAAATTAAGAGTTGGACATTTAACCAACTGAGCCCCCCAGGCTCCCTACCCATTGGAAGTTTTTGAGCAGAGCGCAGTGCTTTGGCTTCCATTTTAAAAGCACCGTGCCATCAGCTATTCTGACAAAAGACAGTAGGGAGCAGCAGGAGACCAGATGAGAGGCTCCTGCAGTAATCTGTAAGATGATGGTGATCCGATCACCATCCAACTAGGGTGGCTGCTCTGAGAAGTGCTTGGAGTCCTGATTTACTTTGAAGGTAGGGTCAGCGTGATTTGCTCACATATTGGATATCAAATTGTACTCATCAAGGCTTTGGGTCTGCATAACTTGACTGATAGAGTCACCATCAAGTGATCTTTGAGGAGACCATGGCAGGACTCTGTTCTGGGATTGCTGTAGGGCAGGAGATCAACAGTTTTGTTTCAGATGTGTTGAGTTTGAGGGAAAAGGTACACATTTTTATGTATAATCCCATAGCACATGTGTGTTCTTTAAAGATATAAAAAATAAAGAAAAATGAGTTATGGGGGGCTCCAATTTGAGCAATACATGCATTTTACATTTAAAATTATTTTAATGAGTCACTTGATTGCAAATATTTAGGAACCCATATTTCTGGCTTGCTTTCTCAAGTCATTGCGCTATCTAACACTTTTTTCCCTATAAGCCAAGAGTGTGTGTTTTTGTTTGTTTTATTGGTTTGGTTTTAGATAAATACACCCAGATATTCCATTACGTATCTATCTTTTAGGGACTTATCTTTCAAATATTATCTACATTAGATAGCTATGCATTTATCCCAAAATGATGCCTCAATTGCTCTTTTTTTTTTTTTTTTTGGTAATGCTGTTTTTAAATTAATTCAAAACTAGCTTATAAGCCACTCAGGAAAATTAGTATTAAAGGGATTTTCAATTTTTAGACTCAGCTTTGGCACAATGTACATTGGTATGCTGTAAGAGTCAACAACTTTTCATGTGCCAAATTTAGTCTTTCACTGATAAGTAGACTAATGATGTGGACTAATGAGAGTACACGAGGGCTTTGCCTGCTGGAGACTGTGCTGTGCTAGGGAAGGCATGGGGCCCATGACTGTCCCCTGCCGCCTCCTTCCCAGTACTGCCAGGCACTGTGACTGTTCTCACCTCTCAGGCCACAAGAGATGAGTGTCTTTTTATTTCTATGAAATAGATATTATATTTTAAAAATCTGTTTACTCTCAGTAGATACTTTTAAAGTAAATGAGCTATTGTTGTATTTGCTAAAAAGGGATATTCTTTAATTATATAGTCTCACCTTAGGGAAATGCTTGTCACAAATTTTCCTTGTTTCCGAGATCAGGGATTAGTTACAGTTCTCTTGAGGATATTGGCTTTTGGCTTTATTTCTAAAATCTTTATGAACATTCAGTCATGTCACTTAACATGGTAACTAAGAAGCTTATAGTCAAATTTACATTTGTTGTCTAGCAAATACGAAATGTTTTTCCTTTGACTTAATTTTTTTCACACACTTAATTTTTAATTGTGAAAAAACAGCATAGCATTAAATTTACCATCTTCACCATTTTTTTAAAGAGTTTATTTATTTATTTGTCAGAGAGAGAGTGAGAGAGAGAGAGAACACAAGCAGACAGAGAGGCAGGCAGAGGCAGAGAGAGAAGCAGGCTCCCCACTGAGCAAGGAGCCCTATGTGGGACTTGATCCCAGGACCCTGGGATCATGACCCGAGCCAAAGGCAGCGGCTTAACCGACTGAGCCACCCAGGCATCCCCATCTTAACCATTTTTAAGGGTATAGTCCAATTGTGTTAACTGTATTCACTTTGTTGTGCAACAGATCTCTAGAACACTTGCATCTTGCAAAACAGAAATTCTATGCCTATTGAACAGCAATACTCCATTTCCCCCTCCTTTTCGTCCACTTATTTTTAAAGATTACTTTGTAAAAATCTAACAGAGAGCATTAAAATGTCAAATCAGGCTAAATGGATGATTATGGAAAAAAAGCACAGCAGTTTCTTATTTCCCATGTATACCCTCAATTTCCTATTTCCCTTTACTTGCCCTAATCTATGTAGACAGTGAAATTAAACTCTTTTTTTCAGTTTCCTTAATATTTTTAGGTTGTATCACCATTTTTATTTAAATAACTAGTGTATATTATTCATTATGAAGATATCAGTGTTCACTATCCAGTGCTATCTTTGCCATTCGTGTACACCTTTTTGTTTCAAGTTGAGTTAATAATTCACACTTGTTGCCCATTTGCTTACTTTTCTAAATTTCCTGTCCTTTTTATTTCCTCCCAGATGAGCTGACAGTCTTTTAAATGATTAAATGCTTTTGGGGACCTGTATCTCACAGGTTCTACTTTTCTAGGTCCAGGATAGATGGCCTATTTCCATTATCCTGGGATTTCCCTCAGTGCTCTATCATATTGGATTGCCTGAATGAAGATTCCATGCCTGTGCTTCCTGTTTGATAGAACACTCAACCAGTAGTTTCCTGAAGAAAAGAATATGAATGGCTAAATTTTTGTTCCTTTCATGACTGACGCTGCCTTTATTTCTGGGCTCACACTTGAATGATAGTTTGGCTGGGTATAGAATTCTATGTTTAAAATGCTTCTGTCCTTTTATATTTTTACAGTACAGAACTATATTGTCTTTTAGAGTTAATTTTCACTTTCAAAAACTCCTTGCCATTATAATTGCTAAATTATATATGTGTATATGTATCTTAAAAATATTTCTTTGGGGAGCTCTTGGTATTTTTTGTCTATTATTCTGGTATGATACAATTTCATAATAGTTTGCCTTATAATCTCTCTCTCTCTCTCTCTTTTTAATTCCCATTTAGTGGGCTGGACACATGATAGATTTTTTGAATCTGAAGACTTATAACCTTTGATTCTGGGATATTTCCTAGAGACTTTTTGTCTTTTTGTTCTGGGAAATTTTCTATTTTCATTACTTTACTAATCACCTATCTTCTCTATCTTTTCCCTATACTTTCCAAAACTCCTGTTAGTTAGATTTGGGATCTATTGGATTATGGGATTAGTATTCTAATATTATTTGTTCAGTTGTATTTCCCATCCTTTGGTCTTTTGTTTCTGTTTTCTAAGAGATTTCCTTGACTTAGTTTTCCAACTCCGTGCTTTCAGTTTTTACTTGTTAATTATATTTTTAATGTCAATCTACTTCTTGGTCATTGATGACTTCTTTTACATAGTGTTCTTTTCTTTTATACATGTGATAATCTTCTTTCTCAAAAGATATTAATTAAAGATTGTAGTTGTCAGTATTTATTTACTTAAGGATTACTTATTTATTTGAGAAAGAGAGCAAGAGAGAGAGAGAGAGCTCGGTGAAGGGAAGAGGGAGAAACAGACTCCCTGCTGAGCAGGGAGCCTGATGAGGGACTCAGTCCTGGGACGCCAGGACTATGACCCGAGCCAAAGACAGATGCTTAATCAACTGAGCCACCCAGGCACCCCTATTTATCAGTATTTAAATTAGTATTCTCTAGGGGATATTATATATGACTTTTTAAAACAATATAAAAAGGTTTTTGTTTTGTTTATACTTCTAAAATATTCTTCCATTTTATGCAATGTCTGTTACATCTAGATCCCCTTTTTTCCTGTTTATTTTTGTATGTTACCCTTTATACTAGAGACTGTTCTTAAATTTTCTTAAATGTTCTTAAATTTTCTATCAAGTGTTTTTTAAGAGTGAATCCTGACATGTTGATTAGCTTCTTTGTGTGTATAGCTTATTGTCAGGTGGTTTTGTTTGTCTGGTGATGAAGTAGCAAACAAGTTGCTTCATCAAGGGATTCACATATGTCAGTATGTGACGTTTTTCTTTTTAGACAAGTTTGTTTTTGTTTTTGTTTTTGTTTTTGTTTTTGTTTTTGTTTTTCCAGAGGCGATTCATAACCTCTTGGTTGGGGAAATTGGGCCTCCTTGTGTGGGAGCAGATCAGGGAGTAGATCTGAGTGTTTTAGTATTTTTCACTTTGCAAATTCTCAGTCCCTCTGGGTTCAGTCCTGATTCTCAGTCAGCTTTCCCTTGATGGTAACTCTGATTCTCACACCTCTAAAGATGAGTTTCTCCAGAAAATAACCTAGCTGCATTGTGGAGATCTAGGGGTTTCACTTGCACCATAGAGAGATTTCACCCAGCTCTCTTGTTTCTGGTTCTGTTCCTCACTCTCTCTGTCCTTGGTTTGCTTGGCTTGTCTGAGTTTTGTGCATGAATTAGCTCACATCTCATTGGTGTCCCTCTGACAGGCCCATGACCAGCAGCTTTCTCTGGTCTTTCAAACTGATAATTGCTCCTCTAGCACTGTTGAAATGTTTCTAGCTTTCTCTTTGTCCTGTTAGGTTTATGTCCTTTTTATTCCAGTAGAGGTATGTATGTTTAGAGGAACGGAAACAAAAAGGTCTGAGTGGCTAATCTGCCATGTTTAACCAGATGTCCCTTATTTTGTCTTGCTATATTGTAAGTCTTTCACTGTTCCCCTTAAACATCATGGAATAAGGCTGGGTATAAAATATTGTGAAGGATCATACCATGAGTGAGTAGTACAAAACTGTAATATGCAGCAGGACACAGAATTGAAAGTTAATGAAACCTTAATATACTGAAATAGTGAATAGAATTCAGTGTGATTAAGGACAACCTTTGCATTTTTAGATGTCTGAAGTATATAACCACCATTCTTTCTTACCTGGATTATATTCCCCCCGACACGAAAAACAAAAAAGAAAAAAAACAAAAACAAAAAAGAGAGAAAGGAAAAAAGTGACAAAGAATAATGGATTGTGCCCTCAGGTGTATTTTGTCTCTGCTACATCTTTTTCACTGCCTTATGAGCACTTTAGAGATATGGGCACCTTGAAAAATGGCTTGTGCGATTCTTGCTGACTACCATAATTTTTTTATAGATTCTATTACTAAAAATAGATTTTAAAATAAAGAGAATTCAGATTTTATAGTTTGTAGGTCTGATCAGTATGTTTTTCTGTGTGAGTGAACTATTCCAGGAAAGTTCCATGAAAGCTCACAATTATTACCCTGTTATTATTATTTTTTTATTTTTATTTCTTGATATTTTATTTTATTTTAATTTTTAATTTTTAATTTTTTATTAACATATAATGTATTTTTAGCCCCAGGGGTACAGGTCTGTGAATTGCCAAGTTTACACACTTCACAGCACTCACCATAGCACATACCCTCCCCATTGTCCATAACCCCATTATTTTTTAAAGATAAGTTTACTCTTTAGTGGTCATGTGACTTAAATTTAGGTGGGCAAGTGAAAGTGTTTAAGAACCATTTTATATCTTTGCTTGCTAAGTCAGGTAACTGAGGTCATTTATTTGGAGTCTAATCAAAAATAGACCAACTGCTTGTATTTGTATTCTATATATTTTATTGAGTTAGCACATTTTTGTATATATCTCCTAAACAGGGAATAACGCCTTTATATAAAAGCAGTTTCTTCGCTGTAGTGTATTTCTTATATTGCTATATAGATATAAAACATTGTATTTGAAGGTTAATTAGCTTTTGAGCACATTGTAATTGGTTTTTCCATGTCACTGCTTCTGCATTGGCCAAAGTGCAGAATTATTTTTATTTTTTATCATATGTAGTAAATGCATCTATAGTGTTTTACTACGTGCAAGGCACTGTCTTAAGTCCCTTCACGAAGATCAATTAATTTATTTCTCACAACAACCATCCGAGGTTGGTACTGTTTAGCCCCATTTTCTGGTGGAGGAACCTCAGAGAAGTGAAGGAATTTGTCAAAAGTCACACAGCTGGTAAATAGTAGAGTCATGCTGTGAATGCAGGCAGTCTAGGTCCTGGAAGCATCATCCTGACCATGATGACTTAAAACAGTAACTCATTCTTGAGTGATTGCTCTGCATCAACATAAAGTTGAGATAGTTCCCTTTCAGTCTTTATCTGAACCATGACAGACATAAAAGGATTTCAGGTAGTACTCATGGAAATAGGACTCCCTCCTGTATTATTGAGGCTCCATGAATATCTTAAAAGAAGATAAAATCAATCTGGCATGATAGAACCTGGGAGATTCTATAATCCCCCTTCACCCCCCACCTGTAGCCAGGGGACCACAGAGGGGGCAGGCGGCCTAACACCTTAAATGTCTTGAAGGTGTGTGTTATTGACCAAAACCTAATGGATTCCTTCAGCACAGGGTTATACCATATTCGCTCTGTACCTGTCTGCATTGTATCACTGTGAGAGGATGGACCAGAGGGTCAGTTTTCAGAAGTAGTGAAACAAATTCGCATGTCTTCAGCTTGGGATACCTACATTTCCTCTTTGTGAGATCCTCATATATGCACATTAGACTTTGATAGACGTATGATGTTGAGTCCTTCCCACACTTGTATGTCAGTAGATAAATACCAGAATGACTCAAACCTACTGTCAATGTGGGGAAAGATGAAAAGCCTTCGAGGCAACAAAAGAAATGCAGATTATCTTGTTCCTGTGTTAGAGACGAGTGTGCTGGATTGGGGACTTTACACAGTGTAATCCCAGATTTGTGGACCTATAAGTCCACAAAGCTCAGATAAAAGCACAGAGGGTCCCTTTTTGTGTCCACAGCCAACATGGTGCCCACCACGTGCTGTGTTAAGGAGAGACTAACATGACTGAAAGATTGCACCATTGTGGAAACCAGAATATGGGGAATAGTATGGAATTAAAGTGTCTTATAATAAAAACTAGGTACTTCTAGATAAATAAATGTTTTCCAGTTACCCACAAATTCAGAATCCTGGGAGGTTTGGCAGATAAGGAACAGTTTGGCCTGCGGGCATTGGCATCAGCAGACTCAGGCTTGAATCCGAGTTCCACCGCTTATGGGACCTTGACTGTGCTGCTCAATCTCTTTAAGCTTCATTTTTCTCCTATGTAAAATGGGGAGAATAGTAGTACCCATCTCCTAGGATACTCAGTGGGATTAAATGAGATATTATAATTAAGTGTTTGGTACAATGACAGGCACATTGAAGCACTGAGTGCCTTTTGGTGACAGTAGTGTTGGTTGTAATCACCATCACCATCAGCAGCAGCAGCGGCATCTCCTTCTCCTTCCCATGCTCATCTTGTTGATTTTATGTGCTAAGTGTGTCCAGATTTCTTTTCTATTCCTGTCATCTCAGTTTTAGTTTTCCTGTCTAACCTATACTTGCTGTCCTCTGTGGCTTCAGTGACTCATCTCATACCTCTCAAATCTCTTCTCAAAATTCTTGCTATTGATCTTTTTAAAACTCAAATGTGACCATGCCCCTCACTGCTAAATCCCTTTCAGTGTTCCTCATAACATTCAGGATAAATATGATCCTTCTTACAGTTACAGGACGAGATTTTTTTTTCTTTGGGTTTAAGACCCAGGTGGTTATTTTCAGCCTTTACAGACTACCATTCTCAATCTTGGTGAAAGGGACGGAGCTTACTACATCCTAGATCATAAAGTCAACCACTGAGCACTCTGCTCTGCTATGTTGGCCAGGTTTATGAAAGAGAGCGAGTGACCTTGAGACCCCCACTCATGATCATACGGTCTTTAGTCAAGTCAGTAACTATTTATGGAACACTGTCTATGAATTTAGCAAATTAGATTGGACTTGTTCTTTCTGAAACTCGGTCTGATGCTCTTCATTTAAGTAATTTCTGAATTTACTGTGAATTATGAATTTTGGGGGAATGCAGTAGCAAGTAGAGTTTATGTACTGGTTATTTTTATCTTATTTTGACTCCACCAGAATTTCGCTCTGTTTTGTCAATTTGGCAATTTGGGAAGGCAGCTTATCAGAATTGGCTTCCCAGTAGTATCTGGGTCTCCCTTGAAATATATCATTATCAGGAGGGATTCTTACTTGCAAAAGATTATTTTATATTTTCTTTGTTTCAGTTGTGTAGACTCTGAAGTTACAGATCTGATATCTTTGTAGACACAAACGCAGTTTCATTTTCTACCTTATAGCATTGACTTGCATTTTTCATTATATTTTGCATAGAGGTCACTGCACTGCTGTGATGAGAAAGAAAACCTGCTTTAAATTCAAGGCATTTCTTCTATCAAGTTAAAAAAAAAAGATTCTCCCCAGAGAGAAGCATTTTGCCAGCAGGGTTGTGTAGCTTGTAGGGTGTACTAGGAGAAGGTGCATAAAAATGTGAAGAACAGGAACGAAGAAATAGTTCATTTAGCCTGTGTGTGAAAAGCCAGATTTCTTTTTCATGCTGTTAGAGGAAGTATTTCAGATTTTTGTACATATTTGCTTTTTTTACATTTTGAAATGGTTGCTCTGTGTATTCTTCCCAAAGGTATTTAAAATGTGACGACTTCTGTGGAATGTAAATATTAAGGTTGATGTTTAAAGGTCGTTTTTAAAATTTAAAACATCTGCACTCGCTCATACTTAAATATTTATTGAGCAGAAGATGTATGAGTTGGTAAGCGGGTGGCGAGTCTTTGTAATAGACCCTAGTCTGTGATGCCCGCACAGGTTTGGAGGAAACAGGCCAAGATTAGCACCCATTTTGTAAGTGTTCCCACCTGGCCAAGGACTTCTGCAGGGGTATCCCCCTTCTTCCCTTACTTGAATCTTTGTGATGAATAGTTTCCGCAGATATCGTTCTTTTTGGCTTTCTTGGTAACACCAGATACTCACAGGTGTGTTGGTGGGTAACTTCCGGGAAGGGCTCAACAGGGATGTGGCTCTGGAGAGCAGAAATTGAACTAGCTTGTGCCCTGGCGGAACTGTGCCGTGCTGCTTGTTTGTCCCAAGCCAATTCAGCGGAGGTCCGAGGCGCACGTGGCAGAAATCTAGTAAGAGAACATCTGCTTTGGTCATTGATACTGGGTCGCTGCCTTTGTTCATTCTTCTGAATGACCCCCTTTCTAGTTCCTCTCTGACTTGATATGAATCCTAAACCTGCTCACTGCGCAGAGACGTTATTTAAGCTGGCTCTGGTATCACATGTTCATTGACCTGAGTGGTTTTGCTTCCTGTTAACAGGGATGTCTTGTGTAAGGACGTTAATGGGAGAGAGATCATTGAGGCAGAACAAATGTGTCACTGGAATTAAGTAATTTGCCTGAGGAGATAAAAGCAGAAGTAGGTGGGTTATATAAACTAAAGCCACAGTTCACACCAAAGGGATAGCCAGAGGGTGGGAAGGAAGGAAGAAGAATTGCTTCCTGTCGTCAGACTCTGCTTTAAGGTGGAGCTCTGATGTTTCCAAGCACCTGAGTGCTTGGCCCTGTGCCATCCTTGTGATGGGTGTTCAGTATATGCGTTTTGAAACAGTCGAAGATGGAATAACTGTCAAACAAGATGTTGAGAGTAAGAGCTAAGAAAAGAGGGGAAGTAGTGATTACATAATAAACACTAAGGATACAGAAAAAGCCAAGAGGAATAGAAGGCAAACTGATTAAAAAAAAACAATGAAAGCAAACCCACTTAAGTTTAATTGAAAGACATCCGATTAAAAAAGAAACTTAGTGAACCATATTTATTCTATATTGTTTCTTTATACAAGAAATATTTTTTTTTGTAAGATTTTATTTATTTATTTGACAGACAGAGATCACAAGTAGGCAGAGAGGCAGGCTGAGAGAGAGGAGGAAGCAGGCTCCCTGCTGAGCAGAGAGCCCAATGCGGGACTCGATCCCAGTATCCTGGGATCATGACCTGAGCCGAAAGCAGAGGCCTTAACCCACTGAGCCACCCAGGTTCCCAGAAATATTAAATATGAAAATAAAACCTACTGTTTTAACCTTAACAACACAGGATTTTTTTTTTATATGCCTCTTATCTGGACCATCTGATTTGAATTCTAGGCTATTCTGGTGTGTGACCAGATGCCAGTTCTTTTACTAATAAAAAAAAATGGAATTTTCTTATTGAGTATTTCACCACCCAGTGTAGTATTAACATTTAGTATTATAAGTAAGTTAACTGATTTACTGTGTTTATGTGAGAATCTGTGTGCACTAATTAAAGACTGCCTTGTGAATGTTCTTGAATGGAAGCAGTAATTGATTAAAAGTTGAAAATATTCAAATAGGGACATGCTGAGAAATGTTCCTTTGGGAAAATTATTGAAAGTAATGAACGTGCTTAGATACATTTCATTGAGAAAATTAGATAAAAGTTTGTGAGCAAGAATCTACAAATACCTTTTAGATATGAATGATAAGGGATTAAATAATCATTTAAGACTGGTATGGCATGACTTAGTTCTGTGCAGACCTACAGGAGCTAAGTTGCTACTTCAACCAAGAACAGACATGGTTATGTGGGTTATAGAATCTTATGTGATCAGAGTAATTTTTCACAAATGGAATTGCTGTTTTTCTGCTTATGACTTCTTGTTGCCTACAGGATAACATCTAAAACTCAGGCCTGCACACAAGACCCTTCATGATTTGTCTGCTTTCAGTGTTACCCCAAGCCTCACCTTTCACCCATCCTACTTCCTTCTTCTCCAGCTCTCTCCCCACATTTCCCATAGGGAACCCCTTCATTCCTGTAATTATGTTACCATATTTCCTACCTCATTTGTTGTCCCCATGCTGCTCTTTCTGTATAAACATCCCCTAGCTAACATTATAAGGCTGTAAAAATATAACTTGGAAAGTATTTAATGGCTCCTTTTGGCATTATACCATCTGTATTAAAGGAGTAAACAGTGGAAGTGTGTATTGTCTATTCCCATAAGCAGTGAGTAAGAGCATAGGAATGATTCTTCGTGTATACACCCAACAAATATTTATCGAGCACCTACTTGCTGGGCACCATGTTTGGCCCTAGAGATTTAAGAGTGAGCAAGACAGAGACAGCCTGGCCACCAAGGAAACGTTTACTTCAGTGAAGATGACAGGCAGATAACAAACAGAGGTAGAGTGGTCGGGAAGAAGTGCAAGAAGTAGCACGCAAAGCAAGGGCAGTGGGAAGAGACTCATGAAGGGACGTGTTAATAAAGTGGTCAGGGGAAGTATATCTGAAAGGGTGACATCTGAGTGTAGATCTGAAAGAAAGGAGGGAGCAAATGGGGAGAATAGCTGGAGGAAGAGAGTACAGTGTCCTTGAGAACCCGAGGGGTGTAATGTTCTTAAGAAGCAGGAAGGAGCTTAGGGTGGCTAGGGTACAAGGAACAAGGGGACTGGTGAGAAGGTCAGAAAAGTTGCCCCTTGCTGGTCATGGTTAAGATGTAGCATTTTGTTCTAATTTAGAAACTGTTGAGTTTTGAGCAGGACAGTGATGTTTTCTAAAACCCTTGTTGTTGTGTATAGACTAGGGCAGAGGGGAAGAATGGGAGAGTAGCAGCAGAGAGCTAAGTTAGGAGGCTGTTTTGATCATTCAGAGATGCATGGTGGCTTAGACTAGGGTGGAAGCAGTGGCGGTGCTGAGAAGTGGTTGGATCTGGTATAGGCTCTGAAAATAGCACTGAGAGAACTAGCTGTTGGGTTGGATGGAGGATATCAGAGAGAGCAATCAAGGGTTCTCAGGTTTTTGACTGGGGAAATCAAGTGTATTAATAGTAGGGCCATTTATTGAGATGTAGACTGTTGGGGTTGGAAGGGTATGAAATCAGGAATTTGGTTTTGGACCCGGTAAGTTTGAGATTCATGTTGGATACATAAAAGGAATTGTCCTATAATGAGTTAAATGGATGAGTCTAGGGACAAGGGAAAGGTAAGGCCTAGAGATATAAATTTGGAAACTGTCAGTGTATTGATGGCATTTAAACCATGACGTTGAAGATGCGCTAAAGACGGAGTAGAGACAGCGATGAAAAGAGATCCAAATTCCAGTCCTGGAACACCACCGTCTTTGGAAGTTGGGAAGAAAAAGGAACCTCCAGCAAAGGAGAGTGAGGAGTTGAGCCAGTTAGACAGGAAGAAAACTAGCCATGGAGCCCAAGTGACGAAAGAGTTTCAGGAAGGAGCAGGTGGTTGGTTATTTGTGCCAGTTGCTGCTGAAAGGTCCAGGCGAGGTCTGGGAATTACCCACTGGAATTGGCATGTGGAGGCCACAGCTGACCATGGGTGGAGTGGAGAGGACAGGGATCTGATTAAAATGAACTTAAAGGAGTTTTTGCTTTTGTTGTTATTACTTTTTGCTGTCAAAAAATCAGTGCCGTGACCCATATGTGGCTATCATTTTGAGATGTATACATATGTTAAATCATTGCGTTGCAAACCTAAAACTAATACAATGCTATATGTCAGTTATATCTCAGTTTTTTTTTTTGTTTTTTTTTTTTTTTTAAAGTGAAAGAATGAAAGCAGGAGAAGCAGCAGAACTAATTGGGGTTAACTACTCTTTTTGAAGAATTTTGGCTAACAGGGAACAGAATTTATGAAGCTTAGAGCTAGGAGGGGTTGCAGGATCAAGGCAGATTAAGGCAGAAGACAACTTTGGGAAGGCTGGCTTCATTCCTCTCCCCTCTTTTTTGTGAAGCAAGAAGACATGCTTTAGCTGAAGCAGTTCTTAGCTCTAATATTTACAGCCCCTATAAACATGAGAAAATTGTCATTGAAAGAGAAAGGCTTATGACATTCTCTATGGTATTAAAAAATCATTTTGTAAGGTATCAGATTTTGACACAATTACAATGTACTTTCTTCTTTTAACTTTCCAGGTGTTAGATGGTGTCTTTGAACTGATACAAAGCTGAACTGCCCTGTGTGAGAGCATTCTATAAACCTAGGAGTAATTTTAGAGTAAAAATTTTAGAGAGGGCTTATATGACTGAAGCAAGATTGATGGCAGTTACAGTATTGCAATTCTTTTAAAATGGAGTTAAAAGACTCAGACATTTTCCCAATAAAAAGAACTGTTGGATGGACTTGCCAATTGTTAAAAAAAAAGTTCTTAAGTAATACTTGCAGAAAATTAGCTAATACATGCTACTTCATGCTTGTCCTGATAGGTAGGGTTAGTTTTAGTTAAAATTAACTGTGCACGCAATTACATGCTTACTTTATATTTTTTGTGTGTTGGGGGCATATCTTGGAGAAAAGGTCATCTTCAGAGTTCTGTGGTTGGTGATATTTTCCACTTGTGCTTACATACACTGTTCTAACAGTAATTACTTTTTATTGGTGTTTATATATATATATTTTAAACATTTTATTTATTTGACAGAGTGTAGAGACAGCAAGAGAGGGAACACAAGAAGGAGGAGTGGGAGAAGGAGAAGCAGACTCCCCACTGAGCAGGGAGCCCTGTGTGTGGCCCAATCCCAGGACCCTGAGATCTTGACCTGAGCCAAAGGCAGATGCTTAACCAGCTAAGCCACCCAGACACTCCTTTCTTATGTACTATTAAAATACAGTTTCTTAGTTATACTACCTTATGCTACTTGCACAGAGAAGTAAAATACTTTGGTAAATGAAAGAGCAGGATGATGATTGAGGTTTAGCACATGTGGGTAGCCTCTGCTTCTACATAGATCTCATCATAGATTTTAATTTTAATAAGAGAGCAGATTATTTGTGTGTGTTTCATAAGCTGATGCGCCAGAATTTTATTCCTTCTTTGATCAGATAGAACATTTTGTTTAGTGCAGTCTCAGAAGATAGAGTCTTGCTTCCTGATTGGCATCGATTATCTTAAAACACCCCCAATTCTTTTGGAAATGTGTGCATGCCAATTTAGAACTGTTTGTTTGAAAAGTTACTAGGTTGCCCCTGGCAAAATTGATTCTTGATGAGTTTTTGTTTTCTAATTTTCTCTTGTCCAGAGAGTTTCCAGTGGCAGCCTGTTGTGAATACATTATGTGGCTGATTTTCCTGTTGGTAAATGTAAAGTTTACCTCTTCTAGCATTCGATACTCACTAAATTTCCCTTGCATGTCCTGATGTGGTAAAATCTCTTGCTATCATTCTAATCTGTTCAAAAAGCCTTGTCTTTGAAGTTTCATTATGTAACCATGGATTCTCAGTTTTAACGACTCTTAAGCCGCAGCTTTGTAGTTACAATAGAGAAATGTGATAGAAGAGGAAGAAAGTCTGGAGGGGGGGCTGTGGCGAGGAAGGAGGAGGAATCAGAGTGAGCTAAGCTTTCTCATTAAAACTCATAGAGAACTATACGTAGCTCCTTCTACCTTTAGCCAAAGCAAATACCAAGAAAGGCTGTAGGGTAGTACATATAGCTGTTAAAAAAGTAGTTGAATTTAATGGAATGGTACAAAAGCACAGTGCGGTCACAGTTGCAGTAGAAATAGAAATATAGATACCGAAGAATCAATAGGAATTGGTGGACATAAAGAGTGACTGAGAAAATGGGCCTGACAGCCATGGTTGCTGTAGAAGGAAGTGCCCAGGCTGATCTGAGCCAAGAGAACCGAGACCAATAGCAGACCTCATGCCGAAGTGCAAGCCTCAGGGGTGTCTGAGGTGCCCAAAGGCTTTTGCATTATGCTTATCACTGGGGTGTAAAAAGCCTTTGTTTTACTGAATGCTATTCTGAGCAGTTTAGACACCAGTTTAGACACCTTAGAGGGATTGAATAATAATAATAATAATAATAATAATAATAATAATATAAAAATAAAAATAAAAAAATAAAAAAATAAAAAATAAAAATAAAAATAAAATAATAAAATACTGTTATTATCATACTTTAGGTATCTTGTCCAAGGTCAGGAACCCAGGTTTGTCTGGTTCTTGAGCTCACGTTCTTTTCCATTTTACTGTGTACCGGTCTATATGGTTTCATCTATGACGTCTCCTTTCTCCTTCTCAAACCTGTTTTATCTCTTAGGGTTTTGCCTTAAGGAACCTCGTTGGAAAGGAAATATCTCAATGCAGTTCTGCACCCACTTGGGGCTCCTTAAAGTCAAGTGGTCTTCCGGGGGCTGCAATAACTTTGTGCCCATAGTAGGAATGGGTTGTGGTGGGGTCAGTCTGGAAGTATGAATTGTTTGTTTTTTTAATATGAACTTCTATATGAATTGAAGTTTCTTTGAATGGTTAGGAGAAACAATGACTATGTAGGGACTCAGGTGTTTCAGTGGAGGACTGATAAAACCAAATTAATCAGTTTGGCCTTTGTATTGTGTTAAGTAAAACGTGACCTTTCCTAAATTAGAATCAGGACTGGGGAGAGGAATGAGAGCTAATGATGGTCTCCAAGTTGCCCATGACTAGCTGTTGGCAACATTTCTCAAAACTCAGTTTTCCTTAAGGAATATGGAAAAAGAGTTTGGTTGTCTGCATTGTGGGTCACTAGGAAAAAACACATCTTTGAACCAGATGGTCAGGGAGTGTACTTGGAGTCCCTGGAGTCCATCCAAATAATCTTCCACCAAAGGGGAGAAAAGAACCATTGTTCGTGAGGGTTCAAATGGTGGAAGTTGTTCAACTCTTCTAGGCTGTGCTCCTATGATATTACAAAGGTTCTTTGTTAAGCTATCAAATTACATCCAGATAGAGATAACAGTTCTTGTGCTAAGAGTGATCATTGCTAGTTTTTGGATATATATACATTTTCCACCAACATCTTACCTCTTGAATTCTTTGTGACTCTAGTATTCAGAGCTTGATTACGTACCTGAAGTGAAAATCTGACAGTTTTCGCTTTACCTATGAAGCTTTCCTCATTCTGAGTTCTTGTAGTATTTTCTTTTATATCTGCAGTGGCAATTATTTCTTGTATTATACAGTACAGTGTATCACACTCTCTGTGAGGACAGCAGTTGTGTCTCAGTCATCTCTATACCCCCTATGGTGCTTAATACAAAGCTCAATAAATGGTTGGTAAATGAATAGAGCGTGAAAAAAATCCTTTAGTAATGAAATACAGAAAATGTAGTTTACTCTGTTGTCTTCTTTACATACTCCACACATCCCTAGTGTACTTTTGTGACTTTTTCTAAAATTCCCTTGCTGTTACTTGTTTAATTTTTAATAACCCTCTTTCCTTCATGGCCAGAAAGCCTTTAAAGCCCGGGTCAGTGTAACAGACTGATTTCCCTTTTATAATTCCAGTGACATTTCTTAGTTACATATGGGAGGTGATATTTACCAGCAGTTTATAAATGGTATCCACAAGGCCAAATCAGTTTAGTATCATTTATGTACTATGCCTAAAATCTGAATATGTGCTATCCCAGCAACTTGTGTGGTTAAACTAATTGGTCTGAGTATTTAGGCTTCTACAGGTGCAGATAACCGACTCAGTGGTAATGCTCCATGTCTGAGGGCAGCTATACAACCCCTGTAAATTATAAGAATAAATTTAAAAGTTTAATATATATGATAATTTAGTACAAATTTATAGAAATAGTAGTATGTACCGCAGGTATGTGAAGCTGCTTTGTGAAAACATTTGGCCGCTATTAAACCCATCCTTTCCTACTGTCATCTGAGTCGACATCAACCGTCAATCTCCTCTTCCTGGGGTTTAAAGCAGCGTGTTTATGAAGCATCTTAGCCGCAGCTCTAGCATCCGTGCTTCGCCCTAGGCGCCCATCCTTTTGTACATATATTTCCGCATGCACAAGCACCCTTGGTTACAAGGAACTGAAAATCAGCTCAAAGTGTTTAGAGGAAAAAAATAGGATTTATGGGGAGGTTAGTGTGGCAGGACAGAAACAAGGGCTGAACAACCTCATTTTAAGAAGTCAGCCAACTGGGACACCTCGGTGGCTCATTTGGTTAAGTGTCTGCCTTCAGCTCAGGTCATGATCCTGGGATCCTGGGATCGAGTCCCGGATTGGGCTCCTTCCTCAGCAGGGATCCTGCTTCTCTTTCTGCCTACTGCTCCCCCTGCTTGTGCTCTCGCTCTCTCTCTCTCTCTCTCAAATAAATAAATAAAATCTTAAAGAAGAAGAAGAAGAAGTAGTAGTAGTAGTAGTAGTAGTCAGCCAACCAGGCAGTGCTGAGGACCTCAGCTGCTTGGGACCAGGGATGCCACAATTTCAGTGCCGTCTGTCTCTTGCCCTCATCTCTACTCTTACTCCTTGTCCTTGTTAGTTTCAGGATTTCAGTCCAACCTCTCTTCAGGACTTGACACCAGTGGCTTCTCAGCTGACGCTTTCTCTGCTTTGCCACCATCAGGAGTAGAGGGGTAGGGTAGGGTCCAGTTCAGCTCTGGTTGGCAAAGTCCCAGGGAACAAATGGCCTATGTTGGATGGCTGGCCTGGTGCTGGACAGGACACAGCCCTCCCTAGCCTGCAGTGCATGGCGCCAGGGGAGGAACCACTCCAGGAACCAGCTTGTTTTTGTAACCATTCAAGCGAAACATTCCACAAGAATTGGCAGAAAGGACTCAACCAGTATTTGAGTGCTGCTGTCCTTAGTGTTTCACTGGATATAAAAGGAATGTAGGAGTAAAAGCATTTCAGAGCTGGTAACATCCCTGCTACTTATGCATTTTTGCCCCGAACCTCCTTCTCTGTTACACTAGGGAGATTGGACTGGTTATATGATCATCTGACAAATGATTACCTTGGTTTGCTTTCTGTTCTTTGAGGAAGGTGTATGTGTGGTTTCAGAACGATCTGAATCATACCAGCATTAGCTTGAAAAGGCAAATACCAAAACACTGGCCAAAGGGAAGTTAATTAAATTACACAGGAGCACTGGTTTTAATTTCAGTTGAGAGTTTTTTCAGTTGGTTATCTTTTCATTGTTGTGCTTACTGTTGAATGAATAACGTTGTTATCCATTCTTTTCTATGGCCCTGCTTCCTGTTTTATTTTTTAGGGGTATAGAGTGAGACAAAGGAAGAAAATTATTTAATAAATCCTTATTATTTTAATATTTTGAAGTATGTACTAGATCAGTAGCAGGGAACTTGTAGATTAAAAAATGTGAAAGGTTACTTGAAGTTATTTCTATCTGTTTGACAGGCTCATTTAAACAAGTTTTCTTCCTTTAGGATTCTCCTGATTTTCTAACTAAGTAGAATTTTGGAAGGCTGGTCAAAAGTTCCTAAAGGCAATAAAGCTGACTTATAACCCTGAGCTAGAAAACTTTTTCTTCCCTTTTCATAGTTAACATAAAAAAACTTAAGTAAGTTTTTAAAAAAAGACTTAGCTCTTTAAGAAGCTTTTTGATAGTTCTGGATTTGCAGCTTCTCTCCATACTGGAATCCTGACATCAGGAAGAGAGAAAATCCTCACATCTTTCCTCAGTGCCTTTCGCCTTTCTTCTTGCTTCTACCTGAGTCTTTTTTTGTGTCTGCCACTGAAGTCTTATAATTTAATTCACATTTCTAAGATCATATTAGTGCTAGACATTTGGAACTCTCTGATACTGTTCTTTTGTGAATATGGTCTTGGTAAGATTGCTTTTATACCTGGGTCTCCAGCTTAGTTTCTCATATTTGGGGCATGGCACCCCATCAAAAAACTGGTTGTGTTTTTGCAGGGTGTGAGTGTGAAAAACTGCACTTGGCCATGCAGATACCCAGGTATTTTCTGTTACTTGAGTAAATAATAAATATATAGTGTGTATAGCAACCATGTAATGTGTATTTTATTTTATTTATTTATTTATTTATTTTAAAGGTTTTATTTATTTATTTGACAGACAGAGACCACAGGTAGGCAGAGGCAGGCAGAGAGAGAGTGGGTGAAGCAGGTTCCCTGCTGAGCAGAGAGCCCGATGCGGGGCTCGATCCCAGGACCCTGGGATCACGACCTGAGCCGAAGGCAGAGGCTTTAACCCACTGAGCCACCCAGGCGCCCCTGTAATGTGTATTTTAATACAAAGTCTTACGTGCCAAGGATTAGAAATTTAACTGAGGAGAAGCAAAGACTCAGATGTAGACAAGTTGTTTCCCAGGATAATTGAGGACACACGATCAGGATATACAACATATAGGAAGGAGGAAGATTGTTCCCTAAAAAGGAGTAGACTGAACCCTTGGTTAGAAGCAGAACTGTGATCAGACATCACATATTTTTTTTTAAGATTTTGTTGTTGTTGTTGTTATTTATTTATTTGACGGAGAGGGAGAGATCACAAGTAGGCAGAGAGGCAGGCAGAGAGAGGGGGAAACAGACTCCCCGCTGAGCAGAGAGCCTGATTCAGGGCTTGATCCCAGGACCCTGAGGCCATGACCTGAGTTGAAGGCAGAGGCCTAACCCACTGAGCCACCCAGGCACCCCCAGACATCACATTTTTAAAGGAGACAAAAATAAGTCCTGCCTTTTTATTACTGTAATCTGTATCTACCTGTTTTTGTTATTCAGATTCATGAAAATCAACTTTCCATGCTGCTTTTTGACAAACATAATCTAAAGTTTGCTTGTAGGGTGCCTGGGTAGCTCGGTCATTAAGGGTCTGCCTTTGGCTCAGGTCATGATCCCAGGGTCCTGGGATTGAGCCCCGCATCGGTCTCCCTGCTCAGTGGGGAGCCTATTGGTCCCTCTCTAGCTCCCCATGTTTGTGTTCCCTCTCTTGCTCTCTCTCTCTGTCATAAACAAATAAAATCTTTTAAAAAAATTAGGTTTCCTTGCTATAGCTCTGTCTTTGGGCTTTTAATCTCCAACTTAGATGATGTTCATAATTGAACTTTTTCACCTGGACATATTTTCTGCAGTTCGTGGTGACCAACATAGGATTTATCTCTAGCCAAGAAACAAACCTAGAGCATCTGTTGTATGCAGGACCCAGTGTCAGCACTGTAGGGAAGGCAGAGATGAAGAAGATATGGCGAGTGTGTGTGCGTATGTGTTATGGTTATGGTTTTTGTTTGTGCTCTGGATGCATGGATTTTGAATGGTCTCCCCTCAGTCTTATTTTCCCCATAGGCCCTCATGTTTTTAGGGTGCATTTTAACAGAGTGCAGCATTTTTCAAGAACAAATTTATTGGGTTGTGATAGAATTACCTGTATTTACTGATAAAATTGGTTCATTTTTTTCTCCTCTAGAATCCAGAAAACACTCAGAGTTATGTAAATATTAAGAAGAAAATCCTAAGGTTTCTGTGAAATGCCAGAGTGATATGTGGATATTTTTGGTATTGAGAAAGTATTTTAAATAAATGACATTTCTCTGAATATATGGAAGTCTAAGCAATGACTAGCATTAGTGGAGAAGAATTAAGTCATAAATTTTTTAGTGTTTATTAAAAAATAAAGGTTTAGGTTTACTAAAACCTTGTGAGCATTTTTAAAACAATCATAACATGAACATTTCACTGTAAAACTTTGTAGTAGAAAAAAATTGCTAGGGTTGCCTCGATCTATAATAATTTGAAATTCAGTCACTTTTTGGGGGGAATTTCTGTCTTTTCTCTATCACTTTTCAAAATAAAATATCTTCTTCATGAGACTTAAAAGTTTATTGAAAGTAATTCATAAGGCAGACTTACTGTATTAGATTTGTAGGCATAAAGTAGACTTTGCTGTTACCCCTTTCCTAACTTTATTTCCTTATTTTTCTTTTCTCCTTTTTTGGTTAAAAAACAAAAAAAAAAAAAAAGAAGGGCTTTCTCTATCCCTTTCTTCAATACTTATTTTGTCTGGATTCCTTTTTTATGGGGGGAGGCAATCTGTCTGTTAGACTGTACTCCTGTGAGGGTCAGGCATCTGACAGCCTTGTAGGTCTGAGATGGCTCCAGGGAAGCTGATATCAAATAAGTATTTCTGCCCAGGTGAGAAGTACCACAGAGCCCATAGGGAATAGCCTCTTGTTGTGGGGGAGAGGCTATTCCCTGTGGGGGAGGGGAGTTACTAGGCTAGTACTTCTCCACTCAGAAGAAAGTTCCTGGTTCTGCTTTGCACCCCCCTGTTCTCACAGATGCACGAACCTCTATTCACAGTGTTCTAATAAGCCTGTTTGTCTAGTTGCCCAAGTTTAGGGATGGTTGAGGAAGCTCGTGGCAAGACTGGAAAGAGTGTGGTGGTGTTAGGAGGAGGTGGCATGTTTAGAGCCTTAAGAAAGGAAGCCTGATGGCAAAGAGAGTAAACCATAGTGATAATGCAGAAGGACGCATGGATGTCAGGTCTGGAGATCAGGTGTCAGTGACCCTGTATACTCTCGGTAAATCCTCATGGCTGTCACTAATGTTCTCGATGGACCCAGTCATCATCAGTTGAAGATGAGACTGTGTTTATTATAATTCATTTGAAAAGTCAGCAAAATGCATGATACTTTCTAAGTTAAAAAAAACCATATATGAAAGCAGATACTTCAAGGGATCAATTTTTGTTTTCCTGCAAAAATGACCTAAGCAGGTAGAGGTCAGATTCTAGCGTTTTTATATGTCAGTTTTCTTTCTTATCTTTTCCTTTATATCAATCAAGATGATGTTTTTACAAGACTTTTGTAAATAGACTCTATTTTAACATCTGTTATTGTCCTTCTGTGGTTGGTTTCAGATACATCTCGATGTCCTGTAATAAAGATAGTCTTAATGGCAGTGGATTGTGAATCTTGTATGACATGAACATAATGATTAATTTCCTGTAGCTTTGCCTTCTAGCCTGTTTTTTCACTTCTGCTTTAAGGCCAAGCTTGTGTATACATACGTTGACACTATATTTTCCCCACACATTCTTCCCATTCATTCCTAAAGGTTCCCGTCTGTTTCCACTCTTGGGAGCCCACAGAATTTGTCTGAACAACAGTCATCATCAGCAGCTCTTCCTAATATTTATTTATTCAGCAGGTACTGAGTGCAATCCTGGGGGCTGGGGACATGCAGTAGAAGCCCATGCTGTGGAGCCGTTTACATGCCAGTGGGGGCAGAAGACAAACAAATAAATACATTAGATGGTGCAGCAAATTTGGTGCGAGGTGATGGGGAGGGAGGAGCACCAGCAGAAGAGGGTAGCCAGGGAGGGCTCCAAGGAGGAGATTACTGACATCCAACTGAGTAATGAGAAGGTGTCAGCCCAGATTATCTGAGGAAGAACATTCTAGGCAGTGAGAGCAGCACAGACAGATTCCTAAGGCAGGAATTAGCTCTGAGGAGAAGAAACATTGGGGTGCCTGGGTGGCTCAGTCGTTTATGCCTCTGCCTTCAGCTCAGCTCATGATCCTGGGATCCTGGGATCCAGCCCTGCATTGGGCTCTCTACTCAGCGGGAAGCCTGCTTCTCCCTCTCCCACTCCCCTGCTTGTGTTCCCCTCTCTTGCTGTCTCTCTCTGTCAAATAAATAAATAAATAAATAAATAAATAAAATCTTTAAAAACAAAACAAAAAAAAGAAGAAAAGAAACACTGTCTATTGTGACTGAAGCATGGAGTGGTAAGTGCTGGGGGAGCCCTGCTCAGTTCTGCGTGGTCAGTGGGTGCCTAGGCTAAACAGAAGCCCTTCCTCTCCAGCCCCCAGTCAGTGACGACCAGTCCAGGCATAAACAAGGCCAGCCTTCTTGCTTCAGGTGGGATGAATGTCGGGTGTGGTTTTTCCCTCTGAGGCCACTCTTCCTTGCTTTCCCCCATCCTCCCTGTCCTGCCTCCTCACTCCTTTTCTCTGAGAGCATGTCCTCAGTAAATTAGGTGAACAAGAATCCTGGCTGAGCTCCATTTCTAGGGATTAGAAACCTAAGACACATAAGTGAGCTTCTGACCATTTTTTTGCAGACTGAGTGAATAGCCTCCCCGCTCGCTCCTGCACCTCCGATCCGTTCTATGCCATTGCCCTGTTGTAAAATGAAAAAATCCCACCCAGCTGCTATTCTGCTTACAGTCCTTTAGTGCCTTCCTGTTGGATTAAACGGCAACTTCCTGTTGGATAAAAGCCCTAACTTCTTAGCATGGCTTACAGGTCTGTTACGCTCTGGCATCCAGCCATCTTTCCCTCAGCCTTCCCAGCTGCCACCAGTCTATTTACTGCTGGGTGGTTTCCTTAGACAGCTTCCAGTCTCAGGCCTCTGATCCTTTTGTCCTGTCCTGCTGTTCCTCACTTGCCCACCCCCTTCTGGCCAGTGCCTGGAAGCCTCAGCCTGACGCTCCCTCCTCAGTGAGGTCTTATCTGAGCCACCCTTATTTGTACCCAACCAAGCACTCCCAAAACACACATTTCAGTATATTATAATCACTTGCTTTATTTTGCACCACTCACTGGGTTCCTTGAATGCAGAGAACGTGGCGGTTCCTACTGCTGGGTGCATCAGCACACATCTATTGAATGAATACATGAAAAAATAAGGGGGAAACTTTATTCAGTGCAGTTTGTTGGTTCTTAAACAGCAAAGCCTCTTGACCATGAACGTTATACATGCCCTTATCTGCCAACTCTATAGGAAGAAGGACAGGAACTACCTGGGTAGAGTGACTGAAGATAACAATTCTAACATGTTTTTGTTTTTTAAATGTCAGGGAACATTGAATGATGGGGTAGGGGTAGTTTATTTAAGCCCTAAAATATGGATTTGGGGAATTTGTTACTTCTTTTAAATATTCATTTAATGTTTTCTGGATAGCTAGCATTGTGTTATATGTTGTAGGGGAATAAAAAAGGAAGCAGTTGATAGAGTTTGTTCCTCAAGGACCTTAAAATGGGGAGAAAATGTATACACGAGAGTTTTGAGGCAGCATATGATTAAATCTTAAATGATTTAAGTAAGAAGCACTGTTGGTCCTGAAAAAGGAGTCTGTGGGCTGGAGGGTTGAGCAATCACAAACCAAAACTCAGATTCTTATAGGAATGTAGTCCCCTCTGCAGAAATGGTATTCGTGGACCTCAGTAGTTTTCAGATATTAAGGATGTAGCTTTCTCTCTTGGCTTTCCTGAAAAAGGAAGTTCATAATAGTTGTGTTTGAAGAACTTTTTGTAAGTTTTTGAATGAGCTTTTGTGTTGCGGAGAAAAAAGTTCAGTATCTTCACAGTGTAATTCAAAAGGATGAAGGTGAAGATGGTTTGCAAACAGGAGATGATTTCTTCTTCTTCTTCTCTTTTTTTTTTTTTTTTAAGATTTTATTTGTTTGAGACAGAGTGCATGAGCCAGAGGGAGAGGGAGGCGTGGGCTCCCCATTGAGCAGGGAGCGAGCCTGACTACATGGGGCTCGAACCAGGACCCCAGGATTATGACCTGAACCGAAGGCAGATGCTTAACCAACTGAGCCACCCAGGTGCCCTGGGAGATCATTTCTTTTTTTCTTTTTTTCAACATTTTTTTTTATTTGACAGACAGAGAGTACTAGTAGGCATAGTAGGCAGAGAGGCAGGCAGAGAGAGAGAGCAGGAAGTAGGCTCCCTGCCGAAGCAGAGAGCCCGATGTGGGACTCGATCCCAGGACCCCGGGATCACGGCCCGAGCCGAAGGCAGCGTCTTAACCCACTGAGCCACCCAGGCGCCCCGGGAGATCATTTCTTTAAACCGAAGGGAAACCACCTTTCCCTGAGCTTTCTGATTGTAAGTGTACCCAGTCCTGTGGACTGTGAGAATTTTGGCTGCTCACCATTGACATGGTAGTTACCTCCTCTTGTACTTTAATCTCTTAATTAAATAAATATCTGTGAGGTCAGATTTCATGCTTGACTTTTAAAATTTCTTGCCTAAAGTGTTTTTCAGTTGTATCCTTGTGGTTTAACCTAATTTATACCCTTTTGTGATTCTGTTTTTTGAGGATAGGAGGTACTTTGAACAAAGACAAATTGTAGCTTAACCACTCTCCTGTAGGGGGCGCTATAAGAGTAGCCTTTTGGCATTCTTCCTCACCACCCAGCACCCAGCACTGTGTGGTATGACTTGACATAATTAGCCTAAGGGTTGTGGGATCTGGTTTGTGTTGGCATTTTACTTTTGTGAGTGATAGACGCTCTAACCCCTCTAACCAAGAATTCTGTAGGCTCGTAACTATGTATTTTATCACTCCGGGTCTGTAAGTGCTACACCTGTGCATTTTGAACCTCATTTATTTGGTGCATGTTTATTTTAGAGTTCTCATTATGCCTCATTTCCATATGACAAATATATACACATAGACACATTAAACTATTTTAGTGGCTTTTGCAGCACAAATGATGGTAGCCTTCGTTGGCCTTCTGTAGGACCTCAGATTATTGTTTAATGGGGTTGTCACTCAGGATCCTTACTGGCTTCCTCCAGTGCTTTTAAAAAAATTGAATTGAGTTTGATGGGGTACATCCCCTTGATTAAATGTTTTTCCTCCCATGCAATCAGCATCAGCTGTTTGGCTCCCCTTCTGTATTCTTTTGAAGCAGCCCTGCATTGCAAATCAATATCTTTCTGAAGAGACAGTGTGTTGTGAATCGCCTGGACAGCATATGCACTGTTACTTTGGCTGCAATGCTGCTGCAGAGCCTGGTTACTCTGCCTTCCTGGGAACTCCACAGGCAAGTCCATCGTGTTTGGAGAAAAAAAAAAACTAGGTTTTTTGGGGGGGGGAGAAATGAACTGTTAAAGCTATTGATACTGAATGTTAGCATGCCCTTTGTATTCTTGTGAACTATTTTTGGTCTTATTCCACTGAGATTAGTTTCTCTTAGGTGATTTCTGGTGTGTTTTTGTGTCTGTGTGTGGTTTTTTTTTTTTTTGCTCTTGCTTCCCCCTTTCTTGGTTGTAGTACGGCCGTACCATTTCAGCTTGCTAGTGCAGAAAGATGTGAATTCAGTTGCTGTATGAGCCTGGCCTGGTGCAAACACATTGCTAGAGACATGTTAAAGAGTTCCAGGTGAATCGAGCCTGAGAGAGACAACAGCAAAACGGTAAGACGGAGCATGCTTAAAATTAGAGCAGGGGTTTTAATTTGGAGCATCTCGGCAAGTCTGAATCCTGACTCACTCATTTACAACTTGAAAAGGATTCATTTTATGCATGTCATTTCACTCACCCCCTTCTCTTTAACTGCCAGAAACATCACAGATTGATCAAGGGGGGATTTAAATTATGGATCCGACAGGGGGTTACTCATGGAGAGTCTCTTGAGGCTCCCAAGGCTATTGCTTGTAGTTTGTAAACACCAGTAGCAGTGATAAGACGAGGAAAAGGTTTAGCGTCTGTGCTTCTTTGCCATAGCTGAGTGTTATTTCTTCTGAAACTCGCCTTATTTATTACAGCTTAAAGAGATCTTACAGATTGTTTTCCCTGGCTGTGCTTGGCTGAATGCCCTCTGAGGCAAGCCAGTGAAGGACGGGAGACCACGTCTTTCATTTGGGTAAACTGATGTCCCTGCGTTAGCTAGATTGGTTCTGAGTGGAATAAGCGTCTCTAGTAGATTAGGGCTGTGGGGCTTCCTCTTTGCTCATTCCACCCCCTTTCCTTCTAGAGCACAGAAACGTACCTGTTTAAGTCTGTGCCTTCTGGCAGAGGCCGGTGTGCTGGTATTTTGCATCATTACACCTGGAGTGGTTATGCTTTCATGTACGGAGGCGATAATCCTTCATGCGGTTCTGCTTGAAGAGCCGGCTCTGAGAGTGGACTGGGAGCATTTTGGATTCTAATGGAGAACCCCTGCATGCATGAAGGACTGGGCTAGCAGACAGGCTACTCCAGAATGATGCTTACCTGCTTGAGCTGGCGATAACAGCTGAGAGACGGAGATGTAAACCTTGATATCTACAGGGAGTTGAATTTCTATTTCCTTTGTTAATTGGCACACAGTATTAGGGCTGGGGGACAAAGTTGCAGAACATGTTTTAATATTGTTCAGAGTGAGACTTACTACATTACATGGTCCTGGTGGATTTATTAGGCTCTGTCTCCTGTAGAGGTGCTGAATGCCCAGGGTGCCAGCATTTGATTTTTTGCTTTAAAAATATTCTACTTCTGTATACTTTAACTCAGCAAATCACATAAAATGTAAATAAATGATGCAGATAGTGAAGATCAATTGAGAAGATCATTGGTAACTTGCTGTAGCATGTTGGTCACAAGCCAGCTGTGTATAATTTTGTGACATTAGTATTTTTAAAAAAGAACACCTGATTAATTGATAGGCAAATGAGAGAAATTTTTGAGTAGGGGGGCCACTTAGGAGCCCTAAATATCCTTCTATGTTTACTCAACTATTGATTATGAAGGTGAGACATTAATTTTTGGGAATGAATATTTAGATTTTCTTCCAAAGAGAATTCACTTTTTCTTTTATTTTAATCACTTATTACTTCCTGAAAAATCAACATGAACTATACGCTGTTCTTTTCCATACTTCAGTTTTTTTTTTTCTGGAAAAAAAAAAAACAACTTTTTTTTTTTTCTGTTTAGAAGATGATGTAGTCTGTGTTGTAGGCTTTTTTTTTTTTTTCTGAGAGTGATATGTTCTAGCTATTTATATTTTTACCTTCACTTTGTGTAACCTGTGAGGTTTATTTTTTTGCCCTGTGATAGAAGGAATTGTACATTTGCAAAAAGTAGTTTTTGAAAAGGGGAAGAGTAGAGTAGTTACATGACATTGATTTTATAGTCATAAACTTTTTAAAAAAAGTTTTCATTTATTTGAGAGAGAGAGAAAGAGAACACGAGCAGGGGAGCAGCAGGCAGAGGGAGAGGGAGAAGCAGACTCCCCACTAAGCAGGGAGCCTGATGCGGGGCTCGCTGTGGGGCTCCATCTCAGGACCCCGGGATCATGACCTAAACTGAAGGCAGATGCTTAACTGACTGAGCCACCCAGGTGCCCTATAATTACACACGTTTTAATTCCTCATTCTGCAGACGTTTATTAGCCATCTACTATGTGTAAGACATTATAAGACCTGCTGTGAGGAAGTAAAATGAAGTGATACATTCCCTTGCCTGAAGCAGCTTAGCTGGAGTAGCACTGGTATTTTTCTTTGGAATATGCTCCTTATTCTTTCTTATGAATAAGTAAATTTGATGCTTTTTAAATATTTTCTCTTTCGGAGACTCCTTTTGTTTTCTTTTAGTCATTTATTTATTAAACAAACATTTATGGAGAATCTACTGTGTAACAGTGTAACTGCTCTGTAACAGTGAGCCAAAAAGATCTGGGGCCTGTCCTCATGGAACTTACCGTGTACTGTACTCCTTTTTAAGATACTTCTGGGAGAAATATTGAAGTAGATTTCTTTCATTTGGGGCAATTGCAGTACAGATACTGTATGCTTTGATTTTTTTTCATTTCTTAAATTGTGGTATAAAATATACGTACCACAAAACTTTAACCATTTTTAAGTGCACAATTCATTGGCAGTAAGTACTTTCACAAGGTATTGCTACCATCACTGCTATCCATTTCCAGAACTTTTCCCATCATCCAAACAGAAAAATTGTATACACATTAAGTAATAATTCCCCATTTTCCCTCCCCCTGGTCCATCCCTGGTAATCTGTAGTTTACTTTCTGTGTCTATGAATTTGCCTCCTCAAGTGGAATCATACAGCATTTATCCTTTTGTGTTTGGTTAATTTCACTTAGCCTGCTTTTCAAGGTTCATCTATGTTGTAGCATGTCCCAGAATTGCTTTATTTTTTAATATATGCTTTGATTTTTTTTTCTGGGGGGAGGGGCAGATAGCAAACATTAACCAGGCTCCACGCCCAGTGTGGAGCCCCATGTGGGGCTCGATCTCACAACCCTGAAATCATGACCAGAGCTGAAATCAGGAGTCAGACACTTACCCGACTGAGCCACTCAGGTGCCCCAATATATGCTTTGATTTTTATATGGAAAACACCAGAATTCCCCCTTCTCCCTTACATGCTTTCACTAAATCAAGTTTCCATATGGGTACCATAATAGATAATCTAGAGATACTAAAACTTGGAGCGTGTAGGATGGGACAGGGAATGAGGAACAGAAATGCGTATAAGGAATT
The DNA here is from genome assembly GCF_963455335.1 of Martes martes. Lineage (NCBI taxonomy): Eukaryota > Metazoa > Chordata > Mammalia > Carnivora > Mustelidae > Martes > Martes martes. The sequence continues at coordinate 36,625,321 of NC_137899.1, forward strand.
ATCTATGGTTATCTTACATTTGGGTTCTCTACATGGCCTAGTAATTGAGCATGGTAACTGGGCTACTTAGATTTTCATGTCAGTTCTTTGCTGATAGAGAACAACAGCTGAAATAGTCAGTGGAAGGCTGGACTGTAGCTTTTGTCATTATTAACATTTTAATTTCACCTCCTCTGCTTCAGTTCCCTTGCTCTATCTGATCATGTTGAGGTCCTCCTACAGACTCTTGGAATTGGCAGGTTCTTCAGCAAGTGTGTTGTCTAATTGGCTCATTGCCATTTGTTCAGCCAGTGGGAGAGTGAGACTTTCCTCAGTCTCCTGATACCCACTGCAAACCCTCCTTCACTACCCCCTGCTGTTTTCAGTGGACACTTAACCTGAAAACCTCATGTTATCTTTTGAATTAGGCAGAGAGGAATAGGAGAGGATATAAGCTTTTTTCCAAATTAAGCAGTTTTTCATTGGATGAGGGGAGCCAGGGTTCATCAATACAGCATTCTCTTTTCAAATTTATTCCTGTTACTGTTTATCTTAAATCCAGATGGTTTTTCTGATAGAGAATCCTTTTTAGAAAGTCAGGTTAAGGCTCCCAGAGGTATCCATTTATCTGCCATCGACTCAATTGATGATTCTTAGATTGGATCAGCCAGTGGTTTATGTCCCGCCTTGAACATACTATTCAGGAAACGCAAACATATATGGGAAGGGAAGATTCAACATGGCAGTGCCTAATGGCCAGGTCATTCCATCTTCCCCATCAGCCTGTCCTTTTTAATGATCTTTATGCTTTCTGCCCATCCTCATGACTTTGCTGTTCAGCCTTGACTTTTGATTTGAGGCTGATTCAGAATCAGGTCAGTTAAAGGCATGTTAAGTTTAGGTGATGGAAGTAGTGAGGGATGAAGGGAGGATTGGTCAGAAACCTTAGACCACAGAGTGCTTTCTTTTGCATCAGAAGAGAGAATGAGAGAAGTTTTGCGGATCAGGTCTGGCCTCTGCTTATTTCTCTTGAAATATCAATCCCAGGGAACATGTAAGAAAGACATCCCAGTGGTCAGGGTCTTGGGCTTTGTAGTCAGAGTCTCGGAATAAATCTCGTTACCTCTACTTGCTCTCTGTGTCAACTTGGACATGCTACTTAAATAATGCGTGCCTCAATTTAAATGTCTGTAAACTCGGAATAATAGTCATACCTCATGGGGCTGTTGTAGACACTGCAAAACTACTTATAAAGCATTTTTCGTAGTAGCTGTTACATAATAAGAGCTCTGTGAGAACCATCATCATTACCGTTATTATCTAAAAATCCTTCATTTCCATCTCTCTTTTCTGTCAACTTAAGTTATCTTGTCCAAGTTTTATCCTTTTTCAGTTTGCTTGTTTATTGAGCATATATGACAGTTCTTAGTGTTACTGTGTTTGAGGGGATAAAAAGAGGATTTGAAAAAGTGCTCTGGTCTTCCATTTATCATCTGGTAAGGTTTGGGAAGGGTGTATGTTCTATAAACTTCCTCCTCTGCCCTGCTGATACAAGTTTGCCCCAGTGGCTTATTCCTCAGCTGAATGAGATCTTGCTAAAATACAAAGAGGACAGTGAAATGTTCCTGGAAGCACTGAGGCTTATTTTCAGGTGGCAGACAAGCGGCAGGATTTGTGTATCCCACTGCTCTGCTCTATTCACCTTGACGATCTGCGTCTGGATTTACTATTGACTTTTCTCAGTCAGAGGAAAGGTTGATAGAGCCAGGTCTCATGAAATCAGCTAGCACTTTATTATTAATGGATTGCTGTCAAATTTATTATTGCCGAAATTTTAGCTCTTTACAATAGATGGACCAATTGTCAAAGTTGCACTGAAAGAGACTTCCATTTTCCCCCCCAAAGGTTCATGGTTCCCTGTGTTTCTCTTCATAAGCTCTGTGTGGTTAGTGACCCATATATGATTCCCTGAAAATTTTTAGAGCTTCAAAAGTCAATCCTATATTGAGTGATGCCCTATATTTTTCTGAATTCTTTGGTCAGGTCCGTATCTCGATTTATTTTATTAGAATAAAAACATGAAACTTTTGAACTTTATAACATGCCTCTTGACATTCATTAGTCACTAAATTATTATTTAAGCATTAATAGTGCATCTAAATTTTATTAAAAAGGTGGTTATTATAGGTGAAGAGATAAAAGTTGTGCTTATTTATATAACTGTTTCAGAGTAAAAAGATAGTACACAATTTTATTTCTCCTTCAGGGAAGGAATTTAAAAATATTTATAATCTTTATTTTTAAATGCTGTTCATATGGTTACCAAGGGAAAGAAATTCAGGCCCTAATGGATCAATCAGTACCTCCAGTAGTGTCCTTTTTCAGTTTCCATTTTTAATGTTGTTATGCCTTCTGGATGCTTGATCTTACATGAGGGACAGAATAGCGAGCTACAGATATTTGAAAGGTATAAACATGAAGGAAGAACTAGCCTGGTTTAGTACAAAGAAGCTATGGGTGGTGCAGTGAAGTTCAGAAGAGAAACAAAACAATTGAGAAGGCATCTGAAACTATCGTTTGCACAGTCTTTGAGACAAATGACAGGTTCTCTGGTCCTTGTGATGTTTAAAAAAACCCAAAAACCAAAAAAAAGTGCCTCAAACAGTAAGCCTGTGTATACAGGTAAAAGCGTGCTGGACCATATTCATGATTTCAAAGAGCCATGAATCTGAGTTCAGCCTTATCTGTTTATTGATTATTAATACTTCTGGCATGGTAGACATTTTAAAATCACTGTAGGTTATATTGGTCAGTCCTTTTTGCTAGGTCATGCCACATCTCTGCATCATGTGGAGTCCTCTGAAAACACTCTGGTTTCCCTTTCTCAGGTGAGGACCCAAGACAAAACAGAAAGAAAGAAAAGCTATATTTAAACCTATAAATTCTGTGAGAGGGGGGAAAAGGTTCTTATTTGCAGGAACAGACCTTTTCTTTTCTAGAATGAGAGCTTTAAGGGAGTAGTGTCTTGAAGAAGAAACTAATTAGCTGTGTTGGGAGCCACTTTGTGTAGCCTGAGTCTTCTGTTTTGTCCAGAATCATACTTCAGTTCCTCACTGCAACTGTGAGAATTTTGTAGGTTGGAATAGGCTTTTTCTCTGTGGAATCTCAACAGAGCCACTCCCTTACTGTGTGTGGGGATTCTCGTTCCATGTGCCCCATTTCTGAGCCCTCTGGCTATAAATGAGAGAGGGTAGGTAATATAGATGGTTAATTCTAATATTTCACCTCCCAACACTATATATTCATTTGGCCATGTGATATGAACGCTACACTCTTGACTCTTTTTTTCCGTGATGGAGTTTTAGCCAGTATATAATTATGGATGCCAAGTGAGACAAAATCCACATAGCTTCTTTCTCCTCATGACCTTTTGGGGATATAGAGTATGTTTTTAGTGGAAGCAGTGACTGAAAGCCACCCAGACTTCTACAGAATTGCCATGTCCTTCTATTTGTGAACAGGGGTTCCTGTCCCTTGTCCAGTGTGGGACATGTTCAGTTACGACAAGTAGGCAAAGGGCTTTTTTTCCCCTTCCACCTTCTAGGGGAGGACCTGTTTTAGGATACATGGTACACTTCACAAATACAAGTTCTTTTTAAAATTTTGTTTCTAGGTCCTAAAGTGACTTCCTTCTATTTTATTGTCCCCCCCCCCCCAAAGCTACCAAATAAACTCTGGTAAATAAAGAGCAAAGCAAGATTCTGGGTTCAAACCTCCTTAGAATAATTTTGTGGTAATTTTTTTTCATAGATATGGTAACCAATGACAAAATAATGCTTCTGTATTAGAAATACATAAATCCACAAATTTCTACACAGGAAGTAATGGTACAGATGCTGTTGTAACTCGTGTATATTCTTTTTTCTCTACTTTTCACTTACTCTGATCCTATTGCTTTTAAAAAAATTCATAAGGTATACTTTGGGTATACCCTACTGGACAATTTTATTTCAGAGTATTTCAAAATTAAAGGATTATATGAAATTGCCTTGACTTCTTGTGGGAAGTTTGAGTAAAAATGTTACCCAAGAAAATGATTATCATTCATATGGTACCCAGAGTTTGAAACAAATTTTACCCCTCAAACTTTCAACCACTCGCACAATCTCAATCTCTTATGTGGCCATACCAGCAGAATCTATCATTATATGTGTAGAGCACTGCACCTCAATTTTTAATGTGCACACAAACCTCCTGGGGGTCATGTTCAAGTGCAGGTTCTGACTCAGTGGGACTTTAGGGGGCAGGGATGGCACTGAGATCCCAGGCATTGCCAACACCAGTGTTCCACAGCGGAAAGGGGTTAGAGAATATTCCAGATGAAATCCTGATTCCTAAAGATAGCTCTGTGCCAAAAAACCTGTGTAGGCCACAACTAACCGTAGGGCATTTTTTACAGTTATGGTGTGTGTTCATCAAACTTTGTGTTAAATTTATCATGATGATTTGGGTGAAATGAAGAATATAGAGGTCAGTAAATAGAAGCATCTGTCTACATGAACCTGTAAGCGAACTATCATGTACATCTAAAATCAAGAGTATAATTATTATTTTTTATTTTTTATTCAATTATTTTTATTAACATATAATGTATTATTTGCCCCAGGGGTACAGGTTTGTGAAGAATATAATTTTTTTAAAAGAAGATTTTATTTATTTAGAGGGAGCACGTGCATGCTCATGTGGGAGGAGGGGTAGAGGCAGAGAGAGAGAGAACAGAACACCAATTTCATGCTGATGCAGGTCTCAACCTGGGTCTCGATCCCACGACCCTGAGATCATGACCTGGAGCAGAAACCAAGTCAGCCGCTCAACTGACTGAGCCACCCCGGTGCCCCTCAGGGGTATAACAGAAGGGAGAGTAACTTAATAAAATTGTCTTAGCAACATATATTAAAGTTTAAGCTGCTGAGAAGACCACCTAAATATTTCACAATAAAACTCGCCAAACAATCATCAAGTCTCTTGGTGGTAAAGCGTTGAAGCCCAGCGAGGGTTGTAACAAAACTATGGTCACTGAAGTGGCATAAAGAAATGGAGTGTCCTCAAGAATTCTCCCTTCAGCTATGTCCATTAGCCAGTGGATTCAGGGTTTCAATGAAATTAGGTCGGACCCCAAAGAAACCAGTCAGTAGAAACATAAGCATTTTTAAATTAAATCACAGCAATAGATGTGGAAATCTGGTGAGTGGTACAGCTGGTGAAACTCTTTTCATTGAATGGAAAAGATCTGGGCTTGGAAGATGCCTCATTGTATGTAGGTAGGACTTATTTTTTTAACGGCCTATGTTTAGTTAAAGGGGAAGGTTCTTAATAAGGAAGATAGTCCATCTTTGAGTAGATGTTAACAGAACACACATTTGTGCCATCTTTTGGGCTTTCAGAAACATTTAAGAAATGGAAGATAATGATTTCTGTGCTCAAGATGTTTCCAGTTTGGTAAGAGAAATGCAGTGAACACATGAGAAACTGCAAAACAAAGACCTCCTCCCATCCCAGCAAAATAAACCGAACATATGACAACAAATTCCACAGTGGCTTATGTGAAAGCGTACAAGACAGCATTCATTTAAGTGACAAATGATGAAGTACAATGTAAAAATGATCTAGTTGTTTTGCGAGGGCATTTGTAGTTGTGACAGTGGCAGTGACATAAGGACACGACTGGCATTTAGTCGACAGAACCAGGGTTGCCAAACATCGTGCGATGTGACTGCTACATCGTGCTGCTCACAAATAATCTGGCAGCCAGGTGGCCCAGGACGCCATCACTGAGCAGCCGTGAGAGTGGCAGTGCCAGGATTTGGGAGTTAAGGCAGGCCCACAGAGCCTGGGGAGACCTGGAGGTGTTCGTGGCGTGAACCTGTCCGCCTTCTTTCTAAACCTAAAATCCTAAGTGAAATGCAATGTAAACGGAAGCACAAAGAAATGAATTTTTGTGTCTGGCCTTATGTAGTTAATCTATTTAAAACCATTTACCAGTTGTAAACTGCTGCCTTGAGTTCGTAACAGAAGAGTCGAGCTGTAAAAGATCTTAAGAGCTATTTACTTCAGCTGTATCATTTTACAAATGAAAAGACTGAGATGCAGACAGTTTAAGTGACTTGTTGTCAGTCACCTACATGACTTAGGTGGACAGGAGGCTTGCCTGGATGTTAGCTAATATTCTGAAGGTGATTTTAGGCAAGGTCTTGGTTCTGATAACATTACATAGCTGTAAATAAAAATACACCCATGCGTATATCCCCTTATGTACATATAGATAACACATCCCATGTCTTTGCTCTGTGTAACCTTGGCACACACACATGCATGCACACATAATGCACACACATGCACACATGTGAGAAAAAGAAGACCACAATCAAAGAGAGGGAGCATACTTTAGATCTTGCAAGCTGAGGTTAGAGATGAGGGTAGCTGTTGTGGGTTATGATGCCAGTGGCATTAGAAATTCTTCCTACTCCATCCCCCTACCCCCACCAGAATACCTTGCCCACTACGCACCCGTAGCTGAAATTCTTTTTAAAAGGGATGAAGCTTTTTGTTCTATAATTCTTAAAGTTCAAGTAATTCTGGGAGAGGTTATGTTCTGATTTAAGTGTCCAAAAACTTATAGATGACTGATGATGGGTTTTTTATTGGGAGCAGATTTTGAGAGGAGAAACCCATCAGACCCTCACAGGGTAATGGATGAGGAGAAAAACAAACATAAGAGTTGTTGCAGTATCAAAACTTTTCTGTATTTATATTCGCCAGCTTTGTATGGACGGATCATGGATATTTCTTCCATGAACCTCAGAAGACCATGACTTAGCTTCCTGCCTCATGCATCATGCTTATTTGCTGTGCATCAGCGTAGACTCCTTTAAACCAGTTCTTTCTGTGGTGTCTGGCTTCGTGAAGAGTGTGGGGCGAAGAAGTGGAGAAGATCACACCATGAACTCAATAAAATGCCAATCACCAGAAAACGGTTGATTCAAAGGGACAATTTTCAGCCTGAATGAATTCACTTGAAATGAATGCCAACCTTAACTGAATTAAGTTGTGCTCTTTCAAATCCACTGCTGTGAGTTTGGTAGACAGTTGTCTGGATTTTACATAGCTCCAAGCTAAAATCGTAGGCCAAACTGTGACTTTCGGAGCCTCCAACACTGTTTGAGTTTCTAACAATTTTTACTGAGATTTGAGTCCTCCAGCTAATGTACAGACCCCTGTTAATGTCCAGTGAACCAAAATAATTGATTCACATGAACACCCAAATATATGGGTGCATCTCTAACCTTGTTTGAATTCTAGGTTCTATTGAATTTACTGGGAAAAAAAAAAAAAAAAAACCCAGAAGTTTATTTTGGTATTGGTGATGATTTCTTCTTCTTTATCTGCCTTCAAGTACCATGAGACATCTCTGCTTATGTAAACTTTGTCACTTTAGTTTCCACACAACAGGAACAAGGAACAGAAGTGCTAGTCATAGAGAAGACAGAGCCTTATTCCCATTAATATTGGAATGTCTGTTATTTTCAGGTATTACTGATAGCCCTCCTATTTCCTGTGATTGGCTTTGGGAAGAGGAACCAAAGGTGTTTTCTTCTGACCCTATATCATTTGAGAAAACCACTCTTAATCAACGTAAAGTCCTTACTTTCTCAAATTAGTCAAAAACCTTTGCTAGACCCTTTGGGTGGAGATTTGAAGGAGAAAATGCTCTTGGCGGGGGTTTGGGGGGGGATGAGGCGGAGGCTATAAAATAGAAAACAGGAGACAGTCAAATTGTTGAGGTTAAAGTATCACAAGAAGAATAATTATAGTCCAGGGTATGCGAAATATTAGAGCAAAACTAAGTGCTGAGTGGGATTTAATCAACAAAGGCTTCGGAGCAAAGGTAATTTTTGAGAAGAGTCTTGTAGTAAAATTGAAGAATAATTGCTATATAATATTGTATTAGTTTCAGGTATATAAATATAGTGCTTTGATATTTATATATATTACAGAATGGTCACTGTAATAGTCTAGTTACTGTCTGTCACTGTACAAAGTTGCTACCATATTATTGACTGTATTTCCTATGCTGTACATCTCCATGTCTTATTTATTTTACAACTGAAAGACTGTACCTCCTAGTTCCCTTTACCTATTTCATCCATCCCCCCAACCCCTTTTCTTTTGGCAACCATCAGTTTGTTTTTGTATTTACGAATCTGTTTCATTTGTTTTGTTTTTCTTAGATTCCACATATAGATTTTTTAGATTTCACATATAAGTGAAAGCATATGGTGTTTGTCTTTCTCTGTCTGAATTTCACTTAGGATCATATCCCGTGGGTCCACTCATATTGTTGCAGATGGCAAGATTTCATTCTTTTATATGGCTGAGTAATAGTCCATGGTATTTATATATACTGTATGTATTAAACACCTTTTTTATTCACTCATCTGTTGATGGACATTTAGGTTGCTTTCCTCTCTTGGTTAAATAATGTTTTGACGTACATAGTGTGCTGATGTCTTTTTGGATTAGTGTTTTTGTTTTCTTTGGATTAATACTCAGAAGTGGAATTGCTGGATTATATAATATTTCTATTTTTAATTTTTTGAGGCACCTCCAAACGGTTTTCCGTAGTGACTTCACAAATTTACATTCTCACCAACAGTGCATGAGAATTACTTTTTTTTACACATTCTCATCATCACTTGTTATTTCTTGTTTTTTTAATACTAGCCCTTCTGATGCTGGGAGGTAATATCTCATTGTGATTTTGATTTGCATTTTCACGTACCAGTGGACAATTTCTGTGTCTTAAGAAAAGTGTTTATTCAGGTCTTCTACCCATTTTTTTATTCAGATTTTTTTTTATATTGTGTTGTATGAGTTCTATAAAGATATATTTTAGATTGAACCCCATATTGGATATATCACTTGCAAATATCTTCTCCCACTTAGTAGGTTGCCTTTTTGTTTGTTGATGGTTTCCTTCACTGTGCAGTAGCTTTTAGTTTGATATAGTCCCATTTGTTTCCACTTTTGTTCTTGCCTGTTGAAACAGATCTGTCCCATTAACAAAACAAAGGATAAAAATCGTAGGATCATCTCAGCAGCTGCTGGGAAAGCATTTGACAAAATTCCACACCCACTTAAGATGAAAAACTCAACAAAGTAGGCATAGAGGGAATGTACCTCAACAGAATAAAAGCCATACATGACAGACCCAAGCTAACATCATACTCAATGGTGAAAAGCGGAAAGCTTTTCCTTTAAGATCAGAAGCAAGACAAGGATACCCACTCTTGCCACTTTTATTTAACATAGTATTGGAAGTCCTGGCTATAGCAGTTAGGCAAGAAAAAGAAATAGAATGCATTCAAATTGGAAGGGAAGAAGTAAAACTGCCACTATTTGCAGATGACATGATACTACTCATAGAAAATCTTAAACCCTCCCCCCAAAATCTATTAGAACTAATAAATGAATTTATTAAATTTGCAGGATACAAAATCAATATAGAGAAATGTGTTGTGTTTCTATACACTAGTAACTATTAGAGAATTTAAGAAAACAGTTCCATTTATATTTGCATTAAAAAGGAATAAAATAGCTAGGAATAAATTTAGCCAAGGAGGTGTGAAAGACCTATACTCTAAAAACAAGACATTAATGAAAGAAATTGAAGATGACACAAATAAGGAAAACAAGCACAGATATGATTATTGCAAATTATATTACTGTACTTATATTCATCCTATTTAAAACACCAACATTGTGGGTTTAATGAAGTTTATTATTATTTCTATGTGTCTTTTTATATCTTCCTGGGTTATAGAGCTACTTATTTAAATTATTTGCAGGGGTTTTAGTGATATTTTTTCAATCTTCTTGGTGTAGTGTAATCTTTACAGATCCACAGACAAACCAATGCCTTTTCAGAACAGCTGGGTTTATAGGACCTGAGCTGTTGACTGTTGGGGTCTTGGTTGCTTTTTCCACAGTGACTCAGATCTGTGTTACTGGTTAGCAGTCATTTGGGTTCTTTTTTTTTTTATTATTATTTTTTAGGGGTTAAATTTCACTTAGTTATTAAAATTTAACTCATTTCCAAAAAATGCCTCCTGCCTTGGTTTCACAGATGTTTCCTTTGTAATCTGGTGTCTTTCTACCAGGTATGTTCTTTGTAAATATTGCTTAGGCAACATCGCATGCTCTTCTGTCTGTTACTGTGTTATATTGACCTGCCCTGGTATTAGAGTGTACCCTTGTTGCTGCCCTTCCTACGCTGGTGCTCCTTAGGCTCTCTTCAGGCCCTGACCAGTCGTTCCTGCTTTGGGTACAGTTCTTCCTTTTTCTAGCAGTAGTTGCCTGCCTTCCTCCTTACTCTCTGCAGTTAGTTCCATGGGTTAAAATCAGCCATATCCTATTATGTTCATGCTTCTTTTATTTCATAACTGCCTTTGCCCTTTATAAAAACCTTTCTCTTTTGAAATCATAATGGTCTTTCCCTAACTCAGCTTTTTTCATTTAACCATGATTTTATTTTCCTTGTGATGCCCAAATACATAATCACCGTTTGGCTATTAGGAATCCCTATAGGCAGACTCCTTTGTCCATTCTAGCATTGTCCCCTGACATTTTTGAAAGGATCTTAGTTTTCTGGTAACAGCTGGATATTTCACAGCTATTTTGTGTTTCCTGCCCTGTGAACTGGAATCGGATTACCTTTCAAGGATTCCTCTTTTTTCATAGTGGAGAATTGGAACATAGACCAAAACCTGGGCTCTAGAGGTACACATGAAAGTTAGTAATGCATCAAAGAGCTACTGTTTGGTGGTTGGAAAAATCTGCCTTTTGAGGTTATGGGTTCCCATTGATTTTTTTCCCAGTTTGACATACCATGCTTTGGTCCTTTAGTTTTGTTAAAGTATTAGATTTTATGTGTCTTTAAGACTTTTATATGTCTTCAAGCATTTTGTTGTGGGAAGAAAGAGATTCTCTTTGGGTAGGGGGAATGTTTATTTAGGTTGCTGACAGGCTGGTAGAAGGAATCAGATGACCACTTGGGCACCAGGGAGTAGTACCAGTGGATAACCTGACTTCTAGAACCCTCTTTCCCTGCTAGTATTCCAGTGTGCTCACTCTTCTCTTTGTGTGCCCTGGGTTCTTCAATAATTTTATTCTTCAAGCTGCCAGAAATTGCGGCTTTCTCGGGGGAAGGAGTGCTGTTCTTCCTTCATCTGGCCTGCATCTCTCTCTGGACCCAACCCCTCCCACTTCTCTTTGGGGTCTGCAAGGTGAGTTGCTTGACAAGCTCATGAGGTTGACAAGGCTGGTGCCCTATATCTTTATGAAGGGCCTAGATGCTTCCTTCTGTTCTGCTTCTGGTTAACAGAGCTGGCTAGATCATGTTTAAGATGTTTGTCCCAAATATCGGAAACTTGAAACTTTTCCAGAACAGTCATTCGGTCCTATGTGGAAAATTCAAGGATAGATTACTTTCCTGGATGAAGATACATGTACAAAGCAGGTGCTGATAATGGTGTTATTCACATAAGCCCAGGCAACGTGGAGACCAGCATTAATTGTGTATAACCTGAATTATGTAGCGAACTTGTGAGCTTAAAATGCTAATGGAGAAAACTCTCAATATGTGGTCATTTATTGATAATGGCCATAAGAATCATCACTGACTTTTTCCTGGATCTGATACAGTCTATCAAACTCAGAAAGTGGTATCTGCGACACGTTCTTAAGATTAGACATTCTGCTCAGATGTCAAAGCACTGCAAGCAATTTCAGTTAAGCAAGTGTATTAGTTTTCTATTGCTGTGTAACTTATCACCAGAAACGTACTAGCTTCTTAGCTCTGTTTCTGTAGACATCCAGGCGCAGCAGGGCTGGTTTCTCTGCCCTCAGGCTCCCTCGAAATCAAGATGTTGGGCATGGTTGTGGTTTGTACCTGGGGCTCAGGATCCTCTTAAGCAGCTCGCTGGTTATTGGCAGAAATAATTTGCTTGTGGTTCCAACAGGACCATTGTCGCCATTTGCCTGCTAGCTGTCAGCCAATGAGCCCTCTCAGCTCACCCCATGCTGTGCCATGTGGCCCCCATTTCAGTTCAAAGTGTAACGTGTTTGTTTTCTTCCAGGCTACGCAGATCACATCTCCCCTTTTTTCCTACAACTAGCTGAAGGAAGCTCTCTGCTTTTCAGGAGCTTGCCTTGATGAGGTCAGGTCCGCTCAGGATATTCTCCATCTTTGCCACATCACAGAATATAATCATAGGAATGATAGCTTCTTGTATACACTCTCAAAGGGGAGGGGATTATTGAAAGGTGAGAGACATAGCATTGGGGTATAGTCGTGAGCTCTCTGCCTTCCAGAGGTGGGGGACATGAGGTGTCATTTTAGAATTCTGCGTATCGCAAGGAGCTTGTCCTTAAAAAAATTGTTGACAGCATTTTATGCATAAATTTGTATATTTATTATTTTTGTATCAAGACTGCTGTCTTTTTGACAATAGCTTTCGGATGAGAATTGTTTCAGAGCTTCAGTCCTATTAGCAACAGCAAGAAGACTACCTGTTTTTTGTTTTTTTTTTTAATAAATTTTACTTATTTATTTGACAGAGAAAGATCACAAGTAGGCAGAGAGGCAGGCAGAGAGAGAGGAGGAAGCAGGCTCCCTGCTGAGCAGAGAGCCCTCTGTGGGGCTCGATCCCAGGACCCTGAGATCATGACCTGAGCCGAAGGCAGAGGCTTTAACCCACTGAGCCACCCAGGCGCCCCAGAAGACTACCTGTTTGAATGAACTTTCTCCCATCTGATCTTTTAATTTGACAGAACCTTACTGAGCTTTCTGGTGGGCCAGGCACTGAGTGAGGTACTGTGGGAAGAGGGCGCAGTAATGCAAACAACTTTCTTGCCTGTGTGGAAATGGATAAGAAGATTCTGAGTCCCCGATGTGCTGTTTCTGGGGTACCTGGAAAGAATGGGTCTTTGCAAACCACTGTGGGATACAGATACATTGTAAAAGTATCATATGAAATAGGAACTAACTAGCAAGAAATATGTGGTGAATGTAACAAAGAAAATCACAACCATAGGCATGTTTCCATACAAGTACACTATTTTAAGGAAGTTTACTTTATGTTAATGACAATTTTCTGCTTGTATTTTGTTGTTTGTTGGTAGAAGGCAAAAACAGTAGATTTTTGAAGTGCTTAAGAATGTTTGTGGGAAATATTTAAAGTTTAGGAAATTTTATGAAATACTCTTTCCCATCAAAATTAGGAAAAGGCGGGCGCCTGGGTGGCTCAGTGGGTTAAGTCGCTGCCTTCGGCTCAGGTCATGATCTCAGGGTCCTGGGATCGAGTTCCGCATCAGGCTCTCTGCTCAGCAGGGAGACTGCTTCCCTCTCTCCCTCTCTCTCTGCCTGCCTCTCTGTCTACTGTGATCTCTCTCTGTCAAATAGATAAATAAAATCTTAAAAAAAAAAAATTAGGAAAAGGCTGCCACTCTTCTGCCTTCATGTTAGAAGACTTTAGAGAAGCTGGTTTTCCACAGTGCATAGTTCACACTGATTTTTATAATTATCAAGTGTGCTATAGACAGGTCAAGAAATGAGAGGCCACCTGACTGGACATAAAAATGTGGGTCCCTTAATACAAAGCTTGAGGAAATACATAAGGCCTTACTTGGCAGTACATTCCATAAGAATCTCTCTTGTTTAAATATATAGATTCAGAGAATTTATCCAAATTTCCAGTTAGAGTACATCTTTCTCCTCAACTTAACAGAAAACCTTGTAAGTCTTATTTTTGTCAGAACTGTTAGCACAAAGAATGGCAAATGAAAGGTTTATATGAGTTTATGTGATTCCAGGAACTCATTAAGTATTAAGTTCATTCTTTCAGCTTTGATGGTGTCCTTATAGCTAGCTCTTCTTTCCTCTGCTGAGATGTTGAAGTGACATTTGTCATTTAGCCCTTGCTAATGTATTTTGCTGTAGCTGTGTTGGTGTATATGTGTTACAAGTTTATACTGCATAGTTAAACTTCCCTCATAAAAGTTTTTCACATAATAGAAGAAAACCCAATGTTCATTTTATTTTATTTTATTTTTATTTTTTTTATTAACATATAGTGTATTATTTGCTTCAGGGGTACAGGTCTGTGAATCTTCAGTCCTAAATTAGACAATTTACAGCACTCACCGTAACACATACCCTCCCCAATGCCCATAACCCAACCACCCTATCCCTCCCCCACAACCCCCCAATAACCCTCAGTTTGTTTCATGAGATTAAAAGTCTCATATGGTTTTTCTCCCTCCCCGGTCCCATCTTGTTTCATTTTTCCCCTCGCTACCCCCACGACGCCCTGCCCTGCCTCTCAAATTCCTCATATCAGAGAGATCATATGATTATTGTCTTTTTCTGATTGACTTAGTTTGCTTAGCTTAATACCCTCTAGTTCCCTCCATGTCATTGTAAATGACAAGATTTCGGGGGTTTTTGATGGCTGCATAGTATTCCATTGTGTATATATATATACCCCACATCTTCTTTATCCATTACTCTGTTGATGGACATCTAGGTTCTTTCCATCATTTGGCTATTGTGGACATTGCTGCTATAAACATTCGGCAAACCCAGTATTCTATCTGATAAAATATATTTTACTAAGAATGTTCAAAGACCTTGAATAAATAATAGAATAATAGAATAATAATAGAATAATAATAATAGAATCTAGGGTTTAATAGAATGTAGGGTTAGCTCCATATTCTCCTTTGCAAAACTAAGAGATGTTTCTATGGCTGTATACTTCCTGGTGCTGTTTTCAAGGATAGAGTTGCAGTCCAAATATGGTCACCGTTTTCCCATTATCCATGTATCAGTTCAGTCCATGTTTGCATCTTTTTATATTATCATTTTATATACATTTTATATACATTTATATATTTAATCTATATATAGATTAAATATATAAATGTATATTAAATATATGCAATATTTACATTATATATTAATCATTATATATTAAATATATATTAATATATTAAATTATATTAAATATATAATATATAAGTTATTAAATATATATTAAATATATAGATATACATTATAATGTATACATTTATACATTATATACATTATATACACATTTATACTTGATTTATATATGCATATGTAAATCTCCTTTTAAATTAAGAAACTAGTAATATTTTATGGCTGAAACACAGAGATTAGCTTCTTCCCCAAAGTGTCACAGTAAATTGAAAGACCTGTGGATTTTTTTCTTTTCTTTTTTTCTTTCTTCAGGTTTTACTTTTCTCAGCCATGTTTTATAGTTCTTGTATATAGATCTTGCATGTATTTGGTCAGAATTATCACTAAATATTTTATATTGTTCAAAGCTCTTCCAAATTGTTTTTTATTGTCTTTATTTTTTGTAAATTGTTTTTTTATTTTAAAATTCTAATTGGTTGCTAATATCTAGAAATACTAATGTTTTTGTATATTGATCTTATATCTTGCACCCTTGAGAACTTATTTATCAATTCTTTTTTTTTTTAAAGATTTTATTTATTTATTTGACAGACAGAGATCACAAGTAGGCAGAGAGGCAGGCAGAGAGAGAAGAGGAGGCAGGCTCCCTGCTGAGCAGAGAGCCCAATGTGGGGCTCTATCCCAGGACCCTGGGATCTTGACCTGAGCTGAAGGCAGGGGCTTTAACCCATGGAGCCACCCAGGTGCCCCTTACTTATTAATTCTAGTGGGTTTTTTTCTCTAAATTTCATTGGATTTTCTACCTGGATGATATCTTCTGTGAATAAAATCAGCTTTACTTCTTCCTTTCCAGTGTGGATGCTTATTATTTCTTATCTCCTGCCTTGTAGCATTTTCTAGAATTTATAATATAATGTTAAGTCAGTGATTAGAGTGGACATCCTTGATTTGTTCCTGTTCTTAGGAGGAAGGTATTCAGTTTCTCACCACTAAATTTATGTCACACTGCTTTTTTTTTTTCCAGCTTGAAGAAGTTTTCTTCTATTTTTTTGAAGTTTGTATTTTAATTTCAGTTAGTTAATATATAGTGTTATATTAGTTTCAGGTGTACGATACAGTAATTCAACACTTCCATACATCACCCTGTGCTCATCACAAGTGCACTCCTTAATCCCCATCACCTATTTCACCCAACCCCCCCCACCACCTCCCCTTTGGTAAGCATCAGTTTGTTCTTGAGAGTTAAGAGTCTCTTTCTTGATTTGTCTCTCTCTTATTTTTTTTTTCGTTGCTTGTTTATTCCGTTTCTTAAATTCCACATATGAGTGAAATCATACAGTATTTCTCCTTCTCCGACTGACTTACTTCGTTCAGTATTATACTCTCTAGTTCTGTCCATGTTGTTGCAAATGACAAGATTTCATTTTTTATGGCTGAATAATATTACAGTGTATGTATATACCACATCTTCTTTATCCATTTATCTCTCAGTGGCCACTCGGAGTGCTTCCATTGTCTTGGCTGTTGCAAAGCTGCTATAAACACAGGGATCCATGTATTCCTTTGAATTAGTGTTTTCATATTCTTTGGGAAAATACCCTGTAATGTAATTGCTATATCGTAAGATATTTCTATTTTTACCTTTCTGAGGAACCTCCATACTGTTTTCCACAGTGGCTTCTCCAGTTTACATTCCCACCAACAGTGCACAAGTGTTCCTTTTTCTCCACATCCTGGCCAACACCTGTTGCTTCCTATGTTGTTAATTTTAGCCATTCTGTGTTTCTATTTTTAATTGGTAGTGTTTTTATCATAAATGGGTACTGGATTTTGTCAGATGCTTTTTCTGAGTCTATTGAGGTGATCATATGATTAATAATATCTGTGTATTATTTATTGCTGCATAACAGATTATCCCAAATCTTAACATCTTAAAACAGCAAACATGGTTTATTTAATATTTTCTGTGAATTTAGAATTCAGATACTCCTTAGCTGGGTACCTCTGGCTCAGGGTCTCTCTGAAGTTCTGATCAAGCAATAGACCAGAGCTGTGGTTGTACTTGAAAGCACAGATCGTGTTGGTGTTTTCAGGCCCCAGTCTTTCTGCACATGTGCCTCTTGACAGGGCTGCCTTATGGCATAGCAGCTGGCCTTCCTTAGGACTACATGATCTAAGAGAGAGGGAAAGAGTACCAATACAGAAGCTATAGTCTTTTTATAATTATTTCTCTGAAGTGATATTCCATGATTTCTGCCATTCTATTTATTGGATACAAGTCAAAAAGTACAGCCCACATTCAAGGTCTGGGGACTAAGTAAGAGTGTGAATATCTGGAAATGGCCATCACTGGGAACTGTTTTAGAAACAGTGTGCTACTATTATTTATTAAAATAGTAAACTACACATATTGTGTGTGTTAGAGCGAGAGTGCTTGTGAATGGGAGTGGGGAGAGGGGCAGAGGGAGCGGGAGAGAGAGAATCTCAAGCAGGTTCCATCCCCAGCGCAGAGCCCAAGGTGGGGCTTGATCTCACAACCCTGTGATATGACCTGAGCTGAAATGAAGAATGAGACGCTTAACCAACTGAGCCACCCAGGCACCCTTAAAATGGTAACCTACACATTTTTGAATGTTAAGCCTTACTCTCCTTCCTGGGGTTAATTCTACTTATTCATGATTTATTATCTTTTTACATACTATTGGATTAAGTTTATTAAAAGCATGCTAAAGATTTCTACATTTATATTCATGAGAGCAATCAGTCTGTAATTTTCTTATAATATTTTTGTCTGGTTGTAGGTTTAGAATGATGTTGGTTTCATATAATAAGTTGGGAAGTATTCTTGCCTCATTAATTTTTTTTTTGAAGCATTTCTCTAGAATTGATGTTATTCCTCCCTTAAATGTATGGTTTACTTTGCCAGTAGTGTTGCCTAACCCTTGCTTTTTCTTTGTTGAAAAGTTTTTGGCTACAAATTTAATTTCTTTAATAGACGTAGACTTATTTAGTTTATCTGTTTCTTCTGGAGTGAGCTTTGGTAGTTTTTGTCCTTTAAGGAATTTGTTTCATCTAAGTTGCTGAATTGATTGGCATAAGGTTGTTCATAATTATATTTAGGTCTGTAGGATATCATGCCTCTCCAATTTTTGATATTGGCAGTATGTGTTTTTTTACATTTTGTTCTTATCAGCTTGGCTAGAGGTTTATTTATTTATTTTTAAAAAAAATCTTCTCTGAAAACAATCCAACCAGCTTTTGGTTTCATTGATTTTCTTTATTGCTTTCTGTTTTCTATTTTGTGTACTCACATCCTGCTATTTACTCATTATTTTCATTCTTCTACTTATTTTGAGTTTTACTTGCTCTTCTTTTTCTGGTATTTTAAGGTATAGTCACATTGCTTGGAGACCTTTCTTCTTTCCTACTATATGCATTTAGTATTCTCCGGTTGGAGTACTCTAGCTACATTCTACCATTTTGATATTTTGTGTTATTTTCATTTAGTTCAAGATACTTTCCAATTCTCCTATTGTATTATTTAGTTTCTAGATACTTACTGTCATACTTAAATCTTTTAAATCCCTTCTGGCTCCTTTTTAACATATTACTGGTTTAAAGCAATTTGATTTTGATGTACCTTCATGTTTTTTCTTTGCGTTTCTTATACTTGGGGTTTGTTGACTTCTCAGGCCCATGTGTTTATACATTATTGTAATCTACTTGCCTCATTGATGTGGGTGGTTTCATACCCACATCACATCTATTGCCTCTTACTATCATATCCTTAAGAAGAAAACATAAATCCTTAAAAATATTGAGTGCATCTCATCTACTTGTGATAAATTGTTAGTTTTTGATCATGGATAGAGAAATGTGCCTTAAATCTTTCCAAGACTCCTTCAGTAGTATTATGGTTTGCTACAAAGTGTGATGATATCCTTCTCATTTGACTTAATTAAAATTCAACTTGTGCTTTGCAGTTGAGTCATACTTAGGACAGAACGGATGCTTAAGTTTTGTTTTTTTTTAAAATAATTTATTTATTTCAGAGAGAGAGAGAGAGAGATTGAGAGAGGAGGAGCAGGTGGGGGGGGTGGGGCAGAGGGAGTAGGAGAAGCAGACTTCCTGCTGAGCAGGAAGCTGATGCAGGACCCTGGGATCATCACCTGAGCCAAAGGTAGATGTTTAACTGACTGAGACACCCAGGTGCCCCACGATTTGATTAAACCTTTTTTTGGTTTGTTTAAAAATTTTTAAGGAAGGGAATAATTTAATTATATCTACCTTCCTACTTCAGCAGTTTAAAACAGTTTCATTGTCAGACATGTTTATTATGCAATTCAAACAATGTGAGGCATATAAAAAATTAGTAATCTTACCCTTTACTAGTTTAGTTCCACATGTCTGGAGGCATCTTATGTTAACAGTTTGGTATGTTTTCTTCTATTCCTTTCACTGTGCTTATACATACACATACAGATATTTAGGTCTCTGTCTGTCTCTGTGAGTCTGCATGTATATCTGTATCTGTATGCATTCAAACGCATACATACATGTATTCCTCATGTGGAATAATCCTGTACGTAACACTCAGATACTTTATATTTTTTATTTTAGCAATATGGGATTTCCTTCTGTTTTTCTGCTTTAAAAAATAAAGATATGGAAACTTCACAGCCAGAAAAAGAAAACTTTAAAAGCAATTTCAGAATTACCTTTTCTCTAGAGAGAACAGTAAAGTTTACCTTGCTTCACAGACAAGCTAGATGCCATAAAATTATTTAATAAGAACAACAAAGTCTCCAGAGTATAAGAAGAATGAAAGCCTTAGAACATAGACTAGGAAACAATGGGGGCAAAAGTCAGAGACTAAAATAAAACGAGAGACTGGGGCAGGCAGGCAAGAGAATGAGGGAAGTTGGGAAGCAAATAGGGGTCTTGTGGATTTTGAAATGAGTGCTACTCAGTGTTTCTCTTTTACAGCATTATTTCTATGCATCCATTCGTTTTGGTATTAGAAACAATACTGTTTTCAATTTTTCAACATCTCTAACCATTACCTCTTTTATTTGCTCAAGTTTTATATTCCAGTTTGGAGATGAACTTAGGATAGGATGGATTTACTTTTGAAATACATGGTAATCTTTAACTCTAGCTGTGTTCGCTGCTTCCGTGATGACCTGTTAGTTAAAATGCCCATCTGATTTAGCTCAACTGATTTAAAAAAAATTACTCTTATTAAGGCAAGTTGTCCAACTTCCTAATGATTCAGAATCATTGCGCTTGCAGGCAGGTGATAAAAATTGGGACGGGGTCAAGAACCACATTAGGGGACTAGTAGTCTGAACCTTAAGCTTCCCATTTTATGGACAGCATTTTTAGTGTCTGCCCTAGAAGCGGAATAATTATGAGGAATTTTTCATACTGGGATTTAAGCTGGTATTGTTTTTAGAGTGTGGACTTTCTGGGTATTTCCTGAAATGGAAATCAGCATGCTTTCTAGAATAATAAATCGAGTGTTTCATGATACTCAAGTTTCAGTGGGGAGTTTTGAATTTCTTTCTTTCTTTCTTCCTTTTTTCCTAGATATGTGTCACAAAGATGTCTACACGGAACTGCCAGGGAATGGACTCAGTGATCAAACCCTTGGACACAATTCCTGAGGATAAAAAAGTCAGGGTTCAGAGGACACAGAGCACTTTTGACCCATTTGAGAAACCAGCTAATCAAGTGAAGAGGGTGCATTCGGAGAACAATGCTTGCATCAACTTTAAGTCTTCCTCCACTGGCAAAGAGTCTCCCAAAGTTAGGCGGCACTCCAGCCCCAGCTCGGTGAGTGCGGTCGTCTTTACCAGCGGGGAAGCTGAAGGAGTGTCCCTCTAACAGTCATGGCCGCTGTGCTGGAAGAGGACAAGGGGCTTTCTCAGTGCCTTATTATGTGCGCTCTCTCAGGGTGGTTTAGTGTTTTGGGGGGAAGAGAGAGTACAAATCTATATATAGACTCTTTATTCATAAGTACCCAGCTAGCAAATGAGAAATGATTCAACTGATTTTTGAAAAAATCATTTTTTTCCCCTAGTTGTTTCCAGTTAGAGGATTTATAATGAAAGATCCTTTGGTATTTCCAACCCTTGGAAGAGGATATTGAACTTTACTGTTTTTGTGGGCAATATAGTTTTGGGTTTGGCAAATTCACAAAGAATGTCATTTCAGAGTAAATGTTCAAATGTATTCACTTGTCTTGCTCCAGTTTAAGTGCAACTGTTTTTGTTTTTGTTTTTGTTTTTAAGATTTTATTTATTTATTTGACAGTCAGAGATCACAAGTAGGCAGGGAGGCAGGCAGAGAGAGAGGGGGAGGCAGGCTCCCTGCTGAGCAGAGAGCTTGATATGGGGTTCTATCCCAGGACCCTGAGATCATGACCTGAGCTGAAGGCAGAGGCTTTAACCCACTGAGCCACCCAGGCGCCCCCAGTGTAAGTGTTTTAAAATTTAAGAGCTAGATGTTGAAATTGGTCTCCTTAAGGAGAAATCCTGTTCATCGTAATGAAATTTTCTTATGCTAAATTAAGGCAAGGGTTGCCTTTTGACCTAAGAAGGTATAACGTTCTGAGGTGAATTTTTGACTGTAAATTTTTACTGAAACTTATATTTCTAAAACCAGCTTGCATTTAGCCTTGTAAAAACCCTTATGATCTTTTAGAATTAAGTAATTTTCAGATTTAGCTTACACTTAAGAACCTTCTTAGTAGATGTTCTAAGAGTTTAAAAGGTAAGAGGAGGATGCTAAGAGAATTTTGATTCTATCATCCTGCTAAGAAACATGCCATTCTACAAATATTAAATATTAAATTTGATGAGGGCAAACAGAGCCAGAAATGTCAACTGCTAGAAGAGTATTGACACTTCAATTCAATTAAACTGTATGACACTGCACAAATCTAGTCACATTTTGTGTTAATGAAGCCAAAATAAATATTATCAATGCAGCATTTGTGAGGAGCATTGATTATCTGATTTCTTTCCCAAACTGACCTCATAGTCTTGTCTGTGAGTGCGAGGTAGCATCTGTCTAGTTCACAGATACATCACTAACTCCTGGGAGAACTTTTAGATTTGGTAGCATTTTAGGAGAAAGAAGTTGTTGGGAATGATTAAACCTATGTTATGGAAAGAGAATTATATATATTTTACTACATAGTTATCATAATATTATATATCAACCTAAAATGATATATAGACATTGGCATTTTCAGATATTGCAGTGAGGCATACTTGTACTAAAGAATTATTTACTTTTTATCTGAAATGTAAATGTAACTAGCTGTCCTGTATTTTATCTTAATACTAGTTATGATCTGCTGGTGCATTTCTTCTTTTGTTGCTCAGATCCTTTCTACTTTAGCCATTGGGAGCTCTTTTAGGTTGGTTCCTATGCCTTTTCGAGATGTCTTCGTCCCTCTTTTTTTTTTTTTGAACACGTCCTTACCTTCTGGTCCAACAAGACACTTTTGGCTTATATTGCGTTTTTTCTCAACCCCAGATCTAAAACCAGCCATTTCTGCAAAGAATCCCAGTTCTTTTTATTGAAAAGTGGTAGTTAGAAACAAGGATGTGGGTGCTGGCTGTGCTTGTTGCTACTGGGGGTTATGTAGTTTTAAAAGTCAGTGTGTGCATCATAATATAAGTGATGACCATGGAGTTTCCATATTTTTAATATTTAATAAGGAATTAGTTTCGGTTCTTATCAAGGAAAGTTGAATCTTGCCTGATGCTTTTTGTAGTTCCTCTAAAGTTCCATGTTATCTTTACTAAAGTAATGCTGAAACATAACTTAAAAGATGAAATAGACGAGTCTGGGAGGATGGCAGTGGCATAGGTTTTGAAACTCCTCTCATAGCTAGAACAACTAGTATAGTAAAAGCAAAACCAGTAGGTAATATTGACAACAACTACAGTTGACAAGTATCTCCGTGCACCTCAGAACAGAAGTGAGGGAGAACAGACCATGTGCAGTTTTCAGAACTGCATGGTATTAGGAAGTGTGAGGATGGAAATCAGGGAAGTCTTTGAGACTATTCTCAGACCCCCCCCCCCCCCCTTGCCATCAGGTACATACTGGCAACTTGTTGGGACATTCTTAGGACAGTGACAGCAACTGGGAGGGACTTTGATGGCTTCTGTGAGTAGGTGAGTGCAAGGAGACCAGGGTGATTTACTGATACTGGAGTAGTCTGCTGGCCTTTCTGTGACTTCTCTAGAATGTCAAATTGAAGCACCGTTCCAGGACAAGGCCCTGCACTGAATAGAAGGTGCTCAAGCAGACTTCTGTGTAGGTCCCATTCAATGGGGGCACAAAGGAAAGGCATGGTCCAGAAAGAAATGTTGGAGCAGAACAGATGAGGGAAGATCTCAGTGTATGCTAGGTTGTCTTTATTTTTTAACTTTGTGAAACAGATGAAAGAACTTAATTCCAGGAAGCTAGAAAAGCTATCTTGGCCACACCCCGTCTTAAACTACTGAATAATTCATTTTACTTAAAATAACCAGTAGAAAAATTATTGGTTGGATCCTATATGAAACCATGAGGAAAAAAAAAAAAAGAGACAAAAGAGCAGAATAACATTGTTATAAATAATGAAAGCAAGTTAGAGGGAGGTGAAATTATCTTTACTTGCAGATTTTTAATGATGTATCTGGAAATTCCAAAAGAATCAATGAAAATACTCTAAACAGAGAGAAGTTAGTGAAATAGCAGGTTATAAATTAGCATACAAAACCCAAGGGAAACCTTTATAAAAGCAAGAATCACTATTGAAAACTGATAAATAAAGCAAATGACTAAGCATTTATTTTCTGTGATTCCTACGTGAAATTTATCCCGTGGTAACCTGATTTTGATGGGGGGAGGGGACTGTGAATTTATCTTTTAAAAATAATCCCACTACTGCATCAAGAAAGAATAATATATTTAGGAATCACAATTTGGTAATCCCTGGTGAAGTAATACATGTGGGTAATGATTGTCAGTATTTGCGGACATCACCAAGAGCCAGACATTATGATGTCCCGACAGAAGTTTACACAGAGCACCAACAAAATTAAACCTGAATCTGATCAGGCCTCGAGATCTAACCACCGATTTACAGAGTACAGAGGAACATATCAAGAGAGGATTTTCTCTGTTGTGTTCCTATCCTCAAATGTATTTCCCCTGCTTTTTGACTTTTAATACATGGTGTTTGTAATCTTGTGATGCTGTAAATGCTGTTCATAGCAAAGCCACATGATATACTATGATTCAATTTCTTTCCTTGAGGAACTTAAAAAAATTTTTTTTCTTGAAGTATAGTAGACACACAATGTTTCATTAGTCTTAGATGTACAGCATAATGATTTAGCAACTTTATCCTTCTTTGCATGACTTTTAGATTTTCTTAGTTGTAATTGCTTTCTCTTCATTTATTCATAATTGATATAATGAATTATTATAATTTTAGTTACAAATTGAGGTCCCAGATTATTTAGTAAAACTATGAAACTTCTGAAACAAATCAGAATCGGGTAACCTATCAGTTTTTCCTCCCTTGAGATTGTCCTTGAAGTTGTCAGTCCTTCTAATCCAGTCTGGACTACTAGATCTCCAAGCCTGCTATCCTGAGGCTTCCTTCACCATCTTCCTGAAAAGTTTCTTTTCTATCATTTTTGTGTTAAATACCTAAGCTTTGGGTCATGTGTCTTTCTTGTTCTTGGTTTATGTCACTGGACATATGACCATGCCATTTTTCATACTTGGTAACTTGATTAATTATCTGGGTTTAGGATTCTAGTTTAGAAAATAGTTTTTTTCAATAGCCTTTTGAAGACATTGCTTTGTTCTTTTCTAGGTCCCTTTATTGTTATTTTAGGCCCTAGACTATTCTGATTTCTAACTCATTCTTTGTGGAAACTTCTAGGACTTTGTTTTCATCCCTGATGTGGACCTTTTTCTTGGTACTCAGGGAATCTTTTTAATTTTGAAATTAATTTCTTTCAGAAAATATTCTTTATTATTTATTTGTTAATTTTCTTTCTGGTTTTCTCTGCTTTATGGACATTTTAAAATTTTTTTAATGCTTCAATTAAATTTTTGATTAATGCTAACATTTATTTCCAAAAGCACTTTTTCTTCAAATGTTCTTTTGAAAATCAACCTGTTCTTTTTCGATGAATAATATATTGTCTCCTATCTTAAAATTGAATATACTAAATATAGCTTGGGGGAATTTTGAAGAGTTGTTTGTTTGTTTGTTTTTTACTATACTTCCTAAATGATCTCGAGTTTCCATTGAGTTCTTTATTTCTGTTTATTTTTTTGGTCTCTGCATTGTCTGATGAGATTTTTAATTTTGGTGAGTCTAGATCATGCCTTTGGAAAGAACTCTTGACTGAGCTCATATTATGAATAATGTGCAAAATAGTTGACAGGAAGTTCTTTGTGCCACTGGTGCTTGTCAAGTGGAGGCCTTAGCGTAGGGAATGTTAGAGAAGACCTAGTCCTTTCATAGGAGGACTATCAGATTGTCAGTATCAATCCATCTTTTTCCTTGGCTGAGTTGATCCCCCAGAGCAAACTTACTAGTCGATTTTTTAGGATATGAAAGCCTAATTGCTGTTTTTCTGAGATGATCAAGAAGGGGCCCAGGGTCTCCCAGTCCTACACAAACTTTCTTGTGCTTTGTTTCCATTCAGTATGACTCTTCATCATGATTTCCACTGTACTTGGTATCCCAGTTCTGACCTGTGTGGTTCATCCTCTACAGAGAATAACGTCTGCCAGGGTTCAGTGTAGGGCAGACACCTGACTGAGAAAGGCAAATTCCCAGGGGAATGGCCTGTTCTTTAAACCCACTCCAACTAAGCACTTTGCTTTTGGCCCCTTGTTGAAGTTCAACTTCCAATTCTTAAGTGTTTCTGGGATTCTGATTTCTTGACTTATGCCTTTGGTCATTGTCCTTGTCAGCGGCCTCCCATCCATCTGTCTCCCATCTCCAATTTTTTTTTTTTTTTTTTTTGTATCTTGTCTGCATTCTTCTTACTTGTTCTATTTGCTCTTGTGTGTTATGACTTTACTGTCAGTTTAGTACAGATTGGTGATGGGGAGAGATAAATACATGTGTTAAAACCACCATGTTTAACTAGAAATTTCCACTGTTTCTCTTTTATTGTTAATTTCCTTTAGATTCTCTTTCTTGAGTTTCTTACTGGGCTTCCCCTTTCCTGTTCTACCCCAGGAAGTCTTTCTTATGTATCAGACCACTTATATTACTTTGTGTGGAAACTGCTTTGCTTTCTTTCCTTTGTAGGAGTTTTTGCCTCCATTCAATATGCCATAGAAAAAAATGTCTTTGCTCTTTTCTCCTCAAGTTGGAAATGGTTTCTTTTCTCTTTTAACGTGGTGCTATAATACTCTGTTTTGTTCTGAGTTCTTTTTACCTACTGCCTTTCTGCTCTCTCTCCTGTTGCAATGGAAGAGGGTATTTTATGATACTCTCTTTTATAGAAAGACTCTTTTCCTTTGGATTCCTTATTGGGCAGAAAATGGAGGCAATAACACTTCCTGTGTAATACCACTCTATAGCCCATTTGATGGCGTATGGGTCTGATCATTTCATACGCACTGGCATGGGAACTTTAGGACAGATTTTGTTATAAAAATTTTTAAAGGCTAATAGACACCAGCGTAGTCCCTTTACCCAAGGGCCAGAGAGATTAATGCTATATCTTTATTTTATTGTTATTTCTTTGAAGTATTAGTTATATTGAATAGGCTCTGAGAGCACTGTTGAGGAGGGAGAAAGTGAGCACAGATGTGGCATTGCACTGAGTCCCTGTTTTAGTGAGGACAACAGGATAGCTGTTCTTTTTCTTGGGATTACTGTGATTCGTATATTATATGATACATCGTCTTCCCCACTGGGCATATATGTCTCCCCTGTTCACATACTGGTCATTGCTAGGAATCCTGACTCAAATTGAGAAACCCAGAATACCTTGACCTCAGAGACTATCACATTCATCTGTATACTTCCTGAATTTGTTTAGACAGTAGCACTTTAAAATTGTGATTTTATTTGAATTGGTATATTTCAAGAGGTATTTGACAGCTTTTATTTACTTCAGACATTTCTTGAGTACATGCTCCTCCTGGGCTTCCTCCCTGGGTAGTGTTCGATACTGTCACTGGCAGGGCACGCTTTCTTTCCCCTTTTCCTACCACCTCCTCCATCCCAGCTGTGCTCAATAGCTAGAGCTATTGAAAGTGCTATGGGAGACTGCCTGTCTTGCTTGCCCAATTTAGAAGGGATTTCATTGAGCTGTGCTATCATAAGCTAAGCTTAAAGAGAACATATTTTCAGAAATTCATATTTAAAGTCCTGTATACATTGTACCACAGAGTCCTCCAAATGTACCTCCTCCCATCTCCAGATAAATCTATATCCCATGATAGGCAGGCCCAGTCTGAAGAGGGGAAGAAGGAGCAGGCTTGAGAGTCCTACTTCAGTTCTCAGGTGTTTATCATTGGGGGAGGGGGGAAGGAGGGTGTCTTATCTTGGTATTGCCTCCTTCTTGTGCTGACTAGAACATTCCTAGATAGAACCAAGCCCCCTCCTCGGTTGTTATCACCTGTGGCACTTGGATCTATCTCTCTGTGTAGCAGCTAGATCTATTTTCTAATCAAGTTATCTATCAACCGTGGATTACCTTCGTGTGACTGTGTAATCAGGCTAGACATACAGGATGATAGAGCCTCTTTCTGAGATCAAAGGCAGAAGGAAAATTAGCAAAGGAAGATTTCACTTGAAATTCTTGTTTAATTAGGTCTCACAAATGCTCCCTACCTTACCCTCACATCCACTCTCAAAATTATAATATAATACAGTAGTGCATATTGTGGTTTTCCTGCAGTTCAGGGCGTCATCAGTAATTTAAGCAAGGGGTTATATATGAAGGTTAAAATCAATTTTCCATGAATTCAGTATGAAACTGCGGACATTCCTTTAGCCTTGTCGTGGTATCATTAGAATGAACATAGAGGTATACTCATGCAGTGTATAAAAATGCAGTTCAAAAATCCATCCCTGCTTTTAGGAGTGGGGTTTCAGTAGATGACAAATTTATTCATAATCTAATGCCTCTTCCATGAGGATTAGGTCTTCATGGGAAGATTCCACCAATGCAGTAGCGGTAAAGAAAATAGATCCTTGATTCTAATTAACCTCGTTTGATTTCTAGCTCTCCCTTTAGCTATAGAATGTTAGATGAGTTACTTACTTCTCCAGTCTTTAAAATCTTCATGTTCAAATGAGGATACTAATAGAACCAACCTCAGGGTGATGTTATGGGGATTAAATTTAGGTGCTGTATTTGAAGTGATTAGCTCAAAGCCATGCACATAGCATACACTTGATATTAACTAGCTGCCATTGTTAATTACACAAACAGTGAACTAGAGCTAGCAAAGGCCGAAACCATCTCTTTCATGGTAAGGTGGCAGGCACCATTCAGCTGGAACATTATCTTCATTTTTTCAGTATCTGTGCCAGTGTTCCCCTCCACTGGTCCATACAATTGATGGTTCTCTGTACCTTTATTCTAGTTTTTAAAAAAATGTATTTACGTTATCTCATTAAATTCCACATCTCTGTGCAGGTAGTATTGGTTAGTAATTGCTCATTAGCCCTCAGTATTTCCAGTTGTCTAAAGTGCTATCTTAAGCTTGCACTCTAGTAGGGAAGTGATAAGCAGAGAATAGTTGCCCCATAAAGCTGTTTCCAGTCCACCCATGCGCCTGACAGCAAAGAGCCAAAGATAATATTTAGGGTTGAGTACATAATGGGTTTGATCTAGCATCTGTTTAAATGTGATGATTTAATAAAGTTGCAAGAAAAAAAATTGGCAAACCAAGGGCCTGAACTTTAATTATCAAACAAAATAAGACCTCTCCTTCTGAATTATTCTTACTTTCTCTCATTTGATGGGCAGGATTTTATTATTGGCCTCTTTAATGACTTCGCAGTTGGATTCCTTATTTGTATGTGTAGTAATTACAGATCAGAAAATTTCTGGTCATTTAAAATAGGGAACTGACTTTACAAGACTCTAACTCCTAAAGCTCAGACTATCTTAAAGTTATGCCCTATTCCATAGGCCCATTCTTTTGTAGATAAAATTTTTTAGAGAGACATTATATGTGTATGGAGCTGTGAAGCTAGCATGATTGATCTGTAGATGACAGTGTATTCCCACGTTGTATACATATTGGTTTCACAGGAAGAATAACATTGATTGTCTTAGCGTCAGATGTGGCAAAGTATTAATTTTCTGCCATGATGTATTAATAGGGTGTATATGAACCATGGTAGTTAATGCATCCAAATACACTTAATTAGATAAATAGAATACTTTGTGCCATTTGCATCTTCTTTTACTTGAATTTCTTGTGCATAAATGGGGTGTGTTTTTTTAAAAGCATATTCTCCTTGTTTTTCTGATTTTCTCAATTCTATTTCTTCACGTAGAACATATAGTGTGGTCTGTATCTTCAAACGATTACATCAACTCAAATACATAAGGCAGTTTATGAAGAGTGAAATATTTTAGAAAATTACTTGTGCCTTTTCAGGAAAAGAAAATATTGGCTTCCTATTCTTGTGCCAGTGTTGTATGACTGTGTCTTGTACTTGCTATAAATACGCATTAGCAGTTTATCTCCTAATAGGAGTAAAGAGGTAATTTTCTGCTGCTGCTTCTTTCTTGAACTTAGATTAGATTTATTCTTAAAGGAGCACAAAAGCAAACACAGACTTCTCATTCTAATTTTAAATAATTTAGAGTGGAACTGTGAACACAATATTTTCCCCATTGAAGATCATTTTATACTGAAGTTTAATATAGGTTTTAAAATTTCTATTTAAAACTTGGGCTCAGGAGGGTGATGGTAAAGTGTGACATTCGCAAGCTGTTTCCCGGTGATGAAAAATGCATGAGAACATAACCCACACAGGACTAGTCAGGCGATTTTGAATGTAATTTTCCATTAAGTTTTACTTGATTCAACTCAACACATGGTTTGTACCTTACAAGTTTCTTGAAGAAGAGAGTACGTGGTCCACTGTCTTTATTAATCTCTTCTTAGTATGTCTAATTCATATCACTTTCAGCCTTTCTTCTCTTCTAGTATGTGCGTATGTATTTATATTTTCTTGTGTGTATTGATTCAGCTGTATCCCTGGGTCTTAAAATGTCATGGCTTCTGTGCCACATATTTATTTATGAATTTTCAATTTTCATTTTCTTTTTCACTCACACAGCTAAACTATTTAAGTTTTCCTTTTGTTCTTAATTGCTAATTTCATTGCATTGTGTTCAGGAAAAGTAACAAGATGTTTCTGCAATTTTGAATATTGAATGTGGTCACTTTTTTTTGTGGATATTAAATATGTGCTTGAAAAGAGTATGTATTAATATGTGCATTAGATTAAAATGGTAATTCTCATATTCAGGTTCATAAATCCCTTACTTACTACTTTTCTGCCTGCTTTGTTGATGTCTGAGTGATGTATGTTTGTTGCCCATTATCACCATGAATTTGACAATTTCTTATCTTATTGCTACCAGCAATTATTTCGTACATTTCAAAACTATGCTAATTGATTCATACTAGTATGTGAGTATTAAATTTATTTGTGGCTATTAATGTTCATTTTTAGGATATATACTAATTTAATCTATTTGCTGTTTTATGAATTTTATCTTGTCCATCAGTATTGTGATACTGCATTATTTTGTAAAATTACTTTTTTGTTGTATTTTCAGATTTACTCATTTTAATTTTACCTCTTCTTAATAGAATATTGCTAGACTTTCTTTGTTTTTTCAATCTGAGAAATTTCTATTAATAAAGGAAATTTGATCATTTATTTTTATTATAATCAATACAATTGATGCTATGTTTTACACAATCAATATGGTTAAACTTAAGTTCTTATTTCATGAACTTAACGCGTTTTCTTGTTGAGCACCCCCTTCCTCTGACCTCTCACTTTTTATTTCATCCCTCTCCTCATGATGTGGTGTCCTTCTGTTCCTTTCTCCCTAATTTGTTTGGGATTTGTGTATCCAATTCATATTATTTGTGACGACCTTTGAAGAGTTAAGAAACATAGTAAAACATACGCATTTGGAGTTACTCAGCTTCTGCAGCCTGTCCTGATCAATGGAAGACATCTCAGCCTGCCGTTGCTTCTTTTTTCCTAGTGTTCCTTGCCTTTTTGCACTTCGCCTATCACTCCAACTACATCTCATATCGAGAGAATACAGAATTTTATATCCAGATTTTTTTTTTCTGTAGATGGCAACATTGCAGCTTTTTCATCCCACTGAGAGGACTATTTTGAGTATAGTTTTAGTGATTCGGAATCATTTCCACTATTTATTTTGAAAATGTTGCCTAACTGTCTTTTTGCAGTCATTGTTGTCTGTGAGAATATTATGCTGATTGGATATTTTTTCTATTTAGATGCAACCTCTCCCTAAAGTTCTCTAGGAGAATTCTCTTCAAACATTGAGCTTATCACTTTTTATGACTGTCTATTCTTTTATTCACTGCCCATTGAATATTTTATTTCATTGATTAAATATTTAATCTCTAGATTTCTAAGTGTTTCTTCTTCTTTTTTTTTTTTTTTATTTTCAGTGTAACAGTATTCATTGTTTTTTCACCACACCCAGTGCTCCATGCAATCTGTGCCCTCCCTAATACCCACCACCTGGTTCCCCCAACCTCCCACCCCCCACCCCTTCAAAACCCTCAGGTTGTTTTTCAGAGTCCGTAGTCTCTCATGGTTCACCTCCCCTCTAAGTGTTTCTTCTTAAATGATGTAGTGTCTCTGAACATACAGGGTGTTTGTATTCAGAGTTATTCTTTGCAATGTCAACTCTCTTACCTGGGTTTTGGTTTACCTGCCCATTAAGTAGTATGCCTTTTTTCCCAGGTATTGATTTTCCTGAAATGATTGGTGTTTTTTGATTATATACTCATTTTTGTATTTCAGAATTGCTCTCAGCTTATTTGGTTTTCTGTAAATCATCTGTAGTGATCGTGTGAGAGAGCAGGGTTTACAGCTTGGGGGTGGGGGATATTCATCCTTTTTCTAGGCAGTGGCTATTTCCATCCTTGCTCTGCCCCTCTGCCCTGAATACTCATCCTCTCAGTTGTCTCCTCTGTGCAGATGTCCCTGCACTTTGCTTGGGACACCCCGTGCTCAGCTGTGCTGATTAATTTCAGGTTTACCTGGAGACTCCTTCTTCTTTTCTTTGTGGTACTCTCTCCAGGTTGGGGCATTAGGTCACCCCAGTCTTTTCTCTGAAGTTTTGATTCCGGCTTACTGTCTGTCTTTCAGAATTTCTCAAAATTTCTGATCAAATATTGGCATGCTTTCTTGTTTCCCATTCCTGTTTCTGGTGTATTGTTTTTGAAAACTATCTTCTCAGTCACTGCGGCATTTTGGGTGGGAAGGAGGTAAGAGGCGTGTGTTCCACTTGCCACTTGGTATCTTTATAAATGATGGGAGTCAGATCCATTCCCAGGATGTTGTGTTTTTTGTAAGTGGCATAAGAGCACATGCACAAGGATAGTGTGCTATAAACTTTCTGCAAGAGGTTCTTTTCCTGAGCTTCTAAAATTCATTAATTATGCAGTAATACAATCACCAGCAACTTTTTATCAATTATTTATGTATTTATAACTGAGATTGGATGATCCTTTAAGGTGCTTTTCATTCCTCATATAATTATCATTTTCTTATATGTTTTGATATTACCTTTTTATAGCGACATGAAAATAATAGATAACTTGCCCCATGGAGCATAGCACTCCGCATTTCTTGCTGTCTGGTCAAAGTTGAGGCAGGAGCTGGGGACAGCAAGAGGGATGAGACTACTCACTTTTAGCACTTTTATTGTCTTGATGGGGTGTACCATGTCTTCGGGAACAGTTATTTTGCTGCAGCTAAACCTTCAAGGGTGGTTTATAATATGTAAGACATTTCCTTTTGTGTTAATGAGTAATATTTGAGTGATACTTCATTGATTATTTGTTTGCATTATTGTGAAGAGGTGTTGGAGGAGTACCTTTATCTGGCTGAATATCACACGGTCATGATTTATAACAGGGGTCAGAGAGTAAACATTTTCAGTTTTGTTGGTCGTGTCATCTCTTCTGCAGTTGTGACTCTGTTATAGCTTCCAAGTCATAAGGCAATATGGAAATGAACATGCATAACTGTGTTCTAATCAACTTCGTGGATACGAAAATTTGATTTTCATATATAATCTTTTCATGCTAGAAATTTTATTCTTCTTTTGACTGCCCCCTTTAAAAAAGAAAAGCAGAAACTTTTCTAAGTTTGTGGGATGAATAGGTGGTAGTTTGGTGCTGCCAGCCCCTAATTTAGAAGATTATATAATAACATGGAAAATACTCATTATATGTTGAGTGAGTGGGGAGGAGCAGGTTAAAATCAGTATGTTTAGTGTAATCCCATTTATGTAAAAAAGCAGCCATCAGCATATAGATAGCACTGGAAGAAGAGATACCAAAATTTTAATGGTGGTTCTTTCTTGGTGGACAGATAGATCATGGGTTAATGTAAACTTTCTACATTGTGTTTATTTGCATTTTCTGTTTTGTATCCTGAATAGTTATTATGTTGTTTTTTAGAATAAATTATTCTTACATCAGAAAAAAATTATGGGGCACCTGGGTGGCTCAGTGAGTTAAGCCTCTGCCTTTGGCTCGGTCATGATCTCAGGTTCCTGGAATCAAGCCCTGCATTGGGCTCTCTGCTCGGCGGGGAGCCTGCTTCCCCTCTCTCTCTCTGCCTGCCTCTCTGCCTACTTGTGAACTCTCTCTTTCTGTCAAATAAATAAATAAAATCTTTAAAAAAAAAAAGAAAAGTTATTTAAAAAAGTGACAGAATCTATACATTTTTAGCAAAATTGGCCTATTTATTGTTGATTAGTTTGATACAATCTGTTTTGTTTACCCTTTGCTCCATTTTTAGCCGACAAGTCCCAAATTTGGAAAAGCTGACTCATATGAAAAACTGGAAAAGCTAGGGGAAGGATCTTATGCTACAGTATACAAAGGGAAAAGCAAGTAAGTTCATTTGGTTTTTAATATTTCATATTGAAAATGTACCTGCTCTTTTAATACTGGTTATTAGCAATTAACAATATTAATTTATTTAAATAATTCTCCTTTAATAGACAGTAGATTTTTCCTTCTCAGTTTTTGTTGTTGTTGTTTTAAGAAGTGTAAAAATCAGCAGAATTGGTTTTCCCTGCTAGCAAACAATTTTGCAGACTTGTCCAATTTATCTTTTCTGTCCTACCCCCCGCCCTTCTCTCCCAACACTGAGGCTAGAACCCTCAAATGAGAATTCGTTTCCAGGTGAATGATATGATTAATTTCTTCTGGAGGTTTAGTGCTTGCTTAAGAATAAGAGTACTGATTTGACAAAGTCAAATATATTGGCCATTCTTGTGTTTTTTTAAATTAAGCTTTTACTCCATCTGAAGAAATCACTAAATTAAAAAAAAAATGCGGACTTTTTCTTTTTTCTTATCCGGGTATTCTGACGTTATACTACATATATTTTCACATGGAAACAACCTTCCCTCCTGTTGTCATCTCCACCACCCCCGCCCCATGCTATCCTGCGGTCGGGCACAGGTTTGGATTCTTGAAAAGCTTACCTCTATGTTTCTGATCGGCCTCCTCCCTCTCTCTTATTGATTAAAGAATGCGGAGTTACTGTATTCGGTGGCATGCAGAAATATAATGCTGTTTCTCAAATAACTGTAGGAGATGGAAACCTTGCCTTACTGTAATAGCATTACCAAATAATGTTGAAAATTAACTTTCTGAACCATCCCTGTTTTTGTCTCTTTCTTTTAAGTCATTATGGAAGATAGGAAATTCTAACCTAATTAATTACATAGAAACATGTAGTGGAAAATTCTCTGAAGGAACGTTCTAAACACATAATTGGAAATTTTGACCATTTAGGTAATCTTTGGCTTTTCTGGAATATAGTCTTATACCTTTACTTATTTTTTTAAGAAGATTCAGAAATATTTCTGACAAAGGAAGGTATGTAAGTGAGGATTCAGGAATAATATAATAACAAATAGTAATACTAATTTTGAGATTTTGAATATTTACCAAAAAAGTCTTTAAAAAAAATGTGAATGCGAGGCTCCTGGGTGGCTCAGTGGGTTAAGCCTCTGCCTTCAGCTCAGGTCATGATCCCAGGGTCCTGGGTTGGAGCCCTGCATTGGGCTCTCTGCTTGGCAGGGAGCCTGCTTCCCCCACCGTCTCTGCCTGTCAAATAAATAAAAATAAAATCTTAAAAAAAAATTTTGAATGCAAAAGAAACATGATGGGGAATTTTAAAAAAAGGGCTGTTAATGACTTAACTCAAGGGTCTGAGCATTATAGAATATTGCTGAGCAAATTTTAATAGAGGTTGTGTATGAAACTTTATATTCTTTCCTGAAGGAAAAAAAAGTTATTTCTCTAGTATATAAAAATTATTTGTGCAATTAATGTTTATAACATAAGGATCACTACACTGGATTAATCAATTATTTTGTATAATGTATGGTATATCTGTTGTCTCACCACTTCTCATGTTGCCCTGTAAAGATAGTTCCTATAATTATCACCTCC
This sequence comes from Martes martes, assembly GCF_963455335.1. Classification (NCBI taxonomy): domain Eukaryota; kingdom Metazoa; phylum Chordata; class Mammalia; order Carnivora; family Mustelidae; genus Martes; species Martes martes. The sequence continues at coordinate 36,661,136 of NC_137899.1, forward strand.
ATTTCGCTAGGAATCCTGGTGCTTGGAGTTTTTGCCACTTGTCCAAGTCCACACGGTTGGTGGCAAAGCTTGTTTTTGGCTCACGTCTCTCTGGTTTGCAGCCATTCTTTTCCTAACCATTATACAATACTGCTTGCACAGTATAAGGTCTTCCTTGGAAAGCCTTGGTCCTTGTTGAATATTCCAGATGGTTCACACATATGCTCTGGCTTGTTGCAATCATGAATCAAACAGAAGCAAACATATTATTTCATTATAAGGAAACACAACAATGACTTTGAAGTGCCTTCCCAACAAAGATGGTCTCAGCTGATATCCAAATGTAAGTTAATAACTCTATTAAATGTTGAACTTTGTGATTTATGTCAAAATCTTGGAGATAGTTGAAGAATCCTCCATTTATTGTGCTCGAATAAAAGGCTGTCTTTTAAGTAGCTGCAATCTTTGAGAAGGACGGTTCTGCACAGTTAATACTCTTCACTCCAGCAGGCCTGAATGTATCTTGTCAGCATTTCTCAAGCAGCTTCAAGGTCACATGTAGCATTTAATTTCCTCCAGCTGGAGATGAAAACCACTGACCACTCACCTGCTTTAAGAGAGGACAGGTTGCCTGTGCTTGCTTGCTTTAGGGTGGCAAGGTCAGGCCAGAGCCCAGCAGTTACGTGCCATCTAGTGACGCTGGAGAGCTGAGTTGGTTTCATGTGTCCCCTGAAGTGCTGTAATTTAAATAGCCAGCCAAAATGTTGTGCCCCCCCATTCTAGGACTCCTCACCCCCCTCCCATACATGTTGGCACCCTGGCTCCATCTTTAACATTATCTTTAGCATCTTCTCCAAGAGCAGCTATCATTATCTTGTAGTAGAGGTGCCTGGTATTTGTAGAGATCTCACTGATTTCTAGTTTGTGAGTGCTTTACAACTACACCTTGAATCACATGGGTCAAGTTGGGATTTTGCCACAACCTCGCTGTGTTAGTTTGCTAGGGCTGCCGACACCAAGGACCAAAGACTGGGTGGCTTAAACAATAGAAATTTATCTTCTCGCAGTTCTGGAAGCTGGAAGTCTAAGAGTGAGGTGTTGGCAGAGTTCCGTCCTTCTGACGGTTAGTTCTGTAGGGGAGAGAATCTGTTCCTTCTCTCCTAGCCTCTGCGGTGAGCTGGCAGTCTCCGGCATTGCTGGCTTGTAGACGCAGCACCTCAGTCTCCACCTTCCTCTTCAGTGGTGTCTCCCTGTGTGTGTCTGTATCCAAATGTCCCCTTTTCAGAAGGACACTAGTCATATTGGATCAGGGCCCACTCTCATGACTTCATTTTAACTCAATTACCTCTGCTAAAGGCCCTATTTCCCAAGAACCTGTGTCATAATTCTGAGGTTTTAGAGATGAAAACTTCAGTTTATCTTTTTTGGAGGATATAATTCAATCTCTAACACACATTTCAGACCTCAGTAATTGGGCAGTGCATTCATGATAGTGTTCTTCTTTTACTATTTATGGTGTATCTTGAGTCATCTTTTATTTCATGGTTCTTTAAATAATACAAGCAAAGCAGATCCCTCCCTTCCCCAGTGTTTGCGAACTTGTTAATTCAGGTGTAATTGCTGGTAGCTACAGTTTAGAAACTTTAGAAGGAATAGAGAGGCTTTGTATTGCCTTGAATTCCCTTGAATATTTTATTCTTGCAGAGACACATAAATTGGGAAGAAGTTGACTGAGATCTCTATACTGTGTAGCCGCCTTGGTAAAGAGCTTGGTTCTAGGGGCACCTGGGTGGCTCAGGCCATGGTCCCGGGGCCCTGGAATCAAGTCTGGGCATCAGGCTCCTTGCTTAGCAGGGCGTCTGCTTCTCCTTCTCCCTCTGCCTATCCCCCTGCTTGTGTGCTCACTCTTTCTCTCCTCAGTAAATAAATAAAATCTTTAAAAAAAAAAAAAAAGGAGCTCGGTTCTAAAGAGTATGGTTGGTGCTGCAAACATGTCAACATACAGAACTCACAGGCAAAGCTTTTTAATTTTTTAAATAAAAGCTTTGGATTTCCCACATTTTCATATTTGAGTAGAATTTTTTTTTTTTTTTTTTTTTAGACCAGTGTTTTTCAGCATACTTTGTGCTTACTCTGTGTGTGTGTTTGTGTTTGGGGGAAGGGAGACAGTTTATCATCACTCTGACTGTGAATCTCTACCCTGGCTTGGTTTCCTGATTATGTTCTCTCTTTTAAATCCCTGTAGCATTTAATATAAGATTTTAAAAACTTATGCATTGTATAATACTTTGCATTAAAAATAGATAGCATTTAAGAATATCTTTAATTTAGTACCTCAGAATCATCCTTTTACCTTTCAGGGATTTTCCCAGGGACTTTTGTACATTAAGAGACTTGTTAACATTTTTTTTTAGCTTATTCAACTAATGATGAATGTTTATTGTGTTGTTTTGATGCCCTTTTTATACTGTAGGCAAAGAAGAGGTGAATCACATGCAGATTCTGACCTAAGAGACTTCACAGTCTTGGAGGGAGATAGATGGTCCATATGCCTAAATAACTTAACATAAATTAGAACGTTGTGATATGAGCTAGAATCCAGTAAAAAAGGGCCAGGTAAAATGATGTGGGGTTTTCAAAGGGAAGAAAGAGAGGATGATGTTGACTAAAGTATTTTAAATATGTTCTCTCCAGGCGTGACTGATCAAATTCACAACCTCATGTGCTTTTATTTTTTTTAATTTTTAAAAAAGTTTTTATTTTAATTCCAGTTAGTTAACATACAGTGGTGTGTTCATTTCCGGTGTACAGTATAGTCATTCGGCACTTCCACACTGACCACGCAGTGCTCATTATGACAAGTGCCCTCCTGTGTCCCCATCACCTATTTCACCAGTCCACCCCCCACCTCCCATCTGGTCACCATCAGTTATTAGAAGAGTGTGTTTCTTGATTTCTCTGTCTCTGTTTCTCTCCCTTACTTTTTCCTCTTTGCTCATTTGTTTTGTAAATTCCACTTCTGAGTGAAATCATTTGGCATTTGTCTTTCTCTGATTGACTTATTTTGCATAAAAAAGAATGAAATCTTGCCATTTGCCAGGACACAGAGCTAGAAAATATAACGCTAAGTTTCAGGGCTTTTAAATCAAGCCTCTCTCATCACTGTGTGTATTCACAGAAATCCTTGGGACAGTTGTCTTTTGGGCTATGGTCCCCAAACAAATATATTTTCACCCTCTGTTATCAGACTCTCCACTAAACTTGTTAAAGACTGGGAGCCTTAAGTGAAAAGCAAACTGATTCGTTTGGATTATTGTGCAGATTTTGATTAAGCAAAAAGTATTACATCTAAGTGTTAAAGTGGAATTGGTTTTAAGCAATGTTGTTTGGCAGGGTGGGTGGGTTCTTTGTGTGTGAGCACCCATGAGGGCCTGGCTGTGGTAGGTAAGAGCTTGGACCACAGCCAGCCACCTCAGACTGGAGATGTGGTGGGACCGTGTGCTGCTCAGTGTACTGCATCTACAGACGGAGCACACCCAGGTCTCACCTAGATGTCTGAAGCCTCTCTCCCTGCCCCTCCTCCCGCCATTGTGCACCCTGCCATGAGTGCTGAGAAGTTATGAATCTTTCCTCTTGACTGGAACAGAATCCTCTTCTTTCCTTCCTACTTACTTAGGAGGTCTGTGGGACTACAGAGGCTTGCTTTTGATCATTTAAACTTTGTGTCATTTAGAGAAGGAAAAACCTGCCCTTTTTCCATCTCTGGAATTAGAGTATTCAACTTATTTAGACTAAGTCATCCCACAGATGGTCCTGATTTCTGGTCCTTTTTTTCTGCTTATCTTCAGTTTCTGTTAAGGGGACGGTGCCAAAGGGTTACTCCTGCGGGAGCCTGCTCAACAGAGAAGCCTGTCCGCGCTGGTTTGTGCCAGCCGTAAATTGTTATCTCAGAGGTCAATAAGAACAATGGACGAATTTGCTCACTTTATGTAACATGAGATTTATGTGATTGAAAGTGCCAATCTTCTTTTAGCATTTCATTCTGCCAATTTGTGCTGAATAATTGAGCTTGAATTAAACGACCTCATAAATTGAGAGACTATGCCAAACCAAGACTGAACTCTACTAAACACATTTCAAAGAGCTCTTCAAAGCCCCAGGAGAAATAGGGGGAAGAAATGCTGTTAATTAAAACAAGCAGCAGCAAGGAGAAAGGCTGTGGCAGTTAACCACCTTTTCAGAATATGGGAGATTAAAGAGGTGCCTCTTACTGCTTGCCCTGAAGGTCAACTCCATTGAAGCACTATCAGGAGGAGTTTGAAGAATTCTAAAAATCAGAAATGCCCACATGGAAAACGCTGGACTCCTGGTTCACTGAAGTTTCAATCTTAAGTGTTGACACCTGGACTGTCATGCCGCTCTCCAGCGTCCTGAGAGGTTGCCTGCCACAAAAGAGGCAAATCTGATTACGTTTTATGAGCTCCGCTGCAGGAGGCTCCTGAGGCCCAGTCTCTGTTTCTCATTAGGTCTGCTCTGGTTTTCTTTTAGACTTTGGGTCCACAGGCCAAAGCTTATTATCACCACCCGCATTAAAGATCAAGCCTGTATCCGCGCTATTAATCACAGGGTATGAAAATGGCATCGTAGTATGATAATGCTATCAGTGTTAGCTTTGTAATTTAATGTACAAAATACAGCATTACAATGTCCAACAAGAGAAATTGGATTAGAAAGAAAAAAGCTAGTGGAGTAAATGAGTTTCCGCCGTGTAATTTTCAGATCGGGTGTTCCTTCTGTCTAGGTGAAAGTTGAAAAAGCAGAATTCTTATCCTTACCTAGGCCAAGGAGGATAATGGCCCACCCACCAAATCTGCTAATTAAAAAAACCCCTAAAGTCTATTCAGATTGCAGAATCAGCCCTGACTTCCTTTAGGGGAAGAATGCAGGGCATTGGATTCTGGTTCATCGGTACAGCTGGTTTCATTTAGCTTGCAGCAGATAAACAAACAATGCCTAATCTTTTTGACAAAAGCGACAATGAGGATATTGTTTAGGCAAGAAGCATGATTTCAATTATTAGACTAAACTGTACAGAAATAACTCTCCTATTAGACAGTGTTTAAATGTATCAGCCCCTGTTCACCCTTTTTATTACCAGAGTCCTTTGATCATTTGATTAGGAGACCCTCAAAAGAATCTGTGATATTTGCTGTCTTCAGAATTGTGGTCATATATCAGATAGGCCCAGCTGGTGAAAATGGAGGCATTTTTTTGGTTAGTGGAGGAATTTTTTGGAAGAGTTAGGGTAGAATTTCCAATTACCATAATGTCAGGTCTTCTTGAATCTGTCTCCCATAGTTCACTTTAAGTGGTTTTTGAGGAGGACAAGGGGAAGGATATTATGACAAGATTGGTTTCAGTTTAAAGCGTACCCGCATTCCTGAGTTGCTTCATTATTATTGTGATTCCTTTAGTTCCAACCAGGATGCTGGGGAAGTAGCATCTTTCTGTTCTAAACCAGTGGTTCTCAACTGGTTCTTGACGTTGCTTCTCAGGAGACATTTGATGATACCTGGAAATATTTTTTGTTTTTCACAACCTAGGGAGTGGTGGTGGTCTTAACTGGCATCTAGAGGCCAGAGATGCTGTGAAACGTCCTACAAATGATAGGACAGTCTCTCATACCAAAGAATTATTTGGCTCAAAATGTCAAAAGTGCCAAGGTCGGGAAGCCCTGATCTAAACAAGGAATGCATAGAGGCAGTTCACGTTTTCTTTTTTAAAGATTTTATTTACTTATTTTTGCATAGAGAGAGAGCGCGCATGAGTGCACATGTATGAGCAGGGGGGAATGGCAGAGGGAGAAGCAGACTCCCCACTGGAGCACAGAGCCTGATGGGGGGCTCAATCCCAGGACCCTGGGATTATGACTTGAGTTGAAGGCAGAGGCTTAACTAACTGAGCCACCCAGGCACTCCTGGGCAGTTGCCATTTTTCCTTCCTTCCTCTCTCTTGCTCTTGCTCTTTTTCTTTTTCTTTTTCTTTTTCTCTTTCTTTTGTCATGTCTAGTTAAAAGAGCTCCTTCCTTTAGAGATATTTACCAAGACCCTAGTATGTTCTGTGTACTGGGCCAGGTGATGGATACGTAATGGTAAGCAAAACTAAGTTCTTCTTTTCATGGAGCCTATCATCTAGTGGGGGAGAGAAAAACTAGTAAAGCCAGCAGACACATCTGTAATTTAAATTGCAGAAAAGAAAAGAGAGTTGTGAGAAAGAAGATAGAGAGTAGTGGGCTATATATATTTGCATGAGAGGGGTGATGAGTAATAAGCCCGCCTTAGATGGATGGACAGTGGCAGTCTTGCTGAGGAGGATACACTTACTCTTAGAGCCAAAGGAGATGTGACCAACCAAGGAAAGTTTGGGGACAACAGTGCTTCAGGCCAGACCCCAAGGATGGCTTGGTGTGTTCTGCAGACTCAGAGAGCCCTGGGTGACATGGAGTGTGTTCAGGGGAGATTGGTATGCATTGGATTTGGAGAAATCTTCAAGCCTTGAGGATCATGTTAGGAATGTTCTGCTTATATATTACTACAAAATGAACCACTCTAAAACTTAGAGACTTAAAGCAGTAGCTATCATTTTTTTGCTCACAAATTTGCAATTGGAGAAGGGCAGGAAAAGTTTGTTTCTTCTCCATATGGTATCATTTTGTGCAGCTTGACTGAAATCTGAGGGATCCACTGCCCACATGGCTTACATGGCTGGCACGTTGGTGCTGGCTTTTCCCAGGGCTTGGGCTTTCTTATAGCATGGTGACGGGGTTCTCTGAGTGAGTATCCTGAAACATAGGAAGTGAAACTAATGGCTTCATTTCCAATACGCAAAGAGCTTGGAAGCTGATGCTCCTATCCTTTCAAAGAGGAGAGGCTAGGCGAACTGAACATGAGAAACTATGGTTCACTTCATCAGAGAATGGAGGCCACAGGACAAACCACTGTACTAAATTCTGGAGAGACAGAGACCTATCCAGATAGAACTAGCCTAAATCCCCTCACCGGGAGCACAAGCTGCTGGAGCCATAAACTGGGGAGGATACTTAAATGGTAATTTTTATGAGTTGCTGGAGATGGGCGGTAGTCTAGCATGAGAGTGTGTACTCTTGAGGACCACAGTGATAGGCCCCCACACTTTCTTGGGTGTTGCCTCCAGGAACCCCTCAGGGTTCTCACAGTGAAGATCATGGAAAGATCCCCTTGGGGCTCTGGCAGAGGAAGAGGAAGAATCATCATAAAATACACCCAAAGTGTATTCTATCACAGAAGCCTGTTCTTCAGGCAGAAGTCTTTCTAGAGCCTTATCCCAGGTGATTGAAGGGAATTTCTCCCACTCAGACTCTCTCCAGCCTTTCTGTCTCACATAAGTGGGAGACACCATACTCAGTAATGGTCAGGGCCTCAAGGAAATAGGTTGGGAACACTGCAGTCAGGGAAGGAAGTAGAGGGTTGAAAAGGGAGGGGGGGAGGCTATATTGCTGGAGAAATGCTTGTGAAGGTCAAATCCCACGATGCAGGCTCACTAAATGAATTTAGACTCACTCAAAAGCTTTGGGAATGTTCACACTCCCTTATACCTTACCATCATGCCCATGGGGCTCCAAGTGTAATAACAGTAGATTATAGCTTAGAGATTAGCCAGACACAGACCCTCTTTGAGGAAGAGTACTAATAATGGAAGCCTCGAGTCAGGAGGAGACAAAAACAGAAACACTGGAATCATTTGAAGCCTCTGGTACCTGCAGACAGTAAACACAGCCAGATTAACATAAATCTTTAGCTTTGGCTTTCAACAAAAAATTACAAGGCATTCGAAAAGATTGGAAAAAATACAGCCTGAAAAGACAGATTGGTCTGGATGTTGCCAGAGAGGGAATTTAAAATAACTGTGATTGGGCGCCTGGGTGGCTCAGTGGGTTAAGCCTCTGCCTTCAGCTCAGGTCATGATCTCAGGGTCCTGGGATCGAGACCCACGTCGGACTCTCTGCTCAGCAGGGAGCCTGCTTCCTCCTCTCTCTCTCTCTGCCTGCCTCTCTGCTTACTTGTGATCTCTGTCTCTCAAATAAATAAAATCTTTAAAAAAATAAAATAAAATAAAATAACTGTGATTAATATATTAAGGGCTTAAATGGGAAAAGTAGACAAAAGGTGAGAAAAGATGGGTAATGTAAAGAGAGATGAGAAAAGAAAGAATCTAAGAAAGAATAAAAAGAAAAGAGAATTAACATTGTAACAAATGAAACATGCTTTTGATGTGCTTAGTAGACTTCAGCACAGCTGAAGAAAGGGTCAGAGAACTTGAATACAGGTCAGTAAAAAACAGCCTTCCCAATTGAAATGCAAAGAAGAAGAAGAAAAATAAAAACATCCAAGAACTATGGGATGATATCAAAAAGTGTAACATATGGATAATTGGAATACCAGCAGAAGAAAGAATCAAACAGAAGTATTTGAAGTAAAAATGCAGAAGACTTTCCAAAATTTACTACAGATACCAAGCCACAGATCCATGAGGCTCAGAGCACACCAAGTATGTGTTTATGTGTAAACAAATCTGAAGAACAAAAAATAAAAACCCCCTACACCTAGGAATATCATATTAAAACTGTGGAGAAACAGAGACAAAGAGAATATCCCAAATGAAGCTAGAAGAAAAAATACTTTACCTACAGAGGAAAAAGAATAAGAATTTCATCAGACTTCTCATCAGAAACCACAAAAGCAAGAAGAGAGTGGAGGGAAATCCTTAAGAAAAGAGTTTAAAAAATCACCACCCTAGAATTCTATAGCCAATAAATATCTTTCAAAGGTGGAGGAGAAATAAAAAGTTTCTCAAAGAAAAACTGAGGGAATTCATTGGCGGTAGACTTGGGAGAAATTTTAGAAATACTTTAAGCAAAATGAAAATGATACAGGTTGGAGACTTGAATCTCTGTAAAGAAGAGTGTTTGAGAAGGAATAAAGAAAAGTAAAATCTTTTGTTGTCATCTTAGTTGAACTAGAAATGCCCTGTCTGTTTAAAGCAAAAATAGTGACAGTGTTTTGGGAGATGATGGCATCCACGATGGGTGGTTGATTGCAATGGAAGACACTGTTAGAAGGCACTCTGCTACCCGGGAGCTGATACAGTGTTACTTGAAACTAGACTTAGATTAGTTAGAAATATACAGTGTAAACTCTAGGACATCCACTACGAAGATTTCAAAAAGTATGAATCTTACATTAAGAAGATAAAATAGAATCATATAAAATGCTCAATTAAAATCAGAGGAGGCAGAAAAAGAGGGAGCAAAAAAGGGCAAAACAATAAAAAGAAAACAAACAGGATAGATATTAATATACCTCCATCCAAATCACTTAAGGTATAGTTGGTCTAAATGCATCAAGTAAAAGAGATTGTCAGTGTGGATGAAAGACAAGATCCAACTCTGTGTTGCTTACAAGAAACCTACCTGAAATATAAAGACTTGGGTTAAAAGTAAATTGATAGAAAAGATGCCATACTAATGCTATTTAAAAGAAAGCTGGAGTAGCTGTATTAATTTCAGACTAAGCAGACTCTTTTGAAGACTCAGAAGCCCTTTAGGATAAAGAGGGGACATCATAGGTATTAATTTCCCAAGAAGATACAATAATTCTAAATGTGTGTGCACCTAACAGTAGAGTGTCAAACTATGGGAGGCAAAAGCTGGTGGAACTGAAAGAAATGGACAAACCCATTCTTGTGGTGAGAGACTTCGGCACCCTTGTCAGTAACTGACGGATCAAGCAGACAAAAAGATTAGTAAGGAGTAGATGACCTAAATAGCACTTCCAAAATACAGAAAGTGGAAGCTGCTAACATTTTAAGGCCTGTGCCCAGAACTGGGACAGTGTCACTTTCACCTGCTTTATTAATCGGTGTTCTGAGAGACCAGAGTCAAGGGTAGAAGATATAAATGGTACCACTCAATAAGGAATGTCAAAGAATTTGGGGGCTATGTTTTAATACCTCACAAGAGTTTGGATTTCATTGTAGTCTAGAATTATATCTTCATTCTCACCTTTTCAGAGTTCTTTCAGTTATCTTTTCTGATCCCATAGTCACTGATGCCTTTTTGGATTAACCTCCCTAAGTGTTAGGTACATTCCTGAGAATAAGGACCCAGTTTGATGTTCAGTGCATCTTACGTGCTGGTTGGCCTAAGACAATCTTGATTTTTGCTTGTTGTCTTTCTGTTATTATTAATAGTGTTTCTTTTCACTAATTCAGTGTTTTTATTATTCAGTGTGTCCATTTGGGTGATAACGTATATGATCATCTTACTTATATAGTACTTTATTCCTCTAGAGACTTGATAAAGCATTTTGCCAAAAACCAGAAGTTGTTTAAAGTGCTTTATTGGGGGCAATTGGGTGGCTCAGTGGGTTAAAGCCTCTGCCTTCGGCTCAGGTTGTGATCCCAGGGTCCTGGGATCGAGCCCTGCATTGGGCTCTCTGCTCCTCCTCTCTCTGCCTGCCTCTCTGCCTACTTGTGATCTCTGTCTGTCAAAAAAAACCCAACCAAACAAACAAAAAAACTTTAAAGTGCTTTATTATGGGGGTGCCTGGGTGGCTCAGTAGGTTAAAGCCTCTGCCTTCGGCTTGGGTCATGATCCCAGGGTCCTGGGATCAAGCTCTACATCGGGCTCTCTGCTCAGCAGGGAGCCTGCTTCCTCCTCTCTCTCTCTGCCTGCCTCTCTGCCTACTTGTAATCTCTGCCTGTTAAATAAATATATAAAATCTTTAAAAAAAAAGTGCTTTATTATGGAATTCAACTGAGTATTTAGAAGCATTAATTTTGGTGAACCTTTGGGAGCTTTTTAAAAATTGTTTGTGATTGTCGTTGAACCTCTAGTGAAGATTTGTCAATTAATTTAAATTAAAAAGTTTCATGATGGATTAATGACCTTCAGGTACATTCTCTTAGATAGCAAGATATGGAGTCTAGAGGTCATGAGTTTTGTGGAATAGAAACTGATCAGTCTAAAATTCACATGACCTACCCAGATCCCTTACTGCTCATAATATATATGATCAGCTCAGAGTAATTCAAGATAGTGGAAATGTTGGAAATTTGAAACAGGAATTAATGAGTAAGTTGGGACGTGGGTACAATCAGGTGCTATTGGAGCTCAAAGGATCAATGAGTTTTAGATGCTTACACTTTATTTAGGTTTGATTCATACAAGAGGAATATACGATACCATTAGGAAGAATTATAATAATGGGAAGATGGCAAGTACTTGAAAAGTCTAGAACTATAAATTGCATGACATAGTCAAGTACAAGATGTGGATTGTAGACACTGTTGATTTGGGATGATTTTTGAGGATTGTGACATCTTTTAGGGCAAGATGTGAAAGGAAGGCTTTGGAGAAAAGAGTGGGGTGTGATCTGATTCTTTCCTTAAGTATGCTTTGGTTTCCTGGGAAGTTCAGCTTCAGGCTCTTGTTTATTGCCTCATAATGAACTGGGGAGTGATACCTACCTTTGTCAGTAGAATCTGAAAAAGGGAAAAGTTAATACAACCTCAGTGACTTTTATGCAGAAACATAGCTGAGCTTAAAAAAAATCTCAAGACAGAAAGGAAATTTAGGGGCACCTGGGTGGCTCAGTGGGTTAAAGCCTCTGCCTTCGGCTCAGGTCATGATCTCAGGGTCCTGGGATCGAGCCCCACATCAGGCTCTCTGCTCAGCGAGGAGCCTGCTTCCTCCTCTCTCTCTGCCTGCCTCTGTGCCTACTTGTGATCTCTGTCTGTCAAATAAATAAATAAAATCTTAAAAAAAGAAAAAGAAAGGAAATTTAAAGATTTTAGGTATGAGACATTTTTCATGCTTAATAGTTGATAACCAAGCAAATATGTGCTCTCTTCCTTCTAGGGTTCAAGGAAATAAACATATAGTTCCCAATATAAACAAATTTTTGAAAATTCAAAAAATAATTGTCTCTAGTTCAAAATGGTCTCTTGGGGATTGCTGTTTTTTAACGATCTCTCTTTTCAGGGATTTAAAATAACGAACCTACAGATCCACGAGAATTGTCTGAGTTGAGGGAAAATTGTAAACAGTAGGAACTTCTTGTGACTGGTTGTAAGCTCTGTTATAACTCAGCAGAGAATAAGATAGAAGTCATTCCTTATTGGCCTGATGCGTGAGACCAGAGTGAATTCTGAAGCAGCTTAGCAGCTGCAGGGGTACTCACAGACAGAAAGCCCCTGAGGAAGCAGGGAAAGCGACCAAAGGCTTTTGTTGTGTGTGATCAAACCCCGGAGGAGAAAGAAGAGGGATATGGAGATACCAAGAAACCAAATAAATGTTACTAACAAGGAAATTTGGGGATCCCAGAGGAAGTTGAATTCCTAAGGGGAGGGCAGTGGGTTGGTTTAAATAGTGACAGTTTTGTGGGAGTTTTTTGTTTGGGTAGTTGTTGTTGTTGTCTGCTTTAGTCCTCTGGAAAGTTTTAGTGTTGAGCTCTGGAGAACTAAGGGCACCTAGGACTGTGCCCAGAGTACGACACGGAGGATTATTAAATTAAGTAGAATGGATCTCATCTCTGAGTGGAATAGAAGGGATAGAATAATAGGAGACCAGTAGTGATGGGGTTTTGGAATATAGGTGAAGTTCGGTGGTGTGAGGTCCAGAGTTGACCAAGAAAGAATTCTTGAGACGTCTTTGGCACAGAATGGTGGTTTATTAAAGCTCGGGGACAGGACCTGTGGGCGGAAAGAGCTGCTGTACTGGGGTTGTGAGGGGTGGCTGATTATATACTATGGGGTTGGGGGAGGTAAGGAAAAAGGGAGGTTTCTGAAAGAACTTTCATAGGCTGAAGAAGACTTACAGGGTACCAGAAGTCTTGCCTTGGTCAAGTTAAGGTTGTTTACCCCTCCAGTAAGGCATTAACTTTAAGATAATTGGGAACTTCCTGGAAGAACATTATATTCTGCCCGCTTCAAGTATCTGTCAAGGGGCTGCAGATTATGAGGACATTTAATTGTGTCTCCATTTCCTTCTGGAAGCAAGGTTATTCATAGAAATGCTTTGTTCCTGTAGATTGCTAAGACTTTTGTAAACTGAGGGAGACTCCTGTCTTGCAGGATTGTGATTTCTATAAGTTTAACTATTTGTTTTTCCTTTCCTTAGCTTTAGGGTAGCCAGGAGTGCCTGAGGAATGTCACATATATCTCATGGTGGGGGGTTATGGGGTGTTGGCTTCTGCTTTGTCCTCAGCTTGATTTTTTTTTTTTTACTTTTTTTTAAAACTTTTTTTAAATTTTAATAAACATATAATGTATTTTTATCCCCAGGGGTACAGGTCTGTGAATCGCCAGGTTTACACATTTCACAGCACTCATCATAGCACATACCCTCCCCAATGTCCGTATCCCCACCACCCTCTCCCATCCTCCCTCCCCCCAGCAACCCTCAGTCTGTTTTTTGAGATTGAGTCTTTTATGGTTTGTCTCCCTCCCAATCCCATCTTTTCATTTTTTCTTTTCCTACCTCCCCCCAACCCCCCCCCCCGCCTTGCATCTCCACTTCCTCATATCAAAGAGATCATATGATAGTTGTCTTTCTCCGATTGATTTATTTCGCTAAGCATAATACCCTCTAGTTCCATCCATGTCGTCACAAATGGCAAGATTTCATTTCTTTTGATGGCTGCATAGTATTCCATTGTATATATATACACCACATCTTCTTTATCCATTCATCTGTTGATGGACATCTAGGTTCTTTCCACAGTTTGGCTATTGTGGACATTGCTGCTATAAACATTTGGGTGCACGTGCCCCTTCGGAGCACTCAGCTTGCTTCCTGTTCTTCATCAATAGAGGAAAGAAGAACCACAGAGTCTGAGAGGGGTTGTGTAGAAAGGCAGCCAGAAAACCAGCCAAATGCCAAGAAAGGCAGAGAGTTACAGGGGCCTGTAGGTAATAATGTCAGATATTCAGCAAGGTCCTGAAAAGATGCGTCCTGAAGAATCCATTAAATTTGCAACTAGGAAGGCCTTTCTTTAGTTCCTATAGGGGACTAGTACGGTTAGAGACTCACCTGCTTTGGATTGAAAAGAGAAAGGGGAGGGTGGAGGCGGAAATGCAGGGAGTGGGGAAGTAAAGAAATGAAGAAAGGACAGAAGTATTTTTTGTTGTTTTAGTTTTAAACCAGACCGGAAAGAATTCAGTATGTATATAGATTATGAACCAGGCATCAGTAAATAGCGAGAGAGAAAATGACTAAGGAAACACGTGAAGTGTATTTTTTTTTTAAAGATTTTATTTATTTATTTGAGAGAGAGACAATGAGAGAGAAAGAGAGAGAGAGAATGAGGGGGGAGGGCCAGAGGGAGAAGCAGACTCCCTACTGAGCAGGGAATTTTTTTTTCCAATGTAGGACTCCATCCTAATCCTCCAGGATCATGACCTGAGCTGAAGACAGTCGCTCAACCACCTGAGCTACCCAGGCTTCCAAAGTGTATTCTTGATGAAGAAGTTTGAGGAACTCTGTTTCTCTGTCTTGAACTTTTTTCTGAAGGTCTTTGATAATACCTCTTTGTCTTTCATGTATTAATAATATATAGATCTTACTCCCAAAATTAAGTGGGTGACCCTGTTCTAGTCACCAGTCTAATATATATATATATATATATATATATATATACACACATATATATATATTTTCTTTTTTATATTTTTTCTTTATTTGTTTTCTTTTTTAATTTTTTTTTTCTGAACTTCTTTTTACCCCCTTTCTCCCCCCCACCCCCACGATTTGGGGTCTCTTCTGATTTGGTTAAAGCACATTTTCCTGGGGTCTTTGCCACCCTTTTAGTATTTTATTTGCTCCTTCATATATTCTTATCTGGACAAAATGACAAGGTGGAAAAACTCACCACAAAAAAAAGAACAAGAGGCAGTACCGAAGGCTGGGGACCTAATCAATACGGACATTGGTAACATGACAGATCTAGAGTTCAGAATGACAATTCTCAAGGTTCTAGCCGGGCTCGAAAAAGGCATAGAAGATATTAGAGAAACCCTCTCTGGAGAGATAAAAGCCCTTTCTGGAGAAATAAAAGAACTAAAATCTAACCAAGTTGAAATCAAAAAAGCTATTAATGAGGTGCAATAAAAAAGGGAGGCTCTTAATGCTAGGATAAATGAGGCAGAAGAGAGAATTAGTATACAGAAGACCAAATGACAGAGAATAAAGAAGCTGAGCAAAAGAGAGACAAACAACTATTGGATCACGAGGGGAGAATTCGAGACATAAGTGATACCATAAGACGAAACAACATTAAAATAATTGGGATTCCAGAAGAAGAAGAGAGAGGGGAGCAGAAGGTATATTGGAGAGAATTATTGTAGAGAATTTCCCTAATATGGCAAAGGGAACAAGCATCAAAATCCAGGAGGTGCAGAGAACCCCCCCTCAAAATCAGTAAGAATAGGTCCACACCCCATCACCTAATAGTAAAATTTACAGGTCTTAGTGACAAAGAGAAAATTCTGAAAGCAGCCCAGTCTGTAACATACAATGGTAAAAATATTAGATTGGCAGCAGATTTATCCACAGAGACCTGGCAGGCCAGAAAGAACTGGCAAGATACGTTCAGAGCACTAAACAAGAAAACCATGCAGCCGAGAATACTATATCCAGCTAGGCTATCACTGAAAATAGAAGGAGAGAGAGAAAGCTTCCAGGACAACCAAAAACTGAAAATTTGCAAACACCAAACCAGCTCTACAGGAAATATTGAAAGGGGTCCTCTAAGCAAAGAGAGACCCTAAAAGTAGTAGATCAGAAAGGAACAGAGACAATATACAGTAACAGTCACCTTACAGGCAATACAATGGCACTAAATTCATATCTCTCGATAGTTACCCTGAATGTTAATGGGCTAAATGCCCCAATCAAAAGACACAGGGTGTCAGAATGGATAAAAAAAACAAAACCCATCAATATGCTGCCTACAAGAAACTCATTTTTAGACCAAAGTCACCTCCAGATTTAAAGTGAGGGGGTGGAAAACAATGTACCATGCTAATGGACATCAGAAGAAAGCTGGGGTGGCAATCCTTATTTCAGATCAATTAGATTTTAAGCCAAAAGATTATAATAAGAGATGAGGAAGGACACCATATCATACTTAAGGGATCTGTCCAACAAGAAGAGCTAACAGTTTTAAATATCTACACCCATAACATGGGAGCAGCCTACTATATAAACCAATTAATAACTAAATCAAAGAAACACATTGACAATAATACAATAATAGCAGGGAACTTTAACACTCCCCTCACTGAAATGGATAGATCATCCAAGCAAAAGATCAACAAGGAAATAAAGGCTTTAAATGACACACTGGACCAGATGGACATCACAGATATATACAGAACATTCCATCCCAAAGCAACAGAATACACATTCTTCTCTAGTGCACACGGAACATTCTCCGGAATAGATCACATCCTGGGTCATAAATCAGGTCTCAACCAGTATGAAAAGATTGGGATCATTCCCTGCATATTTTCAGACCACAATGCTCTGAAGCTAGAACTCAATCACAAGAGGAAATTTGGAAAGAACCCAAATAACATGGAGACTAAACGGCATCCTTCTAAAGAATGAGTGGGTCAACCAGGAGATTAAAGAAGAATTGAAAAAATTCATGGAAACAAATGATAATGAAAACACAACTGTTCAAAATCTGTGGGACACAGCAAAGGCAGTCCTGAGAGGAAAATATATAGTGATACAAGCCTTTCTCAAGAAACAAGAAAGGTCTCAAATACACAACCTAACCCTACACCTAAAGGAGCTGGAGAAAGAACAACAAAGAAAGCCTAAACCCAGCAGGAGAAGAGAAATCATAAAGATCAGAGCAGAAATCAATGAAATAGAAACTAAAAAAAACAATAGAACAAATCAACAAAACTAGGAGCTGGTTCTTTGAAAGAATTAATAAGATTGATAAGCCCCTGGCCAGACTTATCCAAAAGAAAAGAGAAAGGACGCAAATAAATAAAATCATGAATGAAAGAGGAGAGATCACAACCAACACCAAAGAAATACAAACAATTATAAGAACATACTACGAGCAACTCTACGCCAACAAATTTGACAATCTGGAAGAAATGGATACATTTCTAGAGACGTATAAACTACCACAACTGAACCAGGAAGAAATAGATAACCTGAACAGACCCATAACCAGTAAGGAGATTGAAACAGTCATCAAAAATCTCCAAACAAACAAAAGTCCAGGGCCAGACGGCTTCCCAGGGGAATTCTACCAAACATTTAAAGAAGAATTAATTCCTGTTCTACTGAAACTGTTCCAGAAAATAGAAATGGAAGGAAAACTTCCAAACTCATTTTATGAGGCCAGCATCACCTTGATCCCAAAACCGGACAAGGATCCCACCAAAAAAGAGAATTACAGACCAATATCCTTGATGAACACAGGTGCGAAAATTCTCACCAAAATACTGGCCAATAGGATCCAACAGTACATTAAAGGGATTATTCACCACGACCAAGTGGGATTTATTCCATGGCTGCAAGGTTGGTTCAACATCTTTAAATCAATTAGTGTGATACAATACATTAATAAAAGAAAGAGTAAGAACCATATGATACTCTCAATAGATGCTGAAAAGGCATTTGACAAAGTGCAGCATCCCTTCCTTATTAAAACTCTTCAAACTGTAGGGATAGAGGGCACATACCTCAATATTATCAAAGCCATCTATGAAAAACCCACTGCAGATATCATTCTCAATGGAGAAAAACTGAGAGCTTTTCCACTAAGGTCAGGAACACGGCAAGGATGTCTGTTATCACCACTGCTATTCAACATAGTATTAGAAGTCCTAGCTTCAGCAATCAGAAAACAAAAAGAAATTAAAGGCATCCAAATCGGCAAAGAAGAAGTCAAACTATCACTCTTTGCAGATGATGTGATACTATATGTGGAAAACCCAAAAGGCTCCACTCCAAAACTGCTAGAACTTGTACAGGAATTCAGTAAAGTGTCAGGATATAAAATTAATGCACAGAAATCAGTTGCATTTCTTTACACCAACAAC